>NC_133328.1:74942914-75621628 GCF_042186555.1 Aquarana catesbeiana
ATCCGCTCGTCTGTATGCTAGTCTGACGGATGAAAACCGACGCTAGAGCAGCTATTGGCTACTGGCTATCAACTTCCTTATTTTAGTCCGGCCATACGTCATCACATACGAATCTATCAGACTTTGGTGTGATCGTGTGTAGGCAAGTCCGTTCATTAGAAAGTCCGTCGAAAGTCCGTCGTAACTCTGTCAAAAGTTCGTCGGAAAGACCGTCTGACCTTTGATGCCGAAAAGTCCGCCCATGTGTACAGGGCATTGGAAATACCTGCTTGCATGTTTTTTACCTTAGAGAACTGTCAGTAACAGTAACAGAGATATGATTTCAGAGCATCTGTTATGAACTTTCAAAATGTATTTCTTCACAATACTTCTAGAAACAGAGATGAATGAAAGTTTGTTCCGCTTCTTCAAAATATGTAAATAATTTAGTATGCATGAACTGGGCACAGGATCATTTTAAGAAGCTCAGTCTGATGCTGATTTGTAGACTTTAGCAATGTCTCTCTAGTGAGAGTGGGGGAGAATGAGCTAATTTATTTTGTACAATTAATGTGATAATATTATCAGTTGCATTAATTTGTGTTCTTGATATCTGTCGAGAGTTCAGTTAAAAATAAATTCTCCTCAGCCATCCTTCCTAGCCCTCTCAATACACTAACCTGTGACATCTCCACCCCTTCCCCCAGATCTCTACTTACTTCCTGGCTCCCACGTTGTCTACAGCCCAGCCAGTCAAAATCCATGCTGGCTGACCACATCTGCACACTAATGTTTCACAGACTTTGATGGGATGTTGCTCCTGCAGTACATATCATCCAATATAGGGGATCAATACACAGACATCGGCAGCCCAGTGCTAGATTTTTACCAAGAGCAAAGAAGGCTGCAACCATATGGGGAGAGGAGGACTTTTGGGGGATGGGCACAGGTTAGTGAGGGGGCTAGAGAGGGAATTACAAGGTAGTAGGGAGTGAGGCTTGGGGGATTTTTTCAAAAAGGTAAACATTTTGTTTACCCCGATGTTTTGGTTAACTGCCAATAGTCACAAAAGATTGGCCTTAGGAAACAGACAGATATTCTTTTTTTTTAACTAACTTCCCAAGAAAAATAAAGAACTGACATTTCTTGGATAATTTTTCTATCTGTTTTTCCTTACACCTTAAAAAAGATCATAAATAGTGTGCATTTTCATTACCTAGAATATAGATATTATATTGTGCCATTTCTTCTCAGATGAAGAACATATAAATGATAGATTAGATATTAGATAATAATTAAATAGAGATAGATAGGTAGATAGATAGATAGATAGATAGATAGATAGATAGATAGATAGATAGATAGATAGTGTGGCTTCAGAAAATACAAGCTCTTCAAATACAGCATAGCAAAATAGCATGTTTTACATCCATACATCCATCTACGTGGCAATTACTAGTGAGTGTGAGCAGTCAGAACATGCCTATTATGTATGTGACTTTTCAGTCCGGATGCACATTAAATATAAAAGTACATGTTACAAACCCATTTGTAAAAATGTAAGGTCAGTGTTTTGTTAAATTGTATGTAATTAATGTATTGTAAATTTAGCAAGTAACTGTTTAAGTCATTATTTTTGTATTTGAATCGAATGCTGATTTTATTTCACTCTCACAGTTATAGTGCATATTGAAATAAATTTAGGTTTTATGTTGCACAATTCAATTTGTTGCACTACTTTTCTCTCAACATATTTTATAGGTATGTTCCTTCATTACCAATCCATTTCACATCCCCCTAGATTTATGGAAATGTAACAAAGACATAAATGAATTAATTTATTTTTTTGTTAACACGTTGGATAATATGTGGGCGGTGCCCGGGTGTGCACTCATGCCCAAAAGGACTGGCAGAGGCACATGCCGAAACACAAATATGGCATTAAGGCAGCACTCTCCTTAATACGTAATACTTCTCTACACAGACAGTCATTTATCTCTTAAATTCCATGGCACAACTGTTCTTCTTAGACACTGCACTACGAATAACAGTCCTCATTACACCTCTTTCCCTCCATGCAGCATTTCTGAACTGACGCCAAGTGATGCACACTGGACTCCACCAGAGCAGCAACCTGTCACCTCACCCCAGTGACACTGATGCATAGGTTTATCTCTTTCCCTCCTTCTTGGTGCTTGTACTGCTACTCCTCACTTTAAAAGTATTTCTAGACTTGTATTCCAGGAATCTTCTACGTTATCTGCGCACACTCAGAGCCCTCTCTCTATCTTCTGTGATATACAGGCTGGTTCCATGGGACACCCTGTACTGCGAGTAGGACCCAGATTGGGAAACACAAGCACACAAGTTCCTTCACTACTGGGGACCTCAGTCACCTATGCCAAGTCATTAGATCTTCCCAACTGGCTGGCTGCTACATGCACAAAGACTCTAATTATCAAGCAATTACCAAGCAAGGATAAGTTAATGACAAAGTTATCTTTACTTAAAGTTGTTCAAGTATAATAGAATGGTACAATTAGCTTTTTCATAGTCATCCCAGTCCTCTTATAAAGTATTAGTTCAGTGCCTCCTGGTGCCCCCTGCCCATTGAGGTGGTCATACTTTTTAATTGTAGAATAAGTCCTTAGAGCCCACAGATTGATTATACAAATCCACGAGTCCTGGAACCCCTACCCGGATTTCCACCAAGCAGAGAACAAGCAGCAAAATATAAGTTGCATGTTACAGCAATCTCTTGTCCCTATTCTCACTCATGGAGCAATTCAAACCACAGGCGGTCCCCTCTTTTTACCTACTTACCCCCAGCAGAGGGTGTCACCACCAAGAAGCCCAGGGAACCTGGGCAGCGTAGTTAACCCCTGAAAACCCAGAGGCACCAGCTTAGAAGTGCAGCATAACTAAGCAGCGCAGTAATTAGTACAGACAAGGCACAACAATAGGAAAAACATAACATAACAAACAGTTAGTAGTCACCTGCCTACAAGTAGAGTGCCTTAAGAAGTCCCTCTCCCCTGGCCTCCATCCGGACAGTTGATGGCCAACTTTTGCTACTCCATACTAGCCTTTGTTTATCAGAGAAGCAATGTTTATCAGAGAAACAATATACGTGTATCTCAAAAATATATGGTTTCAAAATATATCCAAATAATCAGAATTGTGCTCAATAGTGTCTAAAATTTCAGTTCCACTATCTCCACCAGTGCCATAAAGATAACCGTTTTTACCTGTGCTGCACTCCACTTAAAGGTATTCCACCATCAGACAGATTGCACGCTCAACTCAAAGTATGACCTGTAATAATGTAATCGGAGGTCTAGTGTGCTGGTCCCTTTAAAGCTCACATGTGGGAGGGGTCCTTCTGCTACCATTCACGTGGGGTAACACCTCACCCAGAGGCATGCTTACCAATGCCCGGGACCAGGCAGAGGCTGCGGTCATGTGAAGAATCAAACATTAAGGCAGTCCCCGACTCAGATGAGCCGCGTGTGCACAGCAGAAAGACACAGGGTTCCTTTGTAAGATGTTTCATCCTAAGTAACTACACACTTGTAACTGATGCATGTTTGCATTCGGAGGGATGTGCAGAGCCTTTGCTCACTCCACCAGTCCAGCATACCTCTGTTACCTCATTTCCACATAAGAGCAAACCAATCAGCTTTGGGTACTCAAGTCTACCAGATACCCAAGTCCACCAGAACTATTTCCTCATAGAAATCTGAACATGGTACTGAAAGTTGGGTGTTGGGCGGGTTTGAACGTAACCTAAGATTGCAGAGAGACCTAGTAGCTGATAGTTTCATGTCTATGCTTATAAAACCAACCAACCCCAAGGCTGACTGAAAGGCGCTCATCAGTGCACTACATGGGTCAAAGCCACTACCTGAAGCAGATGTTTAGACCCAGATTGTTACCATTGCTTCCCGTTCTGTTTGACACCAGTGAGAAAGCCAATAAATTAGGAGAACTCATCCAAATGGGGCCACAGACATTACCAAGAAATGTGACGGAGGCACTAATCCTTTCCCTCTCTGTACTAGACGTTCAGTTCTACCACAATGCCAGTATCTAACTACAGGTTGAGCCTCAATCTGCATTTGCTGATCCATGCCCAGGGAAAAACAGAGACGTGCATCACTATAAAGAGTGTTCCAGTCAAATATGGCCTCTAAGCATCAATGTGAAGTTGAATTACATGCTAGGAAGTAATTTAATTCGAAAAATAATGTTGGAATGTAAAGAAAAAAAAAATAATGTGCAGAAGTCTACGCCTGATGAATGCAATCACTAAAACTTCTGAAGCTATAGCTGCAAACCACTTTTTAGCCTCCAGCAGTGTAGTCTCCATAGACAGAAAATGTAGTACATCTCCTGCATATGATGAAATCAATATTTTTTTACTTATAGATAAGATCATCTTGGCAGATCCTCTGGGTAAATCTATAGTGAAGGGTTAGATTGTAAATGCTGGAACATTGAGGTTATGCCTTTGATTATAAACTATTTAATCTGATATAAAGTATATGTCCATCCAAAACATGTATTTTTAATTTTGGAAAGAGTGAGGAAAGGATACATCCCCTGTCAAGTTATCGCTGCTATCTAAGGAGGTTTATTTCCTCTTACTTACTTAATTACCTCTTTAGTTAGTAATAGATTGAAAAAAGTCCATTGAGTTCAACCGATAGAAAAAAAAATGCATTAAACATCCACATCCATAGAATCCACGGAGTCCACAGTGCATCCAGATAAATGAAAAATACTTATATCACATTTTTCAATTTGTTCCAACAAGGATAGAATTACTACCTGATTTGAGACAATCAGACAATCCATGGATTAACAACCTACAATGTTATTACTTAAAAATATTAATGGCTAATTTTTTTTTTACGGCTTTTAAAATACATCCAGCTTCTTTTAACAATCTACAGAGCTGGCTAGAGCTGGATCCTTCTACTTCTAAAAGTAATTTATACCTCTTTTTTTCAAACTCAAAAAGAGGCTCTTTAATATGACCTTGAAGCCGTATTAAACGCAAAACCAAAAGTCTAATATATTGCAGCTTACCAGTCATAAGATGTGGTGGCTGTGTTAGTTTTCTTTTTTTAGGCTTTTTTCCCCTCTGTTTTTACCTCATGATCTAGCCAATAACACACTTCCTGTATTACAGTGCCCCCTCTCTAGATGAAGTTGCACAGAGGCATGTTTGGAAAGCAGCATTGTTAATCTACGGGGAGGGGAGTGTTAGATGCACTAGCAGATTTAGATACACTAACAAACTGAACTTCAGCACACACTTTATAGGCAGTTACACAAACAGTTTTTATTCCTTTTGGGATAAAGCTTTTACATAAATAAATAAAAACTGATCCTTGGACGCACCCCTGCCAGTGGTAAATGGTTTGTCTCATCCCTCAGACTGCTACATCTGCAGGACAGCTTGTTCTTTTGAAAAAAAACAGACCTACTGACCAGATCACCAGGTGAAAATTAGGGAAAGAAAGCCTAAATAATGGAAAACCAATGCAGCCATCACATCTAAGAATTGGTAAGCTGCAATATAATTAATGTTTGCTTTTTCGTTTATTACTATTAACAAGTCTGCTACATGGACCATATGTGTATTTATAAGTGGTAATTATATCCCCTCTCTTTTCAAGGGAAAATCAATTCTGTTTGATAAATTTTTCCTTATAGCTGAAGTCCTTCATGCCTCTTATGTGCTTACTTGCCCTGACTGTCACGTTAACAACAGTTCTGCCAGACCGGAAGTTTAGGGAAAATCTACAACAGAGAAATAAACAGTAATAAAAAGACGGTGGGGGTTGTAACATTTCTCTACTGTACTAAAAAAAGAAATTAACCACTTAGCGATCGCCCCATAGCAGATTTACTGCTACAGGGCAGCCGTTCTGTGCAGAATTACCTATATAGACATGATTCTACATTTCCACGTAGGGGGCTGGGATTAGTCACAGCAGAAGCCGATCAGCGGGTGCCGGCGAATGGATGTCAACCGGCACCCACTGAGCATTGGGAAGAGAGGCTGGATGGAGCTCTGCCCTATTTAAGCAAGGCAGAGCTCTGTTCTGACAGTGGGGAAGTGATGGATTTTCTTTCCCTGACACACAAAGTCTCAAAAGTGTCAGTTAGTGTCCGATTGTCCTCCGCAATATCGCAGTGCTGCTATAAGTCACTGATAGCTGCCACTACTAGTATAAAAAAATAAAATAAATTCCAGTATATATCCGATAGTTTGTATACGCTATAACTTTTGAACAAACCAATAAATATATGCTTATTGGGATTTATTTTACCAAAAATATGTAGCAAAATCCATATTATTGGCCTAAATTTTTGGAGAAATTTGATTTTTAAATTATTTATTTATTAGATATGTTTTATAACAGAGAATAAAAAATATTGTTTTTATATTAAAATTTGATTTTTTTTGTTTATAGTGAAAAAAATATAAAATGCAGTGTTGATCAAATACCACCAAAAAAAAGTTCTATGTGTGGGAAAAAAAATTCCAAACATTTTTATTAGGGTACAGTGTTGCATGACTGTGGAATTGTCAGTTAAAGTAAGACACTGCCGTATCGCAAAAAAATAGCCTGGTCATGAAGCGGAGTAAATCTTCCATAGGTCAAGTGGTTAAAAAGCTCTTTTATTTCTGTGTGGCTGTTGCCAATTTTCCGACATTTTCTGACTGGTGAAACCATTGTTACTGGGACAGTAAGTCAATGGAAATCTTTCTGATGAAGCCTCAAATAGCAGTAAAATATTTATCTAGACCTGCACTTTAATCTCAGACTTACCAATAGCTACCAATAGACAAGGTTGTCAGGTTGGTGGGGTGCCTGCTCACTATGGCTAAGTAGTAAATAATGCAGATTTCCCACCAGCTAGGTGTCCTGATAACTTAAGGTAGAGTTATAACCCATCCAAAGCTAACACCCACTTAAAGAGGAAGTAAAAACTGATGGGTTTTACTTCCTCTCTTTTCCCCTGCAAAGTAAAAGCATAATGGGCTAGTATGCATCACATACTAGCCCATTATGTTGCACTTACCTGCAAATGAAGCTCGCGATGTCCCTAAGGTCGCGTCCATCTTCACCCCTCTTCCTTCTGGGGCCATGGACTCCGGCTCTGTGACTAGCTGGAGTCGCGCACGGGAGCCGTCGGTCACGTGCACGGGCAATTTATAAGCGGCACGATCATGCCCTTTATTCAGTGCACATGCGCCAATGACGTCGGCACAAGAATATAAGATAAATATCTCCTAAACTGTGCAGGTTTAGGAGATATTTCCAGTACCACCAGGTAAGCCTTATTATAGGCTTACCTGTAGGGAAAAGTAGTGTGTAAGGGTTTACAACCACTTTAATGAGCTCTGGGTTATACAGTATGATTATTTAAATACTGCAGGCCTGAAGTTTGCATACCTGAAACCCAAGGGTCATATCTGACCCACTTTCTGCATCTTTGTTGCATGCACAAGAACTAGAAGAAATCAGGAGGGAAAATGTTACCTCCATCTTTTAATATATAAATGACAGGGATGTGGTAAAGTGGTCAAGTGCAGTCCCCGTATTGGTAAGTAAACAATCCCACTGCAAACCTTGATAGCCTGAGTTGAACAAGGTAGGTCTGTAATTGGTTTGAAGATAGTCAAGTGGCATAGGTGAGTGATAATCACATGGTATTACAGCCTTTAATTTGCTATAAGCACACCGATACTGTGGGGCAACTGCATACAGGTCCCAACTCCGTTAAAATTCTCAAGTGAACATACACCCAGCACTAGGTTGTGTTCTTCCAAACACAATGGAACTGCCCTCCAGTGCATGCAAACATCAACTGTTTGCATGGGGGGGGTAATATTGTAATTTTTTTAGGACTACCTCTCCGTTCATCTCCGACTCGCCTCCTCTCTTTTTTGTTTAGGTTGCACAGAGTGACAGTGTGTAACCCAGGGGAAGGGAAGATGCCACTAAGTGTACTAGAAGCAGTGAAATCATTGCCGACACAAGTAAGTGCACTGCATAATAGGAGGAGGTGACATGTTCCCCCATACCTGGAAGAAGTGGGTATTTTATGTAGGCTGTGACTGAGCCACGGAGCAGTGAGGAAGAACAGAGAAGGTAAGTATAAGTGGGTTTGGGATCAGGGCCAGATTAAGAGCAACATGGGCCTGGTGCTAAGGATTTTGGTGGGCCTTTTTATGAAAATAAATAAAATGAAAACGCAAACAATTTTTTGTTGAATTAAATTAAAGAGAAAGAGGGGTGTGAGAGAGTGGTTGAGAGAAAAGGAGAGAGAGGAGGGGGGTTGATAGCGAGATAGGGGGCTGAAAGAGAGGGGATGAGAGGGAGGGGAAAAGAGAGAGAAAGGCGTTGAATGAGAGAGATGGGGACGAGAGAGAGAGGGGGTGAGAAAAAGGGGAATAGAGAGAGATTGAAAGAGAGAGAGGGTGGTAGGAAAGAGGGGGTTGAAGGGGGAGAGAGAGAGAATGGGGGATGAAGGGGGTGAGAGAGAGAACAGGGTGAAAGAGAGGGGATGAGAGAGAGAGAGAGAGGGGGGGTGAAAGAGAGAGAGAGAGGGGGGGTGGGAGTGAGGGGGTGAGTCTGTGGGGGGCACAGCATAGTACATTACACGGGGGGGGGGGGGGAAGCACAGTACATTACATGGTTGGCACTACACATTACATGGTGGATACATGGATACAGCACATTTAATGGTGGGCGAAGCACAGCACATTGCATGGCGGGCACAGCACATTACAGCACATCTCTCTCTCTGTTGGCACTGCCCAATACAGCACATAACAAGGTAGGCACAGTACATTATATGGTGGGCACAGCACATGACATGGTTGGTACTGCACAACACAGCACATTGCATGGTGGGCACAGCACATGCACATGGTGGGCACAGGACCTTATATGGTGGGCACAGCACATGACATGGCGGGCACAGCTGAGCACATTACATGGTGGGCACTGCACAGCACATTATATGGTGGGCACAGCATATTATATGGTGGGTACTGTATATGGCATGGTGGGCACTGCACAGCACATGACAAGGTGGGCACTGCATGACACCACATGATATGGTGGACACTGCATGACACAGCACAGCACATTACATTGTGAGCACAGCACATTAATTGGTGGACACCGCACATGACATGGTGAGCCCTGCATAGCACATTCCATTGTGGGTACTGCACGGCACATGCCATGGTGGACAATGTACAGCACATTACATGCTGGGTACAGCACATTACATGGTAAGCACTGCATGGCGCAGCACATGACATGGTGGGCACAACACAGCAGGACAGGGTGGGCACTGCACAATAATTTACATGTGGGCACTGCACATGACACGGTTGGCACTGCATGGCACAGCACATTACATGGTGGGTACAGCGCATTACATGGTGGGCACTGCATGGCACAGCACATGATGTGGTGGGCACAGCGCATTGCATGGTGGGCACTGCATGGCACAACACATTACATGGTGGGCACTGCATGGCATAGCACATTTCATGGTGGGCAATGCAACTGAACATTACATGTTAGGAACTGCACATGACATGGTGGGCACTGCTGAACAGCCCAGCACATTGCACAGTGGGCACAACACACTACATGCTGGGCACAACACATGGCAGGGTGGGCACAGCACATGACATGGTGGGAACTGCACATGGCATGGTGGGCACTGCATGGCACATCACATTACATGGTGGGCACTGTACATCACTTGGTGGGATCACTGCATGGCACAGCACATTACATGGTGGGCACTGCACATTACATGGTGGGCACTGCAATGTACAGCACATGACATGGTGGACACTGCACATTACATAGTGAGCACTGCAATGCACAGCAAATTACATACTGGGCACAGCACATTACATGGGGGGCACTGCAATGCACAGCACATGACATAGTTTGCACAGCACATTACATGGGGGGCACTGCAATGCACAGCACATGACATAGTGGGCACAGCACATTACATGGGGGGCACTGCAATGCACAGCACATGACATAGTGGGCACAGCACATTACATGGGGGGCACTGTAATGCACAGCATATGACATGGTGGGCACAGCACATTACATGGGGGGCACTGCAATGCACAGCACATGACATGGTGGGCACAGCACATTACATGGGGCCACTGCAATGCACATGACATGACATGGTGGGCACAGCACATTACATGGGGGGCACTGCAATGCACATGACATGACATGGTGGGCACAGCACATTACATGGGGGGCACTGCAATGCACATGACATGACATGGTGTGCACAGCACATTACATGGGGGGCACTGCAATGCACATTACATGACATGGTGGGCACAGCACATTACATGGGGGGCACTGCAATGCACATGACATGACATGGTGGGCACAGCACATTACATGGGGGGCACTGCAATGCACAGCACATGACATGGTGGGCACAGCACATTACATGGGGGGCACTGCAATGCACATGACATGACATGGTGGGCACAGCACATTACATGGGGGGCACTGCAATGCACAGCACATGACATGGTGGGCACAGCACATTACATGGGGGGCACTGCAATGCACAGCACATGACATGGTGGGCACAGCACATTACATGGGGGGCACTGCAATGCACAGCACATGACATAGTGGGCACAGCACATTACATGGGGGGCACTGCAATGCACAGCACATGACAGCACATGACATGGTGGGCACAGCACATTACATGGGGGGCACTGCAATGCACATTACATGACATGGTGGGCACAGCACATTACATGGGGGGCACTGCAATGCACAGCACATGACATAGTGGGCACAGCACATTACATAGGGGCCCTGCAATGCACATGACATGGTGGGCACAGCACATTACATAGTGGGCACTGCAATGCACAGCACATGACATAGTGGGCACAGCACATTACATGGGGGCACTGCAATGCACAGCACATGACATAGTGGGCACAGCACATTACATGGGGGCCCTGCAATGCACATGACATGGTGGGCACAGCACATTACAAGTGGGGCCCTGCAATGCACAGCACATGACATAGTGGGCACAGCACATTACATGGGGGCCCTGCAATGCACATGACATGGTGGGCACTGGGCACAAGAGAGCACATTACATGGGGGGAAGCAGCAGTCTTTCCCCTAGCACAATAAAACCCCTCCCTAACAAATGTACTAACCTTATCTCAACAACAGCATGTGAGATGTCCTTCCTCCCGGGCTCCTGCTGGTTAGGACATCAGCGCCCCTCCCCCAGACAGCTCCCAGACACTGAGGATCTGTGTGAGTGTAACAGATCCTGTGATAGGAGTCAGTCAGGCATCGGCAGAGACAGGACTCACTTGGCTGCACTGACTAACTCTTTTCTCCTCCATGTGTGCACAGAGGGCTCCTCTTCCTTCAGGAAGGCACACAGATATTCATAAGCCACTGCCATGGGCCTATATTGAGGGAGGGGCCTGGAGCTGCAGCTCCACCAGCCCCTATGTTAATCCGGCCCTGTTTGGGATGAGCTTTGAAGAGACTTTTCGTGAGTTGGTTTGTGCCAATGATTTAGAAACCTTGTTTCTATGCATATTTTGTACTTACATATGTATATGAAGGTAACCATAATGGTTGTGCCTTGCTGATCCTATTATATCATTGCATGCCACATTGGGTCTAGATGAAAACTCTCTACAGTTGCTTATGACATATAAAATCCCCAGAATACTCTTAGTAGCCGCAGACATGTTATTGCACACTGGGTCAAGCTGCTTTAGAGAAAGGACAAGAAAGGGATACTTTTTTTACTCTGAATAAGGGAAAATGAATTTTTAATACTTACATGTGCCCTGTTGCTTCATGTTGTGTAAATGATAGGTCCTCTTTAATTATTTATAGTAGGGCGAGCAATCAATTATAAAATTCCCCAACTCAGAATTCAATAGCACTTTGACCTTCTTGGAGTCCTGGCTCAGTTCCCTCCAGGAACACTATTGGCGTGGAGTGTCCATGTTCTCTATATGTTTGTTTTGGTATCTTGAGAATTCTGTGGAATGTCCTCATAACCGAAAAACATACTGCTGGGTTATGTGGAGTCTACTCAAAAGCTCCTCATACTATGTAAATCAGTGCTGATGGTGAGGAGTAATTTAATCACATAAAAACTGTTTGCACCCTCTTATGCCCCGTACACACGATCAGAAATTCGGCCAGCAAAAGACCGATGAGAGCTTTTGGTCAGAAAATGCGACCGTGTGTATGCTCCATCGGACTTTTGACGGCCGAATTCCAGCCAGCAAAAGATTGGGAGCATGGTCTCAATATTTTGGTCGGAAAAAGTTCCGATCGGAAATTCCAATCGTCTGTAGTAATTCCGACACGCAAAATTCCTACGCATGCTCGGAAACAATTCGAGGCATGCTCGGGAGCATTGAACTTCATTTTCTCGGCTCGTCGTAGTGTTGTACAGCACTGCGTTCTTGACGGTCGAAAGTTCAGCAAACTTTTGTGTGACCGTGTGTATGCAAGCCAAGCTTAAGCGGAATTCCGTCGGAAAAACCATCCAAGATTTTTCTGACGGAAAATCCGCTCGTGTGTACGCGGCATAAGAGCAACCAATCAGATTTACATGTTAGGGCCTGTTCATAACTGAGTGGTTTGAAGCACGATTTGAAGCTTTACCAAAAGCCCTTTAATGCTTGACACTGGGACTATATTCAGTAGTGTCCGTTGACACCTCAGAGGAGCATCACTTTAAGCTGAACTTGAAAAAGAACATGAGCTTCTTTTGGTGTGCATTTTGGCCCAAATATACTTCATATGCACATAATGTGAATTAGCCCTTAATGAGAGTACCTAGAAAACCTATGAAAAATATGAGAATGGTGTTTTTTGCATATTTTTTTGCTTTGCTTCTTTTTACACGTGCAAAAATCTGAAAAGCTACTGTCACTCTGCTCTCCTCTCCAATCAGCATGCTCATAGCACTGCAGTACAAATGAATGACTAGTTGTGTTTCTTCTCCCTCTCCCATGCAGATCTCTGATGCACAGGGGCTGCCAGAAGCTGATATCAACAAAAATACATTTATTTATGTGTTAATGAACACAAAGCTTAGTTTATGTCTTTTTTTTTATCTGTATGGGGCTTAGCATTAATGTAGGGTCTGTGAGTTTACAGTGTACTGTGTATATATATTCCAATTTGAACCACACTTGTTATATTCATTATTATCTGATCAGTCATCAGAAACATTACTGGCAGTGTCATTATCATGATTATCCTACCAAATCCAAGAAAGATAATAAGATAATTGCATAGATACAGAGAATATCGGGAAGGCATATTTCTTTGTGTTAAACCTTTTAAACATTTGAAATTGTTATAATTCTGCCCTGCTTTGTCTTGGATTAAAGGGAAATAATGTTTCTGATGATATATAGATTGATGTCCGTTGACATTTCTCTTCCAGTTGCTTTATCCACAAATACATAGGAAGTATTGAGGAAGTAACTATGCATTTTAAGCATTCCTAGATCAGACGGACATGTAATAGAAAAAAAAAAAAAATCTTTTATATATGATAACAAATAATCTTTTTATTAGAACTGTGGCCAGGCTATGGACATTCAAACACTTATATTCTTATCAATCAGTAAAAGGAGCTTTAAAATAAGCCTTTCTCATACCTAACCTCTCACTTGCTGGACAGCCAGCGTGTGACATTTTGTTTTACCCTGACCTCATTAATATCCTACAAACCTTAACCTTTAGGGCTCATTCACACTTGTGCATAGATATTTATCACTAGAAAACCACAGATCTCTGAAAGTGCACACAGAAAACAATTGTTTACTATGTGCCTTGTTCACAGATGAATGCAACATTTGGATGGGCTGCAATAGGGTATGGAAATAGGCAACATTTCTGCAATTTTTCCATCCTGCACCGCAGCTCACCCAGAGCTCCAATTCACTATGTGGTTCTATGTGCCTCAACTCAGCGGTGGTGCATAGAAATGAATGAAATGTCATACTGTGACTTTTCAATAAAGTTTAAAAAAGTAAACAGCGCTCTGCCAAAACTGTGACTTCCTGCACGATAAAGCAAGGCATTTTACTGTGCAGGAAGTGGGAACCAGCCTTTCCAGACTTATGCTAGATATAAAGGAATTGAAGGAGCCGGCTGGAAAATTGTCAGCCCAACAGTGACAGCAGTCAATCAGATACAATACAATAGCCAGTGGCATACAATAATATACAATAGCCACCAAACAGTGTGTTTTCCCCCATCCATACTGTTTAGCATGAATGGAGGAATCTATTGACTTCTCTTGTTTATCCCATGGAGCTAAACAAGAGGAATCTGTGTATGGCAAGGCTTATACCTAGTACACACGGGCAGAATGTCGGGCAGCATCGGCCAGTTCAATAGAAACCGGACGACATTTGACCAATGTGTACAGGAGTCTGTCTGGCTTCAGTCGAAGTGGCGTGACTGAAAAAGGTCTGCCGATCAGCTCACGATCAGCGCTCTCAGCCAATGGCTGGGGGTGCTGACCTGAGTGTTCTGGTGGCATCGCCGTTCCCCTGTCAGAATACAATAGAACAGCAGGGGATATTGTTGTACTAATGTCGGATTGTTAGTACAGCGGCTCCTCCTGAGCTGTCAGTTTTTATTTTATTCAACCCTGCTGGGTTAAATGAAAAAAAAAATACTAGTGTGTACGAGGCAAGTCTCTAGTTAATGTTCTAGTTTTAATGGTTGGCTCTAGTCACCAACAACAATACTCTCTGGCACCCATCTCAACTGAGCATAGTTCCCTAACTCACCCTCTCCAGGCAATGGCCTCTTTATCAAGACCAGATAAGGTGGTGCTTATATTGCTCAAGACACCTGAACATTAAGCTGGCCATACATGGATAGTTTTTTTTTTCCTTCAACTAACAAGCAATAGACATACGAGGTAGATGGAGGAATCTTTCCCACTGTGACATGGCATTCTAACAGTAGCACCCGCTGCAGTCAGAATCTACAGATCAGAAGCTGCCCCTGATTAGCTGCAGCCATTTAGGCCCCTTTCACACTGGGGCGGTAGGGGGCGTCGGCGGTAAAACAGCGCCATTTTTAGCGCTGTTTTACCGCGGTATTCGGCCGCTAGCGGTGCGTTTTTAACCCCCCGCTGGCGGCCGAAAAAGGGTTAAAACCCCTCGTATAGCTCGGCTATAGCCGCGGTATTACCACGGTATAGCCGCGCTGTCCCATTGATTTCAATGGGCAGGAGCGGTTTAGGAGCGGTGAATACACCGCTCCTTCACCGCTCCAAAGATGCGGCTGACAGAAGATTTTTTCTTCTCCTGCCAGCGCACCGCTTCAGTGTGAAAGCCCTCGGGCTTTCACACTGAACAAACAGCGGAGGCTGTTTAGGGGTGGTTTGCAGGCGCTATTTTTAGCGCAATAACGCCTGCAAACCGCCCCAGTGTGAAAGGGGCCTAATAAATGGAACATATCCCTTTAACAGAAGCTGATTAGTCAATTGAATTCTGTCAAACAAGGTAGCACACACATAATCAAAATTTCAGCAGGAAAATATGTGTATAGTCAGCTTAAGTGCCGGTTCACACAGGGGCGGCACGACTTGCAGGTCGCCTCAGCGAGGCGACCTGCAAACGACTTCTGAGGCGACTTGCAAAACGACTTCTGTATAGAAGTCTATGCAAGTCGCCCCAAGTCGCCCCCAAAGTAGTACAGGAACCTTTTTCTAAGTCGGAGCGACTTGCGTCGCTCCTATTAGAACGGTTCCGTAGCACAGAACGGGAGGCGACTTGTCAGGCGACTAGGTCGCCTGACAAGTCGCCCCTATGTGAACCGGCACTTAGTGCATAACGTGAAATGCCCAACAGCTGTTGTCATCTGGTCCTAATGGAGGCCAGATCATTTGCAAGAACAATGCTCATGAAATATAGTAGGTGGGCCAATGCAAATAATAATAATTATTATTATTATTATCAATATAATACAGGACTTATATACAGTATCTTACAAAAGTGAGTACACCCCTTTTTTGTAAATCTTTTCTTATATCTTTTCATGTGACAACACTGAAGAAATGACACTTTGCTACAATGTAAAGTAGTGAGTGTACAGCTTGTATAACATTGTAAATTTTCTGTCCGCTCAAAATAACTCAACACACAGCCATGAATGTCTATACTGCTGACAACAAAAGTGAGTACACCCCTAAGTGAAAATGTCCAAATTGGACCCAAAGTGTTAATATTTTGTGTGGCCACCATTATTTTCCAGCACTGTCTTAACCCTCTTGGGCATAGAGTTCACCAGAGCTTCACAGAATGGCATTTGAGTCCTCTTCCACTCCTCCATGATGACATCACAGAGCTGGTGGATGTTAGAGACCTTGCGCTCCCCCACTTTCCGTTTGAGGATGCCCCACAGATACTCAATAGGGTTTAGGTCTGGAGACATGCTTGGCCAGTCTGTTACCTTTACCCTCAGTTTCTTTAGCAAGGCAGTGGTCATCTTGGAGGTGTGTTTGGGGATGTTATCATGTTAGAATACTGCCCTGTGGCCCAGTCTTCGAAGGGAGGGGATCATGCTCTGCTTTAGTATGTCATAGTACATGTTGGCATTCATGGTTCCCTCAATGAACTGTAGCTCCCCAGTGCTGGCAGCACTCATGCAGCCCCAGACCATGACACTCCCACCATCATGCTTAAATGTAGGCAAGACAAACTTGTCATTGTACTCCTCACCTGGTTGCTGCCACACACGCTTGACACCATCTGAACCATATAAGTTTATCTTAATCTCATCAGACCAAAGGACATGGTTCCAGTAATCCATGCCCTTAGTCTGCTTGTCTTCAGCAACCTGTTTGCAGGCTTTTCCTATGTATCATCTTTAGAAGAGGCTTCTTTCTGGGATGACAGCCATGCAGATCAATTTGATGCAGTGTGCGGCGTATGGTCTGTACACTGACAGGCAGACCCCCCACCCCTTCAACCTCTGCAGCAATGCTGGCAGCGCTCATAAGTCTATTTCCCAAAGACAACATTTGGATATGACTCTGAGCACGTGCACACAACTTCTTTGGTCGACCATGGTGAGGCCTGTTCTGAGTGGAACCTGTCCTTTTAAACCGCTGTATGGTCTTGGCCACAATGCTGCAGCTCAGTTTCAGGGTCTTGGCAATCTTCTTATAGCCTAGGCCATCTTTATGTAGAGCAACAATTTTTTTTTCAGATCCTCAGAGAGTTCTTTGCCATGAGGTGCCATGTTGAACTTCCAGTGGCCAGTATGAGAGAGTGAGAGCGATAACACCAAATTTAACACACAGCTCCCCATTCACACCTGAGACCTTGTGACACTAATGAGTCACATGACACCGGGCAAGGAAAATGGCTAATTGGGCCCAATTTGGACATTTTCGCTTAAGGGTTTACTCACTTTTGTTGCCAGCGATTAAGACATTTTTGGGTGTGTGTTGAGTTATTTTAAGGGGACAGCAAATTTACACTGTTATACAAGCTGTACACTCACTACTTTGTAGCAAAGTGTCATTCCTTCAGTGTTGTCACACGAAAAGATATAATAAAATATTTACAAAAATGTGAGGGGTGTACTCCCTTTTGTGAGATACTGTAGCGCTGACAGCTTATGAAGCGCTTGTCTTACGAAGCGCTTGTCTTAGGGCAGACAGTACAATTACAATACAATTTAATACAGTAGGAATCATAGAGCCCTGCTGGTTAGAGCTTACAACCTAAGAGGGAGGGTCAAGAGATATAAAAGTTAATAACTGTGGGGGGATGGCCTAATGGATAAAATAAATGTACAGTTGTTAGGTGGGGGCCAGATAGGCTTCTTTAAAGAGATGAGTTTTCAGAGATTGTCTGAAAGTGGACAGAGTAAGGAGATAGTCAGACAGACTGGAGTAGGAAGTTCCAGAGGATGGGAGAGGCTCTGGAGAAGTCCTGGAAGCGAGCATGGGATGAGGTGACAAGGGAGCTAGAGAGCAGAAGATCCTGGAAGGAACGAAGAGGACAATTTGGTTGGTATTTTGGTAGTTATGCCCCTGTGTTTAACTGTGCATCCATAACATAGCATCGATACAGCCTAAATTTACAGACTCATTTTTTTTACTGCTTTAGTTTTTTTTTTAAATTAAAAATGAACCCTTTATTTTTTTTAATTTGACCTGGAAGTTAGAACATATAGTAAGGTATAATGTGCTAAAAGCCCAAGTAGAGGACTGGGCAGAGATGGCAAAGTTGGGCTTTAACGTTTACATTTTGCATTTTAGGTACAGTATTAACTGCTTCCTCTAGTGGTTATCTACCTATCAGGGCATGTGCTTAGCCACTGTGCTTATGATTATTAGTGCTTGTTAACCCTTAAAAAAAATCCACATTAATTTCAATGAGATGAGTTCTCACCAGTAGGCTTCAAGCTAGAGGGAGCAGAAATGAAGCACAAACACTGAGTAGCATTACTAAACAGGAAAGAGAACTTGCTTATCTCTCTCTTTCTCTCTCTCTCTCTCTCTCTCTCTCTCTCTCTCTCTCTCTCTCTCTCTCTCTCTCACTCTCTCTCTCTCTCTCTCTCTCTCTCTCTCTCTCTATTCAGTATGTATAAAACATAACATTATTATTTCAACACAATAACAGTGATTGATCAGATTATTTACATTGAGTTCATTCTATTACTGGCCCCTGGCCATATTTAAGATCACCAGGAGTCAGCAAACTCACGCAAGCTAAAATGTTGCCAACAAGCAAGTGTATATATCAGCAGAGATGCTTCCTTTCCCTGGAAACCATTTGGATTATTAGAAAAGATCAATTGACAGCCAGAGCCAGGAATCGTAAAAAAGCCACCATCTCTTTGTCAAGCTCCTCAGTTTTCCCTGTGTAAAGTAATATAAAAAACAGCGGGGGCCTCCAAGGAAGATCCAACATTGCTATAATTGATCAGTTTTGTACCCTATATCTATATTTCCTTCTATATAGAAACAGTTGGTGGTAATTATACCTCAGTGGAACACTTTGTATCCAACTTTCTTTTCATCTTTTATTGTATATATGACATACATTGATAAACCCACTTCCTTTGGTAACATTAGAATGTATTGGTACATGTATAGTATCCATTAGAAAGCAAGCAGTAGATAATTTCAGTTTCAACTATTGGCAAAGTATAATTAAAGAGCAGTTACTGTATACTTTGTTTTGCCTTAGAAGAAGACATTTAAACATTTCTGAAAGGGCAGCTGGTGTGAAGAGGTAATCGCTGGCGGTGTCCATTGTTTTTATGCTTTCATCATTGTTCAAATGTCAAATAAAAAATCTTGAATGGGAACAATGTGCTTGAAAGCATCTTTTTTTTGTGGGTCTCTCCTTTCTTTTCTGGGAAGTAATCAGAAATCTTTTACCAGGTCAAAGTATATATGATTTGCTGGATGTATTTGTCCTTTAGTGCATTATGTGATTTCCTAAACACAAAGGCAGACCTCATCTTCAAGAGTTTAGAAGATGTCTTTATGTCAGAATGCATCAGAAAAAGCTCTCTATTCTGTAGGACAGCAAAAGAAAAATGCAGGAAATAATTAGGGGGAAGCATTAAGGTGAAAGATCATGCAGATGACAAATAATAGGATGCTAAAGAGACTGATTAACTAAATGTTTGCTGCAAACATACATGTATGCTAAAGGAAAGTATGGGATATTTCCAGGGAAAGGAGATTTTGAGTTATTGCAGTGTATACCTGCAGGCTTGCCAGAAGATGGGTTGTCAGTTAGGGACTATGTAGAGAAGTTGCACAGGACCACAACGCCAGACTGGCTTGAAGGAAGACTGGAGTGTGTCACCTGCATCCATGTTGTTGTTAAGGTCTGTAGATGGGGTATATATCACAGGGAGGATGAAGAAGGAGTTAGGATTAAATTATGTTAATATTGTTCGCAAACTTTTTTGGAGAAGTGGAGAAGGTTCAAAACCTTTGTGGGGTTTTACTTATATTAATTCATATTAATTTATCTTGTTGACCTTTGTCATGCAGATAGAATGTAATGGGAAACCCAAAATATTAGAGTTGTCACAAGAACAAGAGTTGAGAATACATTTTCTAATCAGGCACTTGTTCTAATGACAACTATCTAGGATGTGAATTAAATTGTCCTCTAACTTCCTGTTTCATTTACGGGAGTGAAGGCAACTTACCCTAATTTCCAAAGACAGAAAAATATAACATGATCAGGATTTTAACTAATTCCTACTGTATATAAAAATGTTTTGCTTATACATACATTTTAAAGCAAATCTGTACTTGGTCCATTCATGTCAAACCAACAGGTTTGTTGTAATCCCTGATTCCCAGTAGCATATTATAACCTTCTTATTTGCTCCCCTGCTACTCTGTTCAGTGCTTCTAGCTGAAGATAATACCTGGTACTTGTAAAATGTATAACGAAGAATGTGATTCGCTCCATGGGACAGGGCTGTCACAGAAGAAGCCCATACCCCTGCATAAGATATGACTTTGGCTACACATAACTTACACAAGTATTCTTCTTGCTCCCAGCACCTGAATGGAATGACAGGGGAGCAAACAACTGGTAAACATATGCTGCTGGGGATTTCTGCATTAAAGTAAACCTCCTTTTATGTTATTATTTTCCCCATACCTTTAGGGAGGAATAGTCTACCTCCAGACATACCTGCCCTTATGTTTTTCAATTGCTACACATACCCAAAAATGGAGATTATCACAGACTAGAGCAAGGACTGTACAATACAGAGTGACCTTGATGACGCAGTGCAGTTTCCACATATATTTACAAATACTGTGCATTTAAAATGCAAATTGTTAGATGGTATAATTTTTTTTTTCTGGCAAATGTGGCAAATGTGCCTGGACAATGTTGTTTTGATTGTTCTATGCAAATCTCGTCCTTGTGCACATTATTCTCCAATCTAGTTATAAATTGGGCGGTCACCATTTTTTTTTCCTGTACAGGCACAACACAGATTCCTTCTGAGGCCTTGTACAGACAATAGATAGGAAATGGGGTAAATGGCGCTACCCTATAAACAAATGAGTACAGAAAATATATAGTATAGAGGGTGCCAAATAGTGGCTAAACCTGTAGGCAAAATGTAATACTACAGTATTAAAGAAAAATATTATAATTGTGATACACCAAACTAACCAAATGTGTATGTGGCAGGTGCACCGAAGCAAGTAAATAATCAACCAAGTAACCTCCCAAACTATATAGGGGAGTGGGTGTATATCTCAGAATAAACTGAGACTAACACCTAGGCATAAACCCAATGTGGCACAAGTATCTACCACAATTACCCAGCCAGATATACCAAGTAAATATCATGTGGTGAACCCAATACGTTGTATGCACAAACTGTGAATAAAATATATATATATATATATATATATATATATATATATATATATATATACACCAGCGTGAATGAAGTACAAATTATATAAACACTTAAATATATATATACCATTAAAAAATGTGTGCTAAAAACTAAAAATTCTGAAAAATAAAAAATAAATAAAAATATGTAGTTCAGTAAAAAAATTGCAAGTCCCAATGCAGTAAAAGTTGAATAAAATGTGATCCCAAAAATAGCCAATAATGGCATAAACAGGTGACTTCGGTGCTCCACACGTAATGTGACTGTTGGTGCTCCTTCTCTCCTTGGATTACGTCAGTTCCATCGGCGCTCCAGCGTCTCACTCTGCCGCTGACTGTGACTGGATCCGTAGTGTGTCACACACGAACAAGCCTGAGGACTTCCTCCCGACGTGACCCCTTCCAATGCTGCAGAACGCATTCGATGTGTCTTTTTTTTGTCTCCTTATCTTGTAAGTGTTTTTAATCCCGTTGGGATATTAAAATATGCACTTAGAGGCGCCTTTTCTCTGTTTGTGCTTTTATAGATATTGCTTCATTCTGTAAGCTGCAGCCATAAGTGCTGAAGAATTCTTCACATCACTGCCACCACCATCACTACTGGACTGTTGTATAGAGACATTGGTTCATTTTATATTGAAGCTCTGAGCGCCCTAACCATCCCCCTTTTTTACTAGTAGATCTAAGCCAGAATCTTATACATGTCAAATGCTAGTTTTTCCTACAGCTGGAAATGAGTATACTGGGTGATACGTATCCCATAAGGTGGATACCACTATGTGTCCAGGGCCAGGCTAATATATAGTACATTAGTGGGTCATGCGATAGATACTAGGTTCAGTTCTGGTCAGTAAGAATGGCTATAATGCTACATACCCTCCCATTACTAGCTGTATGGTCATGGGTTGGCTATGAAGCAGTTCAAATCGATGTCAAGATTAAGTCCTTTGGGGGCAAGAGATCCCAACTGGTATATCCAGCTGGTTTCGTTCCTAGAAATTAATGTTTCTCTATTTCCCCCTCTCCAGTGGTCCTGTACTATATCAATCCAATAGAAAATAAGTCCACTTGGATCTCTATGGTGTACCTCATCAAAGTGTCTTGACAGGTTATGGTTAGGGAATCCATTTCTTATGTTTTTAATATGCTCCCGTATGCGAACAAAGAGAGGGCGGGTGGTTCTTCCCATGTACTGAAGATGGCAAGGGCATTCAATAACGTATGTGACATGAGTGCTCCGACATGTAATTAATTGCTTTATATGATACTCCTTGTGGTCAGTAAATGATTTAAAAGAGATCTTCTTTCTTGGTTGCCTCTTGCTAACTTTGCAGGGTAGACAACTTTGACACCTGTAGAACCCTTTGATATCAGAAAAGATTTTAATCGGTTTAGGGGGGTCTATGATGTTGTGTACTAGATGGTTCCTCAAAGTGGGTGCCTTTCTATACACAAGTTTGGGTTTTGTAGGCAGGATTGTACAGGCAAGCTTCCTTTTGGATAAGCCTCTAGAGTAAGCTTTTTCAAAGCACTTTGTGAATTCTCTCAAAGGGAGGGGAAATGTTCTATTAGACAGTTGTCCCCATTTTAAGATTTCCCCACACCTTTGTTTCTGATTTCTGTAACATTTTGGATTTCCCATCACTTTTTGTCCTGCTGATAATGGTCACCAGAACACAGAAGAGTCTTCCCAGTGTGGATGGGTTCTAAACCTTCCTTTTCTCTATTCCAAAACTTAATAAACTGTATTGGTTATATATTCACTTGAAGTAAAAGCACAACTCCAAAGAGCTGAATACTTAGATTAATCATTCCCAACCAAGTGTCTATGGAACCCTAGGGTTTCTCAATGGTGGCTAGGGGTTTCTTGAGTTGTGACCTCCCATCTGATGATGCCTGCATAGTTCAAAGTTCAATGCCACTTGGCAGATCCAGCGGCATGACTCTATATCACATCTCTACCTCCAGACTGCTATGGGTAAGCATCAGCACACTGCTGACTTATTATTCAAAGGATCAGCATCAGTCTAATGGTGGCCATACACAGGCTTTTTCTCAGGCATTTCCAACCTCTTTTAGCCAGCTTGGAACCATAAAACCAACAAAAGTGATTGCGGCAACCTATCACCAACAGTTTCTTTTACACCCAAAAATCAACGTTTCCTTGATGTCTAAATGTAACTATCCTCTAGTGCTGTGGCCTGCTAATACAGTATCTCACAAAACTGAGTTTACCCCTCACATTTTTGTAAATATTTTATTATATATTTTCATTGACAACACTGAAGAAATTACACTTTGCTACAATGTAAAGTAGTGAGTGTACAGCTTGTATAACAGTGTAAATTTGCTGTCCCCTCAAAATAACTCAACAGACAGCCATTAATGTCCAAACCACTGGCAACAAAAGTGAGTACACCCCTAAGTGAAAATGAACAAAATTGGCCCAAAGTGTTAATATTTTGTGTGGCCACCATTATTTTCCAGCACTGCCTTAACCCTCTTGGGCATGGAGTTCACCAGAGCTTCACAGGTTGCCACTGGAGTCCTCTTCCACTCCTCCATGACGACATCACAGAGCTGGTGGATGTTAGAGACCTTGCGCTCCTTCACCTTCTGTTTGAGGATGCCCCACAGATGCGCAATAGGGTTTAGGTCTTGGGACATGCTTGGCCAGTCCATCACCTTTACCCTCAGCTTCTTTAGCAAGACAGTGGTCGTCTTGGAGGTGTGTTTGGGGTCGTTATCATGGTGGAATACTGCTCTGTGGCCCAGTCTCCGAAGGGAGGGGATCATGCTTCAGTATGTCACAGTCCATGTTGGCATTCTCGGTTCTCTCAATGAACTGAAACTCCCCAGTGCCAGCAGGACTCATGCAGCCCTAGACCATGACACTCCCACCACCATGCTTGACTGTAGGTAAGACACACTTGTCTATACTCCTCACCACACACACTTGACACCATCTGAACCAAATAAGTTTATCTTGATCTCATCAGACCATAGGACATGGTTCCAATAATCCATGTCCTTAGTCTGCTTGTCTTCAGCAAACTGTTTGCAGGCTTTCTTGTGCATCATCTTTAGAAGAGGCTTCCTTCTGGGATGACAGCCATGCAGACCAATGTGATGCAGTGTACAGCGTATGATCTGAGCACTGACAGGCTGACCCTCCACCTCTTCAATCTCTGCAGCAATGCTGGCAGCACTCATACGTCTATTTCCCAAAGACAACCTCTGGATATGACGCTGAGCACGTGCACTCAACTTCTTTGGTTGACCATGGCCTGTTCTGAGTGGAACCTGTCCTGTTAAACCGCTGTATGGTCTTGGCCACCATGCTGCAGTTCAGTTTTAGGGTTCTTCATAATCTTCTTATAGCCTAGACCATCTTTATGTAGAGCAACAATTCTTATTTTCAGATCCTCAGAGAGTTCTTTGCCATGAGGTGCCATGTTGAACTTTCAGTGACCAGTATAAGAGAGTGAGAGCGATAACACCAAATTTAACATACCTGCTCCCCATTCACACCTGAGACCTTGTAACACTAACGACTCACATGACATCGGGGAGGGAAAATGACTAACTGGGCCCAATTTGGACATATTCGCTTAAGGGTGTGCTCACTTTTGTTGCCAGCGGTTTTTAGACATTAATGGCTGTGTGTTGAGTTATTTTGAGGGGACAGCAAATTTACACTGTTATACAAGCTGTACACTCACTACTTTACATTGTAGAAAAGTGTCATTTCTTCAGTGTTGTCACATGAAAAGATATAATACAATATTTACAAAAATGTGAGGGTGTACTTACTTTTGTGAGATACTGTATGTACAGTATTGTGCATTTTTAAATATAAAGGATAAGTCAGTACATGAAAACTGATTGCGATGGCTTATAATTTTTCAAAGCAAGGCACCACGAGATGCTATGGCATGGTGTACATGATCAAAAAAGTATATACTAAGGTTGACAAACATTGAATACCATACACAAAAGATTAAAGAAGTCATTTACAGCATTGCAAATGAAAAACAGTGCAGCAGGACAGCGTTATATCTTCCTACCCTTTGCCAAAATATATAGTAAAAAAAACTGTGTACCAATGTAGTGCACCTCTCAAATACTTATTAAATCAATAAAGACAAATATATATACAGTGCCTTGCAAAATTATTCACCCCCTTTGCATTTTTCGTGTTTTGTTGCCTCATGTCCTGGAATTAACATGGATTGTTTGAGGATTTGCATCATTTAATTTACAGAACATGCCCACAACTTTGAAGATGTTTTTTTTTTTTATTGTGAAGCAAACAACAAATAGGACAAAATAACAGAAAAAGTCAATGTGCATAACTATTCACCCCCCTAAACTCAATACTTTGTAGAGCCACCTTTTGCGGCTATCACAACTCCAAGTCACTTTGGATAAGTCTCTATGAGCTTGCCACATCTTACCACTGGGATTTTTGCCCATTCCTCCTTGCAAAACTGCTCCAGCTCCTTCAGATTGGATGGTTTGCGCTTGTGAACAGCAATCTTTAAGTCTGACCACAGATTTTCTATTGGATTGAGGTCTGGGCTTTGACTAGGCCATTCCAACACATTTACATGTTTCCCCTCAAACCACTCAAGTGTTGTTTAGCAGTGTGTTTGGGGTCATTGTTTTGCTGGAAGGTGAACCTCCGTCCTAGCCTCAAATCACACACAGAGTGGTACAGGTTTTGCTCAAGAATATCCCTGTATTTAGCACCATCCATCTTTCCCTCAACTCTGACCAGTTTCCCAGTCCTGACTGCTGAAAAACATCCCCACAGTGTAATACTGCCACCACTATGTTTCACTGTGGGGATGGTGTTCTTTGGGTGATGTGATGTGTTGAGTTTGCGTCAGACATAGCGTTTTCTTTGATGGCCAAAAAGTTCAATTTTAGTCTCATCAGACCAGAGCACCTTCCTCCATACAGATGCAATACAATAGCCAGTGGCATACAATAGTATACAATAGCCACCAAACAGTGTGTATTCCCTCATCCATACTGTTTAGCATGAATGGAGGAATCTATTAATTTCTCTTGTTCATCCCATGGAGCTAAACAAAAGAAATCTGTGTATGGCAATCCTTATACCTAGTACACAAGGACAGAATGTCGGGCGGCATCGGCCGGTTCAACAGAAACCGGACGACATTCGACCAGTGTGTACAGGAGTCGGTCAAAGGGGCATGACTGAAAAGGATCTGCCAATCAGCTCACGATCAGCGCTCTCAGCCAATGGCTGGGGGCGCTGACCTGAGTGTTCTGGTGACATCGCCGCCCCCTGTCAGAATACAATAGAACAGCAGGGGATATTGTTGTACTAACGTCAGATTGTTAGTACAGCGGCTCCTCCCGAGCTGTCAGTTTTTTCTTTCATTCAACCCTGCTAGGTTAAATGAAAAATAAAATACTAGTGTGTATGAGGCAAGTCTCTACTTAATGTTCTAGTTTTAATGTTTGGCTCTAGTCACTAACAACAATAATCTCTGGCACCCATCTCAACTGAGCATAGTTCCCTAACTCACCCTCTCCAGGCAATGGCCTCTTTATCAAGACCAGATAAGGTGGTGCTTATATTCTTCAAGACACCTGAACATTAAGCTGGCCATACATGGATAGTTTTTTTTTTTTTCCTTCAACTAACAGGCAGTAGACATACGAGGTAGATGGAGGAATCTTTCCCACTGTGACATGGCATTCTAACAGTAGCACCCGCTGCAGTCAGAATGTACAAATCAGAAGCTGCCCCTGATTAGCTGCAGCCGTTACATGGAACATATCCCTTTAACAGAAGCTGATTAGTCAATTGAATTCTGTCAAGCAAGGTAGCACACATAATCAAAATTTCAGCAGGAAGGGGCTGAATTTCGCTCAGTGTATAGTCAGCTTTAGTGCATAAAGTGAAATGCCCAACAGCTGTTGCTATCTGGTCCTAATGGAGGCCAGATCATTTGCAAGAACATTGCTCATGAAATATAGTAGGTGGGCCAATGCAAATAATAATAATAATTATTATTATTATTATTATTATACTACAGGATTTATATAGTGCCGACAGCTTACAAAGTGTTTGTCTTAATGCAGACAGTACAATTACAATACAATTTAATACAGTAGGAATCAGAGAGCCCTGTTGGTTAGAGCTTACAATCTAAGAGGGAGGGTCAAGAGATATAAAAGTTAATAACTGTGGGGCATTGTCTAATGCACAGGTGTCAAACACAAGGCCCGCTGGCCAAATCCAGCCCGCCAGGCCTTTCTAAGTGGCCCGCACAGTGGCCTCCGACCGCCACCTGTTCGTTTCTCTCACTGCCAAGTCTCCCAAGAGTAAACATCCTCCCCCTCAGTCCCGCGAGTGGCGCTGGCTTGTGACAGCGCATGCACTGCACGTCGGTCTCCAAGGAGACAAGAATAAACAACTCCCGCTCTCTCCCCCTCAGTTCCTTCAGCGGCGCCGGCTTTTTTTTGTGAGCTGAGCGCATCCAGCTGAGGGCGCGCTTTTTGAGGACTTGATGAAGAGATACAGTGCTGTGCTGACAAGTTTTTTTTTTTTTTTTGAATCATTAATTTTAGGTGTATCAGCCTCTGGGTCCTTTCAAAAAGGTGTGTATTCGTAATGACAGATTATGTGACACTTAGATTGTACACAGGTGGACATTATTTCACTAATTATGTGACTTCTGAAGGTAATTGATTGCACCAGAGCTTTTTATGGGCTGCATAACAAATAGTTTTATGTATATACTGTTCTAATTTTACTTCACCAACTTAGACTATTGCGTTCTGATCCATCACATATAATTCAGATTAAAAAAACTTTGAACCAAAGGCTGTAATGTAACAAAATAGGTAAAAAGCCAAGAGGGGTGAATACTTTTGCAAGGCACTCTGTATATATATATATATATATATATATATATATATATATACAGTGGGGACGGAAAGTGTTCAGACCCCCTTAAATTTTTCACTCTTTGTTATATTGCAGCCATTTGCTAAAATCATTTAAGTTCATTTTTTTCCTCATTAATGTACACACAGCACCCCATATTGACAGAAAAACACAGAATTGTTGACATTTTTGCAGATTTATTAAAAAAAGAAAAACTGAAATATCACATGGTCCTAAGTATTCAGACCCTTTGCTATGACATTCATATATTTAACTCAGGTGCTGTCCATTTCTTCTGATCATCCTTGAGATGGTTCTACACCTTCATTTGAGTCCAACTGTGTTTGATTATACTGATTGGACTTGATTAGGAAAGCCACACACCTATCTATATAATGCTGGCCATACACTATACAGAAAATCAGCCGAACACATTTTAGAAAAACGAACGTTCGACCGTGACCGCAAACGATCGTGCCATCATGTAATGACCGATAAATTGTTCAGTGGACATGAATAAATAATTTTTTGTTCATTTTTTTACATATATCTAGTGCAGACAGTTCGGACGGGAAACACATTAACCTTGCAATTTATTGTACGTTTTTCGTATAGTGTATGGCCAGCATAAGACCTTACAGCTCACAGGGCATGTCAGAGTAAATGAGAATCATGAGGTCAAAGGAACTGCCTGAAGAGCTCAGAGACAGAATTGTGGCAAGGCACAGATCTGGCCAAGGTTACAAAAACATTTCTCCTGCACTTAAGGTTCCTAAAAGCACAGTGGCCTCCATAATCCTTAAATGGAAGACGTTTGGGACAACCAGAACCCTTCCTAGACCTGGCCGTCCGGCCAAACTGAGCTATCGGGGGAGAAGAGCCTTGGTGAGAGAGGTAAAGAAGAACCCAAAGATCACTGTGGCTGAGCTCCAGAGATGCAGTCGAGAGATGGGAGAAAGTTATAGAAAGTCAACCATCACTGCAGCCCTCCACCAGTCAGGGCTTTATGGCAGAGTGGCCCGACGGAAGCCTCTCCTCAGTGCAAGACACATGAAAGCCCGCATGGAGTTTGCTAAAAAAAACCTGAAGTACTCCAAGATGGTGAGAAATAAGATTCTCTGGTCTGATGAGACCAAGATAGAACTTTTTGGCCTTAATTCTAAGCGGTATGTTTGGAGAAAACCAGGCACTGCTCATCACCTGTCCAATACAGTCCCAACAGTGAAGCATTGTGGTGGCAGCATCATGCTGTGGGGGTGTTTTTCAGCTGCAGGGACAGGACGACTGGTTGCAATTGAGGGAAAGATGAGGAATGGCAGAGGATCCCCAAATCCAGGTGTGAAAAACTTGTTGCATCTTTCCCAAAAAGACTCATGGCAAAGGGTCTGAATACTTAGGACCATGTGATATTTCAGTTTTTCTTTTTTATTAAAGCAAAAATGTCAACAATTCTGTGTTTTTCTGTCAATATGGGGTGCTGTGTGTACATTAATGAGGAAAACAAAATGAACTTAAATGATTTTAGCAAATGGCTGCAATATAACAAAGAGTGAAAAATTTAAGGGGGTCTGAATACTTTCAGTCCCCACTGTATATATATATATATATATATATATATATATATATATATATATATATATATATATATATATATATATATACTTTATCTCCTGAACTGAAAATACAGTTCAAAATAAGCGCCCCAAGACCATGCACTAGGTGGAATCACTAAGAGAATGAACGAATAGTTGGCGCTGTATCCTTTTTTTTTTTTTTTTTTTTTAGCACCCCTGGAGCCATGCTCATTTAGGACAGGGAAACACTGATGGGAAAAAAAATACAATAGAGAAATGGGGACAAAAGTGTTAATAGCGCATTATAGGCCTATATTGGACAATCCTTGCCCAAGTGGGGAATCTGTACCACCTTTAGACCATAGGCACAAAAATGCTGAATTCTGAAGCCCATAGAGGGTGTGCCTTTTGGCAAGCCATTCACCAAGAGTGAGCAAAAAAACTGTTTCAAAGTCAACCAAAGCTGCAGGTAATTGTAATTGTCCCATGACACTGCACAAAGTAAAAAATTACACACAAATGTTTGGGCACTAAGCACAATTTTGTTTTTGTACTCTGCGGGTGTAAAAGGATAACATACTAATATACTAGTTTGGCAGGGATCATTCATACATTCTCATTCTTTGTAATATGTAATAGTAAGTAACATCAGCTGTGGTACATGGGATAAAAAAATATTTTGTATGGTGGTAAAATGAGATAGCACAAATACTTCAAATTAACAATGAAGTCAGAATCCTTTATGGAAAATACCTACACTGTATGAAGTGATGTGTAATGATACTAAACGTCAGCTGTTTGTCATGGAATGCCATTTATTTCCTAATGATTCCTTTACAACTTCCTAATAATCAAATACCAGCACAACACAATGACCTACACACTCCCTTTTCCCCAGTGTGCAAATGGAGATCTGTTGAATGATATTTTAATAACCATGCTAACACACAATGCATTATATTTATGCATACAGTATTCTTTGTTTTTATATAGCTGTTGGGTAAATACTGGAAACTTGTGGAGGGATCCCCAACTTGTTGATATAGAGCAAGTATATCTACAACTACTATTTTAGAATTGGGTGGGAGCTGTGAAGTAATGTTTTATATCACACACCACCTTTTCTTGGAGAATGTTAAAGTGTTACTAAACCCAGGACCCTGCATTTACTATATCTGGTCCCCCATGGTACACAAAACATGGAAAGGCATTTATTTTAGTAAATATAAGCTGCTAAATACCCTTTCTCATCAGCAGTATATAGCAATCTTATGACTTCTAACTCTCTAGCAATACACACCAAACTGAGCATGTGCAGAGTGCCTCCAAGGCTTTGTTCTATCAGCAGATGGATTTGGGACAGTAAAAGAAGGGGAGGATCAGAGAAGACAGGATCAAACAGCCTTTTTACACAATGCCGAGGAATAACTCCTTAGGTTCCACAGTGAGTATAACAGTGCATATACAGACTGATTTTACTATTGTGGGTTTAGTAACACTTTAACTCTCTAACCACTCAGCGCATAATGATGGTTTCATCGTCCTTGCATCTATATTCATTCCACATTATATACAATTGGGGTATTTACAGTTGCTGGTTGGTAAGTTTACACAACTATTTAAAATCACTATGTTGTTTTTTTTTAATATGAAACCAGGATTGCTTTTTTAAACAACATGTGGTACAAATTAGAACAATTGGTGACAGTGTACAAAGCCATAGAGCAAACAATTACATAGCACTGATGACAAAGAGCTCTTGTATCTGGAAAAGCATACAAGAAAAAGAACCGCTGCTCCAGGTGTATAAAGATAAGGCTGATTGGAGTATGTTGCAGAGTGCTAGCCCCGGCCCGCCTCTATTGGGAGTGGTCTATTTAAGATCTATCAGTTGTCTCAGTCATTGTAATGATTAGGCACAAGATGTATGAGTTGAGTTGAGTTGAGAGGTATCTTGATATAGTGCGGTCTTACCCCAAAGGGTCCCGACGCGCTTGTATGTGTGAAACGCGTCTACGTGATCACAGTTTGGTGTCCTTGGTGTTATCTTTGTGAAACAAAATAAAAGGCAATCAGAAGTTCTAGATGTGCAGCCATTTCTTTCTTCTTTCCATATCTGGAAAATCATATTGGATGCACAAAAGTCGTAAGGATTAACCAAGCAAGTAATAGAAAAGATCACAGCGACAACCATGGCTGCCAAATCTTGTCATACTTCCCTGGACAGTTCCTACTAAGATAGGTTAATTTGTACATAGGCAGCACCGCGTCCAGTGCCGATTCCCATGTGGCAAGGGAAGGGGGGGGAGTGGTACATCTACAAATAATCGCTTTCTTAGCAAAAGTAATCAGGAGTTTTGTAAATCTAGGTCGCTGCTCATCATCATGGATACCTGTCCAAAGTAGGAGTATTTGAACTCCACCACTCCCATAGTTTCTCTATCCTAAGAGAATCTACACTCAACAGAGCTAAATATAACGCTGAGAGAGGCTTGGAAAGCTGCTCCTGTGCAAAGAGGTCTTCAATTGGGTCTGTTACTAAAGGTAGTGAGTCTGGGAACTGTGATCAAGCTGCATGACATAATTGCCAGCATTGGAAATACATCCAAAGAGGCAGGTTATATTTATGAGAAAGATCAGAAAAGGACAACAGAGTGCCCCCTGGCATAACATCTCTAATCTTCTTAACACCATATTGGGCCCAAACTTGTGGGCTGGGAATTGATCTAAAGTGCAGCAAAGAAGGATTCCCCCATAAAGGAGTATAAGGAGACCACTGATTGGGACATATAAAGTGCTTCCTAGCCACAGCCCAGACTCTAAGTGCTATTCTGTTAGGATGAGGGAGAGAGTTATAGGCTCTAGGCACATCATAAACCAGGTTCGCCAGATATGTATGGGAGCCCAATATAGCAGTTTCCAGGCAAACTTCCGCATTTGCTCTTGACCTAGTAAACCACCATCTAACAGTAACCAAGCTAGCAGCCCAGTAATATACCTAGAGATTAGGCAAGGCCAGCCTTCCTCACCTAACTAGCTGGGGTGTGGATTTTGCCAATCGAGGGGCAGCACCATGCCATAAAAAAGAGCCAGCACAGAATTCCCCATCCTTAAAGAAGGTCCCACTTATCCAGATAGGGCAATTCCTAAAGATGTAGTTAAATTTGGAGAGTAAAATCATTTTTATAACATTAATATGCCCCATAAGATTTAGAGACAGAGAAACCCAGGACGTGCATTTGTCTTTAACAGCTGCAGTAAACAGGAGAAGTTGAGAAACTGCTAATATTCTTCAGAATCCTAATGCTCAAATATTTGAACTCATTTGCCCAAAGTAAAGGAGTAGAGATTGCTGACTCCCTAGCCCCAGAGTCCAAGAGAAAAAAAAACAACTTGTTTCATTTAATCCTTTTTCCTAAGTACTTACCAAACTCATAGAAGATGGCAAGAGCAGTCTGAAGGGAGGAGTGCGCATCGTGTAAGTATAGCAAGGTGTCATCTGCATAGAGCGAGATTTTCTCCTCCAAGGGGCCAACCCGCCAGCCCTCAAAAACCTGTGAGTCCAGTATCAATCTGGCCAAAGGCTCAGGGGCTAGGGCAAAAAGGCTTGGGAGAGGGGGCAACCCCTGGCAAGTCCCCCGTTCAAAGGAAAACGAATCCCAAATTATGTTGTTAGTCTGCACCATGGCTTGGTTTAGCATACCTAGTTATTGGAGGAATTGAGGCCCAAAGCCGAACCTCTGCAGCACCTCCCAGAGAAAAGGCTACTTGACAGAGTCAAAGGCTTTCTCTGCATCCAGTGAGGCCACTACTCTTGTGCGGGCATTGTCATTAGCGGTTGTTGAATTTAGAAAGAGGCGGTGAATATTAATGCCAGTACCCTTCCCCGGCATGAACCCAGCGGAGGGCCAAAATCTTGGCAAACAATTACGCATTAGCATTAAGCAGTGAGATTGGCCTGTAAAAGGCGAAATCCTTGGGATCTTTGCCGGGTTTGGGTACCAGCATAATAAGCGCCTCCGACATGGATGCTGGCAGAGAGCTCTGGGAGTTGAACTGATTAAAGAGGGCAGTAAGTCTAAGTGTCAACAGCTCCTGATATTGAGAATAAAATTCAATAGGGATCCCATCGGGGGCCCAGGGCTTTACCTGACTGTATTTGGCCAAGGGCATTCTGAACTTCCTCAAGGATGATGTCATCATCTAAACGCTCTCAGGTTTTAAGATCAAGAGAAGGGAAAGAGATTCTGTCTAGTTAAACACAAAGCTCAGGGGCATCATACGTAACTCTGGTGGAGTAAAGGAAGGCATAGAAGCATAAAAAAATGCCAATTAATGGATTCTGGTGCTGACAACAATTTCCCATCAGAATTGCTTATCCTTCCAATGTGTGTAGTAGTAAACTGACCTCAAGCTATCCAGGCAAGTAACTGGCCATTCTTGTCCCAAAATTCAAAGATCCGTTGGGCCGTGGTGAGAAGGGACATCTGAGTCATCTCAACTCTTAATAAGGAAACCTCCCATAAGGCATATTGCCAAGCATCATAACCAGCTTAATCAGGGTTTGCAGCGTAAGTAGCCACCTTCTGGCAAAAGACTCTCCTCCAGCTGCTCAAGGCTATGCCCGGACTCCTTTCTAGCCTCTATAATGCGAGAGATATATTCACCCTGCAGCCAAGACTTAGTCCCACACAAGAAGAGAGTTGGCAGTGTCTTCATTTTCTAACCAAAACCTACACAGTGCCTCAGGAATATTCTCTTGAACAGTAGGGTCTGAGAGACAGAACCTGGTCTGCCTCCACATGCCCTGCCCCACCGGAGCAGCCAATTGCAACCCCACCAAAAGCGGGGCATGATCAGATACACTTCTGGACAAGATATCGGCTGAATTTACCCATTGTAATGCTGATGGGGATGCATAACACAAATCAATACAGGAGAATGTGCAGTAGGTAGAGTGGCAGATGAACTCCCTGTCAGATGTGTGAAATTGGCACCACACATCACTGAGGGCAAAGGTGGATGCCCACTGAGAGAGAGCAGGCGTCCAGGCCACCATGTTGTTTAACATTCTTATTAATTTTTTCAACCGGTTGTCTGCACTGCAATATGCAGGTATAACTGCAGGTTCTATAAAGATGAATGGGAGAGCCTCTGCGCCTTTAAAGTTAAAATGAGGGCAGTCCCGAAATTATTAAATTGTTTCCTTTACCTAGCTAATAAAGGATCCATTGCTCACATTGTCTAGGCATGTGATAACATATAGTAATACTTACCTTAACCAATAGTTCCCTGGCATCCGGCTCTCCAGGGCTCTTCTGTCCAGAATCCTGCATTGTATGTTACGATGTCGGAAAGAGGGGTGGTGATAAGACCAGTCATGGAAGAGCAAAAAGAATGGCTTCAGGGGACTGATACATAAGTGTACTTTACGTTATTGTAAAAGTAACAGTACAGAGTGTTTCAATTGTATCTGAAACAAGTGACTTTGAGATGATACTTTCGTCTTACAGAAGGTCCTATAACTAAAATTCTTTCCTGTGTCTCAGATCGGTCTCAGATCGGTGCTTAAAACTCCTACATTACATATTTTGTTATTTATAAATCAGAAGGACAGTTCAAGTTTCCTGATGATCTTGTTTTGGAAACAGCATTAAATAATGTCTTAAAGTAATATTTAATGCTCTTAAGTGTGTCTACAGCAGTGTAATTACTTGGCTGTAAAAAGAGAAATGTTAAATTGTAGTACAGTACCTTTCCTTGTTTCCTAAGTGGCTGCATAAATCATTCAGACATACCCTAGCAGTTCCATGGAACACAGTCTTAGAAGGACTCTTATAATCCTCTGCCTAGCTTCTCTTAATGACCGTTCTTTATCTTTTGTAAGCAGAGCAAAGTGGTTTGCTTTCTACTGGTTTGAAAACAAGTTATTGATTTGAGCTTTTTTATTTGTAAAGGTTGGAAAAATACTATAAGTGTTTTTGTAGCCATTATTTTCTATAACATGCTGACTTAGACAAATACATTATTTATCAGGGATTGATCAATATAGATAAGAACATTTCTGCTTTATGCTCATTGCTGTCTTTATGTCTAGGCATTTAACTAGGCAATAAGTCTAAAATGCAGGTTACTTTATGTATTGTAGCTACTATAATTTGCCACATCTATGAAGACCCCGAACTCTACCTTTGCTAACAAAAACAAAACGGTATAACATAAATAATTGCTGCATAGCCTCTAGAAAGACATCTAAATGCGCAGACAAAATATATAACATAATAAACAATAAAATAAAAGGGACCTGTTGTTGGGTAGTTATGTTAGAGCTCTTTGTAAGAGTCAAGCTGAAGGTTTGAGGATTAAGTGTTAAGGAATAGTTTAATGGTTAAATGTGGGGGGCCATAAGTTTGTTTTAGAGGTAGGGTTAAGTGATATGTTCAAGTAAGAGAAGGTTAAAGTAGACTGAAATCGTAAATAGATAACACTTACTTTGCTAAATCTTTGTGTATCATAAGTATTTGCCATTTTTTTCTTTTGTAGCATACAATTTAACTTTTTTGTCATTTTCCATGTTGATTCTCCTAATCTCCTCCAACTTTTTGTCTACAGGCACTTACTCCAACAGCAGTTGCATACCACCACTCTGAACCTGCTTCCTGATGGTGACAGTATTGGAAGTGTCTGTTCAATGAGTGTCAGCACACCTCATTATAGTTTTGTGACAGGATAGGAAAATGGCCAAATGATCAAACAGAGGGTATCGTTAAGATTAATTTTACTAAATAGATGCATAGTAGGGTTACAAATACAAACAGGGTCAGAAAGGAAAAGAGTATATTCTCAGTATAGAAATCACTTAAACATATTATGAGATTATGCAGCTATGCAAACTGAAGCTTCTAAGAGCAATGTCCCTGTGGCTTAAGCAAGGCACTAGTGGCAACACAGCACAGTCAATATAAGAGATTAGTGAAAAAACACTGCTTCAAAAAACAGTACAGTACACAGTTACTTGCACTTATCCTCACAGATAGCATTCCTCACAGTGAAGTCCAGGTAAGTCTGGTAATGCGGGCAAACTGCTGGAAGAGTCTCAGGGCTGGTAACACTGGCTAATGGTTGGAGGGATGGCTGGAGATGCAGGGCCATCCCACTTGAAGCACCTGTACTCTGGAAGCAATTGAAAAGCAGCTCCCTACAGTAGTGACTGGGTCTTCCATTGAAGCTATGTACCATTGGGCTCCTGCCCAACTGCTCGCACGCAAGAACCAACAGTGGAGATCCATATATCTGGATTCAAATCACATTCCAAGCCATCTCTACTGCATCAGGCATGGTCTGGAGGTCAGGTAACAGAAACTTATATTCCCTGGCATGTCCAGGAGCCTAGGTATGGTGGAAAATGATCTTAAAGAAACCCATCACTGCATGGTGAGTAAAGGGGCATTGTCACATTCTCAACCAGAAATGCATATGATTGTGTGGCAATGCAAGACAGCAAAACTTAGAGACAGGGACAGAGTTTTTTCATTCCTCTAACAGAAAGTGTCTAAACAACAATCTATAGTTCTATAGTTACAGAGATTAGTGAAAAAACACTGCTTCAAAAAACAGTACAGTACACAGTTACTTGCACTTATCCTCACAGATAGCATTCCTCACAGTGAAGTCCAGGTAAGTCTGGCAAAGCAGGCAAACTGCTGGGAGAGCCTCAGGACTGATAACACTGGCTAATGGTTGGAGGGATGGCTGGAAATGCAGGGCCATCCCACTTGACGCACAGTACTCTGGAAGCAATTGAAAAGCAGCTCCCCACAGTAGTGACTGGGTCTTCCATTGAAGCTATGTACCATTGGGCTCCTGCCAGGCTGCCTGCACGCAAGAACCAACAGTGGAGAACCATATACCTGGATTCAAATCACCTTCCAAGCCATCTCTACTGCATTAGGCATGGTCTGGAGGTCAGGAAACAGAAACTTATATTCCCTGGCATGTCCAAGAGCCTAGGTATGGTGGAAAATGATTTTAAAGAAACCCATCACTGCATGGTGAGTAAAGGGGCATTGTCACATTCTCAACTAGAAATGCATATGATTGTGTGGCAATGCAAGACAGCAAAACTTGGAGACAGGGACAGAGTTTTTTCATTCCTCTAACAGAAAGTGTCTAAACAACAATCTTCATGGCAGAATCACCAGTTATTATTTTATTCAAATCTGTAAATTTAAAAAGATTAAAAATTACATTAACATGTCAAAGATTTTTGAGATTACACCTACTCTAAAGTGGACTTGATAACTTGAAGAACTAGAGCCTCCAGCAGAATAAATACCCAACACTTGTCCAATGCTTGTGTCTCCCACCACATTTGTTTTGCATGCTAGTCTCATATCGAAAATGAAGAGGTTACTAAAGTTACGAAAATTCTCTTATGACAGAATACAACTTCGGAAGTGATGTAACGTATTGCATTGTATTGTAATGTATTCTTTTATTTTCGAGCATGTAAGGTCTTGGTCCTCCAATTTTTTTTTCAGACGAATACTGTATTGATTAAACGAAAATCGTATGTTCTGGTATCATACAAGCAAAATTTTTGTGTCCCTTTGGATAATTTGCATGAACTGTCATGATCGGCTCTCGAAAGCTGTGTACTAATGATCAGGTTATTATTATTATTATTTTGAATTTATATAGCGCCAACCAGTGGCGGCCGCTCCATTAGGGGCACAGGGGCGCACCCCCCTAATCCATGGATCTGGCCCCTAATCTACATGCAGAGCGCAGGATGCAGGGATTTCAATTTTTTTTTAAGCACGTGATTAGAGCCTTAGGCTTTAATTGGCTTCAAAAAAGGGTGAGCTCAGGGCGCAGAGCGGATGGGCAAGTAACGGTAGAGAGGGTTTGTTCGCCAATCGACAGAGTGATGGGGGGGTGGGACATGGGGGGGGGGGTGTTTTGATTAAATGAACAGGGGGTGGTTTGTTTGCCATCCCCCCAAAAATAGAGCAACAGCCATCACTGGTGCCAACAGTTTGTGCAGCTCTTCACAATATAAATAGAGAAAGTCCCGTTGCAATACAATAAAATACAAAAGGCTTAAGAGGGTCCTGCTCATTCTGTTACATGTGCATTTGCGTATATACAGTATCTCATAAAAGTGAGTACACCCCCCACATTTTTGTAAATATTTTATTATATCTTTTCATGTGACAACACAGAAATTACACTTTGCTACAATGTAAAGTAGTGAGTATACAGCTTGTATAACAGTGTAAATTTGCTGTCCCCTCAAAATAGCTCAGTACACAGCCATTAATGTCTAAACCGCTGGCAACAAAAGTGAGTACACCCCTAAGGGAAAATGTCCAAATTGGGCCCAAGTAGCCATTTTCCCTCCCCGGTGTTATGTGACTCGTGTTTCAAGGCCTCAGGTGTGAATGGGGAGCAGGTGTGTTAAATTTGGTGTTATCGCTCTCACTCTTTCATACTGGTCACTGGAAGTTTAAAATGGTACCTCATGGCAAAGAACTCTCTGAGGAGCTGAAAAAAAGAATTGTTGCTCTACATAAAGATGGCCTAGGCTATAAGAAGATTGCCAAGACCCTGAAACTGAGCTGCAGCACGATGACCAAGACAATACAGCAGTTTAACAGGACAGGTTCCACTCAGAACAGGGCTCGCCATGGTCGACCAAAGCAGCTGAATGGACATGCTTAGCTACATATCCATAGGTTGTCTTTGGGAAATAGACGTATGAGTGCAGCCAGCATTGCTGCAGAGGTTGAAGGGGTGGGGGGGTCAGCCTGTCAGTTCTCAGACCATACGCCGCACACTGCATCAAATTGGTCTGCATGGCTGTCGTCCCAGAAGGAAGCCTCTTCTAAAGATGATGCACAAGAAAGCCCGCAAACAGTTTGCTGAAGACAAGCAGACTAAGGACATGGATTACTGTAACCATGTCCTGTGGTCTGTTGAGACCAAGATAAAATTATTTGGTCCAGATGGTGTCAAGCGTGTGTGATGGCAACCTTGTGAGGTGTACAAAGACAAGTGTGTCTTGCCTACAGTCAAGCATGGTGATGGGAGTGTCATGGTCTGGGGCTGCATGAGTGCTGCCGGCACTGGGGAGCTACAGTTCATTGAGGGAACCATGAATGCCAACATGTACTGTGACATACTGAAGCAGAGCATGATCCCCTCCCTTCAGAGACTGGGCCGCAGGGCAGTATTCCAACATGATAATGACCAATACACACCTCCCAGACAACCACTGCATTGCTAAAGAGGCTGAGGGTAAAGGTGATGGACTGGCCAAGCATGTCTCCAGCCCTAAACCCTATTGAGCATCCTTTTAGAGCATCCGCAAATGGAAGCTGGATGAGCGCAAATCTCTAACATTCACCAGCTCCGTGATGTCGTCATGGAGGAGTGGAAGAGGACTCCAGTGGCAACTTGTGAAGCTCTAGTGAACTCGATGCCCAAGAGGATTAAGGCAGTGCTGGAAAATAATGGTGACCACACAAAATATTGACACTTGGGGCCAAATTTGGACATTTTCACTTAGGGGTGTACTCACTTTTTTTGCCAGCGGTTTAGACATTAATGGCTGTGTGTTGAGTTATTTTGAGGGGACAGCAAATTTACACTGTTATGCAAGCTGCACACTCACTACTTTACATTGTAGCAAAGTGTCATCTCTTCAGTGTTGTCACATGAAAAGATATAATCTAATATTTACAAAAATGTGAGGGGTGTACTCCTTTTTTTTGAGATACTGTGTATAAATATATATATATATATATATATATATATATATATATATATATATATATATATATATATATATATACATATGTGTGTGTGTGTGTTTTGTCGTTGTATTCGATATACGCACAATTTTCTTCATATTGATCTAATGATACATTGCAGCACTGAAATTGCACTTAGTAAATAAAAATGTCATAGTATTATTTAATGAGATTTTGGCACTTTTTTGGTATAGATACAATTTTCACAAACTTTATGTATTATCATGTATTCAAATTATTTATATGCAGCTTTCCATTATTGTGTTTGGATGGCTTTTGAGTTTTCTTGCATTTAGGCTGTAGTCACACTTGGCGTGATCGGCAAAATTACTGGCAAAATTGCTGCAATTCTGCCTGCGAATTGAAATCACGGCAAAATGTGCAATGATTTCAATGCGCCCAAACCCAGTGTAATTTTTCTGCAATTGTGAGGTGACAGAAATGCATGGCAATGCATTTATAAATCATACAACGCTCATCTCCCTAAAAGATGAATAAGCTTCTTTTGTGCGAAAAATGCACAGAAGACAGCCCTTTCAAGTCATTGGGCTGCCCTCTGCGTGACAAGCAGAAATGCGTGAAAATCACACACACAAAATTATGAGTGGGGAACGCTCGTTCCCACTACATGATATGTGAACGGGGCTTTAGCACGGAGGTACATATGGTTTAATAGTTTAAAGTAATGCCTTTTTGTGAAATGTTGAAAATTGAAGGCATGCAAAACAAAAGTAAATAAGCAACTTTGCACTACAATCTTACACCTATGTATTGTGATAAACCCCAATCCGCACTGCTGGGTGTACGCTGCATTGGTGTGCATTATGGTAAAATAATGCAGGAATACATTTTGTCACAACATAACATGGCAATGCAACACAACATGCTCCAATGCATAGAGTTGAACAAATGTAATTGAAATAAGTTTAAGAAAACCAAAAAACATTGTGATGCAATGTAACAAATCACTGCAGTGCATGTGTACAATGTACATCAACATGCACACATTATGCGCACTGTGACACACGCCCATGGGTCTTCAGTGCGTTGATGGACCACAGTCCACAAAACACATAATGTACATTATCACAATACGAGTAGTACATGTATATGTTATGTGTGTATAGTGTGTAAATGTGTGTTTGTGTTTTTTTTTTCTTTTTCTTTCATTACTGTCACAAGGGGGCTTTAGTAAGATATAAAGATATAAGATATGATGTTTCACATTTTGAAATAGAGAAAGAGATTGTGGACGCAAACTCCTCAATCTCATTCTTCCCTGTAACCTGGCACTTACTACTGAACACTGAAGTGCTCAGTAGGGAGCACGTCAGTGTTCATTCACAAGCAAATAATAGTAAACATGTAATTTATGTTGACCGATTCCTTCAGTTATGACTGATCATGGAAGTGCTCAGTACTGACATTTAGCAAAGTGAAAAGGTTGGTAACCATGAAAGACATGTATACAAATTCCCAGCTCACCATCATGAACAGTTCTAATCCTCCCCGCTCTGTGCCCATAATATGATCCCCTACATAATCCCCTGTCTCTGACAGTATAGGCAGAGGAAAATAGCAGAAGAGATCAGAGACAGCCGGGAAAAGAACACATGGCAGGGCAGAAACAAAGCAGGGAGAATTAGTAACAGGTAGTACTTTATATTCCCATCGCACGCATTCCTGGATGAGCTCACGAGTATGGGTGCCGCAGCAACAACCAGTTGGATACCGGTTCAAGTCACAATAAAGATATTTGCCAGCACACCATGGAATGACATAGCGTCCAAATGTGTAAGTTATTGCATGATCACAACACAAGGAGAGTGCAACGTTTCGGAGTCACGCAGGACCCCTTCGTCATGCCTGACGAAGGGGTCCTGCGTGACTCCGAAACGTTGCACTCTCCTTGTGTTGTGATCATGCAATAAATTGCACGTTTGGACGCTATCTACGTCGTTCTATGGTGTGCTGGCAAATATCTTCATTAGTAACAGGTAGGGCACACTGAGGGGCAGTGGTAGTGGTGGAGGGGGAGCTGTGCCAGGTGTATTAGCTACAAAAAACAGCTATTTATTAAGCAGAAAAGTCTAAGGAACCTTTCTGCTGTAAGTTCCTGGTTGCTGAAGTGACCATGAGTTTATAGGAGAAAGGAATGCAGCCAATGTAGGGGTTTTTGAGCTGGCCAATTGGAAGCAATTCTGGTCCATCATAACTCTTACCCCGGAGGCAGTGAAACATTTAAGGTTATATTTATAAAGTAGTGAATGTGACATTACCCAAATATTCACTGAAGATTCACTGTGACTGCAACTCTTCTTTAAATTTGTACTTTACTAATTTAAATATCAAATTTATTGTAAATGTTCCTAAGGAAACTAATTTCATATTTTTGCCAACTGAAATTTATTTTAAATTCAAAACAGATATTGTTACATTGATGACAGTTTTTCAAAATTTTCCTTAGTCAACGAAACCTTCATAGTGTCAAAAAAGTAGTACCAGAAAGTAAAAATGTTGATGGATCATTGTATCCTGTACAGACCATTAGCTGTGTCTTTCATTTAATTACTGGAAGGTGCCTTTTATCTGACTCACCTCCCTGGAGGATAGTCCACTGCTTTAGAAGTGCCAGAAGCAGCTTGACTGTTTCTGTGCTTCCTCCGTTTTGTAGCCAGCATAGATTGTCCTTGTCCTCCTCTCATGGCAAAATGACCACATATCTCTTATTTAACCTGTCCTCTTTTTTTCTGTAAGAAGCCTCACACGTAGTGTGCTCAGAAAGCAAATTATGCTTCCTTGCCAGCTTTCCAGGGCACTGATCAGGAGTCAGGACTATTGTGTTTACATCTTCTAAGCTATGGCGGTAACACATAGAAACAGTTAGTAAATTAGGATTGGAAAATAAAAGTAGTGTGTTTGGCCATACAGTCATGAAAGAGCACAATTGGTAGTGATTCATATCTAGAAGAAACCACCTTGGGGATGTTATATAAAGCCAACAAAAACAGATGTCTGGGAGCAGTTTTCCGCAGGGTGGGTTGCTGAGAGCAATAGAGAAATTTATAGTTGCATGTTTTGGATTAATTTGCTATATTGTTAATGGTTACTTTTGTTTTAATATGTAAGGTACTAACATTAATTTCCAAATATTTTCTTTATAATGTCATATGTATAATGTAATTCATTTTAATCTACCTATGATGCCAAACATCTAAAGCAACTTGGAAATAGATCAGTGCAGTCTTATAATTAGTTATGAGATACAAGATGAGTGTGTTGGACACTAAATATTTACATTATAGATATAAATGTGTATAGGTGTAGCTGTTGAAGCTAGCCCCATGTGGGTGTGTGCTGTGTGGTGCAGCGGAAATTACACATACAGTCCCTGTGCAATGAAAGAACTTGTTTTGAGCTAATGCAAAGACAGTTTACTGCTGAACACTCACAGTTACAACATAGAGTAGTATTCAGCTGACTGACAGCGCCTGCTGAGAGGGGCAGAATGCGGCCTGGCCATCTTGTGGCCAAGCAGGAAGATGTCCAGGGAAATTGCGAGCCTTACACCATTTTCCCTCTTTGTCAGGAACCTTTCCCTGCCACTAGTTCTGCCCCTGCCATGTGGGGTACCTGTCCCTACTCTACCAACTCTCAAAATGCGTGCCAAACCTGGGAGCCAGGGCCTTAAAAATTATCTGCCTGACCCAAGATGGCTGCTAGAGTCACATGGGGTGGCAGCATCCAATAGGACAGCTTTCCCAGTGACCCAGGAAACCATAGAGGAACCATGTTTCTCTTGACTTCCTTTCTAACTGCAGTGCCGCTGCAGAAGAGCACCACCTGCTGTGGAAAAAGAGGACTGTACTTGCCTACATCCAGAAGGGAAACATGAGTTAACAAACTAGTGGTAGTGTAAGAATAGGATGTCTTACCTGATTAGAGATTTTTGGTCAGATGTTTGGGAAGCAGCAGGAGTTGGAACAGCAGTGCAGTTGGGAGATCATTCCTGAAAGGTCAGCTGGAGAAAGAAGTTGTCCTGCCCACCCTCCTTAGCTGATCAGCAGTTTAGGATAGTTGTGTTCTAGTCACTGCAGTCTGGCAGGTTAGGGGGTCTTTGGGGGTCTGCAGAAAGCTTGGAATTGTTATAAAAAAGGGGCCTATCTGGTGGCATGGTGCTTCTCTTTTGGACAGTTGTTGGTTCTACCTGGGGCTTGGTTCCTTGATGGAAGGCAGGATACGTGCTCAATTCAGAACTATCCTCCTGTGGTGTGCAGCTGGGTAAAGGGATGGAGCTTAGTTGAGACTTTTCTTAATGGGCATCCAAAAACCTTCTCCTGGCAACACTTGCCTGTTTTTATTAAACTGTACATTACTTATTAAATAAAGGGGTGATTTGGCCAATTTAAACTCACATGGAGTTGTAATTTTTGGGTAAAAAGAGGGATGGATTTTGATGAACCCATCAGTAATGGCAACTGAATTGCTGGGTCTTTTTTTGCTTGCCTTTTCACTGCTAAACTTTCGAAAATGAGAGATATGCATGGTCTTGCAGTTCTGCAATTGGTGGTTGGCAAAAAATGGTCAAACCTTTTTTAATGCAGCAATGGTCTGTGATGCATCATATGAAAAACAGAAGATAACATTTGTTAACTACAAAATTGGTTTTCAGGGCTAGTCAGTTCATAGATTTGGCATTAATTGCTTGGCCAATCAGACGGCCAGAGCACGTGAACCCGGAAGAAAGACTGGGTGAAGATAAAAGCCCTATCAGTGGTGACAGAGCGCCGCTGGAGGACTTCGTTCTAAGGTAAGGTAAGCACATTATGCCATTGTCTTGCAGGGTTCTTTGTTTTTTAAAAAGGAGGCTGCGGTTTACCGCCGCTTTAAAAATCTATCATACAACATTAAAAATGACTCTCCACATAGGGGTTCACAACATGCAAAGATTTCGATTACAGTTCACATGTGGACTCAACGCATTTCGGGAATCATTTTTCAGGAGCACATGTGACAGAATCAGTACACTGAAACCCACTCCTAATCTTCAATAGAGTAATATCAGCCAGTAGGGTAAACTGGAATTCATAGTGTGTGTATGTTGTACATAGAGGTACATATGAGTAAACTAAGATGAAGCAACTGCCTCTCATATGGAAAATGAGGGTACATTCAGTAAACGGCCAATGGTCTTGTACACATAATCTTAAAATAAAAGGACCAACTTCCCAATGGGGAACCATATAGACACAATGTGAGTAAGTCACTATAAAGGCAGCATGGTAGTCAAAAGTAGTCAAGGCACATATAACCCAAAGAGGAGCCTCTTGATAAGTATCTTAGAAATAAACTCAGTTCACATGAATCCAGCCTGTAGGCTGTAAGTGCCTATACTGTTTAAAATCCATCAATACTCTGTATTATCCTGCTCTTCTCATGCTTAGTTGCTCTCTATTTTTTGCCGCTTGCCTGAATCTGCTGAAGCTCTAAAGATTTACTGCCCGGGGGCTCTGGGCTTCAACAAAATGGCAGCCTCCAGCAAGAAGAAATGATGAAGCCAATTTACAGCACACACTAATTTTGGTAGCATCATGGGGAATGTATGTTCCTTGCCAAAGAGCATTCTTTTTTATCAAGTTTGTATGGGTAAAGTTTGCTTTAAGTCTCTTTATGACTGTTCATACACATTACAGAATGATTGCACAAGCTTGCATGATCTGACTATCTTACAATGAGGGAGGAAAACAAGGTTTTTTTTTTTGTTTTTTTTCAAAAACCTGTTTTAGCTGTACTAAATATCCTATGGTGGAAACTCAAGTGCAAATGCTTCTCCATAATTTGTATTTATGACACCCCTCACTAGTGCGTGCACTTTTAATTATGAAAAGCTATTTTTTCGTTTCTCACGCAAGTTGATGATCTCTAACCATCAAGCCAAAAAGGCATTCCTTGGCTCTGGTACCTAGGGTTACTGTTGAATTTACTAGTCTATTTAATTGATTTTCCAATTACCTGGAATGCTGCTGCAGTAAAAAAATAAAATAAAAAGGTTTTTATATCTCCATCAAGCCTATTTTCCTAATCTATTTCCAGACAGTCTCATTTTTGAGAGGAAGTCACAGAACACATTATGTTACCTTTCTTAATAGAATATTTTAAGAAATACTACAATGCTGCAGGTTGGATGTTATTTCTTATGGACAAGCTGAAGTAAAATGACTTTTACTTCACACATTCCTTTCTAATTGATAATCATGTCTACTAAACAGCATGTACCTGCAGATTCTAATAAATATAACATTGGCCATTGACATAAGATGAGAGCTGGACATGCGGAAGCACACAGGCAGCTTCATCAGGATGATTTGCTTATAATCATATTGTGTTTTTTAGGTATAGTAAGACCTGCCTCACATCGGCACAGCAACTAAAGAGAAGTCACTTATCCTATAGAAAATAGTGGCTTAGATTTCAATTCAGAAAAATATTAAAAATAATATTTCTTATTTACCTGACCAAAACAAAATAAGAAAAAAAAGTTTTGAAAAATCATAAAAAAAACGTTAAAATCAGTGAGATACCAAATTCTAAAAATAATAAGTAAAAATAGAGAATTATGGAAAACTAGAGTCCATAAATAAAGTCCATAAATATGCTGAAATATGGTGGAGGGAGCACAAGTCATGCATTTGATTGAGATCACAATTTGTGTGAATCATTAAGGAATCAATTAAAGAGACACTCTTTTTATTTCAGCATATTGATTGACTTTATTTATGGACTCTATTTTTCCATAATTCTCTATTTTTATTTATTATTTTTAGAATTTGGTATGTCACAGATTTTTGAGCACATAGAGAATATTCTTGTTACTCTAGGGATATTTGCACATTTTTGGTTTCACATGTTTTGTGTTGGTGAAGCGCGGCAGGGATCATTCTTTATAATTTCATATAGCACATGTGTATGAGAGTGTGTAGTGTAGTGTGTCAGCGATTCACTAAATTATTCACTGGACATTTTTGGACAAATTTGCCACAGATGCTCCCAAGGATTTATTTAATTTAATATTTCTTAATACTGAAACAATTTCATGTTCCTTTAAAGGGAAGCTATAACTAAAATGATAGTTCATGTATTGACAATAGGCTTTTTATTAGAGGAGGTATGGAGGAACAGGAACACACTACCCGAAAAAGGAGAGTGTAAAAAATATTTTTTATGAAACATTTCATATTTAAAATTTAGGTTAAAAATGTTGCTCACCCTCACACCCACGCTGCAAACAGTTTGTATAGATATGTACAGTATTTCACATGACAGGTCTCTCTCTGCTCACTGAGCGGGGAGGGGCCTGTCGAGCACCACTGCTTCTTATGGAGAGATCGTACGAAAATGGACAGCATGTCCGTTTTCATCAGATCTCACCCGATCCAATCCGCCAGGGATGGATGCGAACGTAGGGGCATCCGTCTGATTTTAGCGGATCGGACCGGGTCGGATGTCAGCGGACATGTCACAGCTGACATCCATCGCTCCATAGACTAGCATGGAGCGCCCGTTCAGGTCCGCCTTTAAAACTGACAGGCGGACTAGGAACGGTCCGACAGTGTGAAAGGGGCCTAACAGTGTAAATTTGCTGTCCCCTCAAAATAACTCAACACACAGCCATTAATGTCTAAACCGCTAGCAACAAGTGGTAAACCTCTAAGTGAAAATGTGCATATTGGGCCCAAAGTGTCAATATTTTGTGTGGCCACCATTTTTTTCCAGCACTGCCTAAACCCTCTTGGGCATGGAGTTCATCAGAGCTATACAGGTTGCCACTGGAGTCCTCTTCCACTCCTCCATGACAACATCACGGAGCTGGTGGATGTTAGAGACCTTGCGCTCCTCCACCTTCCATTTGAGGATGTCCCACATATGCTCAATAGAGTTTAGGTCTGGAGAAATGCTAGGCCAGTTCATCACCTTTGCCCTCAGCTTCTTTAGCAAGGCAGTGGTCGTCTTGAAGGTGTGTTTGGGGTCATCATCATGTTTGAATACTACCCTGCGGCCCAGTCTCTGAAGGGAGGGGATCATGCTCTGCTTCAGTATGCCACAGTACATGCTGGCATTCATGGTTCCCTCAATGAACTGTAGCTCCCCAGTGCCGACAGCACTCATACAGCCCCAGACCATGACACTCCCACCATAATGCATGACTGTAGGCAAGACACACTTGTCTTTGTACTCCTCACCTGTTTGCCTCCACACATGCTTGACACCATCTGAACCAAATACATTTATCTTGGTCTCATCAGACCACAGGAAATGGTTCCAATAATCCATGTCCTTATTCTGCTTGTCTTTAGCAAACTGTTTGCGTGCTTTCTTGTGCATCATCTTTAGAAGAGGCTTCCTTCTGGGATGACAGCCATGCAGACCAATTTGATGCAGTGTGCGGTGTATGGTCTGAGCACTGACAAGCTGACCCCCCACCCCTTCAACCTCTGCAGCAATACTGGCAGCACTCATACGTCTATTTCTCAAGGACAACCTCTTGATATGACGCTGAGCATGTGCACTCAACTTATTTGTTCGACCATGGCGAGGCCTGTTCTGAGTGGAACCTGTCCTGTTAACCGCTGTATGATCTTGGCCACCATGCTGCAGCTCAGTTTCAGGGTCTTAACAATCTTCTTATAGCCTAGGCCATCTTTATGTAGAGCAACAATTATTTTTTTCAGATCTTTAGAGAGTTCTTTGCCATGAGGTGCCATGTTGAACTTCCATTGACCAGTATAAGAGAGTGAGAGCGATAACACCAAATTTAACACACCTATTCCACATTCACACCTGAGACCTTGTAACGACTCACATGACATTGGGGAGGGAAAACGGCTAATTGGGCCCAATTTAGACATTTCCACTTAGGGGTATACTCACTTTTGTTGCCAGCAGTTTAGACATTAATGGCTGTGTGTTGAGTAATTTTGAGGGGACAGCAAATTTACACTGTTATACAAGCTGTACACTCACTGCTTTACATTGTCGCAAAGTGTCATTTCTTCAGTGTTGTCACATGAAAAAAATATAATAAAATATTTACAAAAATGTGAGGGGTGTACTCACTTTTGTGAAATACTGTATAAGAGTTCTGTGTGAATAACTTAATAATAATTTAATCAGCTTTGGTGCAGTCACGTGATTCTAAGCTGCGGCTACCTTATGTCAGCAAGAATCTCAACAACGGAGCTGAATTCTCTGAGCTGTGACATCACATTTCCCCCATTCATTGTCGGTGCTCCCTTCCATCTGCTGCAGCAGCCATTTACTGAGTGGAGTCAGAGCTTAGAGATCACATGACAGTACCAAAAGTGAAAAAAAAAGGTATTTATACTAAACTCTTTTACAAACAGTACAAGCATGATGATAAGGGACTATGTGCAAGATTTTAGTAATGAAAGCGGTGTCATTAGCAGTAATCAGAATGGATTCATGAATAATCGTTCTTGCCAAACCAATCTATTAACCTTCTAAGAGGAGATGAGCTGCCATCTAGATAAAGGAAGGCCCATAGACGTGGTGTATCTGGATTTTGCAAAAGCATTTGACACAGTTCCCTATAAACGTTTACTGTACAAAGTAAGGTCCGTTGGCATGGACCATAGGGTGAGTACATGGATTGAAAACTGGCTACAAGGGCGAGTTCAGAGGGTGGTGATAAATGGGGAATACTCTGAATGGTCAGGGGTGGGAAGTGGGGTCCCCCAGGGTCTGGTGATGGTGTGGCCAGGGTTCTGTGCTGGGACCAATCCTGTTTAATTTGTTCATAAACAACCTGGAGGATGGGGTAAACAGTTCAACCTCTGTATTTGTGGATGGCACTAAGCTAAGCAGGGCAATAACTTTCTTGCAAGAAGATCTGAACAAATTAATGGGGTGGGCAACTACATGGCAATTGAGGTTTAATGTAGAAAAATGTAAAATAATGCATTTGGTTGGCAAAAATAGGAATGCAATCTACTCACTATGGGGTGAACCTCTGGGGGAATCTAGGATGGAAAAGGACCTGGGGGTCCTAGTATATGATAGGCTCAGCAATGGAATGTGTAGCGGTACCTCCGTGAGGGCTGCTTATTGACTCTATACCCCACTGGCTACCCCGACTCTGCAGATCCTCTCTTACCTCTGACACCTTGGGTTCCATTCTGCAATAGGATGTTATCAATGAGAAACTCACACAATGTCACTGAACCACTCAGAAAGTTTACTAGAGTGAATAATAAAACACAATGAACAATGTGAATAAACACAAACAGTAAATGACAGTTGGTGTAACTCAATTTAGATAGGCAAACTGTTGACTGTATAATCACCGCTGGGAGTATATGTAAACAGGTGTACAGTGGGATAAGTGTTCAATATCCTCCAATACCTGTATTAAACACCTTCCCACTGAGGCCTCAATACACACACCAAAATGCAGTACAATATTCCTTACATTCAATAACATAATACAATGCCTAACATGTACTCAATGGCTCCCCCTAGGTGGTAATTCAAAGTCCAAACCACAAGTAGAGTAACAGTGCCTGGTGGAAAGAAAGGATGGTAAAATTTCTTTGACCCCAGATATCTTCAGCTAGCCTGTAGTTTGAACCGCAATATTTGTAATCCACAAAGAAAGGGAGAAGAAATCACTGTATAATGAATGGTATGTTGATAAATGCTTAACTGAAGAAATAAGGCACTTGTAGATTCCTCCTGATATATGTGAGTGTCATATAGTACTGACCTTACAGCGCAGGGAACAAACAAAGCCCAGAGTTCAGCTGTATGATGCCTGTGAAGAAGTAGATTCACCTCCATGGAACTACAAGTCTCACCAGCAGTCTGTAAAATAACTCACTCAGCAAAACTGTACACTTTACTGGAATGGGCAAGTGCCCTCTCACCACAATAGACTCAGAGGCTGTAAGGCACCGTCTGGACTCCCCTCCTGATGTCTCCATCTGGTGAAAAGATGGCGCCGCCGCGCTGTACCGCAACTCCGGATGGCTGAAGTGCAGGAAGCTTCCAGATATTCTGGCTGAAGTGCAGGAAGCTTCCAGATATTCTGGTGCTGCAAACCGTTCCGCTTGCTAAGCTGGCAAGGCTGTACTCTGAAATACCTCAGAGGCTGGCTATCCAGCTCCGCACTGTATAGGCCGCAGTCTCTCTCTCCTGGTCACACACACAGACCTCCTGCTGGCAGGCATTGAATGGCGTCCAGAGAGGCTTAAAGATGGCCGCGCTGATCCTTTTATTATTGCTCCCAGCATGCAGTGCTGCTCGCTTTGCATTGTTTGTATTGTAGTTCAGGGCTGATCCAGCTAACAGAGTCACTTCCTCCTCCAAACTACATCTCCCACAATGCTTTGCTGTGTTACTTCTCAGGAATTACAAGAAAGTCCTAACAGCATTAAGAAGACACCAGAGGGAGCCAAACTCATTTGAAATAATAACAACTGTAATACCTATAGTAGCAAACCCTTGGCTACACATGCAATGTCAAGCTGCTGCTAACAAAGCAAACAGAATATTGGTGTACATTAAAAAGGGGGATAACTCTAGGGATAAAGTGATAATTCTCCCACTCTACAATATTTTGGTCCGGCCTCACCTGGAGTATGCTGTCCAGTTCTGGGCACCAGTCCTCATGAAGGATGTGCTGGAAATGGAGCGAGTACAAAGAAGGGCAACAAAGCTAATAAAGGGTCTGGAGGATCTTAGTTATGAGGAAAGGTTGCGAGCACTAAACTTATTCTCTCTGGAGAAGAGACGCTTGAGAGGGGATATGATTTCAATTTACAAATACTATACTGGTGACCCCACAATAGGATTAAAACTTTTTCGCGGAAGGGAGTTTAACAAGACACGTGGCCACTCATTAAAATTAGAAGAAGTTTAACCTTAAACTACATAGAGGGTTCTTTACTGTAAGAGCGGCAAGGATGGGAAATTCCCTTCCACAGGCGGTAGTTTCAGCAGGGGGCATCGATAGTTTCAAAAAAGTATTAGATAAGCACCTGAACGACCACAACATACAGGGATATACAATGTAATACTGACATATAATCACACACATAGGCTGGACTTGAGGGACTTGTGTCTTTTTTCAACCTCAGCTACTATGTAACTAGCATGGGTATAAGGGGGAAAGCAACACTTTATATATTAGCCTTTACCTCCACTTTAACATCTAACATCTAAAAAAGATAAATATTTTTTAATGTAATTTATTTTAGTCCAGACCGTCCTATACTGTAGTTATAATAAAAGAAAAACCCAGAAAATTAGATTGCGTGTTTTCTCCTCACCCAATTTCATTTTGTATATATAACTGTGGGAGGAATTTGCAGAGTAGTAATGGAACTTGTGTCTAAGAGCTGCAAGTCTATGCAGTCACAACATGTACAGTTTATAGTTTTCTATCAAATGTACAGTCTGCAGCCTAGGGTGCCCACCTGTCCTAGGTTGTCTGGGACTGTCCCGCAATTGACATGTCTTTTCTAGGTCCCGGGCACCTTCATTCCAATGAAATAGAGGACACAGCCAGTCAGCCACCCTACTAACTACATTGCCAAAACAGGTTGCTAGGGCCGCCCCCACTTGTGTCTGGCAACCAGTGACATCAGACTCTCAGTGTGAGGCCGAGTGAGGCCTGCACCTAGTGCTGCACTGCTGTCTCCACCCACCTCCTCCTTCTACGGCACCCGGCGGCATGCAGACAGAGGGCGTGACTTGCATTTGAAGCAGCGGGGACTGGTCATCTTCACTCTCATCTCCACCCACCTCCTCCACTCCCTCTACATGCCCAGCGGCATGTAGAGGGAGTGACTTGCAGCAGGGACTGAAGTGAACGTGTGCTGCTGCTGCACTGTTGGCTCAGATGGATTTGACGGCTGAGGGTCCTTGCTCACCAGAGGGGATAGCCGCGGCTGGAGTAAATCTTCTCTGTCCTGCACATTCCTTTGAGAGCAGAGGAGCAGATTGTACACAGTGGTTCTGGTCTGGTGATGGTTTGGCAAGTTCCTCTTGAAGCCCGCATGGCTGGTGGAGACATTAGGTGAGATTTATAAATGGATGTCAAAAGTTTATTAATGGAGACATTGTGTGGAAGAAAGAGTGGAATATTGATAGAAGTTCTGGGTTTTTTTTTGCCACTCATATACAGACCCAGTGTTTTCTGTAATTGTACAATACTGTATACGGCAGGTCTGCCCTAATTCCAGTATCCTAATATCTAGTTACTACTGAAAAAAATATTTATTTCAGTGTGTGGGTATATATACAGTGCTCAGCATATATGAGTACGCCCCAACAGATTTGTCAGAAAACCTTTACTTTCCTTTCAGAATCAACATTTTCTATGGGACACTATAGTACAATATACTCCACAAATGCGGGCCATTGATTGCAACCAAGATTTGTTAATTTGCAGACTCAAAAATGTATTTTTCCTATTAAATTCATTCAAGACCATGTTGCAAAAATGAATACACCCCAATGAAAGTCTTATGCCCTGTACACACGATCGGACATTGATCAAACATTCCGACAACAAAATCCATGGATTTTTTCCGATGGATGTTGGCTCAAACTTGTCTTGCATATACACGGTTGCACAAAGTTGTCGGAAAATCCGATCGTTCTGAACGCGGTGATGTAAAACACGTATGTCAGGACTATAAACGGGGCAGTAGCCAATAGCTTTCTTCTCTTAATTTATTCTGAGCATGCGTGGCACTTTGTGCGTCGGAATTGTCCACACACTGTCGGAATTTACGCAAACAGATTTTGTTGTCGGAAAATTTTATAGCCTGCTCTCAAACTTTGTGTGTCAGAAATTCTGATGGAAAAAGTCCGATGGAGCCCACACACGGTCGGAATTTCCGACAACAAGCTCCGATCGCACATATTCCGTTGGAAAGTCCGACCTTGTGTACAAGGCATTAGGAGCAAAGCTAAATTTTAGACAACAATAACATGAGTTCAGCTACAGGTGACTCTAATTATTCATTAACCACTTCTCGCCCGCTGGCCGCCAAATGACGGCTGGGCGGCACGGCTCTCGTTCTGGGTGGACGTCATATAATAGCCCTCCAGAATGACTGCTCTAGCGTGCCCGCGGCCCGCTGTCTGACACACCGCTACAACGATCTCGGTAAAGACCCTCTGATGGAGGCTCTTTACCACGTGATCAGCCGTGTTCAATCACGGCTGATCATGATGTAAACAGGAAGAGCCGTTGATCGGCTTTTCCTCACTTGCGTCTAACAGACGTGAATAGAGGAGAGCCGATCGGCTGCTCTTCTGACAGGGGGGTCTGTGCTGATTGTTTATCAGCACAGTCCTCCCTTGGATGCCCACCCAGGACCACCAGGATGCCACCAGGACCACCAGGGATGCCACCACACTGGACCACCAGGTATGCCACCCTAGACCGCCAGGGAGATGCCAATCAGTGCCCAGGCAGCTACCAATCAGCCCACCCCCAATACCTGCCAGTGCCAGTGCCATCAGTGATGCGTATCAATGCCATCTATCAGTGCCGCATATCAGTGCCCATTAGTGCCACGTATCAGTGCCCAGCAGTGCCGCCTATCAGTGCCCATCAGTGCCCAGCAGTGCTGCCTATCAGTGCCACTCATAAGTACCCCGCAGTGCAGCCTTTCAGTGCCCATCAGTGTCGCCCATCAGTGCCCATCAGTGCCCACCAGTGCCACCCATGAGTGCCCATCAGTGCCGCCTATCAATGCCCATCAATGCTGCATATCAGTGCCACCCATGAGTGCCACCTACCAGTGCCCATCAGTGCCCATCGTTAGTGCCTGTCAATGCCCATCAGTGCCACCTCCTAGGTGCCACCTCATCGGTGCCGCCTTATCAGTGCCCATCAGTGAAGGAGAAAACTTACTTATTTACAAAATTGTATAAGAGAAACAAAAGAAAAACTTTTTTTTTTCAAAATTAGGTCTTTTTTTTATTTGTTTAGCGAAAAATAAAAAACCTTGTGGTGATCAAATACCACCAAAAGAAAGCTCTATTTGTGGGAACAAAATGATAAAAATTCTGTTTAGGTACAGTGTAGCATGATTGCGCAATCGTCATTTAAACAGCGACAGTGCTGAAAGCTGAAAATTGGCTTGGGCAGGAAGGGGGTGTGAGTGCCCCGTATTGAAGTAGTTAAACAGGTGCCCAGAAGACAGTTGATTATAAAAGGGCATTACTTAACAAAGAAAACTCCTTATTTCATGCTGTCAGCAATGGCACCACATGGAAGAGAAATGTCACAATGCCTGAGAAAGAAAATCACTTCTTTACACAGGAAAGGTTAAGGCTGCAAAAGATCAGCAAAGCTTTTCTTACCAGTCAGAACACTGTAGCAAAAATGATACAAAAATGTAACAAAAGATGGAACTGCAACCATCTCACAGAGACATCCAAGCCATTCACAGAAGTTAACACCTTGACAAGAGCGTCTTCTGATGAGAAGGGTTGAAGAAAATCGCCATGCAAGTTCACTGCAGTTTGCTAAAGAAGTAGAAGACCAAACTGGGGTGATTGTTTCCTGTGACACAATACGGCATACACTGCAGAGGAATGGCATGAATAGATGTCGTCCACGATGGAAGCCTCTCCTAAAACCCATGCACAAAAAAGCCTGCCTAGAACTTTCCAGGGCCCATGCTGAAGAAGAAGACTACTGGGACTCTGGAGGGATGAGACCAAGATAAATGTTTTTGGAACTGATGGCTTCAAAACTGTATGGCGTTGCAAAGGAGAGGAGTACAAAGAAAAATGCATGGTGCCTACAGTGAGACATGGTAGTGGCACTGTCCTTCTGTGGGGCTGCATGAGTACTGCAGGTGTCAGGGAGCTGCATTTCATTGATGATATCATGAATTCACAGATATACTGCTCTATATTGAAAGAGAAGATGCTACCATCACTCTGTGCCCTTGGTCTACTTGCACTTTTCCAAGATGACAAGATGACAATGATCCAAAACACACATCTAAGGTCACTGTTCTGAAGAAGAACAGGGTGAAAGTGACCAAGTATGTCTCCTGATCTGAACCCAATCATAATTACATAGTTACATAGTTACATAGTAGGTGAGGTTGAAAAAAGACACAAGTTCATCAAATCCAACTCATGTGTGTGATTATATGTCAGTATTACATTGTATATCCCTGTATGTTGCGGTCGTTCAGGTGCTTATCTAATAGTTTCTTGAAACTATCAATGCTCCCCGCTGAGACCACTGCCTGTGGAAGGGAATTCCACATCCTTGCCGCTCTTACAGTAAAGAAGCCTACATAGTTTAAGGTTAAACCTCTTTTCTTCTAATGTTAATGAGTGGCCACAAGTCTTGTTAAACTCCCTTCTGCGAAAAAGTTTTATCCCTATTGTGGGGTCACCAGTACGATATTTGTATATGGAAATCATATCAAGCTTCTCTTTCCAGAGAGAATAAGTACTCGCAACCTTTCCTCATAACTAATATCCTCCAAACCCTTTATTGGCTTTGTTGCCCTTCTTTGTACTCACTCCATTTCCAGTACATCCTTCCTGAGGACTGGTGCCCAGAACTGGACAGCACACTCTAGGTGCGGCTGGACCAGAGTCTTGTAGAGCGGGAGAATTATCGTTTTATCTCTGGAGTTGATCCCCTTTTTAATGCATGCCAATATTCTGTTTGCTTTGTTAGCAGCAGCTTAGCATTGCATGCCATTGCTGAGACTATCATCTACTAGAACACCCAGGTCCTTTTCCATCCTAGATTCCCCCAGAGGTTCTCCCCCCAGTGTATAGATTGCATTCATATTTTTGCCACCCAAATGCACTGGTTTACATTTTTCTACATTCAACCTCATTTGCCATGTAGTTGCCCACCCCATTAACTTGTTCAGATCTTTTTGCAAGGTTTCCACATCCTGCAGAAAAGTTATTGCCCTGCTTAGCTTAGTATCGAACACCTATGGGATATTCTGAAGAGACAAGCTGAGCATCACTCTCCATCCAGCATCCTGGCTCTAAAAGAGGTCGTTCTTGAAGAATGGAAAAAGATAAATGTTGCAATATGTCGCCAACATTTTCATTCCATGCCTAGAAGACTTGGAGGTCATACCAAATAATAGGTGTAGTAGTTTTTGTTGTGGGGTGTATTCGTTTTTGCATCAACTAATTTGATTAAAACTAAAGATTTTGTAATCTAAGTTATTTTATTAACCTTACTTTCATGTAATAAGCTAAACAAATGTTCTATAAAACTCACTTTTGGCAACATTTTGGAAAATAGGGATATACTGGTTTATATTATTTGTACTGAGCACAAATATATATATATATTTTTTTAAGGGGAACATTGAAAGCTTTAATAAATAATTATAGCAAATAATTATTTAAATAATGTAAGAGAAAGTATAGATGATTATAAAAGAAGCAGTTAGAGGTATACACTGTGGTACAGTATCGATTTACCTTTTTAACAAAGCAATGGATTATTTATACTTTGCTTTTTTTTATTGATGCAAAATGCTAGTCAGTTCAGTTTCAGATCACTTTTGGAACCTTTGTAATTTAGGCCGGGTTCACACTGGTACGACACAATATTCGGATGCGACTTTGCCCTGCAACTTGAAGTCCGACTTGCGTCCGACTTCAGTGAACAGGGATCCGACTTTGATCCCCGACAATACCAGGCAATGTGTCTGGTATGAATCTTTAGGGGAAACTTTTTTTTTTTAAACCGGCATGGGTTCTTCCTCCAAGAGCATACCAGGCCCTTCGGTATGGTATGGATTTTAAGGGGAGCCCCCATGCCGAGAAAACGGTGTGGGGGTCCACCCAAGGTCCATACCAGACCCTCATCCAAGCACACAGCCCGGCAGGTCAGGAAAGAGGGTGGGGACAAGCAAGCGCCCCCCCCCTCCTGAACCGTACCAGGCCGCATGCCCTCAAGATGGGTGGTGGGTGCTCTGGGGAAGGGTGGCCCTGCGGCCCCCCTATCCCAAAGCACATTGTCCCCATATTGATCAGGACAAGGGCCTCTTCCTGACAACCCTGGCCGTTGGCTGTTTGGGTCTGCGGGCGGGGAGCTTATCTGAATCTGGAAGCCCCATTTAACAAGAGAGCCCCCAGATCCCCCACCCTATGTGAATGCGTAAGGGGTACATTGTACCCCTACTCATTCACCTAAAAAAGTGTCAAAAATAAAACACATTACACAGGTTTTTAGAGCAATTTATTAAGGGAGCTCCATCATCTCTTCCAATCTCTTCTCCCCTCTCCGGCTCTTCTGTGTACACTGACGTCTTCTGCCTCTGACAGTCCTTCTCCCCTCTCCGGTTCTTCTCTGCTCTCTCTCCGGTTCTTCTCCCTCTGTCCGCTGTCTTCTGCCGGGTCTTCTCCGCTAACTTCTCGCTCTTTTGCTCGCTCTTTTACTCGCTCTTTTGCCCGGTCTTCTCCCTCTGTTCTTCTTCCGATGTTGACTCGACACACTCTCCCGCTCTAATGCCGGGTGCGCGGTGTGCCACTACTTATATTGGCATGGGGCGGGGTCATCGGAGGCATGCCTCTTATGAGGTCACCGCCCATCATGCCCCGGGTGGTGATGCCATAAGGGGTGGGGCCTCCAGATGACATCACACGTGACCCCGCCCCATGCCAATATAAGTAGAGGCACACCGAGCATTAGAGCAGGAGAGAGCACCCCTCCTGAACAGTACCAGGCATGCAACCTGGTACGGTTCAGGGGGGGCGCTCACTCATCCCCACCCCCTTTCCTGACCTGCCGGGCTGTGTGCTCGGATAGGGGTCCGGTATGGGTTCCCCTTAAAATCCATACCAGAGCGAAGGGCCTGGTATGCTCTTGGAGGGGGAACCCATGCCGTTTTTCTTTTAAATTTGGCGTGGAGTTCCTCTTCAAGATAGTCAGAGCACAAGTCACATGCCAAAGTCGGATCAGTCAAGACTGGATCAGACTTTGATTTGACTTCAGTGATATTCAATGGGCTGAAGTAGGATGAAAGTCGGACCAAAGTAGTGCAGGAAGCATTTTCAAAGTCGGACCAACTTGTGTCGGACCAGTTAAGATGGCTCCCGTAGGGAAACATTGATTTTCATACGTCATGCGACATGAGCTCCCAATGTCGGAGAATTTGTTGTACCAGTGTGAACCCGGCCTAAAAAAGAAAGTTCATATGAAATTTCATTTTTCTAGCACAGGAAGCGTTGGAGAATGATCTTGACGTATAACTAAATAAAACACCTGATCTAGATTGATTACCTGCTAGGACTGCTTAAAAGCACATTAGCAGTATAGCTTGACTCCTTATGTTTGTGAAAGTCATACAGCAATGCAGTAATGTTACATTAATGGATATAATAAAATGCAGATCCTTCTCTAATGAGAAGACCACATTCATCACTAGCTTTTCCTCTAAAAAGTATAATGCAGCTGTCTCTAATCCACCCATCTTTATTGATTTTCATTTTAATAAGGGTGTCATAAAATAAGAAAAATATCTGTGAATTCAATCTTTCTGAACAAACTGAGCTTAATATTTTTATTACCAGAAGTCATTGGTGCCTAGATGCCCAGACCAAATTTATCAGTATCAGTATGCTTTGGTTATGCATAACTGAGTGTGCCAAAGGAGATCCCTTCTAAAACCTGAAGACTTTGCTCCTAGAATATTTTTGTGTGTTTGGAAGGACACTGCACTGCAAAGACAGGGCAAAGTAAGTTGTGCTGACAATATGTTTTCCAATTAAATAGCCTTCAGTCACTTTGGCTGTGTGAAGAATGCAGATACATGAACTGGTAGTAATAGGCCCCACTTTTTCTGTTTCATTACAGGAGATAGACAACCTACAAGCAAGAACTAACTATCTCTGCACTTCAATGGACTTTTACCATTTGGAGTTTCGGCACTAGGTGGTGCCTATAGTATTAGCCAGGGATGGATTTCTAAATTGAGCATAGACATTTTCTTAGAATTCTTATGAGAGTAAAATTTTCTGGAGGTTGCTGTGCTAATGATGTGTGCTATGACCTTTTGAAAATTGTTTGCACTATGTGATATGATATGGCTATTATATCTAGATAGTAATAGGGTGCTAATAGTAAAGAGTACCGACATTAACCACTTCAGCCTCAGAAGAATTTACCCCCTTCCTGATCGGGCCATTTTTTGCGATACGGCACTGCGTTGTTTTAACTGACAATTGCGCGGTCATTCGACGTTGTACCCAAACAAAATTGATGTCCTTTTTTTACCACAAATAGAGCTTTCTTTTGGTGGTATTTGATCACCTCTGCGGTTTTTATTTTTTGCGCTATAAACAAAAAAAATAGCGCCAATTTTTTAAAAAAACACAATATTTTTTACTTTTTGCTTAAATAAATATCTCAATTTAAAAAATATATATGATATATATTCTTCTACATATTCTTGGTAAAAAATCGCAATAAGCATATATTGCTTGGTTTGCACAAAAGTTTAAGCACCTACAAAATAGGTTATTAATTTATGGCATTTTTATTATCTTTTTATTTTTTACTAGTAATGGCGGTGATCTGCGATTTTTATCGGGACTGCGACATTGCGGTGAACAGATCAGACACTTTTGACACTTTTTTAAAACTATTGACATTTATACAGCGATCAGTGCTAAAAATAATCACTGATTACTGTATAAATGTCACTGGCAGGGAAGGGGTGAACGCTAGGGGGTGATCAAGGGGTTAAATGTGTTCCCTCACTGTGTGTTCTAACTGTGGGGGGATGGGACTGACTGGGGGAGGAGACCGATCGGTGTTCCTATATACTAGGAACACACGATCTGTCTCCTCTCCCTTGACAGATTGTGGATTTGTGTGTTTACACAGATCCCCATTCCTGCTCTGTCAGGAGCAATCGCGCGTGCGCGGCGGACATCTATGGCCGCCGGGCACACGCATTGGCTCCTCAGTGACGTGGGCCCTATACCTCTTAAAGTGGCCGCCATACAGCTATGGCGATTTGTGCAGGGGAGCCATTCTGCCGCCGTCAAACAGTGGCAGGCAGTCGGCATGTGGTTAATATCTGCCTGTACATTGAGATATTAAAATAATTTACATTTTTTGCAATCCTTACAGTTAGAATTGTAACATACTGCTTTACCAATGAAAACTCTTTACTATCTACTGTCTTTATACAGGATACCTGGCTCTTGGCTGAGAGCATAGTCATTTCTTTAGTGAGAACTGCAGGGACCAAGTTCCTTGAGCAGGAGGAGAATGTAGGAATGCAGTATTTTCAAAATTCCACCTTACCTTACTTTTTTTGTGATTCTGGAGAAAGCTGAGGGCTGTTGTTAGCCTGTCTGTGTGTGTATGTTAGTGCTCTCAGTCACTTGCTATCTGGGTTTTCTCCAGCAGGCTGTGCTAGAGGGATGGAATTCTGTGTTATGGATGTTGGGTGACTTAGCCAATCACAAGATTTGAAAAGCCTGGTCAGCTGACTGGTAAGATGTAAAATGTTTGAGAATGTTTGAGACACTTCCTGGCACATGGTCCCCCCTAGGCTTCTGCCTGGTGAGGATGTCATGGCAACAATTGTCTTTCTCCCTAGCCATTGGCCTAGGGATTGGAGTACTGCAGGAATCTTACCTCTTGAGAGAAAACCTTGAAGTTCTTGGCTGAAAGTGATGTCCTTTTCTGGCCTAGAGAAAGCAAATATCAACTGCCCCCACAAGATCGTTAATAAGTGACTGGCTGAGTGCAAAATTTACACAGGAACCTTTCCACTTCCATAACTTTGAGAACCTCAGTTCCCAAGGAACCACATTTTAAATGTAAGTGTCCAGACAACATACCCTTGTGAGAGATGGACCCACAAAGTTTTAAAAGATATGCACAGGACAAGGAAAACCATCATATTATCTGTGCTTTCATCATCCTCCTACCTATTCGTCATGCACTAGTGCAATAAAATTGACCCTTCAAGTGACTGGCACACATCTTTCTTCCATCCTGAGAAAATATTCACTCCCTGAGGTCAATGTGCTGGGACCTTATTGCCAAGTAAGAGAATATGGGACATTCACAATGTATCTTTTGGCCAGCTGAAGATTTACCAATAGCGCTACAAACATAAGCATTTGCACTGCATCTATTGTGGGTGTGTTATGAGGCAGTGCACATGGCACCACAAGAAACCAGTTCAAACTATTGTGTTGCCTACTATCGTTATCCTACAACTTACAAAGTCCATTGAATTTACTGGAATCAGAGTTGTATAAACTTCCTCGTAGCGTTAAAGTGGAAGTTCAGTCAAAATCTAACTAAGGCTAAATCTATTCCCACCCCCATTCCAAGATTATTTTATCTACCCAGTGAAAGAAAAGATGCCTTTACTAGCCTATGAAGCAGCTCTGGTCACATGATCAGGTCTCAGCAGTGGCTTCGGTGTAGAGGAGGGCAGCCAACAATGGATGCCCCATAGTAGGCCTAAGGGTGACGTCACTGTACAGGCATTTGCAGACGTTGTTGGCGATCTCTCCTCTACTGTAACTGCTGTTGTAGAGATCATGTGACCATACTGCAGTAGCTTCAGAATAGGTAAGTATAGGAATCTTTTGTTTTACAAGGTGGATAAAATAGTGTTAGAATAGGAGTGGGAGTAGGTTTAGCCTTAGCTAGATTTTGACTGACCTTCCACTTTAACATTATAAGGTTTCTGGGCAGAGCTGAAGCTTTTGTCACATGATTCTGTATTGTGCCACTCTCTCTTGCTCCATTGTGCAGTCCAGGAGAAGCTGAGGAAAAGTGTGAGGTCAGAAAAAGAGTGGTGCTCATAAACCCAAAACTTACAGTGATCTATCTGGCAGGGCAATTAGATGTAGCAATTAGGGATGGGCTCAGGCATGTTCAGATCTAAAGCCTCGGATTTTCCGATGGGAAATGTGTGATGACAGGCTGTTGGCGGAAAATCCGACCATTTGTAAACTCCATCGGACAATTGTTGTCGGATTTTCTGCAGATTAATGTTGGATAGCAGGTTTTAAAATTTTCCACGGACAAATGTCTGTTGTTAGATTTTCCCAGCGTGTGTACACAAGTCCGTCGGACAAAAGTCCAAAGTACAAACACGCATGCTCGGAAGCAAGGATGAGCCAGAAGCGGTCGGTCTTGTAAACCAGCATTCATAATGGAGAATTAACATTCTTGACGTGGAAAATTATGAAATCTCGAAATGCAACGCACATTCTCTTCGTCTTTAATGGGATAATAATGAAGCTGCTTTGCTGGTGATACTGATGGAGTTATTGCAAACAAATTTTCAAAGGCTTTTTTTCTAGTGATATCAAGATTAATATTATTATGCTTTTTTGGGGGGGCAAGTTACCACAACACCATTATCCCATAGTTTTTAAGTTCAAACATACAACTATGTTGGTGTTAATTTTACATTGTATTTTTTCAGGGCTGCAGAAATTAACGATTAATTCCTCGATTAATCGTTAATTTTTTTGATCAATCAAAATTTTTTTGATCGGTAGGCTGCCTGCCCTGGGGCCGCTTTGGGCCAAGCTGTGGCTGCAGCGCAGCGCTCCGCTCTCTCCTCCTCCTCCTCCAATATATGTCATACACAGTCTGCGGGCATCTCCCACTGTGTGTCTCCGAGCTGGGTGTGAAAACTTTGTCTGTGCTGTGTGAAAAGTCCCGCCCACCTCCTAGATCAGCTCGTGTGATAGACGCAGTGTTCTGTCTATCATATGAGCTAATCTAGGAGGTGTCTATCACACAAGCTGATCTAGGAGGACGGCAGGACTTTTCTCACAGCGCGGCCAAAGTTTTCACACTGAGCTCCGAGACACACAGCAGGAGATGCCCGCAGACTGTGTAATCCAGGCACAGGCACTGACTACAGTGAGGCTGCGATTATGGGCACTGTGAGACTGCATTATGGGCACGGTGAGACTGCCTTATGGGCACGGTGAAGCTGCAATTATAGGCACGGCGAGGCTGCGATTATTGGCACGGTGAGACAGCATTATGGGCAAAGTGAGGCTGTGAATATGGGCACAATGAGGCTGCGATTATGGGCACGGTGAGACTGCATTATGGGAACGGTGAGGCTGCAATTATGAGCACGGTAAGTCTGAGATTATGGGCAAGGTGAGACTGCATTATGGGCACGGTAAGGCTGCTATTATGGGCACGGTGAGACTGCATTATGGGAATGGTGAGGCTGCGATTATGGGCACGGTAAGTCTGAGATTATGGGCACGGTGAGACTGCATTACGGGCACGGTAAGGCTGAGTTTATGACGTGTGACGTCCTAGCCATGTCCTGCTATGTCCGGCTTCAGCCATTGCCATAACAATGGTGCTAAATCAGCTAAAAGTAGTTGGATCTGTATGTGCGTTATAATTAATCGAAATTAGTCGATTAATCGATTTAAAAAAAAAATCGATTAATCGAACACGAAAATTTTAATCAGTAACAGCCCTATATTTTTTTAAATGTAACTGCCTACTTCCAAACGGTCATTTGAAGTAAAACACCTAGCCAAGTAATATTGTCCATAATTTTTTTATTGTGCATTAAAAAAAGAAAACAAATAAAATTAGATATGCTATCTGCTAATAGAACTTAACCAAAAAGTGTATTCTATGCATCCAAAAATATAGAAAATATATCCAGAGATAATTACGAAAAACATCTGGATTATTCTCCTGGAGCTCCCGCAGCAAAGGCATATGACATAATTGGTCACGATTAATAAAGCAACCAATTTTTGGTCCAAGAACTCCTCCTCCTCCTGTTCTGGACTGGACTTGGGTCAAAGCAATAACTCCAAGGCCAATAATAAATAACACGTCATCTCCTCCAATTCCGCAACATGTCTGGTTGATGAACGGCCGTTCAGAAACAAACCGAAAAGCACGAAATAAAAAGCGCAAACTGAAAAGTGCTAAATGAAAAGCACGAAGTGAAAAGAGCGAATCAACACTCACCAAACTTCTACTAACATGAAATTAGCAGAAGGAGACCAAAGGGTGGCGCTAAAGAGCTGAAAATCCACGTAGTACGTCAGTACGTTCGTGTTTGTTGGTCGACAATTCCTTGCTGTTTGTATGCAAGACAAAATCCAGGCACACGCCTTCGGACAAAAGTCCAAGGTTTTGTCTGCGGAAAATCTGATCGTGTGTACACACCCAAGCAATCCCACCAGGAAACCTTCACTGCACACCACCAAACATGAGCAGCGTGTGTATGTGCAGCTGTGGGCCAGAAAATGCCTTACTGCCTATGATTGGCGGTGTGCAGTGACCGCTTCCTGGTGGGATTGCTTAGGTGGGTTGGGACTAGAATCTAAACACTCCTGAGCCCATTCCTAGTAGCAATAGGTAAATATGGCAAATAGCAGAGAACAGGTAGACTGTATCCCTAACTCAGTTTGAATGCAAATTTCCATTTGCTTAAGCTTGCAAATGACATTAGAAAAGAATAATAGCATAGCAAAATTTACAAGACATACTTTGACATTAGTGCTAAACCTTTCAATTTTATATTAGGTAAATTTGCAATATGAGTTTCAAGAATGAAGCAAAAACCTTGGAAAATCGAAGCCAAAAGCTGTAGGATTTTACAAGGCACAGCTAATCATTTTTCATGCTTTAAACTGCTTACTTCCTTTAAGCGCACAGAAAAAAAGCACAGAAAATGAATTTGAACTAGTTAATTAAGCTGGAACTGGTGTGTTAGCAGCTGGCATCACGGATGACTGTGAGTCAACAGCAAGCGAATGACCTCATCCTCAGGGTTTTCGAGCCTTTCCAAGGCTTCTCCAGCTTTGGTTTATAACAGACTAGAATTCTCACAGCTGGAAGCTGTTACTGTTTGATTAGCCACTACTGAATTAATACACAGCACAACCTCGTTAATAAGCCTTTAGCAAGGCCCTGTCTATTATTTTCATTATGCCACATATGAATCTAGGAAACGGCATGCCGGCTACATTGGTTTTGTGGAGTGGCAGCTGTATTATATGTCGTGTTACCTTTCATTCTAATGAGGAACCAGGATCTCCCCCCGAGAGCCCCTTCTGCTTTGATCTAAAGCCATTTTTTGGCGCACGTGATCTCAGACAAAGATAGTCTTCAATAGCAAGTGTAAGACAGCTGTTTCTTTAATATCCTCAATGTGCCAAATGCTTATATATGACTATTTGCAGACTTGTTACAAACAATTTTACTAAAATTCGCCAAGGTTAAACATTAACAATTTATTCAATTATTACATTGGAAAAATCTGTGTTTACATTCAGTCTCCTGTTGCAGTTATTTATTCTTTAAAAAACATTTTATAACAATGCACTAGAACTAGTAACTGTCTTGACATCACAGTCCTATAATCCCCAGTGCAGCAACACTCAGAGAAGTAAATGGAGGAGTAGCACTTTGGGCCAACCAAGCTCTGCTGTAGTGCACATGTGCTATGGTAAACACAGAGACAAGAGGGGGAGTCAAGGGATGAGTTTACCAGCCTGTTTTATTTAAATGAGCAAGCTGGGGGTGTGCTCTGGTCCTGATGCAGTGGGATAGCTGCTGAAGAAGTCTCAGACTTTGCTATGTTGTCTGGCAGGAGTGCCTGGATCCCGAGACTGGTTACAGAGAGTTACTGTACACATATTTTTGCAGTTAAAACAGTTCCCATATGTAGTATGTATTTCAGTCACATGTCTGTTCAGAGTACACCTTTAATTAGAGATCTCTAAGTGGTAAAGATGAGATGGAAAAAAAGGGGGGGAAGAAACTGCGCTTAGGTGAAGTGTATACAAATAAAATAAATAAGCTGCAATTCCTCTATGCAACATAAACACAGTGAAAAAAGTTTGGCAAAAAACGGAATCGCGCTAGAAGGGACTCGTAATCATGCGTATGATCACCAATCCACAATATTCTTGAAATGTGAAAATAAACAAATTAAACACAAAATATAAAATGAAAATTAGAGTGACAGTCAATCAAATGTACATTACTTGATGTGAAATAATGACAATATTAGACAAAAGTCCATGTGCATAAAGTGAATAAATATCACCCATGTGATAGATAAAAGTCCATGTGAACTATGATTGCTGCCAAAAATAGACAAAGGTGCTTGATCCACCACCGTAGGTAAACAATGGCCGCTTACCAGAAACTCATGATCCCCCGCCACAGAGGATCAGAGAGGGCTGTTTAGAAAGGATGATAATCTGGATCACAACCATAAAGTCAGGAGCCTTGAAATATGACAGCACATCAGAGACCTTGATGCCGTAGTGAAGGAATTCCAACTGAGCGGTAATGGGGCACCAGCCCGCAGCAAAGTGGATATGATCATAAAAGATAGAAAGGCTCCAATAGTGTAAAACCGTAAAACTTTTATTAAATTTTAATGAAAAACAATGCACTCACATGCTGGTAGTATATAGTAAGCGCCTGAAAATGTCTGGAGCGGCGGCCGGAAGCTCACAGACAATCCGTCCTACTGGTAACCGCAGCAGCGATGAGAGGTGACGCGAACGCGTCGCTCCGCCCTACGGGACGTTTCGTAATAGAGTTACGTCATCCAGGGGCACGGGCGGCGCGTCGCGTCACCTCCCTTTGTAGCACAGCGACCTAACCAAGCCTCACTCTGAGTTCCATTGCATCTACAGACATGCGCGATACGTCTAAGTCCAAAACAATGAATGGCTCCGAGTGCGCAGGTGCACCCACAGTAAGTAAGGATCCAATCCGTCAAGCAGAGAGGACGGAGCCTTCCTAATTAAAAACAGACTGTAGGGTCACAGATCAGGGAAACAAAAAGTAAATCCCAATAGCATGGCAAAATAACACCACAACAAGGCACTGAGTAAGATTGCACATATCTGTGTCGTTATGTTAGAGACACAAAAAACTGCAACTGTTAAGTACCGGTAACCAACAAATATACCGTACCTAAATAAAAAATATTTGTGAATGAGATGGATAAAAACAACCAAATTTATATACCTGCTCGGAGTGGCAGGGATAAAAATGGATGTACTGGGGTCCGGAAGAGAAACAGACACCGACAGAGCCATAAATCTTGCGATCACGGCAACCGACGTGGTCCGTATCTGAACCGGAGGTGCTAAATGAAGGCCCAAGGGGACACACTCCTAAAGAGCAGTGGCCATCCAGTGGCCATATTGATTATTGCAAGCGACTCAACCATCAAATCCAAAACAAATGGCAATGAATAAGAGTTGCAAGCTAAAATAAATGTAAAAATGAAAACGAACTGTTTTTTAATTTTCTGGGCCCAATGTCCACATACAAAAAGTGAAAAGGTAAATTTATATAAAAAAACAGTTAATTGAAAAACACTAAAGGGGAAAAAATTATGCATAAACGTGTATATATATATATATATATATATATATATATATATATATATATATATATATATATATATATATATATACACATAATGTATATGGGTAAGAAGCCAAATAAACCACAGAATTAGTGATGAAGGTCACCAACCGCTACCCCCGACCCATCAGGTAAAAATGAATAAATAGTCCAGATGAATGGAAACTCAGAGCAAAAGCCCTCACAAAAGGTACCTCTAACACATGCTCACTTCCAAAATACATTTACAATACCTCTACAAAGCCCAATGAGGCCTATAAAAAATAAAGCTATCAAAAAAACTTTATAGAGATAGGGATAGCGGGGGCAGTCTGCTGACCCTAATCAGGCGTTGTTAATGAAAGCATTCACGTCTGTGTCGATATTCATGCCAAATGGGGCATAAGTTTTGAGTCTATGGATCCAGAACATCTCTTGCTTAGAGATCTCCCTGACCATCAGACTGCCTCGCCAGTGTGGTCTGTATTTGTCAATCCCCACGTATAGTGTATTAGAGGAGTCCCTTTTGTGTACCTGGTCGTAATGTCTGGAGACTGGATGTTTGTCATAGCCTCTCCTTATATTCCCTATATGTTCGTTCAAACGAACACGTAATGCCCTTTGAGATGAGATGGACCTTCCTGATCCCCTTGCTTCAATATTGTGAGTCATTGAGTCGAAACAAGTGTGCAATAAAATAAATAAGCACTCCTGATCTTAAAGGCTCATTTACATTAGCAGCCCCGCATGCGATGCAATAGGTTTGCTTCCTCAGCGACTGTTTTAAGCTCCATTCACACTTGTACGACTCCAAAGTCGCGCCGACTTTGGAGTGCAACTTTTGTGCAACTTTGTTGCAAGTTTGACGCAACTTTGGATGAGTGCGACTTGGATATGACTTTGGCTTTGACCAGTGATAATAGACAACTGTTGCGCAACTGTTGCATTGTATAACATTCAGGTATGACTTTCATGCAACCTTTGAGGGTTAACATTGAAGTCTATGGCCTTCAAGTTGCATGAAAGTCAGGCCGAAGTAGTGCATGAACTACTTTGAAGTCGCTGCAACTTTAAGTCGCACATATATGAATGATTATCATTGGAAAACATGGGGAACGACTTGTCATGCAACTTTGATGTCCAAAGTTGCATGACAAGTCGCATAAAGGTGAATGGAGCCTGAACCTTTAAAAGCCCTCACCACAGGGCCATAACCACGTGTATTGTACATGGTTGCAGAGCGGCGTGGCATGGCCCCATTCACTTGAACGGATTGCATTCAGCAGTGGTACTGATGGCCAAACGTAATGGGGGCAAATGTTTTGTGTGTACAACCCCCTCCGGTGTTGTGACATCATTGACCTAATATGGCCATGTGGTCAATGATGTCACAAGCATCCCCACCCTTATGTAACATCAACTGTTGGGCAGGGAATCCCCCATCCCCTGCTCATTGGACAAGGAATGACGGCTGGCTTCCAGGTTCGGTCTTTAACCCAGTTCTGAACTAATAGAAACCCATCCCTACTCCTATTCTAGCTGGAACTCTGCAAGAAGACTTCTGCTTTCACACAGACAGCAGTAGCCTTGTCTGCTTCCTCCTGATTGGCTACAGACTTTTCTACTGCCACTGGAAATTATTTGCTGGCCACCGGAAAAGTGCAATTTTTAATAGGGGGTATTTTCAGAACCCTGAATATACGGTAACTATTTTTTGTGAAAGCTACAAGCTTGTTAGAGATAATCTTTTGTTCTACCTTAGGTAGAATCATATCTTCTGGGGGTTCTGGACAAACAGCACATTGAAAGACAAGGACTGAAGAAATACGGCATTTTAATGCATTATTATTTTTGCCCAGGCTGCAGCTATTCTCAGACATCTAGCATCCAAAAGCCTTCTTACTGTACAATTCGGTAACTTTAACACTAAAAAATAAACAATATGACTGTAAAAACTCGATCATTTTCTAATGTGCTCATGCTTTCTACTGTGATAAAAATTGGCTTCTGCCCTGCAATACAATACTGGTGAGAACATTCTTCAAAGAGTCTGCCCGCCGTGCAGCCAAGTAACCAGCAAATATATATTTCTACCTTTATAACCAGTGAAAAAAAAATCATTAAAGTGCTAGACAGTGCACAACGAAAAACATTTTGTGTACTTTTACTTCGAAATTATTGAATGCTTTTTTTTTAAGATTAGTTGGCTGAATGGCAGGAGGGTTAGATGTTATTTTCTTTGCTCCTAAAAAATTTCACTTGCTCTTTATTACTTAAAGTATAACTAAAGGCAAACTTTTTTTTTAGTTTTGGACAGAGTGGAGAGGGATTATAGCCCCTGTCATTTTTTATTGCAGTCTATGCCCCCGTTAGGAAGATTCACCCTCTCTATTTGTCCTGTTTTCCATCATAATTGAAAGTGAACGTAAACAGAAAGCCCAAATTTTGGGTTGTCCCCAGAAAAGTAATAGATGGAAAATCTTCCAATGGGGACACTAGGTCTGGTGATCTGGGGGTCCCCAAGAAATTCCTTTAATTTGCAGAGATTTTCTCTCACTTCCTGTTTGGACAGGAGGCGAAGGGAAATCTCCACAATGGGACAAATATGGCGAAGAAAATATCTGACAGGGGTCATAACCTTCCCTTGCTCTATCCAAAATGAAAAAAATGTTTTGCCCATAGTTCTACTTTAATATTGCTTAAATAAACTGAAAGGCTTAATTTAAAGTAGACGTGACCTGATATAAATACAGGTGCTGCTATTGCCTAATTCCTTCTAAAAATGCTAGTTTTCTGGCGCTCAGGCTGACCCATTAACTAACTATTTAAATAATGGTTATTGTCAACCATTATTTTCTTTTCAGGTACGCCATTCAGCTGCAGCACTGATTTATTTATCTTGACAGCAACAGCGTTTGCTCTCACGATACGTAAATCAGCTACTCCAGCGCTGTAGGAGGTGATTTCACCACCACAGTGAAAAGAAAAGAGCATATAAGCTGAAGTATGGGGGCAGGGGTGGAGGAGGGATTGCCCCCATGTTTCGGCATATATTTTTACTCTTTTTTTGACACAGATTGTTGTTGTTTTATTGAGTTAATGTTTTATTGTTACCATTGTTTGCTTTTCAGGTACGCCATTCAGCTTCAGCACTGATTTATGTATCTTGAGAGCAACAGAGTTTGCTCTCATGATACATAAATCAGCGACCCCAGCGCTGTAGGAGGTGATTTCACCACCACACTTAAAAAAAAACGGTGCAAGTATGCCCATCATTAGAAGTGGGTGGATGCAGGGCAGTATTCTAATGGTGGGCATAACCACAGATCAATCTCTTTTTTCCTTCAGCCCATGAAAAAACAGAACATTACAATATATGCCCAAAAAAGGACCAGCAACGTATTGGTATGTTGCTGGATTTAGAGTGGTTATACCAGAATAATGCCTGCAGGTTTAGGTATCATCTTGTTATTGTACTTTTCAGCCAACGGTCAGCTTTCATGTAAAAGCAATCCTAGCAGCTAATTAGCTGCTAGACTGCTTTTACAAGCAGTGGGAGGGAACGTCCCCCTCCCACCGTCTTCCATGGTTTTCTTGGGCTCTCCTGTCCCACCGGGGAACCTGAGAATGCAGCCGGTGGTTCTGCCAGCTGACCATAGAGCTGATCAAAGACCAGAATGGCTACAATCCTCTCTATGACCTAAGAAACCGGAAGCTACAGACACTTCATGACTTCGTTTTCGCTGGATATAAACATCACCATTGGGAAATTGGGAAAGCATCCTATCATACCAATAGACCCCAATTTTTTTTTTTTTTAAAGAGAAAAAGAGTACCTGTCACTGCCTATTGCTATCATAGGGGATATTTACATTCAACAACAATAAAAATGATAAAAAAATAAAAAACAAGGAACAGTGTAAAAAAAAAAAAAATTAAAAAAAAAAAGCAAAATAAATAATAATAAAAAAAAGCACCCCTGTCCCCCCCGTGCTCATGCACAAAGGCGGACACAAGCATCTGTCTCGTGTCATATGTAAACAGCAATTGCAACATGCATGTGAGGTATCACCGCGAACGTCAGATCGAGGACAGTAATTTTAGCAATGGACCTCCTTTTTTTTTTTTTTTTTTACAAAAAGTTGTCACTAAATGATATAAAGCTCACACATGACAAGCTATTTGCTGAGAGGCAAGTTGAGTATTTTGCAGATCTAACTTTTTGTCACAAAGTTTTGAAAATTGAAAAAATAAAAAAAAATAAAACATTTTCCTTTTCTTTTTTCATTTTCGAAATGAGAGCTGCAAAATACTCACCATGCCTCTTAGCAAAAACCTTGGGGTATCTACTTTCCAAAATGGGGTCATTTGGGGGGGTTATGTGCTATCATTGACATTTCAGGGCATCCGAAACTGTAATAGGTAATTAGGAGTAAAATAACCATTTTACGCCCTTAGAAATCCTGAAGGCGGTAATTGGTTTTCGGGGTCCTGTACGTGGCTAGGCTGCCAAAAAGTCTCACAGATGTGGTATCCCCATACACAGGAGAAAGCAGAATGTATTTTAGGGTTGTAATTCTACATATACCCATGGCATGTTCGAGCAATATATCATTTAGTGACAACTTTGTGCAAAAAAAAAAAAAAAAAAAAGTTTGTAATTTTCCGAAAACTTGTGGCAAAATATTACATGGACTCAACATGCCTTTCAGCACATAGCTTGGGGTGTCTACTTTCCAAAATTGGGTCATTTGGGGGTGTTTTGTGCTATCTTGGTATTTCATGGCCTCCGAAACTGTGATAGGTAGTGATAAAGTGAAATCACCATTTTACGCCCTTAGAAAGCCTGAAGGCGGTGATTGGTTCCTATACGTGGCTAGGCTTCCAAAAAGTCCCACACATGGGGTATCTCCATACTCAGGAGAAGCAGCAGAATGTATTTTGTGACAAAAAAATAAAATATTCAATGTGCTCAACATGCCTCTCAGCAAATACATACCTTGGTGTGTCTACTTTCCAAAATGAAAATGGGGTCATTTGGGGGGGGGGGGGTTGTACGGCCCTGCCATTATAGCACCTCAAGAAATTAGATGGTTATGAGGCATAAACTAAAAGGTGCGTAAATTCCAGAAAATGTACCCTAGTTTGTAGACGTTTTAACTTTTGCGCAAACCAATAAATATACACTTATTGAATTTTTTTTTTTACCCGAGACATGTGGCTGAATGTATTTTTGGCCTAAATGTATGATTAAAATTGAGTTTATTGTATTTTTTTAGAACACAAAGTAGAAAATATCATTTTTTTTCAAAAGTTTCATTTTTTTTCGTTTATATCTCAAAAAATAAAAACTGCAGAGGTGATCAAATACCACCAAAAGAAAGCTCTATTTGTGGGAAAAAAAGGACTCAAATTTAGTTTGGGTACAGCATTGCATGACCACGCAATTACCAGTTAAAGCAGCGCAGTGCCAAATTGTAAAAAGTGTTCTGGTCAGGAAGGGGGTAAAATCTTCCGGGGCTGAAGTGGTTAAGCCCCTTTGCCATGGGTGGATAGAATTCAGCTACTGCAGCTAAACTCAGACAATGCATTCCTATGGCCCCATTCATTCACTGCGTTAGGCGACGGTTTTGTTACATGTGGTTTTGTGAAGTTATAAAAAATAAATTTGACTGCATCAAGGACCAATTTGTCGCAGTACATAACCGTTGGTAATTGCAGTGCACTATTTCACCTGCGGAGAGCAGCGGCAACAAAAAAAAAGCAACAGGAAGCACATCAGAAATGTGCTTTGTGATCGCTGAACCCTTGAGACTCGGCTGATCACAGATCGGGGTAAAGGGCCAATGACAGCGGCCCTTTACCACACAATCGTCTGTCAGCCAAACATCATTCGATGTAAACAGAAGCCAGTTATCTACTTTTTTTTCCCTTGTGCTGACAGCGTGAGAAGAAAAGAAGAAAGCCGATAACTGGCCTCTGTTAAAGACCGATGTCCCAACATTGCCTACCAGTGCAGCTAATCAATGCCCACCAGTGCTGCTAATCAGTGCCCATCACTGCCACCTAGCAGTGCCCATCAGTACTGCTAATCAGTGCCCACCAGTGCCACCTATCGGTGCTACCAATCAGTGGCCATCAGTGCCTCCTCACCAGTGTCACCTATCAATGCTGCCTATCAGTACTGCCTGCCAGTGCCCATCAGTGGCACCTATCAGTGCCCATCAGTGCCACCTATTAGTGCTGCCTATCGGTGCCCATCAGTGCAGCCTTATTAGAGCACATTAGTGAAGGAGAAAAATTACCCGTTTGCAAATTTTTTTAACAAACTATAAAATAAAGTGTTTTTTTTTTTTTTTTTTAATTTTGGATCTTTTTTGTTTGTTTAGCGAATAATAAAAAAACCTTGTGGTGATTAAATACCATCAAAAGAAAGCTCTATTTGTGTGAAAAAAAATGATAAAAATTTCAGTGTTGACTGCACAATTGCCATTCAAAGTGTGACAGCACTGAAAGGTGAAAACTGGCCTGGGCAGGTAGGGGGTGAAAGTGCCCAGTAGGCAAGTGTTTAATGCAAAGCACAGAATAAAGAATTGTGAATGGGCCCTAAATTTTACTTTTTCACCTACCTACTGTTCATTTTTGATTGGTGCATGCAGAGGTAACTTCTCTGCTTGCAGATCAATTCTGTATGTATAGGAATGATGGGTATATGTATATTTCAGGAAGCTTTAAGTCTTATTTCAATGTGTTCTGATATTACAGACACATTTCATGGGGAAGTGTGACTTACAACCAGATACAGCCATTTATCTTTGTGTCCTTGATTACATGCTCAGTAAATTTTATACAACACAATACATCTCTCCCCATACAGGCCCAGCAGGTGAGGATTTAAAACCTGAGGCAGTTTTACTACCCGCAACTGGAGGTTTGTAATATGCAAGCACTGAGCGTTGTTCGCACAAACGTTACACATCAGTGGAGGTGACCCAAAGCTATCAGCAGCTTGCTAAGGAGTTGGTTATATAGAGATATATTTTCTAGAATAACAATATGTACACACTTTCTTCAAATAAATATATTGGATGTAGCCTGCACATGTAATGTTATGTACATAGCGATTTCAAGCCTATTCTGTATAACTCATCTGCATTCCTATAGGAAAGCGAAAGCAAATGTATATTTCTTCAGATCATATTTTGGGTTATTTTATTTCAGCTCTTACATTAAAGACATTTTTAACATGAGTATCATTTTTTGTAAACCCTTGCTCTTTCTTACTTTCATTGAATATATATACAGCGGGTAAAATAAGTATTGAACACGTCACCATTTTTCTAGCTAAATATATCTCTAAAGGTGCTATTAACCACTTCCGGACCGCCGCACGCCGACGTACGTCCAAACTTTGCCAGTGGATATCGTTGTTATTGTAGCAGCTAGCTGCCATAACCCCGGTATCCCCGTTTTCGTGCGGCAGCCAGCTTTCTGATAAAAGTGGTGCCTGCGGCGGATTCGCCGCAAGATCACTTTTATCGGTGGCGGGAGAGGGCCCTCCTCCTGCCATGATCCGGTGACCTCCGCCAGAGCTGTCGGTAGCGGCGGAGGCAATCGCGTCCATCTCCCTTCTGTGCTTGGAGAAGAGTGAGGCTAAGATGGCGCCCACTCGTCTCCATGACACTGCTGGGCGGAAGCGACGTCAAAACGTCACTTCCGCCCACGCCTTTTAAAGGCATATTTTTTCAATGTTATTTTTTTAAATAACTTTTTTTTTTTTTATTGCATTTTAGTGTAAATATGAGATCTGAGGTCTTTTTGACCCCAGATCTTATATTTAAGAGGTCCTGTCATGCTTTTTTCTATTACAAGGGATGTTTACATTCCTTGTAATAAGAATAAAAGTGACACAATTTTTTTTAAAACAGTGTAAAAATAAATAAAATATGTAAAATAAATAATAAAAATAAAAACAAAATAAAAAAAAAAAACCCCCATCCCGACGAGCTCGCACGCAGAAGCGAACGCATACACGAGTAGCGCCCGCATATGAAAACAGTGGTTAAACCACACATGTGAGGTATTGCCGTGACCAGTAGAGCAAGAGCAATAATTATAGCCCTAGACCTCCTCTGTAACGCAAAACATGCAACCTGTAGAATTTTTTAAACGTCGCCTATGGAGATTTTTGAGGATAAAAGTTTGACGCTATTCCACGAGCGGGCGCAATTTTGAAGCGTGACATGTTGGGTATCAATTTACTTGGTGTAACATTATATTTCACAATATAAAAAAAATTGGGCTAACTTTACTGTTGTTTTATTTTTTTATTAAAAAAAGTGAATTTTTTCCCAAAAAAGTGCGCTTATAAGACCGCTGCGGAAATACGGTGCAAAAAAAAAGTATTGCAACGACCGCCATTTTATTCTCTAGGGTGTTAGAAAAAAAACATATATAATGTTTGGGGGTTCTAAGTAATTTTCTAGCAAAAAAACCTGTTATAAAAATGTAAACACCTAAAACCCAAAATCCAAAATCCAAAAAATCCACATGTCGGTAACAACCCATGCAATCCATACATACAAAGAAACCAAAACAAATAAATTCAGAAATAATTTTATGTGTAATAAAATGTAATGACATAGGGAAAAAGTATTGTACACACTAACTTGAATGTATTTAATACTTGGTACAAAATCCTTTGTTGGTAATGACGGCTTCAAGATGTCTTCTGTATGGAGAAACTAGTGGCATGCATTGCTCAGGTGTGATTTTGGCCCATTCTTCCACACAGTCTTCAGATCATGAAGGTTCCGTGGGCCTCTTCTATGAACTCTGACCTTTAGTTCTTTCCATAGTTTTTCGATTAGATTCAAGTCAAGTGATTGGCTGGGCCATTCTAGCAGCTTTATTTTCTTGCTTTGAAACCAATTGAGAGTTTCCTTGACTTTGTGTTTGGGATCATTGTCTTGCTGAAATGTCCACCCTCGTTTCATCTTCATCATCCTGGTAGATAGCAGATTTTTATCAAGAATGTCTTGGTACATTTTTCCATTCATCCTTCCTGCAATCATATGACGTTTTCCAGTACTGTGTAATGAAAAATAGCACCACACCATGATGTTCCCACCTCCAAACTTCACTGTTGGTATGGGAGTGTTTTTGGGGTGATGTGCAGTGCCATGTGACCTCCAAACACGGTGTGTATTTAGGCATCCAAAGAGTTCAATATTGGTCTCATCTGACCAGACTATATTCTCCCAGTATTTTAGATGCTTGTCTAAGTGTTGTGTATCAAACTTTAAATGAGCTTCAACATGCTTTTTCTTCAACAATGGAGTCTTGCATGGTGAGTGAGCATACAGGCCATGGCGGTTGACTGCATTACTTATTGTTTTCTTTGAAACAATTGTACCTGCTAATTCCAGGTCTTTCTGAAGCTCTCCACAAGTGGTCCTTGGCTCTTGGACAACTCTTCTGATAATTCTGTTCACTTCTCTGTCAGAAATCTTGCGAGGAGCTCTTGACCGGTTTATGGTGAAACTATGTTCTTTCCACTCCTGGATTATGGCCCCAACAGTGCTCACTGGAACATTCGAAAGTCTACAAATCCTTCTGAAACCAATGACATCAGTATATTTTGCAACAATAAGGTTGCATAGGTCTTGAGAGAGCTCTTTGCCTTTACCCATCATAAAATGTTTCTTGTGTGACACCTTGGTAACGAGACACCTTTTATAGGCCATCAATTGAGACTGAACCAGCTGGTAATAATTTGCACTGACAAGGGGCAGGATTGCTTTGTAATTACTCATAGATTTAAGCTGGTGTCTTGGCTTTCCGTGCCTTTTTGCACCTCCCTTTCTTCATGTGTTCAATACTTTTTCTCTGTGTCATTCCACTTTATTACACATAACTTAATTTCTGGACTTATTTGTTCTGGTATCTTTGTATGTATGGATTGCATGGGTTGTTACCGACATGTGGCGAAAATTTCATGTCAATAGCACCTTTAAAAATATATTTACCTTGGAAAAATGGTGACGTGTTCAATACTTATTTTACCTGCTGTGTATTTATATACCATATTTATCGGCGTATAACACGCACTTTTTTCCCCTTACAATCAGGGGGGAATCGTGGGTGCGTGTTATACACCGATCCCTGCTGTCTCTGAGGGAAGAGAAGCGAGCGCCGCTGAATTACATAGAGCCGCGATCTCCTGTGTACCCGACGCTCCGTCACTCACAGCCACGCCTCCTGGCCCTGCATTGGGCCACTGTTCTGTCTATCATATGAGCAGGGCCAGGAAGCGTGGCTGTAAGTGACAGAGCGCCATGTACACAAGAGATTGCGGCTCTGTGTAATTCAGGGGAATTCGCTCCTCCTCTTCCCTCAAAGACAGCAGGGATAATTCAATGATGGGCACTGAGCAGGGTGCATTGATGAGTTGTGACCCTAATTTTTTTTTAAAGTTCTTTATTTAAAATATAATTTTTTTTCCTTAAACTTCCCTCCTAAAATTGGGGTGCGTGTTATACGCCTGTGCGTGTTATACACCGATAAACACGGTATATATATATATATATATATATATATATATATATATATATATATATATATATATATATATATATAATATATATACAGTATATATAGAGAGAGAGATTGTAGATTAACCATTACAACATAGATGGAGCTCGGTGGTATCAATTAATTTTCTCACTGACTGACGACTTACCACCCAGGGGGCATGTCGTTGGTGCAAGCCTCCCAACTTTCTGAGATGCCGATACTACCCAAAGTTGGTGCTTGAAAGCATTTCACTATTCTTTTTTCCTAGTAGTGTTGGAGACCTCCCACCCTCGCAAGGTCTCGAAAGTCCTATTCCCTAGATGGAACAAATATCTTCCCTGAATAAATCTTCCTATACCCATAAAATGTATTTAAACTTTTGTAGTCAAATTTGAGAAAACCCAACTATATGTTTGTTATGTGTTCCTATTCACATAACATACCTAAAACAATAAAAAAAATATATATTTCTTGCCTTTTAGATGTTTCTGGGGAGAAGGTGTCATGGCTGACTGCAGGCATTTACCAGCTAGCTCAGCATGATCTGTTGCCATAGGCGTGCGCAAGAGGTGTGCCAGGTGTGCCTGGGCACACCCTAATCCTGGGGTTGGCAACCTGTCAATGGTGGGCAGGTGACAGGTAAACCACAACCCTTCCTTGCCAACCCTCTGAAAGTAGGCTTCTCCTCTCCCTTTTGTCAACATTCAGCTGCCACAGGAGGAAAATATAGGGGGATTGGTACTAATATATGCCACCCCCGCCACCCCTCATTTCCCTGAACCTCTTCCTTCTGTTGCCCGGGTCTCCCATGTGCTCCCTTGCTCCCCTTTCCTCCCATTGTTTCAGGATGGAGAGCGGGGAAGAGGCCGGTAAATATGTCAAACGCATATGTGTTGGAGCTTTGGGGTACACACCCTAATGCAATAGGCTGCACACACCTATGTCTGTTGCAATATATGGGTTGGGGACTTGCTGAGTCCAGTTCTCATTATCATACAATAGAAATGACCAGCTTCTAAACGTTTAAGACAGACAGAGTTAGACTGGCCATAGATGGAGCAAATTTCTTTCCTGCAACCGCCCAGCCATTGTCGTCCACACCAGGAGAACACAGTGATTGTTGCTAGTGGCTATAACAGCCGCTACTGATAATCACATGTAAAATTTGGCAGGATGGATGTACCCAAGTTGATCGATCGATCAACTTGGGTACATTCAGTCTGCCCATACATAATTTGAATCTTAGCCAGCTGCTACTGAACTGGCTGAGATTCTAACCGTCTATGGCTGGCCTTAAAATATAGTACAACTGATACTGATATCTTCCTCCAGACAGGTTCAATTATGATAAACACAGCTTCCCAGCCCCCTCATAACAAAGAAAGCTAAGCAGAATTTTTACCTTTCTTTAAGTTCCAAAAAAGAGTAACAAAGGTAAGCTGCAATTTTTTTATATTTTGTAAAGATTTGCCATGTTTATGGGGACAGGTAACAAATATAAAAGCGGTATTGTCCCAATTGCCACATCGGTAAAGAAAGATGTTTGAGGATTGTAAGCTCTAACAAGCAGGGCCCTCTGATTCCTCCTGTATTGAATTGTATTGTACTTGTACTGTCTGCCCTAATGTTGTAAAGCGCTGCGTAAACTGTCGGCGCTATTTAAATCCTGTATAATAATAATAATATCCCGGGGGGGTATTGGTGCAGAAACATCAGAGGCAACGGAGACTGGATTCATCTTGCTGGCTTGGCTCACCAGGGCAAACTACATTTGATTATATACAAATAACCATTACAGGGAGCATTTACAAATCTGAAATTAAAGTAGTTAAGATAATTAACTGGTTCAATACAGGGCATTTTCACCGCCTTCCTTCCCAGACCAATTTTTAGTTTTCAGCGCTGTCGCACTTTAAACGACAATTGCGCAGTCGTGCGACGTTGTACCCAAACAAAATTGATGTCCTTTTTTCCCCCACAAATAGAGCTTTCTTTTGGTGGTATTTGATCACCTCTGCGGTTTTTATTTTTTGCGCTATAAACAAAAGAAGAGCGACAATTTTGAAAAAAACACAATATTTTTTACTTTTTGCTATTATAAATATCCCAATTTAAAAAAAAAAAAAAAATTTTTTCCTCAGTTTCGGCCGATACGTATTCTTCTACATATTTTTAGTAAAAAAAAATCGCAATAAGCGTATATTGATTGGTTTGCGCAAAAGTTATAGCGTCTATAAAATACGGGATAGATTTATGGCATTTTTTAAAGAAAATTATTTATTTTATTTTTTTTACTAGTAATAGTGGCGATCGCAATTTTTTTTCGTGACTGTGACATTATGGCGGACACATCGGACACTTTTGACACATTTTTGGGACCATTCACATTTATACAGCGATCAATGCTATAAAATTGCATTGATTACTGTATAAATGTGACAGGCAGTGAAGGGGTTAACCACTAGGGGGCGGGGAGGGGTTAAATGTGTTTCCTAGGGAATGCTTCTAACTGTAGGGGGAGGGGACGCACAAGGGGAGGAGACCAATCAGTGTTCCTCCGTTCTGGGAACACAGATCGGTCTCCTCTGAGCTGACAGGACGTGGATCTCTGTGTTTACACACAGAGATCCACGGTCCGGCCCGGTTAACGGGCAATCGCGAGTGCCTGGCGGACATCGCGGCCGCCGGGCACACGCACCGGGTCCCGAGCAACGCGGTGGGCGCGCGCCCTCCTAGGCGGCCGGGAACCCGAGGCCATCATATGACGTCCACCCAGGATGGGAGATCCCATCTGTGGACGTCATATGTCTATAGGCGTGTAGGGAAGTGGTTAAAGCGTTTGTTACCCCAACACTTCATATTCCTGATATGTACCTGCTGTATCATACACTTGTATGAGAAAGTCTCCTGTTCTCTTTGTATTGCTTCCTTTGTGTGAAATCCCTGGTTTTTCTGCTAGTCCCCTTGCGTTCCCAACAAAAACTGACCACACTAAGCAGGAACTAAGGAACTAAGAGGACCATGGTCAGTTCTCTAGCTATGCTGGGAACTAAGGTACTCTCCTCCAATGATCAGACTTGTCCTGACACCCCCCCCCCCCACTGCACAGCCATTCACTGGGAAGCTCAGTGTGCTGCTGCCTCTCCTCCTCCAGCTCTTATGCAGCTGAGAACAGAGGGAATGCAATCAATTCTAAAAAGGTGCTATGTGAGTGGATGCGCTGCTCCCATCTGTGCTCTCTATATTACCTGTGTATGTGCTATCTTAATAGCCTAATTTGGTTCACCATCCACCTAACAGGTTATATCTCATTTATACAATAATCATATGTTTGTATAATTCATCACATGTGAACAACAACTTAATCCAAATACTTTAAATCATATAAAAAGTCCAGTGACATATGTCACATAATGATAGACTCTTCTTCATATATGTTGCAAATCATCCGTTATAATTGCCGTGGGCGGCGTGCTCTTGTGTGTGGTATCAGATTAAAGTGACTTAGTGCTTCACCACCACCTGTGAGATTTGCCACTCACCAGATTAATCTTTAAAACTGCACCTTTGGTTCATTAACAGGGATAACCACTCCACTCAAAGGAAACTTTCTCCAATATCTATACCAGGTCCTCAATGTTCCTCATGCAAACGGATAAAAAACCATCATCGCGCAATAACGTTTAAAACCTTTATTCCATACATAAAAAACACTTTGCACTCACATTTCCAAGTGCCATTAGGCCGGCACCGAGCTTTTCCCGCAGTTAAGGACGGGTGGGCACTGCAGCCCGGTTCGTCTGGTGTGTGCTAGATGGTCTCCGTTACCGCTTACGTTCCCCCCTGTTTGCGTTCGCGTCCTCTCCAAACCCCGTTCGTTCCCGGTCACGTGGGTACGGTAATCTCCCAGCAGCCTCTAAGCGTTTCGCAATCAAATTTGCGTCATCAGGAAGCTCACAAGAGCACGCCGCCCACGGCAATTATAACGGATGATTTGCAACATATATGAAGAAGAGTCTATCATTATGTGACATATGTCACTGGACTTTTTATATGATTTAAAGTATTTGGATTAAGTTGTTGTTCACATGTGATGAATTATACAAACATATGATTATTGTATAAATGAGATATAACCTGTTAGGTGGATGGTGAACCAAATTAGGCTATTAAGATAGCACATACACAGGTAATATAGAGAGCACAGATGGGAGCAGCGCATCCACTCACATAGCACTTTTAATTTAATTTTTCTCTGAAAAATATTTTTTGGATGCAGCAGCTATAAATACCACTTACACTACTTTTGGATAGGATAGGTTTTGCGCCAGTGACACATATATTTTCACAATTCTAAAAAGGTATTTATGTTTATTAATATCTATACAAAAATGTTTTGCCTTTCATTTCTTATTTAAACTGAATGGGTTGTTTTACAAGGTGATCATTTACAATCAATTGAAAGTGTGAAATAGCATGCAAGTAAAAAGTCTAATCAAAAATGATTTTTGTTAAAGTTTCAGGTACATTCACCCCTCTTCCTGTGAACCAGGACATCATGGCCTCATCCCCTGGGGGTGCATCATCACTCCACCATCCAGTGCTCACAGTACAAAGCTGCAGCGAATGAATCCATAACTGTTTTACTTAACAAAGTGAATTTTCATCAAGCTTACCCAATTAGGTAAAGCTCTGTTAGCTTGGAATACCCAATATAGTGCAAGGGAAATTAAAAAAACAAAACAAAAAAGTGCTTGCTTCGACAGCACATATACTAAAAAAAAACAAAAAAAACAAAACACAGGGATTTTACACTTTGTTAAGTGAACAGTCTCTACTCTTTTAGTAGATCCACCTCATTGCATGAAAACTCAACTAGTGGGACCTTAATGCAAGAACTTTTTTCCATGAGGGAACTTTCTGAGGCTGCCATTCTCCAGACTTATTTTCAAGGTTATTTGCAACCCATTGTTTGTATATTTTGCTTCATTTCAATTTCCTCCTTTTTTTTCTTTTTTTAATAAATTAGCTGCCAGTATAAATTCATGCACACAGTAAGGAAATCTTTTGATCCAGACTGTTATCAGGCACATTATAGTTAGATTTCCCAGTTGCTTTCAGGAAGATATGAAGCAGCTTTAGAACTGACAACAGTGATTTATTCATTGCACTGTACTTATGTAGCCTGTCACTAAAAACAGGCAACTACACAACTGCCAGAGAGAGCACCGTGACTATAAATCTGCCACCCCACAAGCCGCAGTCCATTCATCTCATTTAATTTAACTGAATTCTACGCTGGAGGAATAATTCAGAAGTTAAAGTTCACCCTCTTGTCAGAAGATATTAGAAACTCCATATATTCTTCCCATACTGAGCAACAGTAAACATTTTTCACCATTAGAGTTTACGCACAGCAAATATCATTGAACATACAGAATAGTACAGATAATCTTAAGAAAATTGATGGGTTCAATCAATAATGTAAGAAAAATGCAGTGGGCATTAAGCAATCAATCAGAAGTAATTTGTCACCAGCATAGGTGTGCGCAGCCTATTGCATTAGGGCGTGCGCAACAAACTCCAACACGCGTCCGTGTGTATATATGTATATATATTTATATATCTATATAGATATATATCTATATTTATATATCGCTATATATATATCTATATATATAGTTATATATAGATATATATATATAGATCTATAGATCTATATCTATATATAGATATAGATCTATAGATCTATATCTATATATATATAGAGAGAGAGATATATCTATAGATATATATCTATAGATCTATCTATATAGATAGATAGATAGATAGATAGATAGATAGATAGATAGATAGATAGATAGATAGATCTCTCTCTCTCTCTCTCTCTATATATATATATATATATATATATATATATATATATATAGAGAGAGAGAGAGAGAGAGAGATAGCTAGATATATAAGGTATATAGATATAGAGATAGATATATAGACCTATATCTATATATATATATATATAGATATATATCTGTATCTAGATATATATACCATATTTATCGGTGTATAACATGCACCTTAATTTTAAGAGGGAAGTTTCAGGAAAAAAATAAAATTTTAAATAAAGAATTTTTAAGCAAAATAAGGGTCAGTGCCCATCAATGTAGCCTTATAAGTGCCCATCTGCAGCCTCGCCATTGCCCATTAATGAAGTCTGATCAGTGCCCATCTGCAGCCTCACCATTGCCCATCATTGCAGCCTCAATCACTGCCCATTTGCAGCCTTGCCCATTATTGCAGCCTAATCAGTGCCAATCTGCAGCCTTGCCATTGCCGGAATAGACAGAGCCAGATCTCCTGTGTACGTGTCTCGGCTCGCAATCATGCAAAGTCCCGCTCCTTGGCCCGGCTCCTATGATGGACATAACACCGGTCCAATGCCGGGACATCAATGCTAGGAGCCGTCCAGGGGGCAGGACTGCACGTGACTGCGAGCCAAGCCGAGTACACAGGAGATCCGGTGTCTTGTTGAGAAAGTTCCCCCAGCGGATAAGGACCCCCCTGTACTGCGCATGCGCTGCACTTGCGCAGTACGAACGACTACGGAGCCGCCGAAAGTCTCCGAACTTGAACAGCTGATTGTCAGCTCTACACGGCGCCTGCGCACTGAGTCCAGGTTCAAGCCCCACTATCCAAGTGGACATAGAGTTAGAATAAAACTATGCCGAGCGAAGGGAGGCCATGCCCGAAGCGCGGCAAGCGAAGCGAGCCCATGAGGGGCCCTGTTACAGGCGCCGTGTACAGCTGACTGACAGGTGTTCAGCTTCGGCTATTTTCGGCAGCTCATACTGCGCAGGCGCTGCGCACGCGCTGCGCCTGCGCAGTACAGTGGAGTCCTTATCCGCCGAGGGGGAACCTTCTCAGCAGAACACCGGCTCTGTCTATTTCAACGGTGCTTGTTCCCTCCTTCCCCTCCAAGGCAGCCCTATATCGGCGTATAACACGCCAATAAATGCGGTATATATATATATATATACACACACACATTCTTACAACTAAATCTAAATTTTTTTTTTTAATTTATTAAAACCTGGACAGTGTTAGTAGAGCAGTGGACGTGTCAGTAGGGCAGATGTTGGTGTCAGTAGCACCGTAGATAGTGTCAGTGTTTTTTTTTTTTTATTTTAGTTTTTTTTTTCATTTTGTTTTACAATTTTATTTTTTTCATATAATTTTTTAGGAGTTCCAGGGGGCTTTGGTGAAATATCAGGGGAAATCTGTACTGAACAGGGTGATTAGAGTGTGCCCAAGCACACCCGGCACACCCCCTGCGCACACCTATGGTCACCAGGCAATCTATTCCATTAGGTACATCATGTGTAGCATTCTCCATTGCCTGCTTGTGAAAGGAAAAGTAGGTGTCTCTTATTTCTCATAAGGTTTGAAGTAACAACTCTAGTTAAAGCTTATTTAAACCCAAAACCAAGAAATAATACCTGGGCCCCTTGTGATCTGTTAAAGCAGATTTGCACGCTCTTTCTCAATAAATTTAGACTATTTGAATCCTTATGTTGCTAGCATTAGTAAATATATAGCTGTAGCACCCTGGTGTTTAGGCGGGGTTGCTCCTAAATTTACCTGCCAGGTGTAGTTACCTTGGCTCATTGTTAGGGATCAATTGAGTTCACCTTAAGTCTGGAATTGCTGCACTTCTCTCTTCTGTCGCTAGGTGGCATTAGATATGTGAAGGGCAAAGCAAGGACAGATTAGGAATATATGGGGTATATCAGCCAATGGGCAGGGGTTTTCTTGAATGCCTTGGCCTGCTGGGAGAACCTATATATTTGGGTGGAGTCAGGTGATCAGTGTTCTATGCCACCTGGATGGCTTTCTGGGTAGATGTATGTTGTATTGCCCGGGCTGCTAGGCCAGAGTTTGGGCCTATCCCGGGACATCTGGATGCTAGGCTGTCTGAGAGCCTATCCAGAAACAAGAGAGCAGCGCAGGGTTGGGATTGCGGCTTGCAGTCCAACCAGAAGTGATGGTTCCGCCGGCTGGAGAACCTGTCATGGTCGGAGGTAGAGGGGAAGCTGTGGCCACTAAGGGACCACCCACCTTATTACCAGGGACCACAGTGAGTAGCTGAAGCAAGTACCGGAGCAGAATTCTCACCAATCGGTGACGGTAAAGAATCGAGAAACTTCAGCAGGTGTCAAGCCAGTGAGGTGACGCTTGCAGAGCAGCCTTGTGTGTCAAGCCAGGGACCGAGCAGGCCAGTGGGGTGAAGCTTGAGAGGTATCTGTAGTGCCAAGGTAGGGACCTAGCAGAGAAGCGGGGGTGACACTTGAGGAAGATACTACAGTGAAGATTGGAGGAGCTCAAGGGATTCAGTGTCAGTGAATTATCTAGTCTAGTGAAAGAGACTGGGAGCTCAGTGGGTTGAAGAACTACAAGAAGTGATTGTAGTGGAAGTGAAGGAACTGTTATACCTTGTGTTAGAAACTGTTAAAGACCGTTGCCATAGGAAACAGCATTCCTACACATGCCGATGAGGAGTCTGCCAAATTAACATTGCAACTGCCTAAGGGTGTCCTGGCCCTAACCCTCTCTCCTAAAGTTCTGTTTAAGAGAAATAAAATCTCTTTGCATTCAAGAAGTGTCTGGCGCCCATGAATCTACTTTACACTACACCCACTATGCCTTACAACCCACTCTATATGGAAGGATGTCAGCAGCTCTTGGCTCTGGAGGTTCTCATTAGACAGAAGGAGGCCTGGGACCTTGCTACATAGGGAAGCATATCATATTTACTTGGTTTAAACTTTTTATTTTTTTACATTTCTTCAGTTACTTCCTGGTTTCCAGGCCCTGGCAAATCCCAGGAGTCTTCTGTAGGGAGGAGGGGTTTTCTCAGCTAAGCACAACCTCCTGCCTTTATGCCTGAGCTAGGGGGAAATGGATTCTAGGAAGCAAATGCTACATAAATCATCTGCCCTTACTCAGAATGGCCATGGCCAGAAATGCTGTTTTTTCCAGGTTTGTTTGGATAGGTGAGTTTGGAGAGTTTTTGAATATTAAAATAGATTAAATAGTGTTTTTGGTTTGTGGTGTTCAGATGCAGTGTATTTCTGCTTTAACCATTTAAAGCATTTGCGAGAAATCTTGTGAGCTGTCTGCCTGTGCGGACCCTTGTTCTCAGCTACACTATATTGTCAAAAGTATTGGGACACCTACCTTTACACGCACATGTACTTTAATGGCATCCTAGTCTTATGCCGCGTACACACGGTCGGACTTTTCGTCTACAAAAGTCCAACGGACGCTGACGGACTAAAGCTGGCTGGTAATCCGATCGTGTGTGGGCTTCTCCGGACTTTCAACTGACTTTTTTAGCCTCAAATCCGACGGACTTTAGATTTGAAACATGCTTCAAATCTTTACGTCGTAAGTACGACGGACCCCGAAATCCGCTCGTCTGTGTGCTAGTCCGACGGACAAAAACCCATGCTAGGGCAGCTATTGGCTACTGGCTATGAACTTCCTTATTTTAGTCCGGTGTACGTCATCACGTACGAATCCGTCGGACTTTTGTGTGGTCGTGTGTAGGCAAGTCCGTTCGTAAGAAAGTCTGCCGCAAGTCCGCCGAAGGTACGTCGGAAGTATGTCGGACAGGCTGTCGGACTTTTGTAGACGAAAAGTCCGACCGTGTGTACGCGGCATTAGTCTGTAGGGTTTGATGTTGAGTTGGTCCACCCTTTGCAGCGATAACAGTTTCAACTTTTCTGGGAAGGCTGTCCACAAGGTTTAGGAGTGTGTCTATGGGAATGTTTGACCATTCTTCTAGAAACACATTTGTGAGGTCAGGCACTGATGTTGGACGAGAAGGCCTGGCTTTTAGTCTCCACTCTAATTCATTCCAAACGTGTTCTATTGGGTTGAGGTCAGGACTCTGTGCAGGCCAGACAAGTTCTTCCACCCCAAACTTGCTCATCCATGTCTTTATGGACCTTGTTTGTGCACTGGTGCGCAGTCATGTTGGAACAGGAAGGGGTCACCCCCAAACTGTTCCCACAAAGTTTGGAGCATTAAATTGTCCAAAATGTCTTGGTACGCTGAGGCCTTAAGAGTTTCCTTCACTGGAACTAAGGGGTCAAGCCCAACCCCTGAAAAACAAGCCCACACCATAATCCCCCCCCCACCAAATGATTTGGACCAGTGACCTTTTCTCATCAGCAGTATATAGCAGTCTTGTAACTCCTATAAGTTTCTAATCAAAGCTTGTAGGAGGTGATTTCATTCTCCTTCGACTGTCCTATAAGGCAGCATGACTCCTGACTTTCTGTCTGCACAGTGCTGATTGGTCCTGTGCTGATCACATGCACCCCCCCCCCCCCACAAAAAAAAAAAACTCTTTGGCAATACAAACCAAACTGAGCATGTGCAGAGTGCCCCCAAGGCTCCACTCTATCAGAAGATTGCTTGGGGACAGTAAGAGAAGGGGATGATCAGAGAAGACAGGATTAAACAGCCTTTTTGCACAATGCAGAGGATTAACCCCTTAGGTTGCGCAGTGAGTATAACAAGCATGCTTTACTGCATATACAGACTGATTTTACTGTTGTGGGTTTAGTAACACTTCAAACCCAAAAGCAAACATTTATTATATTGCAGCTTACCAATTCTTAGATGCGATGGCTGTATTTGTTTTCTTTGTTAGACTTTCTTTCCTTTATTTTCAAGTGGCGATCAAGCCTGTAAGTCTGTTGTTTTTCAACCCAACAAGCTCCCCTGCAGATATAGCAGAGTGTTGAGACAAACCATTTACCACTGATAAGGGTGCTTACAATGATCAGCTTTAATTCATTTGTGTAAACCCTTTATATCAAAAGAAAAAAAATGTTGTTCTAATGCTTATGTAACTGCAGTGTGAGCGGGTGTTTGGCTCCAATTTGTTTGTAATACAGAAGGTGTGTTACAGGCCAGAATACAAAGGGGAAAACAGAGGCAAAAAGCCTAAAAAAAGAAAATGAATGCAGTCATCACATCTAATCATTGGTTTGGGGTTTAATACTGCTTTAAACCCCTTTCACCCTGAGGCGCTTTACATGCACTATAGCGCTAAAAATAGTGCCTGTAAAGCGCCTGTAAAGCGTATCTCTTGTCACTCCAATGTAAAAGCCCAAATGCTCTCACTCTGGAGCGGTGCTCTGGCAGGACGTCAAAAAAAGTCCTGCAAGCCGCATCTTTGAGGTGCTTTAGGAGCGGTGTATACACCGCTCCTAAAGCTCCCCGCCTATTGAAATCAATGGGCAGCGCCGCCGAAGTGTCAGCCAAGCGCTGCTTCAGCGGCGCTTGACGGGCACTTTTAACCCTTTTTCGGCCGCTAGCGGGGGTTAAAAGCACCTCGCTACCGGCCGAAAAGCTGTAAAAATAGCAGTGCTTTACCGCTGACGCCCCCAATGACCCACTGTGAAAGGGCTCTAAGTAGAATAAGAGAGGAGCAGGGTTTTGTAGTCAAATCTTGTTTCTGTTTTCCTGATATAGTATGTTTAGTAAGTGCCACCTTGCCACAGGACAGGAAGCGTGTCCACCAATAGAATCACTAGGTGAAAATAAAGGAAAAAAGCTTAAAAAAGGGAAAAAATGCAACCCCACATTTAAGGGTTCTTATGCTCTAATATATTACATTTTTGTCCTGGGGTTTCAATACATGTTAATGCCTACTGAATTGGGAGAGTATAAGAGGAAATATCATTGGACAGTTCTTATGTTAACTGCAAAATCTGAAACATTTACCTGTTGTCTTACATAATGGGTAATTTCGCAAAAAAACAACATGTTGCTTTTATTTGCTTTCTGTGTTACTGCCGTTGTCTTTATCTGGCTTGGGTAGACTTTTATGCCCTACACTGTTACCTATATGAGACACGGTCAATTTACCCATTAAGCTCATTAACCACTTGAGCTCCAGAAGGTTTTACTCCCTTCATAACCAGGGCATGTTTTACTCTTCTTCAGCACTGCGCTAATTTAACTGCCAATTGTGCGATCATGCAACACTGTATGCAAATGAAATTTTTTGTATTTTTTTTCACGCAAATAGAGCTTTTTTGGCAGTATTTGATCACCAATGGGTTTTTTATTTTTTTGTGATATAAACGAAAAAATACTGAAAATTCTGAAATGAAAAACTATTTTTTCTACTTTCTGTTATCAAATATTTCCAATAAAAAAAAAAAAATCTTCATAAATTTGGCCAAAATGTATTCTGCTACATGTCTTTGGTAAAAAAAGAAAACCCAATAAGTGTATATTAATTGGTTTGTGGGAAAGTATTAGCGTCTACAAACAATATATATATATATATATATATATATATATATATATATATATATATATATATACTGGAATTTACGCAGCTATAGATGCTATACTGTTATACTGTAATGGGTGGTGATCAGAGACTTATAGTGGGACTGTGATTGGGTGGCGGGAAATATTGCGCTAACAGACAATATCTGGGGGTGGTCATTATCTGACACAGACATCGCTAGTGACACTTATGCAGTGATCACTGATAATACTGTTCACTGACACTACAAATGATACTGGTTGGGAAGGGTTAATATCTAGGGGCAAGCAAGGGGTTAACTGTGTGCCTAACCATGTGTAATGTGTTCTGCTTTTACTTTATGATCTATCTGTTTTTTCTTCCTGTAACAGCCATTCACAGTACACAGAGTTCTTGTTTTTGTAAACACAGAACTTTGCGTGTGATTGGCCACATCACATCATTGGGTGAAATCAGCTGGCAAACTCGTGCTGTGTCCAATCACAGCACGGGTTGGAAGGGGTCACATGCATGTGCACCCCAAACCCATAAGTAGGCCGACGACGTTGTCTGGCCTGCCTGTGCCGCCCACTTAAAACCTACTGTGAGCGTGTGGCAAGTAGTTATAGTGGAACTACACTGACTCTGAGCACAATAACCCTAAAACAATATTTAATACATTTTTAATATTTAAAGCAAACTCATCCATCCCCCATCCCATTCATCCATGCTTTAGTTTGCAGAGAAGTCACTTTGAAAAATACCCCCCCCCCCCAGCATTTCTGGCTGTGGCCATCTTGTAAAAGGGCAGATGATTTATGTAGCATTTACTTCCCGAAATCCATCTTGCCTTAGCTCAGGCATGAAAACAGAATGGTGTGCTTAGTTTTGAAAACCCCTCCTCTCCTCCTGAAGTGTATGACATCATTTGCCTAGGCCTAGAAACCAGAAAGTAACTGAAGAAATGTAAAGTATAAAAAAAAAAAGAGAAGTTTAAACCAAGTAAATATGCTACACTTTCCTATCTATTTTCCTATGATGGCAGCCTAATGCGGGCCATACACTGTACGAAAAATCGTCCAGACCCATTTTCGAAAAAGGAACTTTTGGCTGTGAGAGCAAAAGATAGTGTCATCATGTAATGACCGATAAATCGTTCGGGTGGACATAAATGAATGCATTTTTTTGTACCTTTTTTTACATATACCTAGTGCAAACAGTTCGGACGGGAAACACATTAACCTTTCAATTTATCGTTCGTTTGGCAGAAAATTTCCAAACTCGTCCTTTGTTTTTTCAGCTCAAAAACTTCCCAGCGATTACCAATTAACTGGTCAAAAAATTAACAAACTGGCAAAATGACCGAATTTCGGCCGATTTTTCGTATAGTTTATGGCCAGCATAAGGATTAAAAATAGTCAATGTTGAGAGAATGAGGTTCCACTTTAATAGATATGGCATAACTCCCCTTTGCCCTGCTCAGCCAATCAACAGACCCAATCGCTGTCATGTTGGGGTTGCCATGATATCATCCTCCTGTCTAAGCTCTGACTTCTGTTGGCACTGGAGCTTAGAAATGTAGGGGAGCTGCAAAAAGGAAGCAGTGAGACTACATGGTTGGGTAAAGCTGGCCAAACACCAGTAGAATTTTGTTCCAACACTCGTGCAGAAATTCTAAAAAATCATTTGTTAGAACATTTGATTTTGCTATTGTTGAGTCAGCCAGACCTGGTACTTGAATGAAGTTCCAGACGTCTGAAACAAGTTTCTGTTCGAGAGACACGGCAGGAGGTAGAGGTAACCCTAAGGAGGTCTCTCTGAAGTAAAAGGAAATGTTCAGCGGTCACCACAATGGGTTTATCCATTCAAATATTGCCCCACTATTCCCATGATGATGAAAAGTTTTGAACTTTTTTTTGATCACTCTATATATCGGAGACAATGGTCACCAGGACCGTTAGGAAGGTGAATCTCCTAAACAAGGACTAAGCAATAAAACCCAGCAGATGTTCTAAACTTTGCCCACTGAACTTTTGGCTTTACAGATACTTAAAGAGTATACCATTGCTGTCTGCTGTGACATGTCAGAAATATATTCATGGAGAAAGTAAAGCAAGTTTTGAAAGACACTCAAGCTGCTTTTATACCTGAGAGTAGCATCTTTGAGCATTTTCCAGTGTTTTTCAAGCGTTTTTATGTGCTGCGATTTTGGCACATTTTTATACAGCGTTTTTGAGCGTTTTTTTATACAGCGTTTTATTAGCCAATAGAGAAAACTATTATCTTTTACATCATTCGCTGCTAGATTTATCAGCTTTTTTAGCATTTCCACCATTTTTATTCATTCTATTATTATTATTATTATTATTATTATTATTAATCTATTATTATTATTTGTTAGGGTAAGGGGTTAGGATTAGGATTAGGGGTTGGGGTTAGGGTGAGGATTAGAGGTTAATATTTTATTTTTTGTCTTATTATTTAATTATTTGTTATTTATTACTTTATCTTTGTTATCGTGTTAAAGGGGTTGTAAAGGTAATTAAAAAAAAATAATAAAAATAACAAACATTGCTATACTTATGTACTCTGTGCAATGGAATTGCACAGGGAGGCCGGGAATCTCCTCTTTTCGGGTCCCCCACCCATACCTCCCAACTGAGATGAGAACGAGGGACACCTATTAGCAAACGTATATAGGCATAGGACACACCCCCTGCTACGCCCCCTTAAAGGAGAATTATTCAAAAAAATGATTAGCTTAACCACTTGCCAATTGCTGCACGCTGATATACGTCGGCAAAATGGCAGCAGTGGGCATACGGGCGTACCTGTACGTCCCCTTTCATTGGCGGGGCTAGCGGGCGCGAACGCACCACCACGTGCAGTGTGACCTGTCTCCCGGCAATCATGTCACGGAGCCACAGAATGGGGAAGTGCCTATGCAAACTAGGCATTTCCCCATTCTGCCTTGTGACATGAGAGAGATCACTGCTCCCAATGACATGTGAGTGGAAGCCCATCCCCCCCACAGTTAGAATCACTCCCTAGGACACATTTAACCCCTTGATCGCCCCCTAGTGTTTAACCCTTTCCCTGCCAGTGTAATTTACACAGTAATCAGTGCATTTTTATAGCACTGATCACTGTATAAATGACAATGGTCCCAAAATACACAATAAAAATCGCAGATCGCCGCCATTACTAATAATAAAAATAATAATAAAAATGCCATAAAACTATCCCCTATTTTGTAGACGCTATAACTTTTCGGCAAACCAATCAATATACGCTTATTGTGATTTTTATTACCAAAAATATGTAGAAGAATACATATCGGCCTAAACTGAGGAAAAAATTTGTTTTTTTATATATTTTTTGGGGATATTTATTATAGCAAAAATATTGCTTTTTTTTCAAAATTGTTGCTCTTTTTTTGTTTATAGCGCAAAAAATAAAAAACCACAGAGGTTTACCACCAAAAGAAAGCTCTATTTGTGGGAAAAAAGGACATCAATTTTGTTTGGGTACAACGTTGCACGACCGCGCAATTGTCAGTTAAAGCGACGCAGTGCCGTATTGCAAAAAGTGCTCCGGTCAGGAAGGGGGTAAAATCGTCCGGGGCTGAAGTGGTTAAACCCATAAGTGCTTTTTAACCACTAATATTCCTTTATATTGGCTTTTGAAATTTACAAATGCAGCAATTTAGAAATTGGATGAAAGGTTTAGCACTGGGAAACACTTTTTGAAAGATAAAAAGTGCATTTTATATACAACTATATAAATCAGACCAAAATGAGGGACAAATGAGGGGGGGAGAGAGACAGAGGGACATTGTTCCAAATCAGGGACAGTTGGGAGCTATGCCCCTGCCGGCGCTCCTGGCCCCTCTTCTCTGACTAGTGACCCCACGGGAAGCCGCTTCCCATGGGGGCACTTGTGCGTGCTCACGCACGAGTCCCTCTGCTGCGTCCTTTGACACACAGCATAACTTGGACCCACCCCCCTTCAATGGTTCCCAGTGCCCCAGCAAAGCCAGGGAGACCCGGAAGTGAGTAAAGATCTGCTGACCTGCATGGCGCTGCATATAATGAGGTCTCAGGTAAGTAAAGGGGGGCTGAGGGGGCGATGCTGACACCTAAACATTTTTTACCTTAATGCAAAGAATGCATTAAGGCAAAAATTGTTTAGACTTTACAACCCCTTTAATACTACTACTGCTACTACTACTACTACTACTACTACTACTACTAATAATAATAATAATAAATGGATAAGTAAATGTAAAATAAATACACACAAAAGTAATCATAAATGAATACCATGTAATAATAAATACATAAATAATTAACCATCTAACCTTATCCCCTAACCCTTAAAAAAAAAATTAGAAAAAAAATAAAAAAATAATAATAATAAAAAGAAGAACAACAACAATAGTAAAATAATAACAAATAAAAACCCTAACACAAACTAAATAAATAAATACATTATTATTATTCATAATAATAATATTATTATTATTATTATTATTATGAATAATAATACATTTATTATTATTATTATTATTATTATTATTATTATTATTAATACTATTATTTATTTATTTTGTTTGGGTTTGGGCGTATATATATATATATATATATATATATATATATATATTAACAATTTATTTAATTTTTTTTAAGGTTAGGGGTTAATTAATATTTATGATTTTTATTTATTTGTGTATTTATTTTACATTTATTTATTCATATATAATTACAATGTTTTTATTTTTTTTCTTTTCCTTTGAGCAGAAAATCGCGCAAAAACGAGTGACAAAATGCACAAAAGCGCACACAAAAAACGCAAATTGCGTATTTCTATTCATCTCTATGGGAAAAAAAGTGCCAAAAACACCCAAATCTGCCCAATACGAGCTACAAAAAAAGCTCCAGAACTTTTTTGAGCTTCAGGTGTTTGGCTTCAGGCAATTTCTGAACCATCTCCATAGAGAATAATTGATTTTTTTTTCCTCTAGCGTTTTAGAGCTTCCAGCTACAAAACGCTGAGGTGTGAATGGTGCCTCATTGTGATCTATTCCTTATCTTATCTTCTTCTGCTGTCACTGCATTAAATTCGACAATTTTCACAAATTTAAGGTGGTCCAACAATAAATATATAGTGCAATATTGCTTAAAATAGGCATATTCCTACATGTGAGCTTCTGCAATAATTGCTATGATAGAGTCTATATGATGTGCGAAATTTATGTTCCTTGGATTCCAAAATCCTGAGAAAATATTGAAGGATTATGTTTATCCTTAGTGAAAGTCTGAAGTTTCTGAATTCCTCTGCCTATAACAAACTCGGTGTCATTTTACTTTACATAATTTCCAAGGAATTATTCTTGGAAGTATCCATTGTGCTCCGTATTTACTCATGGAAGGTTATGTTGGACAGCCATGTGAAACTTAAACTTGTGGTGTAAGAGGCCCAACACATTACAGAATAGCTGATGACTGACAATCTCTCTCTCATTTCCACGCTATGAAAAAAAAACACATAATCTTAACAAACAGCTCATAGACAAATAAACATAACTTACTGGTGGTAATGATCACACACTTCTTCTAAAAATCCCGGATCAAAATGAAAAAGCAAAGTCAGCGATTCATTTTTATTTCAGTTGTTAAGATTCTTTATATTTCAATTTTAATTATAGACTTATGCCATCCTTGTCTTCATCAGATGGTAATTAAAAATAAAAAAAATGTGCTAAGTGCTGCAGAATTCTGTTTTTTATGTTTTCACTCATTGTAACTGAATTACCTTAGCGTGCTCGCAATTATAGGAGAGTAATGACGCTTCTGTGTTTATTTCAAGGTTTCTAGCAGCAGAATCATAGAAATGGGTGCCTGAGGTCACCTCAGAAGTGCCCCTGGAAAAAGGGAGAAAAGTTTGTACTATCTCGGTATCTCAAGGACGTAGACAAGGATATGTATAATTTTATATAAAAGAAATGTAATACTATATAGAATATAAAAAACATTGTGGGACAAAACCACATTGACAAAATTGTTAGATACAGTTGATAAGCTGAGCTGCTTCAAACAATTATACAAAAAATTAAATGAAGGTGACCACCAGTGTTGATGTGGGATGTCGCATATGATGCATCTTGGCTATAGTCCTTAACTAATTTCGAAGCAGTTGCTGCTTCTTCAGAAGGAGCCAGTCATAAACATCTATTGAGATAAATCACTACACTACATAAGGTGTGTAGTGCATGAAATACAAGAGAAAAAAGAAAAGTTGGGAGAAGAGGGCAAGAGAGGGGAGGAGGGAATTGTGGGGGGGGGGGGGGGGGGGGGTGAGGGAGGGGAATGGGGGTTTGAAAAAGGGAGAGGAAGAAGGGGGAAAGGAGAGAAGGGGGAAGGGGGAGGGGAAAAAGTAAAAAAGGGAGGGGAACATAGTGGGATCAGATAGAAAGGAAGAGTACAGATTAGTCATTTAGAATTGAGCAATGAATTTAAGTGAGATAGAATGATTTAAAAACTGGTATATTAGACTACAGACCTACCGAGTCAAAATATCCAGTACGAATCCCCCGGGACAAGGAACCTACCCCCCCAAAATCCCCGCCCCCTTTTTCCACCTTTTCTTTTTTCTCTTGTATTTCCTTGCACTACACACCTTATAGATGATTGTCAGAAGATATACCATACTATGTGTAAACTATATAAATTTAAAATTTAGTGGTCCTATGTGCTTCCCGTGTCCGCTGTGGGGGAAAATTGCCTTCGGGTGCCTCTGTTAATGCTGCCACACTACCGCAGTCTCCCTCTCTCTCTAGGTAAGCAGTGCCTATGTATCCCTCTCAGAACTCACATTAATTTTTTAGGATATTAAAGAAAATAACCTTTACGTTTTGAAATATATATCAGTGTCATCAATAATGGTTTAAACATTATGATTTATCTCAATAGATGCTTATGACTGGCTCCTTCTGAAGAAGCAGCAACTGCTGCGAAACTAGTTAAGGACTATAGCCAAGACGCATCATATGCGACACCCCACTTCAACACTGGGGGTCACCTTCATCTCATTTTTTGTATAATTATTTGAAGCAGCATAAAAGGCTGTAATTATCAACTGTATCTAACTATTTTGTCAATGTGGTTTTGTCCCACAATGTTTTTATATTCTATATATTATTAAATTTCTTTTATATAAAATTATACATATCCTTGTCTACGTCCTTGAGGTACCGAGATAGTCCAAACTTTTCTCCCTTTTTTCCAGGGGCACTTCTGAGGTGACACCAGGCACCTATTTCTATGATATAAGGATGATGGTACCCACCCCTATCCCAGAAAAAAAGCCCAATTGAGGCAATATCCTATTGATAAAGCAGCAGAATCATATCACTGATCATGATGTTAGCTCTCTTACAGGTAGCAAAGCAAGTCTTCTTCTCTAAATCTGGCCATACAATTTTGTTCCAGTTCAAATGCCGCTTTATGCATTGATATACCCCCTTAGTGCTGGTTCACACTAGCACGATGCGGGAACCAGCGCGATTCCAATGCCGGTTCCTTCATCGCATAGAACTCGCAGGCAGTTCACACTGCCCTATGCGAACTGCTAAGGGTGTCAATAGAAAGTTAATGACACCCCAGATCGGTTCACATATCGCAGTGCATACTGGCAAATGGTGAAGGAAGTGAGGAGAGCCTATACCATCCCCCCAGAATGACAATACTGTTGCCCGAAGGTGTCTCTGTTGTGTTACTGGCCAGATCACCAGGTAAAACAAAGAGCGAAAAAAAGAAAAATAATGCAGGCACCACAGCTAATGATTGGCAAATGGCAATGTATTACATTTTTGGGTTTGTGTTTAATACCACTTTAACTTTTCAATAAGACACAGAAGCAATATTACTTAAGTGAATTGCAGTACATCATGTTTTTTACAGTCTTTTAACCGCTTGTCGCCCGCCAGCCCTCATATGATGGCCAGGCGGCGCGGCTCTCATTCTGGGCGGGCGTCATATGACGTCCGTCCATTTAAACAGGGAATGCGCGTGATCGTGTGCGCGTATCCCTGTTCCTTCGGTGGTGGTGTGTCACGGAGACACCGCTCGGCACCGAGGGGGGTGAACAGCCATTGGGCATGGCTGTTTACTACGTGATCGGCTGTGATGAAGTCACGGCTGATCACAGATGGTACCGCCCCACTGTGCACGGCACATGTGCGCGAGCACGCCGCGCATGCACGTCGGTGGTAACGTGTTCCTGGGAACACTGCTCGTCACCGACGCTGGTAAACAGCCATTGGCCAGTGGCTGTTTACCACGTGATTGGCTGTGATCCTTTCACAGCCAATCACTAAATGTAAATACAGAGCGGTAACGAGATGTTACCGGCTCTTCCCTCCTCACTCACCGATCGTGTGTGAGAAGGAGATTGTGGTAACATCTCATTACCGCTTACAGTGTACACTGACACACACTGATTGCCCCCCCCAATAAAGAGGACCTGTCACCACCCATCAAAGTACCTGTCACAGTTCATCTGAGTACCTGTCAAAGTCCATATGAGTACCTGTCACAGTTCATCTGAGTACCCAAGTACCTGTCACAGTTCATCATAGTACCCTAGTACCTGTCACAGTCCATCTGAGTACCCAAGTACCTGTCACAGTCCATCAGAGTACTCGAGTACTTGTCACAGTTCATCTGAGTACCCGAGTACCTGTCACAGTCCATCAGAGTACCCGAGTACCTGTCACAGTCCATCTGAGTACCCGAGTACCTGAGTACCTGTCACAGTCCATATGAGTACCTGAGTACCTGTCACAGTCCATATGAGTACCCGAGTATCTGTTACAGTCCATATGAGTACCCGAGTACCTGTCACAGTTCATCTGAGTACCCAAGTACCTGTCACAGTCCATCAGAGTACCCGAGTACCTGTCACAGTCCATCAGAGTACCCGAGTACCTATCACAGTCCATCTGAATACCCGAGTACCTGAGTACCTGTCACAGTCCATATGAGTACCTGAGTACTTTTTTCGGGAGCAGTGATTTTAATAATGCTTTAAAGTGAAACAATAAAAGTGAAATATCCCTTTAAATTTCGTAGCTGGGGGGTGTCCATAGTATGCCTGTAAAGTGGCGTATGTTTCCCATGTTTAGAACAGTCCAAGAGCAAAATGACATTTCTAAAGGAAAAAAAGTCATTTAAAAGTACTTGCGGCTATAATGAATTGTCGGTCCACATAAAAGTCATTGAAAAAAACGGCATGGGATTCCCCCACTGTCCATTACCAGGCCCTTTGGGTCTGGTATGAATATTAAGGGGAACTCTGAACCAAAATTTTAAAAAAATATTGCGTGGGGGTCCCACCAAATTCCATATCATGCCCTTCAGGTCTGGTATGAATATTAAGGGGAACCCCGTGCCAAAATCTTTTAAAAAGTGGTGTGGGGGTCCCCCTCAAAATCCATACCAGACCCTTATCTGAGCACGCAACCTGGCAGGCTGCAGGAAAAGAGGGGGGGACGAGAGAGTGGCCCGCCCCCCCTCCTGAACCATACCAGGCCACATGCCCTCAACATGGGGAGGGCCCCCCCAAAGCACCCTGTCCCCATGTTGATGGGGACAAGGACCTCATCCCCACAACCCTTGCCTGGTGGTTGTGGGGGTCTGCAGGCAGGGGGCTTACCGGAATCTGGAAACCCCCCTGCCTGCAGACCCCCACAACCACTGGGTTGTGGGGGTCTGTGGGGGTTTAACAAGCAGACCCCCAGATCATAAGGATACGACTGATACCATTAGGCTACTTGAAAGTGTGGAGATTGGGGGGGACCTGCTGATGGCCACTGCAGATGTGGCATCATTGTACACCTGTATCCCCCATACCAGAGGTATAGAAGCGGTCACACATTTTCTGAACAGGGACCATTCCATTACCAATAAACTAAGTGAATATATTATTGAGCTATTACAATTTGCTACCAAACACAACTACTTCTGGTTTGACCAAAAGTTTTTCTTGCAACAGAAGGGCTATGGGGGCTAAATTTGCCCCTAGCCTTGCCAACCTTTTTATGGCAAAATGGGAGGAGGATGTCGTCTTTTCTGAGCACAGGCCCTCATTGGTACTGTGGGCCAGATATATAGACGACATCCTCCTCCTATGGGATGGCACCCCCGAATCCCTCATGGATTTTTTTGTGTTTTTAAATGACAACGATTGGAGGATTTCGTTGACATATGAATTTAGCTCATCTAAAATTCACTTTTTGGATCTTGAAATCGAGATGGTCTCACGCCAATTTAAGTTTAAAACTTACTTTAAAAATACTGACCGCAATAGCGTTATACCAGTTGACAGCTGTCACCACCAATCCTGGTTACAGTCTGTGCCTCGTAGTCAGTTCCTGAGATTGCGCAGGAATTGCACAGATGTAAACAACTATTTCACTCAAGCATCAACACTGAGGAACAGATTCATAGAAAAGGGGTACGACCCAAAATCGTTAACCTCAGAAATAAATAGAGTGGCTGCAATTGATAGAAACTCTTTGCTGACACCAAAACCTCCTCATGAACAAGAAAGCTCCTTTAAATGCTCTATGCTCACCACTTTTTCAGTCCAACACAGAGAAATCAAAAACATCATTTACCGACATTGAGATATACTTAGGAATGACCGTGTTTTAAAGGAAATACTCCCAGAACAACCTAAGGTCGTCTTTAGAGGTGTGCCTTCTTTGCAGGGAAAAATTGCACCTAATATCATAAATCCCCCCATACGACCTTCTTTTTTTCATAACTTAGTGGGTTATTTTCCCTGCAAAAAATGCACTGTATGTCAATACAATTCCTGTGGTAGACATAAAAGCCTCGACTTTGAATCGAACACTACAAACTGTACATATCCCATTAAAACATTCTGCACTTGTGCTACCACACATGTCGTTTATCTGATTACCTGCCCCTGTGGGAAGCAGTATGTGGGCCGTACAATTCGAGCTTTCTCTGTTAGAGTCAGCGAGCATATCGCTAAAATAAAAAGTGGTGACGTCAAACATAACGTGCCTCGACATTATAGAGAGCATCACAGACGAGACCCTACTGGTTCTCAATTTCTTGTCATAGATAAATATACACCTCCTTGGAGGGGAGGAGCTAAGACAAGGGGAGTCTCTCGCTTGGAGACTTATTGGATCCACCAATTGCAGACCTACTCCCCTTTTGGGTTGAACATAGAATGGGACATCAGTGCTTTTATCAACCAAGCATGATGCCTTTTCTCTATTTCTGGTACTTTAGGGTCCAATTGGTACCTATTAGAATATCTTTTATGAGAGGTTTTTATAAGTATTTTTAAATGTTTTTATTAGGGTATTTTTATTAAATTCTTATAACATAGATTTTAGAATGTATTTTGGATTTCTTATTTGAATATATACTGGCTTGGTCCCTATCACAAATATCAGCTTGATCCAACCAATAACATGTCCTTTTTGAGGGGTGCCATCATTTGTCACACCTTAGTATCATATATTTTTTATATATGTTACATAATTTTTATTTATTTATTTTTTTCTACCCCCACATGGAATCTCGGGATTCGAACCGGCGACCCTTTTGCTGCTGGGTGGGAGTGCAGGCCACTACACCACTGCCCATGTTCAGGCTAGAACAATGTTTGGATGTATTATATTGTTTTTCATTTTTGCTGCCAGAAGGGTGATACCTTGTGACTTAGTGTATTAATAAACATGTCCTTATGACAAACAGCGCCATGTTGTAGGTTATATACACCAGACATTTTGCCGTTTTAAGCCACATCTGCCCCTATATGTCCCTGAGAATAGCGGTGCCATGTTTTTGGCTGTTTAAACCAGTCACTGTTCCACATGATGTCACATCCTCTTTCACATGTTAAAATGAGGCTTGGAACTCTTGTCCGAGCACCATTTTGGCAGAACCAGGAAGTAATCCCCCTCTACATATGAAAACGAGGCTTGGAATGCAAGCCCGGGCACCATTTTGGAGGAACCAGGAAGTAATCTCCATAATTTGCACTTTCAATCAGACGGAGCTGCCACTTGTTATGGGGGTAACCAGTATCTATAAATACTCAGCCAGTACAGTAGTCCAGCACCCCAGATGATGACTTCTGAGTTGAAACGCGTCGGGAGGATATGCTGAGACCACTGTCTTCTTTTATACAAGCGCTTGATTTTACTGCTAAACACGTGAGTGTATTTCCTTTGCTTTTTATGTATTAAAATTTCCATACGGAGTTACACTATATGCCTTCCTCTTTCTTTTAATGATGGGGCTGACTGCCTATATCTACTGAGTCCATCCATACCTTACACCTGTACGGAGGTCCATCTGGAGGTCATATCTGGATAGAGCATCTGATCCCCTTGGTGTATTAAACCACAAAGCTTGATTGACTCACTAGGTGTACACCTATTTGAGTTCAATCCCTCTGGTAAGCAGCTTCTGGTGTCTTTGGTGGTGGACCTACTATTAACTGTTATTACATCATACATATTTGAAGTTAAAGACTGTCACTATATTATATCCACATGTGGTTGAGGATTATCATCACACATGATTGAAGCTTGTCACTGACTTTTTTCTTTTTTTGGACATCACACGTCCAAGTTCCTCTGTTTATAGACATCACATGTCATAATAGAGGACTGCTTGGAGTATTTTTGAGCACATCATTTATTATTCATGTTTTTTGTACTCATATTATTTGTTATGCTTTATATGATCACATAAGCGCTGCACATTTCCCCCAGATCCCAGCCTCCCCCCCGTGTGAAATGGTAACGGGGTACAAATGTAATTGCTGGACCCTGGGACAGGTAAGTGTCCGATTGTTAAAAGTCAGCAGCTGCAGTATTTGTAGCTGCTGACAGCAGGCAGGTTAGCAATAAACAATGCATATAAACTTTAAATGCAACAAGAGTATTTATAAATCCACACTAGGTTTTGAGTGCACTCAAACGAATAGACAGAGGTATGGTACCCCTTTAAACCAACCAGCAGATAGTGCTAAAAGGTAGTTACAACTAGGGGCGGTCCTTAGTCCTAAGTCTCGTTTGAGCTCATTGGCGCACGTTGTGGCCGTCAGTAATGTCCGCAGGCAGTATTAGAGCTTTAGGGTCACTGGTAAAAGTAGCTTCTAGTGGCTTTATTCCCTAGCAGTGGTAGCAAGTATTGGCTGCAAGCCCGCTCACCAGTCCTAGTAAGACTGTGTTAGTTGCTCCTCTGATCAGGCGTCCACTCGTTTAGGTTGCTTAGGGTGACTCTGGCAGGCAGCATGGCAAAGACAGCATCCCGGGAGTGGCTCTGTCTCCCCAGGATCTGCTCCCAGAACTGCTTTCCCACACTGTAGTAACTTTCAATGGTGCCTCGTCCTCTCTCCACACTGGCCCCGATAACTCGCTGCAGACTTAGGAGATTCCCCAAATGGCTGTGGATTTCTGCCAACTCAGGCTATCTCTTTCTCTGGCTGACAATCTTGGGCACAGTTGTTCTCTCATTGTCTCTGCACATTCTGTCAGAACCTTTTTTTTCCTGGGCTCCTGGACTCTTATGCCCCGTACACACGGTCAGACTTTGTTCGGACATTCCGACAACAAAATCCTAGGATTTTTTCTGATGGATGTTGGTTCAAACTTGTTTTGCGTACACACGGTCGCACAAAGTTGTCGGAATTTCCGATCGCCAACAACGCGGTGACATCAAGCACGTACGACGAGACTAGAAAAGGCCAGTTCAGAACCAAGTGCGGCACCCTTTGGGCTCCTTTTACTAATCTCGTGTTAGTGAAAGTTTGGTGAGAGACGATTCGCGCTTTTTCAGACTCGTGGCTTTCAGATCGTTTTCTGCGGTTCAGTTTGTGCTTGTGGGTTTGTATCTGCTCTTCAGTGCGTGCAAGCAAGTTCCGCGTGACTTTAAGTAGTCATTGTGTTCTTGTTCGTTTGTTACTGTTTTTCAGGTCGCTCTTCACAGGCCTTGCTGTTCTTCAGTGCGTTCTGTTACTTCGTTCTGAGCAGCCGACCGTTTTCTACCCATGTTGCGTATACGTACTCCTCGTAGAGTTCGTGCTGTGCGGGGGCTTGGTGTTGGGGTCCTGACCTTGACACAAGTCCAGTCCATGAACAGGGTGGGGAGGATTTCATGGACCAAGAATTGGTTGCTTCAGCGTGACCAGTTCTCTCATATATGCCTTTGCTCCGTGAGATCCGTGAGAATAATCCTGATGATTTCAGAAACTTTCTCAGGATGACGGACCCCGTGTTTCACTGTCTGCTGGCTTCTCTGACCCCTTATATTAGCAGGCAGGATACCTGCATGAGGCAAGCCATCACTCCGGAGCAGAGGCTGGTCACTACCCTGCGGTACTTGGCGACAGGGAGAAGTCTGCAGGACTTGAAGTTCTCGACAGGCATCTCCCCCCAGGCTCTGGGTATCATTATCCCAGAGACCTGTTCTGCCATCATCCAGGTCCTGTAGAAGGAGTATATGAAGGTAAGATTTTTATCCTTTAACATCACATTTTATTGTATATAATGATTGATAATGTATTGTATTTCTTTCCTCATTCCCTAATTACCATGATTGGAATATGCTGTGAATGTCCCCTTTGTCCTCATGCATGCTGGATTTTTCTGTAATTAATTTTTTAGTCCTTCATACAGATTGGCCTTCAATAACCTCCCCAGCATGTTCTCCTGCCCCTATATTCACCTCATGTAGTCACTTAACAATGTATTTTATCAGCTCCATAGTAGTGCTTTACCCCAAACACCCCATAAAATGTTTAGAAATGTGATTTGTGCTTTAAATTCAGGCAGAGTGCCCAAGACTTTTTTTCTTGTGGTGTCCCCAAATCATTTTTATTAACCCTCCCTCCCCCCAACTGCTAAGTCAGCTGATCCCAATTCTCTATCTATCCTCAATCATCTATCTGCTGACTTTGCCAAACCCATACACACTATACCCACCTCTTTTGTGGTCAGATGTATGGATAAATTACCCAAAGCATGTAGTTCAAGGGCCTGTATACTTTCAAATGGTACTGTTTAAAGTTTTGATATCCTATTATTATCTTGACAGGTAATAGCAGAATGTCCAAATGTCCTCAAATGTGTACAGTGTGTATTTATATCTTTGTATTATGACACTTCTTACCTGTCCAGTGGGCTGCCAATAGTGTAACTAAGGAAGGGCTGTTCCAAGTAATACCCTGTATTTAGGCATTCATCTCTCAATGAAGTGGAGAGGGTTACCTGTCAAAGATTTACCCACCCCCCATAATGTTAGAAATGGCCCATGAGAGGGGGAGGAGGGGGAATATGATAGGTGTACCTTATACTTTGGTGTTGTTAAATTCCCCTTAAGAAATGCTATCTGGAGGTTGGCCAAGAATGTTTGTGTCTAATCTGCTTGCCATGTTTATGTGCAAAAATATTAATTTATTTTTGTTTTCCTCAACAGTTTCCTTCCACGCCACAGGAATGGCAGACTGTGGCCTCCCACTTTGCCCAGCAGTGGGACTTTCTTAACTGCGGAGGGGCAATTGATGAGAAACACGTCCACATCGTCCCACCACCCAACTCGGGGTCGTACTATTTCAACTATAAGGCGTTCAATAGTATTGTGATGTTGGCGGTGGTGTCAGCTAATTACGACTTCTTGTATGTGGACGTGGGGAAGAATGGCCGGATGTCCGATGGTGGAGTCATCACCCAGACGGAGTTCTACAGGCATCTCCAGAATGGCAACTTGGACTTGCCACCTCCAGAGGACAATGTGGAAGGACTCCCATTCGTCTTCATTGCTGATGAAGCGTTTGCGCTGGGGGACCATCTTATGCGGCCATTCCCTATGAGGACCCTCACCCCGGAACAGAGGGTTTTTAATTACCGGCTGGCCAGAGCCAGAAGAGTGCTGGAGAACACATTTGGAATCCTGGCCAGCCGGTTCCGCCTATTTCTGACACCCATCCATATGGCGGAGTATAAACTTAATCATATAATCCTGGAGTGCTGTATTCTCCATAACTTTTTACGCAAACATTCGGCCAACTATGCTGGCTCAGTTGGGCCTGAGGCTGGAATGATACATGAAACAACACTGACGGTGCTTGAAAGTGGCCGTCCTGGCTTGCCCTCCCTGAGTGCCCGTGATGTCCGGTTACGATACCTGGAGTTCTTTGCGGGTAGGGGGGCCATCAATATGCCAGCAAATTTGTGAAGCCTTTATCAAATAAAAAATCAAAAGAAAGAAAATCTTTGTGGACATTTACTGCTTGTGTTTGTTTTAGCTGACCCTGACAGAAATGTGTTGAGTCCAGAAAATGGCGTGATTGTGTAACCTTATACAAAGCACTGTTGGGTGTTATTTACTAAAGGCAAAGACACTTTGCACTACAAGTGCACTGAAACTGCACTTGTAGTGCAAAGAGGATTTGCCCTTAGGAAATAACCCCCATTTTCACAGAAAACACCAATTACATCACCACCAAAGTGTTTTAGCGTTGACACAATAATCCACACATTCTTGCTTAACAATCTCTTTAATACCTGCACAATCACATGTGCATTTAGAAAAGGTTTTTCAAACAAACCAACATGTTTGTTGTATAACAATTTTTGGGGTAGCATTATAAAACAGATAAATGTCCATTTAAGATAAAACAGGCATGTGTAAAACCAACAAGAAAGACACAGATCTTGAACTTACAAAGTTCACATTTGGTAGAACTTGAAGGCAATATCAGACATGAGTATTTAGGAACTGTGTTTGATATTGCGTTCAGATGGGGTGAAGTCACCCCAGGAAAAGCCAAATTTGGAAGATGCACACAAATTTCCCAATGTGAACATGTGCTAGCTGCCATCACGGGGGATCAAGGGACGTGTTTTGGGGGAGAAACCCCTTCCTCTCAGCTACTTTATTATTGAGGAAGGGGTTGCACCCCCAAAACGCGTCCATTGATCTCCCGTGATGGCAGATAGCACATGTTGGCACACTGTGTGCATCCACCAAATTAGGCTTTTCTACAAATCTTTAAAACATTTTGAACATTGGAGCACACAAAAAAACAAAGGAATTGGGAGGGGTTTTAAACTCACCCCCAAACATCAATGATGTTTTTATTTTTTAGAATAACATCATTGATGTTTTTCTTGAGGTTTTCCAATTGTAAATTACACCCCATGATCTCCCCGATCAGGATCTGGGCACTTTCTGATGTGAAAGGATCTGGTTCCACAACATCACGATCACCTAAAAAGAGAGAAACCCCCAAAAAAAAGGTATCAAAAATATGCCGGCATCCATCTCTTACCTGAGCCTGTGGTCGCAGACACTCACCTGTTGTGGTGACTAGTTCCACCACGTCTTCTCCCTCCTGCACTTCTTGGGTTGGGGGTATTTCCCCTTCTTCCAGAGGTGGGGGGTCTCTGGTCTCCTCGGATGACGGGTGTCCTCCGAGTCTTTTCTCCCCTATGTAAAACAAAAATGCTATACTTAGCACACAGTGATTTGATGGCAGAACTATAAATAGGAAACATTGCTTGGAAGTGGGGTACAATTGTCTATTTTGGCAGAGTTCCAAAATGTAGCATTTTCAATGTCCTTTGTCAAGCTTCAATACTTTACCTGTTTGGTACAAGCTTCACAGATGTAGCCCCCCCTTATAGTATACACTGGAGCACCTGTGTGGCCCCCTAATAAAAATGGTGTTCTTGTGTAACACGGTAGTGTTCCAGTGTCCAGATGTGAAAACAGCTGCTGAGTGTCCTCTCCTTACAAAGAAACTAGTTTGCATTTCATTCTAGTAACAAAGCCATCTACACAACCAAAATAGTTTCTGACAAGTAGGGCGTAAAAATTGTGGCCAAATGCATATGGCCTAAACAATGGTGTTTTATAGGCCGAAAGAAAAATTTTGATACGAATGAATAATGTACCCATGAACATGAAATTTGCAATTTAAAAATGTACACTTGTAAGAAAAGCACATGGAGCAGCACGAACGTAAGAAACATAAAGAATAGGAACACAGGACAACTACTTACATTTTTGCAGCACTCTCCGGATCTTTCTGTACTGCTCATGTTCTCGTAATTTGAGGTCCGACCACCGCTTCCTGAGCTGATCTTTCGATCGTCGTACCCCGAAATTCCGGTGCAGACTCCTTACCACTTTCGCCATGATCTTGGCCTTTCTGACATTGGGGTTGGGGTAAGGTCCATACTTTCCATCATAGTCGGCCTTCTTCAGGATGTCCACCATCTCCAACATCTCCCCAAAGGACATATTTGAGGCCTTAAATCTCCTTCTGGATCATGACGTTTCAGGCTCCGGGCTTTCCTCCTCCTCCTCCTCGTTGCTATAATTAGCACGCACCTGCTGTGTATCCGCCATGTGCTCTTCCCCCACTGTGCAGAACAAAAAGGGGCGGGGAATAGACTAGAAAGAACGTCAGGGGCGGGCGGAGTTACACGCATGCGCAGTGTGTATAAAGCGTAACACGCGTGCGTATTACGTACGATCTGTGAGCGGAGGAAGGAGCATTGAAAGTGCCGATCCTGATAACGAAGGTAAGATCTAAACTTGGGCCTATACTGCTTCGAAATTGAAGCCTATATTGTAGATTAGGAGAGTTTGACCTGACCTTAGGGTTTGTCTTGTGTTGTGTCTTGCAGAGAAAATGGATGGCTTCAATGACCACAACTTCCTCCCCCTGTTCATAGACAAATACAGGGAGCTGCCCTGTCTGTGGCAGGTGAGACATCCCCATTATAACAATAAACAAAAGAGGCAGGCAGCGCTGGAGAAACTGCTGGAGTTGGTGAAGCCGGTGGTCCCCACAGCAACCATCCCCTATTTAAAAACCAAAATTGGTGGCCTGAGGAGCACTTATCTTAGGGAGCGCAAGAAGGTCACAGATTCCCAGAGGTCCGGAGCTGCAGTAGATGACGTTTATGTCCCCAGGCTGTGGTACTATGAGAGACTGTGATTTCTGTCAGACCACACTGAAGTCAGAGAATCCCTCTCCACTCTTCCTTCCACTCTTCCTTCCACCCCAGCTGAGGCTTTCGATGTCCAACCTGGGCCAGGAAGAAGTGGAGGAGCCCAGCTGGAGTCAGGTATAGCATTCTTCTACTGATTTCTGGTCAATAAATAAATGATGTTTAGTAGATATTATTGATCACTAATTGCTGATTGAAAAAAGTGTTTTACAGATCAATAGACAGTAGTGGGCAAAAATAATTGGGACAAGAATGAAAAATGCTGGGCTCAGAATGCTAGTCTGTTATATTTGTTAACATTCAATTTGCAACAGTCATGAGGTGAAAATTGTGTGTGATTGATGAATAAAAAACTAAAACTATGTCCCTTTTTCATACACAGGAAGACCTCAGCCAGGAGGAGGTTGTGGAATGTGGCAGTCAGGAGGAGGCGGGGATTAGTGTCAGCCAAGAGAAGCCTGGGACCAGTCGCAGCCTGACTGAATCGCAGGTTCCTCCCCTCCGCCTTCCATATACAAGAGCGAGGAAGGCGACTCCCATGCAGGATTCAGCACTCAGGCTCATTCAGGAGGCTTCTGCGTCCCTCCGAGCCTTACCCACTGCTGAAGAGGCCTTTGCCTGCATGGCTGCCACCAAACAGCAGGGCATGCAGGAGGGTCAACGCCTCCTGTGTGAGCAACTTATTTATAAAGTCCTAACTAAGGGGGTGAGTGGGGAACTAACACCCAAGACCGACGTGATTGAGTTGGACCATCCTCCTCCTCCTCCTGCTGCCACAACTCCACCACCAGAGCCACAGCGTGGAAGGAGGCATGGAAAGAAGACCAGAGAGTGATGGCCCTGGGTTCAGTCTGGTCTGACAAAAGCTGCAGTCTCTCGTATGACCACAGCCTGGGGACACAGGTGTCATCTGCTGCTTTCCGGATCCCTGGGACTTCTGGACCAGACTGCACTCCGTTAGATAAGGACTCCTCAGGCCACCAATTTTGCTTGAAAATAATTGATGTCTGCCCTGGGGGTCCAAGGTTTCGCCAATTTCTGCAGTTTCTACAGCGTTGCCTCCCTCTTTGTTTAGTTGTGAGCCCTTAATAAAAGTTTTATTTTGGAAAATTATACTCTCCTGTGTGTTTTCATCCAAAAAGGACAGTTTGTTGGTGACGATTCAGGTACATTTCTAACATAAAATGTGAAATTAACAAGGGACAACAACACCAAACAATTTCCTACAGATTAAATAGAACAACATATCAATGGTGTTGTGGTAACTTGACACAAAAAACACACACAAAAATTTTCAGGAGTACAAATAAAAATCCCAAAAACAAAAAATAAGCCTTGAAAAAAATACAAACCAAAAAAAAATAATCGGCCTTAAAAACAAAAACAAATAAACAACACCAAAATAATGATGTCAGATGTGACAAATCAAAATATATTGAGGGAATCCCGATAAATAGTAAAGAAATAAGTTTGTGAGAAGTCTGTGTGAATATGAGCAGCAAAAATACTTAATTCTTATCACATTATAAAGAAGAAGAGAGTGCGCTGTATTAAACCATTTTTAACATTGCAGCGTGACGAAAGTGCTGTATCCATTGCGAATGCTAATTTTACCAGACCGAGCTGTTCCGTGTCGGAATTTCTTCTGAGCATGCATGGCACTTTGTGCGTCGGAACAGGCCACACACGGTCAGAATTGACACGATCGGATTTTGTTGTCGGAAAATTTTATATCCTGCTCTCAAACTTTGTGTGTCGGAAAATCCGATGGAAAATGTCCAATGGAGCCCACACGCGGTCGGAATTTCCGACAACATGCTCCGATCGGACATTTTCCAGCGGAAAATCCGACCGTGTGTACGGGGCATTACTCTCTCTTCCTCTAAAATCACATCAGCCTCCTTAGCTCTTCCTGAAACTCCCCCTTTTTCCCAGTATCCTCTGTGTCTCTGAGTTTTCTGGAAAGACAAGTCAGCATCTCACTTTCTCCATCTTGTGGCCAAAAGGAGAAATTGCACAACAAATAGTCTTTCATTGCTTCATGACAACATGCCTGCTACACAAGAAATACAATGACATATACCTCTCTCCTCTATGTATAACACCAACCTTTTCCTGTGTCTGTGTGATAACATCCTACGCATTACACTGCGGTCACCTTACTTCCTCAGGGGCACAAGGGACATGTTATATTTTTTGAATGACATCAAAATTGAAATTGAATTTGAGCATATATTCTTGTTTTGGGCTGGTTTTACATATGTAAGGTCACTGCACGAGTTCAGTTGAAAGTTCATCGCACCACATTCATGACTGCCTCTGCAGTACCTGTGATGGGGAGCATTAAAGACCCAAAGATGTGGCTCAGTGATGGAAAGCAATGGAGGATTTTTTGTTTACTTGAGGCTTGCACATCACATAACAACTAGATTTGGTACTTGTTTAGACTGTTACTTTAACTAGGAACTTTACCAGCCTCGGTCTTCCTCTGAGCCAATTCCTCACTGGGCTTTAGCTCTTCAGTGCTGGCATCTTGGATATGGGAGCTGGCTGTGCTGGGACAGGGAGGGCAGCAAAGCTGGCGTAATTCTTGCCTAGGTGAGAATTGCAGAAGTGGGAGTGGGTAACCGCTCCTGCTGAAAAAAGTTACTCGCTCCCGAGAAAACAAAACAAAAAGCGAAAAAAAAAACACATTTGTTAGATGGGGGGTGGAGGAAGGGAATGAGTGAAACTTTCATTTAAGTGTAAAACAAGGTGAACTGAAATATACTTGTTCCCACTTTCAATAACCCATCACGTCAAGGGGAAGCTTTATATTATTATATATTGTTATACTCTTTTGGATAAGTTGGGTGAAAACAAGATCCCTTCATTTCACTGCACTCCATCTCACTTCACACCTTAGAAAAACAGTCCCATACTGTAATAAACCAAGTATGAACAAGCAATGATATGATACAGCTGTAAAATTTATGTTGCGATGAAGGTTGACATCAATATTCATGAAGAATACTCATTAGATAGTATATAGCATGTTTTCTGGCAAACATTTATGGGTAGCCTAGGAATATATTAGGACACCTGAGACATTTACAGCATACACCACTAGCTGTTGATTGCTTGAAAATGGTTATACACAACTGACTGAAATAAATGATATCATTGCCCATGACTTCCTAATGTCTGAATACCATTTAACGTGTGAGCTGCGATTGTATGTGTAGAAGACCAGGGCTTTTATAAAACACTGATGTGCAGTAACCCCAGGTAACCTTTTATCAGTTAAGTCCTGATCAGTGATGCCCTGAGGGTAGTTTACAATACTGATGCTTGTACAATGCTATTAAAAAAATCCCAGATGTGAGCAAATATGATCAGAATTAGCACTGTGGAGACTGTCTAACGTATCCGTCTTACCCACCAGTGCTTCTCTACTAAAACAAATCATGAATAGTTTATTATTTCAAGTCATTTGTAACTTTAATTGAGTGAAAAAAATAATAATTTAATCTTAACATATTTGTTAGTGCTGAAATACAATGGTTGATGCCCTGCCTAATCCAGTAGAATGCTAATCAATCCCTTCTTTTCTTTATTTTCTATGTAAATAAAGGAAAAGGAAGTGTGTTTAGCAGCATGCCTGTGTTCCCTATATTTAAAAGCAGTATAATACACTATAAAACAGATAAGCTTACAAAACTAGATACTGCTTTTTAAAGCGGTAGTAAACTGCCACTAGAATAAAAATAAAGTGGGCCTCCCTGCAGGGTTAAGTCATAATGTTTTAGTATGCACTGCATACTAGCACATTATGGCAGACTTACCTGTAAAATGGATTCCTTATGCGCAGTGCTGTCACATATCTTTAGCGCTGCCATCTTCAAACAGTCTTCCTTCCGAGTTTGCGGGCTCCGGCTGTATGAATGGCCGGGGCCATGGTGACGTCACTCTCACATATTGCATGCAGGAGCCCTTGGCTTCGGCACGGGATGCCGTCTCTTCAGAGTGCATGTTACTGGCAACATCCCTTGTGAATATCTCCTAAACAGTGCAAGTTTACTAGATATTCACTGTACCTACAGGTAAGCCTTATTATAGGCTTACCCATAGGTACAAGTTCAAAAGTGGAGTTTACCTCCACTTTAAAACAGCCTACATGAGGGTGCTAATGCTTCTAATGCCACCTCCTAACAACCAGCAGAAATTGCACTGTAAAACGGATCAAAAAAGAAAGGCAAATGACGCAAATTAGATTTTTATGTGTGTCTATATGGACCATAAAATCGCACCAAACTCTCACAGGAGCCTTTTCAAAAGAGGATTGCAGGCGCACTGCATGTATGTGAATGGGATACATAGAAACTGCTGTTAGTTTATTTGTCATGCAATTCAATGCGTTCAAACTCCAACATAACATTATAAATCGCATCAGCTTTCTGATGAAGATTGTCTGTGGTGAGTGTCTCTGATAAATACAGGCAAAGCATAGAGGGCTCTGAGAGAAATAGTCACTACTATAGCAATTGAAGTCAGAATACTTGGGCCCCCCATGTCCAGGTTTGTGGCTGGACGATTGAAGCCCTAACTTGGAACCAAAATTCAAAGCCTTGTGACATGATGAGTGCTTCTAACCAGTTAAGCGTCAGTCTTGCTGTTACCCAGGGGCATGGTTTCAAATCCACCATCTATACACACGTTAGCTGATGGCTTGGGTCTGCATTGGCTGTAGGGCAGTCATAGACTGAAACAGAAGGCCCCTGGCTGGCCTTTTACTTCTTTAGACTACTAGCAGAGCGACAACTACATGAGACGGTTAGGGTCTTGCCAACAACGTGAGTATGCAAAGTGCAAACATTCCCCTTTGCGGGAATAGGGTTTTACCCACCCTGTGGAGCAATGGACTTCTTGCCTTGTGAAGCAGGAATTACGTTGTCAACTATACCCGAGAGTATACAGCAAAAATGGGACAAAAGAAGGCATTTGTGTCAACTTTTGTTGGGCACTGAGTTTCTCCTAGTGGGGCATTTTGTAAAGAAACTTTGCTTGTAATGCAACAGCATTGAATACTTTAAAATCTGTATGTTGGAAATGTTCTAATTAGAAAATGGACCCTTGTTTAACCAAGGTCTCTCCAGTCTGGGCATTGTTTTATTTTGGGGAAATATTCTCTCTAAAGAATCAGGAGTTCAGACATATGGTATTGAACAGCCCTGATGTGCTGGGTTTTGAGGGGTTAACGCTCAGGGTGCAAGTAAACCCTATGTTACACGTAGTCAAATTGAAAAATTATTGTCACCCTAACTGATGCAGACTGATGCTGTTAAACTGCTAAAAATGCTGGATAACTAACTATGAAGCACTCTGGGCACACAAACAGTAAATGAATCCTGTAATGAGAGAAATTTGGTTTGCCATTGCTGACTTTACTCTGAAATTGCTATTTTCCTGGCTTACGTTAGCCTCTGCCTATTTGGGAAATAATCTGACTAATTATCTTGAGTCAGTGGGATCTAGACTCCTGCCTAGATTGCTTTGTGGATATTACAGGTCTATGTGAAGGTACTGGATTAGAATAAGATTCATAGAACTAGCATTTCACATAGAGGTCAGCACTAGCAATTCCCATAATTACCCAGTACAGGTTTCAATAAAAGCTTTGTAAAATATAAATACTTTGAAAAGAAAATGTTCACTAAAGCTTGTTTATGTAGGTCTACTTATACACTATATTACCAAAAGTATTGGGACACATGCCTTTACACGCACATGAACTTTAATGGCATCCCAATCTTAGTGTATAGAGCTCAATATAGAGCTGGCCCACCCATTGCAGCTATAACAGCTTTAACTCTTCTGGGAAGGCTGTCCACAAGGTTTAGGAGTGTGTCTATGGGAATGTTTTACCATTCTTCTAGAATCGCAATTGTGACGTTCAAATTCATCCCAAAGGTGTTCTATCAGGTTGCTTTGTGCACTGGTGTGCAGTCATGTTGGAATAGGAAGGAGCCACCCCCAAACTGTTCCCCCTCCACCAAATTATTTGGACCAGTGCACAAAGCAAAGTGCATAAAGACATGGATGAGCGAGTTTGGGGTGGAGGAACTTGACTGGTCTGCTCAGAGTCCTGACCTCAATCCGTAAGAACACCTTTGCATTAGAGCAGAGACTGTGAGCAAGGCCTTCTCATCCAACATCAGTGTCTGACCTCACAAATGCGCTTCTGGAAGAATGGTCAAACATTCCCATAGACACACTCCTAAACCTTGTGGACAGCCTTCCCAGAAGAGTTGAAGCTGTTGAACACTGTTGCTGGAAAGGGTGGGCCGACCCAATATGGAACCTGTCGGATTTTCCAACGGAAAATGTGTGATAGGATCTGGTTGTCGGAAATTCTGACCGTGTGTAGACTCCATCACACATTTTCCATCGGATTTTCCGACACACAAAGTCTGAGAGCAGGCTATAATATTTTCCGACAACAAAATCCGTTGTCGGAATTTCCGATTGTGTGTACACAAATCCGACGCACAAAGTGCCACGCATGCTCAGAATAAATAAAGAGATGAAAGCTATTGGCTACTGCCCCATTTATAGTCCCGACGTACGTGTTTTACGCCACCGCGTTCAGAATGATCGGGTTTTCCGACAACTTTGTGTGACCGTGTGTATGCAAGACAAGTTTGAGCCAACATCCGTCGGAAAAAATCCTAGGATTTTGTTGTCGGAATATCCGATCAATGTCCGACCGTGTGTATGGGGCATTAGACTGGGATGCCATTAAAGTTCATGTGTGTATAAAGACAGGCATCCCAATACTTTTGGTAATATAGTGTACAGCCATGGCCAAAAGTTTTGAGAATGACACAAATATTCATTTTCACAAAGTCAGCTGCTTCAGTGTTTTTAGATCTTTTTTTTCAGATGTTACTATGTAGTACTAACTCTCGGTGGAGCTGCTGGTTTAAGCGGGCTGTTACCTTCACTCTTGATACCTCTGTTTCACCGGCACCGGGTCTAGGGTTCTGTTGACTTTACCTCTGGATGATATAAGCACCAACACTTGAGTACATTTTCAATGCTTTATTGAACCAAGTAACAAAGGAAGTAGCAGGAAAGAGGCAGGAGGAAAACTGCAGGGAAGCTCAAATACCTTTCTTTAGGTTTCTTTAGAACATCCTTTAAGGTTGAATACTGTAATTGAATGCAATCCCCTTTTTGTGGGACACGATCTTTGCTCGCCTGGATAGGCCTCTCTCACTTGCCTAGCAGCCAGTACGTAGCACGAACAAAAGTCTCTGCCACAGACTTGTTTGAAATAAACCCGTACGATCCTCTGCCACAGGATGTATTGGTTCATGATGAATGTCAGACACAGTACTTGGACCTTTAAGCCAACCCGGCAGTACCATGCAATAAGACTACTTCAGGATTCGTCCTCCAACCGAGTCACCAGGCCCCTCTCCAGACCAGCACTCTGCATGATCCTTCCATGATGGGTTCTCCCCTGGGATCTTCTCGGTTGTCCAGCTTCTTCACTCTGGATAGACAGCTCAGGACCATTCCTCGGCTGCTGTGGTAGGCCCCAGACAGATTTCTGGGCCCACCCACGTGCCGCAGCGACGCGGGCCTCCGGAACGGAGGACCACGAGGTGGTACTCTAACACATGGCCCTCCTGTTACCAGGAGGGCCAGCAGGTAGCTGAAAACAAACCCATAAACATGGCATCTGCCCCATAAATACCCTCTCCCAGAATGCAACTCGGAGGACCACCTCCACCGAGTTGTCTCCGGGACAGAGGAGCACTCATCCAATTTAACACGTTGCTTTTCCAACACCCGCTGATGGTGACAACGACACCCACCGGCACAATGTGGAACCACACGCAACGTCAGCCAAGCTGAAACAGAGGCAAATCTAACTTCCTATAATGAGCAATTCACTAAATTTACCTATCAGATGGTAGATCATAAATCTACTAGCGCTACATATGGTATACTGAATTATAATTACAAGCCTTTCATAAGTGTCAAAAGCTTTTATTGACAATTACATTAGGTTTTGTCAGCGTCAATATTTGCAGTATTGACCCTTCTTTTTCAAGACTTCTGCAATTCACCCTGGCATGCTGTCAATCAACTTCTGGGCCACATCCTGACTGATGGCAGCCCATTCTTGAATAATCAATGCTTGGAGTTTGTCAGAATTTGTGGGGTTTTTTGTTCACCCACTTCTTGAGGATTGACCACAAGCTCTCAATGGGATTAAGGTCTGGAGAGTTTCCTGGCCATGGACCCAAACTTTTGATATTTTGTTCCCCAAGCCACTTATCATCGCCAAACTGTTCTTGGATGGTTGGGAGAAGTTACTCTTGGAGGATGTTTTTGTACAATTCTGAATTCATGGCTGTGTTCTTAGGCAAAGTTGTGAGTAAGCCCACTCCCTTGGCTGAGAAGCAACCCCACACATGAATGGTCTCAGGATGCTTTACTGTTGGCATGACACAGGACTGATGATAGCGCTCACCTTTTCTTCTCCGGACAAGGTTTTTTCCAGATGACCCAAACAATCGGAAAGGGGATTCATCAGAGAAAATGACTTTACCCCAGTCCTGAACAGTTCAATCCCTGTAGTTTTTGCAGAAAATCAGTCTGTCCCTGTTTTTTTTCCTGGAGAGAAGTAGCTTCTTTGCTGCCCTTCTTGACACTAGGCCATCCTCCAAAAGTCTTAGCCTCACTGTGCGTGTAGATGCACTCACACCTGCCTGTTGCCATTCCTGAACAAGCTCTGCACTGGTGGTGCCCCGATCCCGCAGCTGAATCAACTGTAGGAGATGGTCCTGGTGCTTGCTGGACTTTCTTGGGTGCCCTGAAGCCTTCTTCACAAATGCAGTGGAAAAGTTTTTTTTTATGGGATCAAGTTTATTTTCATGGCAAAAGAGGGACTTTGCAATTAATTGCAATTCACCTGATCGCTCTTCATAACATTCTGGAGTATATGCAAATTGTCAGCATAAAGACTGAGGCAGCAGGCTTTGTGAAAATTAATATTTGTGTCATTCTCAAAACTTTTGGTCAGGGCTGTATGTTAGATTGAGTGGCCATTTAAGATACATTTCACAAGTTTTAATGTTTTAAATTATGGTAAATGGGAGCACAGATGGAAACAGACAAATATCAGATAAACACAAGTGGTAATCATATGGCACAACGGAGGAAATAGGTTGTTTTTCTTTCATCCAGGGTGTTCCTCTTCTACTTGACTTCAGCAAAATTAAAGGAAATATGTTTGTAATTGCAGGGCAGCTGATGTTTACTTAAAGTAGTGACATTACTGTCACTCACTTGGTGTTTACCTAGGCGCTTGCAATTAAATTGCTTTCTTATGTGGTGTTAAAGAAATACGTCTTTCCCTGGAACCTACCACCAGCCCGATTCTCATCTGGGACTGCACGTGATGAAAAGGATAAAATTTATTTCCCTGCAAAACAGAACCATATTATTTTTTTGGGGGCATTATTACATGGTTAACAGAAGCCTAATGTTTAAAATGATGTGTCAAGAGTCTCATAAAATTCACATTAGAGCATAAAACAAACAATATGCAAGCAGCGGCTTCATTTTTTAAGAATCTAAAATATTACCATTTATTGTTTGTTTTAGAATCACTATAACATAAAATAATACACATTTTGGCTGACATTTCCCAGCATTCGGGACTATTTGAGAAAATGTAGTATTATGAGAATTATAAAAAGGCAAGAGTTAAGACGAGACTTCTAAATCTCGCCCTCAGCTATTTTTTTGTTGCAGGAACTGTTATTAACAGTTGGCTTTTTTAATCTGACATTCACCTACCTTTTTACAAGCATGTTTTTTTGGTAATATTCATTGTTTTTATAAATGTAATTTATTTAGTTTAAACTGTATTAATTTACATTATTAAATATGTCTATAGTTTGCTAATCTGGATGCATTTCATTACATGGTGAGTAGTGATGTTTAGACAAAATTAAATTTGATTTATTCACCAAGAAAGGACAATAGTTAAACAGGTACTATACTGATTTCCAGGGCTATCTAGGCACCAATTGTCAGTTAAAGAGGGAGTCCACCTAAATCCACCTAAAAAAAAAATATTAAAAGCCAGCAGCTACAAATACTGCAGCTGCTAACTTTTAATAAATGGCCACTTACCTGTTTCAGGGTCCAGCGATGTCGGCAGCCGACACCGATAACCCGCTCGGTTCTCGGCAGCTGCCGCCGCCATCCTAGGTGAGGGAATCAGGAAGTGAAGCGTTGCGGCTTCACTTCCCGGTTCCCTACTGCGCATGCGCGAGTCGCGCTGCGCATCGTAACTGGTCCCCGCTATCTCCTGGGACCTGTGTGCTTCCCAGGAGACAGCGCGGAGGGACAGGAAGAGGCATAGACTCCCGTGGGAGTCTATGCCGGAAGTGGATGCAAATACCTGTCTTTGACAGGTATCTGCACCCCCCTCCCCCCTGAAAGGTGCCAAATGTGACACCGGAGGGGGGGAGGGTTCCAAAAAGCGGAAGTTCCATTTTTGTGTGGAACTCCGCTTTAAGGTGTTTGGATGAAGTTCCTATTTAAACATTAGTTTCCTATGTGTGCTGCAGCTTCCTTCCACACTTGTCATATGTTAATGGGACTCTTTCTTTCTTTTTTTTCTTTTCTTTTCTTTTCTTTTCTTTCTCCCATCCCTACTATCTTTGGTGCACTTCTAACCTTGGATCCTTACTTTTCTGTGTCTACGACTCTCGGTGCCTGAAATGTATACTAGGATTGTAATAGCCACTCAAGAGTATGTTTCCAAGGTCTGCCATAGGTGGTTGCTTTTGTCATCTTCCTCTTGACCAGGGATTTTTTTTCTCAGAAAATAGGTGCTGGAACTCCCACCTTCTGAGTCACTTCTTGTTCCTGCCCCCCCCACCCACTTCCAAGCACTGTCCCTTGGTTAAACCCCTTATCCCCTCCCAGCAACAGTAAAATAGATCACCTGCAGCCAGTAGCAATATACCCCCCTCCCCAGTGACAATAGACCCCTCAGCAACATAGGACCCCTAATATTACCCCAACAACAATAGATAGATACCCGGCAGCAAAAACAGATCTCCCAGCAGTCAACAGTAGATCCATTCCAGCAACAATTGTATGCAGGTGGCAAGTCCTGCTGGAAAATGAAATCAGCATCTCCATAAAGCTGGTCAGCAGTGGGAAGCATGAAGTGCTGTAGAATTTCCTGGTAGAGGGCTGCGCTGACTCTGGACTTGATAAAACACAGTGGACCAACACCAGCAGATGACATTGCTCCCCAAATCATCACTGACCGTGGAAACTTCACCCTGGACCTCATGCAACTTGGATTCTGTGCCTTTCCACTCTTCCTCCAGACTCTTGGACCTTGATTTCCAAATGAATTGCAATATTTTCACAGTCCGTGATGATTTGAGGAGCAATGTCATCTGTCAAGTCCAAAGTCAGTGTAGCTCTCTACCAGGAAATTCTAGAGCACTTCATGCTTCCCTCTGCTGACCAGCTTTACGAAGATGCTGATTTCATTTCCCAGCAGGACTTGCCACCTTCCCACACTGTCAAAAGTACCAATACCTGGTTTAATGATCATGGTATCACTCTGCTTGGTTGGCCAGCAAACTCGCCTGACCTAAACCCCATATAGAATCTGTGGGGTATTATCAAGATGAACATGAGAGACGCCATACCCAACAATGCAGACGAGCTGAAGGCCGCTATCAAAGCAACTTGGGCTTCCAAAACATCTCATCAGTGCCATAGGCTTTTTGCCTTAATGCCATGCTGCATTGATGCATGCAAAAGGAGCCCTGACCAAATATTGAGTGCATACTTTACTGTACATGGACATATTTTTCAGTATGCCAACATTTCTTTATTAAAAACCCTTTTTTTTATTGGTCTTATGTAATATTCAAATTTTCTGAGATACTGAATTTTGGGTTTTCACTAGCTGTAAGCCATAATCATCAAAATTAAAAGAAAGAAATACTTGAAATATATCATTCTGTGTGTAACACATCTATATAAAAAATAGGAGTTTCACTCTTTGAATTTAATTACTGAAATAAATTAACTTTTTGATGATATTCTAATTTTATGAGATGCACCTGTATATATTTTTAAGTCTATATTCTTGCAAACCAATATTTTTGTTCTGTTAAACAGAACAAATTGGAAACAAGGTTTCCTGACCTTTTTAACATACAGTATATCAAGAACAAATTAGGATGCTATCTGATACAGACTTGTACTGTAAGTGAAGTTATCTCAGTTTATGAGTCAGGTCTTGAGGGCTTAACGTCATAAAGACCCATGAGCCTTTGCATCTGGCAGCTGGAGTTTCCAGTCACATTAAACACTACTGTCATGGTAATTTTGACAAGTACACCATTAAATGACACAAGGAAAAGGCAAATAATGATTTCCCTGGTGATACAACAATTGATACTGTTTCCAGAGTTTTATAGACTTTTTTTGCTAATAGAAAGCTGAAGAAAACATTGTTTTACTAGTATTTTTATTGCAACATGTGTCTTACATTAATCATAGCCAGAATAAGTAGAGACTTAGGAAACAAACTAGAGATTTTTTTAGCAAGTAATGACCTACAATAGCCAGCTGGACCTATGCAACTTGTCTTACAGAATTCCAAATAGTAACACAGATCTCATTAAATGACAGTGCAATATAAAATACAATAACTTTGCTCAAGCACAGACTACATTATTACATTTATTTTTTATTTACCTAAAATCGAATTGTGACCCAGCTATAAAATCACATTGGTGATGTAGACTACTCATACCAATAAGACTTTTTGTAAATAACTGGCTATCCTTATAGCAGAACATTTGGATAGGCACTTTCTTTGATAGAATAACAACCCTGCAGTACTAATTTCACTGAAGATGGAAGAGTGTTGTAACACCATTAAAGAAAGTATCTATCCAATGGTTCTCCTGGCAGGACTAAGGCTAAATTCTCATAAGCTGATTCTTTGAAAAACAATCCTTGCTGCCGCCAAGCAGTGGCTGTCAGGCATTCAGGAATTCTACATTATAATTTTTTCATTTTTCTTTTATCTTATTTTCACCTGGTGATCTGTCCACTAACACACTTCCTGTCTTAGGGTGTCTCCACTCTACTGGAGGAACATTGGAGTCACCTTTGGACAGGAGCAATGTCAAACTGGGAAAAGGATTGTTTTAGATGTACTAGATGATTTAGATAAATGTGACTAACAAATTAAAGCTGAACTCCAGCTAACACTTTTTAAGCAGTTGCAACACAGTTTTTATTCATTTGGGATAAAGGTTTTATATAAACAAATAAAAGCTGACATTTGTAAGCATCCCTGTTAGTGTTAAATGTTTTTTCTCAACCCTCTCTCTCTCTCTGCCACTTCTGCTGGAAAGCTTGGTCTGTTAAAAGTAGTTGAATAATAACAGACTTTCTTGCCAAATCACCAGGTGAAAATAAAGTAAAAAAGCCTAAAAAAAAAGAATGCAGCCAGCACATCTAAGATTCTAAGGTATGGCAAGCTGAAATATAATATATTTTGTTTTTGGGTTTATTACCACTATAAAGACATTTGAACGAATTTGTTGCAATAATAGTGCCATATAGTAAAGTGTCAAAAATCAGACCTGCTTAAATGTTTTACATACAGCAGTACTAACAATTCAAATATAACCAGGTATATATGAATTTGATGCAAATTTGAATATTGAATTGAAGTGTTTTTTTTCACATGTCCTGCACCCAGACCTTATTCAGCAAACCCAAATTATGTCACGCATTAACATTTTCAACACCAAAGCTCCCTCTCCAGCAAGGAGATCTGTTGCCAATAGAACCACTTAAAGTGGTTCTAAACTAAAATCATAAGGTTTTTTTTTACCTTAATGCATTCTAAATCCTGTATCAATCCAGCTTTGTGCTTGTCTGCAGGTCTTCTCTCTCCTCTCTCACAGGCTTGGCCGAGAGCAGCAGATGCCATTGGCTTCTGCTGCTATCAGTCAATCCTACCAGGAGGAGCAGAAGGCAGGGTTGAGCCGTGCTGTGTGTGTCTATGGATGCACACAGCCCAGCTCAGGAGCTAGAACTCATGTGTGCCACTATAGGAAGCTGCTTCCTACGGTGGCACACAGAGAAGCGGAGGAGCCGAGAGAGCTGGTGGGGGACCCCAGAAGATGAGGTTCACGAAGCACGTAAGTATAACATGTTTTTCACTTTAGTAAAAAAAAAAATGACAATCACTTTATCTATCTATCTATCTATCTATCTATCTATCTATCTATCTATCTATCTATCTGTGTATGCCTTTCACAATGCTGGAGCACTTTTGTTTAATGTGATCAAATCTAATCAAAAGTCAGCAAAATGGCAGAAAATAGCAATTACAGGAACCTGCATCATTAACTGTCTAAAGGTCTGCCCACATATGAGAACAGACAGCATTAGAATGTGTTATTCAAGTTTAGGTCTAATGACATGCAAGGTCTTTCTAAGTATATTTTTTACTGGTTAAATAATTAAATTGGAGGAGCTTGGATTACTAGTGGAAAATAATTCTTCCTTATGTGTTAATGTGAAAATCTGTCCTCTTAATTGACATTGAGGATTACTTCTGTAAGGTGATCTGATTGATTAAGGCTGGAACCAAATGAAGCTGCCACACTTGTGGTTCTTATTGATGTATTATTAGCCTTCTACCAGTTCACATTGGTTCTCAGGAGTCTGAAGGTGGAATAATTGCATGTGAAGCCCCTCCAGGAAGTCACTGTACTGTTTCTCATAGGGCTCATCACAGGCCCATGCTGCTTCCAGTTTTTAAGATTTTTTTTTAAGAGAACCTGATAAGAAAGAAATATATGTATAGGCTGTCTACTGTGAGTAAATCTATCATGCAAATAACAGCTTTTAATCTTCTATAGATATATTTTCTGTATTTCTACCCCATTGTAAAAGGCTGTTTTCTACAAGTGCATCATAAACATGGCTCTTATAAACATCGGAAGTTGTCTCTATATTAGTATTATGTTTACCTTTTATTTACATAGAGTTATCACATCTGTTGACATCGCGGGGTATTGATAAAACAGCCACAGCTGCATAAGTCATTAGTTTGGAGGAGCCAAACCCTATTTTCAAGGAGCTTAGTAAATAATGGATCTCTATATGTATACCAGACAAACTGGAGTCATTCCAATGAAGCCTTACAGTGCTCTAGAACACACACATTCTAAGCAGCGTATCAGTGATTACTCCCGGACAACTGCTGTCTTGCCTGATCATTACCATATGTAATTAATAACCATTAAAAAAAAATGTATTTGTTACTATTAAATAAGAACTTTTACCAAAATAACAGTTTAATTTCTGATCAAAGATAATTAAAGCATATTATTTATAGAGATATATCTGAAGGTCTACTCTGAATTTCTCCCAAGGTTTTTGCTCCCCTCGGTGCACCAATGTGTTGTGCTTTCTAGGGACAGTTCTCAAGCTTTGGTAAAAGCAATGAGCTAGCAAAAACAGGGAGTGTAGGTTCTGTCCAATTTATTATCATGAGCGTTTTAGGCTGATTTCACACCTACACAGTTTTCCCCTCATGCCTTTTCTATTTACATCAAGGAAACACATCAAAACTTATGTCAACGTCAAGCAAGAAAGGTTTGAGAGGGTCTGGAATCTGTGGATATGTCATTTGAAGTCTTGAGGGTGGGGATAGGGATGGAGTGGGTTCACATGTCCTGTTCAACATGGGAGCAAGGGGGGGAGCCCCCATGCCCTAAAGCAGGGATATGCAATTAGTGGACCTCCAGCTGTTGCAAAACTACAAGTCCCATCATGCCTCTGCCTCTGGGTGTCATGCTTGTGGCTGTCAGAGTCTTGCTATGGCTCATGGGACTTGTAGTTCTGAAACAGCTGGAGGTCCACTAACTGCATATCCCTGCCCTAAAGCATTCCCTTCGTATTGAAGGCATGTGGCCTGATGTAGTTCAGGATGGGGGAGCACTCGCTCATCTCCCCCCCCCCCCCCCCCCCCCTCTCTTGACCTGTGGGGCTGCATGATCAGATAAGAGTCTGGTATCTATACAGACACAAAGGTCCTGGTATGGATTGGGAGGGGACCCCCACGCTGTTTTTTATTGTTTTCATTTTTAAAACCAGCATTGTTTGTCTACATTCTGCTGTCAGTGGGGAATCCTGCTGACAGCAGATGAGTCATGGTTGTTAAGGTTGTTAACAACTATTCTTTAAAATGAATTTGGATGGATTCAATATTTTCGATTCAAATACTTCAACTTCATTGGAAAATTTGAATCCAGTTAAAAAAACAAAAAAAAAACAAAACAAATTTAGCTACTCATGCAACAAAACAAAACTAGAAACCTAATTTGAAATCGATTTGAAACTAAACACATTTTTTTCGTTCTGCACAAGTCTATTTCCTGGTCTGGCACCATGTTCCCTGACCTCCCCAGGCAGTTCGCAAGAACTCTCTCTTCTCCTCCCAAGCCACTCAGACCCCTGGGAATTGTAGTGTTCTTTCAGTGGGTAGTAGTTACACCTATGCATGATGGAATTCAACAGAGTCTTTCCTTAGTACCCAGCAATAAAAGTCAATGGGATCACAACAACAAATACTGGGACTTGTTGTCTCACAAAACAGTTTGGTGCAGTTCATTTATACGTTTCTTAGAGGGGTCTTTATTCCAGCACCTGGTTACACATATTTTAAACCCAGTGATCCCATCACTGGATCTCTGTGCCTGTCTATGCAATGCAGGCAGATCATGGGTGGTGGAGGGGCCGGCAGCCCCCTGCCTCAGTACTCCTCTCAAGAGCCCTTCGGCCAGGCTTTTTGGAGGAACTATGCAAATATCAAAATGCCTTGATGTGTGGATATCAGTCAGGAGTGTGCATTCTTATTCAAGCTGCAATTGCATGCAGACTACCCTAGGTAATGCCTATTTGTGATGCTGGGCCTCCATGATTGAATGAACTGAAATCCAATGAATGAAAGGGGCAGGCCAGGGACAATTGGGATGGGAAATAAACGACTAGATTAAGCTGAACATCCGCCGGCCAGGAAATGAAGCAGGCTTGACTTGCTGCAACTTCTAATGCACATAGTGAGTAGCTCATAATGTGCAGTGAAATTAAAGTAAGCCATTTCAGTACAGGAGAGGAGCCTGCTGCTTTGGCAACCCTCGCCCCAGACCTCCAGGTCCGTTCCTAAGGTCTTCTCCCAAAGCCCAATCCAATCCCATGGAAGCCCTGGTCCCCACTTTAGTGTCAATAGCCCTTGTCCTCCCTGGCCACCTTGGCCAGTTCCCCGGAACTTGTCCCAAAGCCCAGTCCAATCCCATGGAAGCCCCAGCCATACGCTTTAGTGTCCCTTGCCCTAATACTCCCAGGCCAGCTTGGCTAGTTCCCCAGGACTTCTCCCAAAACCCAGTCCAACCCCATGGAGGCCCAGGCCAACCGCTTTGGCATCCCTCATTCCGAAGATACATGAGGTGTTTAATGAATAAACATTCTGAGACTGGTCTACAATATAAGTTAATCCAGAGAAAAGTTAAATGGAAATCAATTAAACTTTTTATATTTTATCAGACAAAATTGTTGATATTGTTGAGCTCACTTTTGGAAAAGATTATCAATGTTTCAATATACAGTATTTAGAGTATATTGTACAGGAAGTCAAGGATGGGTCCTGGGCGGATGCTATGTGTCACCTATATTTGGGTTGTGGCTTCATTAAGGGAAAATGTTTGGTGTACTCTGGGGTACTGATGAAGTTTGAAACACAAAAACATAAATTATAATATAATAAATAAATTTAAATAATTAAAAAAAAAATAATATAATAATAATAAAATAAATTTCCCCACGATTCACTATCGCTCAATTCTGCAAGTGTTCTAATTTACTATCGCTGTTTTCTAGCTGATCTAAAGCCACTTTTGACATAAAGGGACACTTTTCGGTTGCTATGGACAATCTCCAGTTTCCAGGCAGAAAGAGCAGTATATATCATATAAAAATGCATGCAGGGCATTGGACAAAGCACTGGGGACAAAAGGAATGTGAAATAATTTCATACAGTACTGTAATATGTAAGATTACAGTACTGTATATGTTATGATTTTTACAGTTTTTTGAATTTGCCGCCAGGCTCTGCCCCCGTGCGTCGCGCCGCACGCAGGGAACGAGCCTGGCACGGAGAGGCTTCGGAGGAGACACAGCCCACGGACACTGCGGGGGACATCACAGGATCCTGGGGACAAGGTAAGTAACGCCGTACCAGGATCCTGCAATGTAATCCCGAGTGTGGCTCGGGGTTACCGCTAATGGGACTGAAATTTAACCCCGAGCCACACTCGGGATTACCATCAGGGAGGCTACAGAAGTAGAGAATTGTGCGCTGCATTTCGAGATTTCATAATTTGCCACGTCACAAATGTTAATTCTCCATTACAAACACGTTTACAAGACCGACCGCTTCTGGCTCGTCCTTGCTTCCGAGCATGTGTGTTTGCACTTTGGACTTTTGTCCGACGGACTTGTGTACACACGCTCGGAAAATCCGACAACAGACATTTGTCCGCGGAAAATTTATTAACCTGCCATCCCACATTTGTCAACGGAAAGTTGGACAACAATTGTCTGATGGAGCGTGCAAATGGTCAGATTTTCCTCCAACAGCCTGTCATCACACAATTCCCATCGGAAAATCTGATCGTGTGTACGAGACTTTACTGCAGTGGCTGGTCTTTAACTGGTTAATTAATATTTTAAAGTGGTTTGCTGTATAAAAAAACATTACATCCCTGTAGCCAAGTTTTTTAGATGTTAATGAACCAAAAAATTAGACATCACTAATAATGCCACACACCCCTTAGAGAATATATTTCTATATAGCCTTTGAATAAAATAACATAGTTAAATCTTTATAGGTTTATCCTATAAAGAATGGATCCAATAAGTGCATTACTTCCCAGAAAACTAGTCCCAGTGTGCCACTTGATTGTTAAGTTAAGCTTGTACAAACAACTAGTTAATAAATTGATCAATAAATTTACCCTTCAATTAAAAATGGGTAAATATTGCAAGGCACACCCTCTGGGAGGATACCTAAGGTTCAATAGTTTTCTAGGAAGGTAAATAAGAAGATCAGAGAGAGAAGGGGGACCTCTATAGATACAAGATCACCATTCTTCATCCATCTCCATTGAGAGTCTCTATCTTGAAATTCAGCTCCATCTTAGAAAGATGCCATTTTGAAGGACAGATTCAATCTTAAGCTCAATCCATCTCTATCCACTGGGTGCCATTTTGAGGGTTTGATCGGCCATCCATTCATCCTTAGCGGTCCAGCTCATCTGCTTCTGAGGGAAACTAACAGTGAGCTATTATTTAGATGATTCTTGCCTGCTTAATTAATATTCTGAGTGCAATAGCTTTTGTTAGACGTGTGCGGTTCATTTCGTTCCGAATTGAAATTTGGACAAATTTTCATTTTACAATAGTACCAAATTTAAACAAATTTGAAATAACGAAAAATGGCTGTAATCTGTCAAACATAGATTATTGTCTGTAAGGTTTAGTTTTAATTACGGTGTCGTTTAGGCCAGGGTTTGCAGAAAACAGGCACACTAGTGGTGCAAGCGTGTGCCGGGTTCATATTAGGACCAGGATTAGAGTTTGAGGCTCCACCCTCCCAGAAATTATTGTGGTTGCAAGGGAGCAGAGAGGTACATGTCTGCACCTTGCGGTCCCTGACAAGACAGACAGAGGCCTGAGCCTGAGACTGAGACAGTGCAGCAGAGAGGTACAGCATATGTGCAGGAGCACTGCGGTGTGGGTTAGATGGTCTGGAGGACCAAGGCTCGAGGCCTGAGCAGTAGAGCTACAAAGGGAGCCAGGAGGCTGAATACTGTTTTTTTCAGTATTGATGGTGGGATCCTTCTATTAATTTGTGGACTGTCTTTCTTTTTTAACCGCTTCCCGACCAGCACACGACGATGTATGTCGGCACAATGGCACGTGTGGGCAATAGGGCGTACCCGTACCTCCCTCCGTCACAGCCGTATAGCGCGCGCGCCGCGCGCTGTGGGAGCGTGCCCATGAGTCCCACTGATTCAATGTTTGACGGTGGCCCGCAATTGCAGCGAGGAGAGGCAGAACAGGGAACTGCCTATGTAAACAAGGCATTTCCCTCTTTTGCCTAGTAACTTGACAGGGATCTACTGCTCCCTGTCATCGGGAGCAGTGATCTCTGTCATGTCCTAGGTAGCCCATCCCCCCCTACAGCTAGAACACACTCAGGGAACACAGTTAACCCCTTGATCGCCCCCTAGTGTTTAACCCCTTCCCTGCCAGTGACATTTATACAGTAATCAATGGCTTTTTTTAGCTCTGATCCCTGTATAAATGTCAATGGTCCCAAAATAGTGTCAAAAGTGTCCGATCTGTCCGCTGCAATGTGGCAGTCCCGTTAAAAATCTCAGCTCACCGCCATAAAAAGTAAAAAAAAAATTAATAATAAAAATGCCATAAATGTATCCCCTATTTTGTAGATGCTATAACTTTTGCGCAAACCAATCAATATACGTTTATTGCGATATTTTTTTTACCAAAAATATGTAGTAGAATATATATCGGCCTAAAGTGAGCAAAAAATTTGTTTTTTTATATATTTTTTGGGGATATTTATTATAGCAAAAAGTGAAAAATATTGCTTTTCTTTTCCATAATTGTCGCTTTTTTGTCTATAGTGCAAAAAATAAAAACCACAAAGGTGATCAAATACCACCAAAAGAAAGCTCTATTTGTGGGAAAAAAAAGGACGTCAATTTAGTTTGGGTACAATGTCACACAACCAAGCAATTGTCAGTTAAAGCGACGCAGTGCCGTATAGCAAAAAATGCATTGGTCATTATGGGGGTAAAATCTTCTGGGGCTGAAGTGGTTAATTAAAAGTGGGCAGAAAAAGACCTAAAAAGACATCTGAAGTGTTTTAGACTCACTTTCATGCGCTATCATTGAGTTTAAAAAAAAAATGTCACAATTGGTGGAGGAATGTTGTGGGCAAAAGACGGTGGAGTTCCGGGTCCACGCACCAGAACAGTGTTTGCCAGAGATTGTTTTGCTGTGCAGTGTGTGCAGCGGGTGGTGTACCTGCAAGGATATGTGTATTGTCTTGCAAGCCTTAAAGAGACAGTACACCAAAATGTTTTCCCTGGTTTGTGCAAAGGAACTGCATTATGTGCATGACTACAAAGATGAGTGTTGTGGCCTAGAGCAACAAAGTTATGGTCAATCCTGAGATCGGTGGATGGTGGAGTGGTACTGCCAAAAGTGATGGCTGGTGGGTTTAAGAGGAGCCGGGACAGCCAGTTGGAGAGTTCTGAAAGAGTTCCACTGGGAGAGCATGGTCTCATATAGCAATAAAAAAAAAGTATTGTCTGGATGGTGGAGCAGCAGTGGAGAGGTGGCTCAGCGTCTCCACAAAAAGGGCTTGGATGCCCAAGAGACTGTGATGCCTAGGAAGGTGTCTGTTGTTTCACCCTTTGGCCACATGGGGAAAGTGCCGCAGAGGCAGTGCATGCAAAAGAAGATTGCAACACCTGCCAAGTGGAATGGTAAGACTGTTGCTGATACAAATGTGAGAGAAACTGGTTATAAGTCTAATTTAGGTGAAGTGGTGGCAAGTCCGGTAAGGAAATTCACTTCCAGTAGAGACTTGCTACTATGTAGTACCCTGTTTAGTGGGGAAACCCAAGTTAAAGTTGAACCCGCAGCAAGACTGAGAACTGTAAAGTACTTGTCTCTATGCAGAGTCCTCTGTAGCAGGGACTAGAAAGAGATTTGTAAAAGGCATTAACACCCTAAATGTACTCAGGTGCAAAAAAGGGGGGCACTGGTGCAACTGAAAAAATAAAACAAAAAAAAATGGTCAAGGAGTGATAAACGAATGAAGGCAGTCTTTTATGGTGTCCTTTTATGAAACTGAGATCAGCGGCGATCCCGAGTCTCACCGCTGATCTCAGCGCTTTACCAGTTTATGAAACTGAGATAATCAGCGGAGAACATGTTCTCCGCTGACTATCTCAGCAGAGTGAGAATTCACAGAAACGGCCAGTTTATGAAGGTGCGATCTCCACACCTCACTGGCGATCTGTGACAGAATTCTCACTTTCTGATTCACCATTTCAGAAGTGGAGAATCAGAGTGAGAAGCCTGAAACTGGCTGATATTCTGGAGAAAGAAAGAAGTCTTTTGACTTCTTTCTTTCACCAAACAGTCAGAGCACACCTTCCCCACCATTACAAAACCCAAAACCAGCAGGATAGGAATTTATAGTATATATATATATATATATATATATATATATATATATATATATATATATATATATATATATATATATATATATATATATATATATATATATATATATACATCTATATATAGCTATATATATAGATGTATATATATATATATATATATATATATATATATATATGTATCTATATATAGATAGATATATATATATTTTTTTTTTAGATGTTCACGTCTCTGGCTGGGTTCACACTTGTGCGATGCGTGAACCAGCGTGATTCCTGTGCGGGTTTTCACATCGCACCTACATTGACATCTGCGCACCACTGCAGGTGTCAATGTAAAGTTAATGACACCCCCAGATCATTTCACAGATCGCAGTGCGAACTATGTAATGGTGCAGGAATCGGATCGCATGGGTGTTCACACCCATGCGATCCGATTCCAGTGCGGACCAAATAAAGGGTCCTGTACCATTTTGGTGCAAATGCAATATGATTTAGGGCCAGTTCCCACTGCTGCGGTGTCCGAGATCGGATGTGATTCGCACCGCAGTGCAAAATCACATCCGATCTCTGTGCGATGCGATTTCAGCCATACAGATAGTATTGCTAAATTTGCATTGCCCTCGGACCAAACTCTTACAGGACCCTTTTTTTGGTCCACAGCAGAATCGGATTGCATGGGTGTTCACACCCATGCGATTCGATTACTGTCCGAGTTTGCAGATCGCACTGCGATATGCGAACTGATTTGGGGGTGTTAACTTTTAGGCCCAGTTCACACTTGTGCGATGCCGGACATCGCACAGGCATCGCATGTTATTTGCAGCACACTGCCATTCACATTACATGCGATGTCTGTGCGGTGCGATATCAGCTGTACAGATAGTATGGCTGATATCGCACCGCATTCGGTGCAAACACGCACAGGACCCTTTTTTCTGTTCGGACCAGAATCGGATCGCATGTGTGTTCACACATATGCGATCCGATTCATGTCCGAACTGTCAGTTCGCAGTGCGATATGCAAGCTGAACTGGGGGTGTCCTTAACAATGTATTGACACTCCCCAGCGATTCGCATATGGCAGTGTGAACTGACATGCGAGTCGGTGCGATGCGGGAACCCGCAGTGGATTCGCAGTGTTCTCGCATCGCACCAGTTTATCAATTTTTATGTTTATCTATAATGAAATATATTTTATTTTAATTTATTAATAAATATTTATACTTGTATACTTTATTAAAATTATTTTTTTAATGATTATAAATGTATTTTGCATTTATATGAATGGTGTATAGCTGCATTACATATGTGCATTACATTCATTTACTATACACCATTCACATTTAAATAGGAACATGTATGATCTTTAAATATTGATAAAAACAATGTTTTTTTATAATTAGGTTAATGTATATTGTGTAGGGGGAATTTATCTTTATTATTTTATTAATATGTTGGGGAATAATGTGTGCTGATTTGTGTTAAACTTTTGTATTTTATGGTTCCTCATACTGTAATCCCGCTATATCACACGAGATTACAGTGAGAGGAGCCATTCTCAGGAGTTCCCGGCGTTTGTAGATCGCTCCTCAACTCAACATGAGAAGCGATCTACACACTTTCATAAACAGGCACTCAGAGGAGAGCGATCTCCTCTGAGAATGCCTGAGAACTGAAAAGCGGTATTTTACCGCACTTTCATAAAAGGACACCTAAGTCACAAAATTCTCTCTTTTATTACTGTAAAGTGCCCCTGTGACTGTGCTCTATAAAAAATAATGCAATATATACCTTGTTTACAGAGTGCTTATCGGCGCTCATGTGACCCGCCGCTTCTCTCTTTTCTCGGCCTGACAGCTGCATCGGGCGGGGCAGAGGATCTCCGCTGACGTCAGTCAGGAGGGGAGTAGAGAGGAGGAGAGAGGCGGCGGGTCACATGAGTGCCAATGAGCGCTTGTAAACAAGTTATGTCAAAAAATACATTTACCTCCTGACACAGGTGGACACTAATGAGAGGCACTGATGAGGGGGTGGGGTGCCCCAGCCCAAAAGGATTTGGTCAGAATCCATACAATAGACAAACAAGATATTTGGGGGGCACACCCTAAAAGATGCAGTAAAGATGGTGCAGCCATAAGACCATACAACAGAACAAAATATTACATCGCACACATGCAAAAAAAGACATTTACCTCCTGCTGCAAGGCTATTTAAAACACCTAGACATTTTCAAAAAACATTATCAAAAAATATGGGGATTTGGTCACACCATATTGCTATATGGTGCTTAAGCCCACTTACCACGACAAAGTACCCCATGATTAGTGGGTCCTACACTATCCATAAACTGAGAGATCCTACTTCTCTGAACCACGGGAGCCATACACTCCTCTATATGGGAGAACTAGAGGTCTCCACCTATGACACAGGTGGACACTAATGACAGGCACTGACGAGGGAGTGTGGTGCTCCAGCCCAAAAGGATCTCCCATTCTATGGATAGCGTAGGACCCAAAATACAATACAATTATATACAGAACTTACAAATTTCCATTACAGTCGCGAGCATGTGTGCCCCCCCACCAACACTCGCTGTGATTGTACGCAGGGAGTACACGGGAGTCTGTCAATGATTTATGACTGGGACCTGCTGATTGGCTGTGTTCAATCACAGCCCAGACAATCAACACAGGGCTCTGAACAGACGGAACAATCTCTCTGTTTCTTAATACCCCATTTGGTACCCCATACTCATTCACATTGGGGCTGCATCTGGGGACCCCCTCGTTAAGAGGGGGGGCAGTACGGGGAGGGGGGGTACAGGCACCTGACAGACAGGATTCTGCTTGTCAGTTTTACACACAATGCTGGTAGCTGCAGCCAGTGAATTGTGTGTTAGACCTCTGCTGTCAGGTCTGTATGATGCCAGCAAAGGGGTTAAAAAAAAAAGAAACAGGAAGGACGCCTGTAGGCACATGCCTAATGTGCCTAGTGGAAAACCTGGCCCTGGTTTCCAGAACAGGAAGTAAAGGGAATGCATGCAGCAAAAAAAAAATAAATGAACAGGGATTTAAATTTTGCAATACTCTGTCTAAAATGTAACATTTTTGGCTATACATACACATTAGAGTAGAACTAAATTCAAAACGTTATTTGTTATTTTGAATAGAGTAAGGGAGTGTTATAACCCCTGAGTCCTATTGGGGAGATTTCCCTTCGTGTCCTCTCCTGTAGCCAAAATAGGAAGTGAGAGGAAACCACTCCAAAGTTAGGGAATCCCTTATGGCAAGGGTGCTCAACCTTTTGAGGAGCGAGGGCCACTTTAGCGACTTGATAACCGGTCACGGGCCACAATGACTCTACTCTATGGGCCCTCCGATCCGATCTGCCCAGACAGAAGTGGACGGATCCCCTTCTGTTTTTTTAAGTGGATTGGATTAGAGATAGGCAGACACAAGTCCATTTACGTCTGATGCTCTATAGAGGTGAATGGAGGGTCCGACTAGATCCGCCTGAAAAACAGACAGGTGGACCTGATCGGACCGATCATGTGAAAAGGGCCACACTGCGGTTTACCTGCACCTTAGTTGACCTCAATCTTTACTTCTTCCTCAGGTTTCCTGCAGGTATCACTGGCTGCTGCTGTCCCCCCAGGGTGGGTATGGCTGTTGGCTGCTTCTGGCCTCAGGGCTGGTACTGCTGACTGGTCCTGCTGGTGGGTAGTGCTGGATGGTACTGCTGGTTGGTACTGCTGGGTGGTACTGCTGGCATGTACTGATGGTGGGTACTGCAGGCGAGTATTGCTGATGGGTACTGCTGGCTGGTACTGCTGGCGAGTACTGCTGGCTGGTACTGCTGGCAGGTACTTCTGGTGGGTACTGCTGGTGGGTATTGCTGGCTGGTTTCCAACCCACCATCCCCGAACAACAGTGTAACAGGAGCCAGCGCTAGAGGAAGCATGCAGCTGCACTAGAGAGCAGAGCTGATGCTTGCTGTATCGCTCCTGTCACAGGCAGAGTACATTTGGTATCATTCCACCTGTGACAGAAGCCAGGGCTATACAGGAAGCATGGGCTCTGCTTTCTCTAGCGCCGGCTCCGTTCTTCACACTGATGCTCAGGGATGGCGGGTCGGGAACTTGTGAACTGGGCTTCCTGACCCTCCATTCCAGAGCAGGAGGTGGAGGGCCACATCAGAGGGTGCAGCAGGCCACATGTGGGCACCCCTGCCTTATGGTCACCAAAACTAGTGTCCTCATTAGTAGATTTCCACTCTATTCCTGTTCAGATGATAACCCAAAATTTGGAATTTAGTTTCACTTTCAGGACAAATAGAGAGGGTAAAACTTCATGAAGAAGGCACAGGTAGCATTAAAAACCTGACAGGTGTTCTAATCTCTCTCCACTCCATTCAAAACAAAAAAAAATGCCTTTAATTATACTTTAAAGTATTAGTAAAGGCTAACTATAACTATTTTTTTTTTTAAACTTTCCTCCCTCTCCTACTACTTATTATACATACCCTGTATAAAAAAAGATCTGTGTATCTACTATTTTTTTTTTTAAAGAGTCCATTCTTGTGATCCTGCAGCTCCCCTGTAAAAGGACGCACTCAACGACTGTGAATTCCTGAAGCAGTGATGTCACCTACCAGCTCCTGTGGCTCCTTTGTTGCACTCTCTACTCTTCCCTGCAGCAGCCACTCTACACAGCGGAGCCAGACCTGCTGGATCATGTGACCGCACAGGACTAGACTAAAAATAATAAGTACACAGATTGTTTTCTACATAGGGTATGCAGGATAGGGAGTAAGAGGGGGGAGGGAACATTTTTAAGAACAGTTATGCCCCGTACACACGGTCGGATTTTCCGATGGACATTGTCCGATCGGAGCGTGTTGTCGGAAATTCCGACCGTGTGTGGGCTCCATTGGACATTTTCCATCGGATTTTCCAACACACAAAGTTGGACAGCAGGAGATAAAATTTTCCGACAACAAAATCCGATCGCGTCAATTCCGACCGTGTGTGGCCTGTTCCGACGCACAAAGTGCCACGCATGCTCAGAAGAAATTCCGACACGGGACAGCTCGTTCTGGTAAACGTAGCGTTCGGAATGGATACAGCACTTTCGTCACGCTGCAATGTTCAAAATGGTTTAATACAGCGCACTCTCTTCTTCTTTATAATGTGACAAGAATTAAGTAGTTTTGATGCTCATATTCACACACACTTCTCACAAACTTATTTCGTTACTATTTATCGGGATTCCCTCAATATATTTAGATTTCTCACATCTGACAACAAAATTTTTTTTTATTTTTGGACTTTTATGTAGATTCTTTTTTTGTGTTTCTCTTTTTTATTTTTTTTATTTTTTGGTTTTGATTTGTACTCCCGAAAATGTTTGTGTGTTTTTGGTGACAAGTTCCCACAACACCACTAATATGTTGTTCTATTTAATCTGTAGGAGATTGTTTGGTGTTGTTGTCCCTTGTTAATTTCACATTGTACTTTAGAAATGTACCTGAATCGTCACCAACAAACTGTCCTTTTTGGATGAAAACACACACAGGAGAGTAGAATTTCCCTAAAAAAATTTTATTAAGGGGTCACAACTATAAACAAAGAGGGAGGCAACGCTGGAGAAACTGCAGAAGTGGGTGAAGCCTTGGACCCCCAGGGCAGACATCAATTATTTAAAAGCAAAATTGGTGGCCTGAGGAGTCCTTATCTAAGGGAGGGCAGTCTGTTCCAGAAGTCCCAGAGATCCGGAATTCAGCAGATGACATCTGTGTCCCCAGGCTGTGGTCATACAAGAGACTGCATCTTCTGTCAGACCAGACTGAACCCAGGGTCATCACTCTTTGGTCTTCTTTCCACGCTTCCTTACAGGCTTTGACTGTGGTGGTGGAGTTGTGGCAGCAGGAGGAGGAGGAGGAGGAGGATCGTCCCTCTCAATGACATCCGTCTTGTGTGTCAGTTCCCCACTCAACCCCTTACGAAGGACTTTATAAATCAGGTCCTCAGAGATCTTGCGTTGGCCCTCCTGCATGCCCTGCAATTTTGTGGCAGCCATGCAGGCAAAGGCCTCTTCAGGACTGGGGAAGGCTCGGAGGGACGCCGAAGCCTCCTGGATCAGCCTGTACGCTGAATCCTGCACGGGACTCGGAGTGGCCTTCCTGGCTCATTTATATGGCAGGCGGAGGGGAGGGACCTGAGACTCAGTCAGGCTGCGACTTGTCCCAGGCTTCTCTTGGCTGACACTTAGCCCCGCCTCCTCCTGGCTGCCACTAATCCCCGCCTCCTCCTGACTGCCACATTCCACAGCCTCCTCCTGGCTGAGGTCTTCCTGTGTATGAAAAAGGGACATAGTTTTAGTTTTTTATTCATCAATCACACACAATTTTCACCTCCTGACTGCTGCAAATTCAATGTTAACAAATATAACAGACTATCCTTCTGAGCCCAGCAGTTTTCATTCTTTTCCCAATTTTGGGTGCCCACTACTGTCTATTGATATGTAAAGCACTTTTTTTAATCAGCAATTAGTGATCAATAATAACATCTAATAAACATCATTTATTTATTGCCCAGAAATCTGTAGAAGAATGCTATACCTGACTCCAGCTGGGCTCCTCCACTTCTTCCTGGCTGGAAGGCCCAGGTTGGACATCGGAAGCCTCAGCTGGGGTGGAAGGAAGCGTGGAAGGAAGAGTGGAGAGGGATTCCCTGACTTCAGTGTGGTCTGACAGAAATCGCAGTCTCTCATAGTACCACAGCCTGGGGACATAAACGTCATCTGCTGCAGCTCCGGACCTCTGGGAATCTGTGACCTTCTTGCGCTCCCTAAGATAAGTGCTCCTCAGGCCACCAATTTTTGCTTTTAAATAAGGGATGGTTGCTGTGGGGACCACTGGCTTCACCAACTCCAGCAGTTTCTCCAGCGCTGCCTGCCTCTTCTGTTTGTGATTATAGTGGGGGTGTCTCACTTGCCACAGACAGGGCAGCTCCCTGTACTTGTCTATGAACAGGGGCAGGAAATTGTGGTCGTTGAACCCATCCATTTTCTCTGTAAGACACAACACAAGACAAACCCTAATGTCAGGCCAAAGTCCCCTAATCTTGTTACAATATAGGCTTCCATTTCGAAGCAGTATAGGCCCAAGTTTAGATTCTACCTTTGTTAGCACGATCAGCGTCTCCGATGCTCCTTCCTCCGCTCACAGATCGTACGTAAGACGCGCGCGTTACGATTTATACACACTGCGCATGCGTATAACTCCGCCCGCCCCTGACGTTCTTTCTAGTCTATTCCCCGCCCCTTTTCGTTCGGCGCAGTGGAGGAAGAGCACATGGCGGAGAGACAGCAGGATAGTGCTAAGTACAGCAATGAGGAGGAGGAGGAGGAGGAAAGGCTGGAGCCTGAAACGTCCCGATCCAGGAGATTAAAGGACTCAAATATGTCCTTTGGGGAGATGTTGGAGATGGTGGACATCCTGAAGAAGGCCGACTATGATGGAAAGTATGGGCCTTACCCCAACCCCAATGTCAGAAAGGCCAAGATCATGGCGAAAGTGGTCAGGAGTCTGCACCGGAAATTCGGGGTACGACGATCGAAAGATCAGCTCAGGAAGCGGTGGTCGGACCTGAAATTACGAGAACATGAGCAGTACAGAAAGATCCGGAGAGTGCTGCAAAAAAGTAAGTAGTTGTGCTGTGTTCCTATTCTTTTTGTGTTTATTACGTTCGTGCTGCTCCATGTGCTTTTAGGAACTGTTGTACAGTTTCAAATGGCAACTTTCATGTTCATGGGCACATTATTCGTTCGGATCACACATTGTTATTTCGGACGATAAAATACCATTGTTTAGGCCATATGCATTTGGCCACCATTTTGACGCCCTATACTTGTCTTCAAAGAATTGTGTTGTGTAGATGGCTTTGTTACTAGAATGAAATGCAAACTAGATTGTGTGTAAGGAGAGGACACTCAGCAGCTGTTTTCACATCTGGACACTGGAGCACTAGTGTGGGACCCCAGAACACCATTTTTATTAGGGGGGCCACACAGGTGCTCCAGTGTATACTATAGGGGGGGGGGGCTACATCTGTGAAGCTTTTACCAAACAGGTAAAGTATTGCAGCTTGACAAAGGGCACTAAAAAAGCTACATCTTGGAACTCGGCTAAAATAGACAATTGTACCCCACTTCCAAGCAATGTTTCATCTTTATAGTTCTGACATTAAATATCTGTGTGCTAATTATACCATTTTTGTTTTACATAGGGGAGAAAAAACTCGGAGGACACCCCTCATCCGAGGAGACCAGAGCCCCCCCCCCCTCTGGAAGAAGGGGAAATCCCCCAACACAAGATGAGCAGGAGGAAGAAGACGTGGTGGAAGTAGTCACCACAACAGGTGAGTGTCTGCAACCACAGGCTCAGATAAGAGATGGATTGCGGCATTTTTTTGAAAACTAATTTATTTTGGGTTCCTCTCTTTTTAGGTGATCGTGAGGTTGTGGATCCAGATCCTTTCACATCCGAAAGTGCCCAGATCCTGATCGGGGAGATCATGGGGTGTAATTTACAATTGGAAAACATCAAGCAAAACATCAATGATGTTATTCCAAAATATAAAAACATCATTGATGTTTTGGGGCGAGTTTAAAACCCCTCCAAATCACTTTCTTCTTTTGTCTGCTACAATGTGCGAAATGTTTTTGTGATTTTTCCCAAAGCCAAATTTGGAGGATGCACACAGTGTGCCAACATGTGCTATCTGCCATCACGGGAGATCAATGGACGCGTTTTGGGGGTGCAACCCCTTCCTCAATAATAAAGTAGCGGTGAGGAAGGGCTTTCTCCCCCAAAACACATCCCTTGATCCCCCGTGATGGCAGCTAGCACATGTTGACATTGGGAAATTTGTGTGCATCTTCCAAATTTGGCTTTTCCAGGGGTGATTTCCCCCCATCTGAACGCAATATCAAACACAGTTCCTAAATACTCATGTCTGATATTGCCTTCCAGTTCTACCAAATGTAAACTTTGTAAGATCAAGATTTGTGTCTTTCTTGTGGGTTTTACACAGGCCTGTTTTCTATAAAATGGACATTTTGATTTTGGATAATGACACTACAAAAATTGTTATACAACAAACATGTTGGTTTGTCAGAAAAACCTTTGGTAAATGCACATGTGATTGTGCAGGTATTAAAAAGATTGCTCATCAAGAATGTGTGGATTATTGTCTCAACACTACAACACTTTTGGGGTGATGTAATTGTTGTTTTATGGGAACATGGGGGTTATTTCCTAAGGTGAAATCCACTTTGCACTACAAGTGCAGTTTCAGTGCAGTTGCAAGTGCACTTGTAGTGAAAAGTGTCTTTGCATTTAGTAAATAACAGCCAACAGCGCTTTGTATAAGGTTACACAATCACGATATTTTCTGCACTCCACACATTTCTGTCAGGGTCAGCTCAAACAAACACAAGCAGTAAATGTCCACAAAGAAGAGCCTGGGGAGAGATGCCTGTCGAGAACTTGAGGTCCTGCAGGCTTCTCCCTGTGGCCAAATACCGCAAGGTAGCGACCAACCTCTGCTCCGGAGTGATGGCTTGCCTCATGCAGGTATCCTGCCTGCTAATATAAGGGGTCAGCGAAGCCAACAAACGGTGAAACACGGGGTCCGTCATCCTGAGAAAGTTCCTGAAATCATCAGGATTATTCTCACGGATCTCACGGAGCAAAGGCATATGACAGAACTGGTCACGCTGAAGCAACCAATTCTTGGTCCATGAACTCCCCCCCACCCTGTTCATGGACTGGACTTGTGTCAAGGTCAGGACCCCAACACCAAGCCCCCGCACAGCACGAACTCTACGAGGAGTACGCATACGAAACATGGCTAGAAAACGGTCGGCTGCTCAGAACGAAGTAACAGAACGCACTGAAGAACAGCAAGGCCTGTGAAGAGCGACCTGAAAAACAGCAACGAGCAGGCAAGATCACACAGAAAACTCTGATACGAACTGACTGCACGCACTGAAGAGCAGATACAAACCCACAAGCACAAACTGAACGGCAGAAAACGATCTGAAAGCCACGAGTCTGAAAAAGCGCGAATCGTCTCTCACCAAACTTTTACTAACACGAGATTAGCAAAAGGAGCACAAAAGGTGCCACGCTTGGTTCTGAACCGGCCTTTTCTAGTCTCGTCGTACCTGGTGTACGTCACCGCGTTCTTGGCGATCGGAAATTTCGACAACTTTGTGCGACCGTGTGTAGGCAAAACAAGTTTGAGCCAACATCCGTCGGAAAAAATCCTAGGATTTTGTTGTCGGAATGTCCGAACAAAGTCCGACCGTGTGTACGGGGCATTAGCCTTCCACTTCAAAGAGAAACTGCAGTCTGCTCACATAATTTGTAATAAAAACATCTTTGCCAATCACTTTGCATATTATTTTATATATACTGTGATTCTGTACTTGTCAAATATGCTGCAGAAATCTCCATGCACTGTCTGGCTGCAGCCATTTTAACTGTGGGCAGCTGAAGGTGCTTCCTGGATTTACACAGACACACAGAGGCACACCTCCAGCTCTGCAGCCCTGCAGCTCTCATTGGCCCTCTTATGACTCATTCCCCCTCCTTTCCTGGCAAACTCTCACGAGAGTGAGAGAGAGCTGTGCATGTCATAAGCCTAGGCTTTTTACCAGACAAGAAACAGGAAGTGGGCTGTATAAGGTATTTACTGGCAGAAAAAAATGTTTTACTATCCAAAGTTAACAACAAGGGCAGAAGATTTAATAGATGGAAAGATGAAAAAAATTACTGAAGGTCCGCTTTAAATTTTGCTCACTAAGATTTGGATATGCAAGCTGGAGCTAACTTATCAAAGTCTTGGCAGCAGCAGCCTGTATATACTCTAAGGGGCAAAGGCAAAAAGTAGTGAATGATTAGTTCATCAATTATTTGTTACTCATTTCACCACCAAATGCTGAATGCCAGGGCATAAGGCTGAATCCAGATATGGGAATCTGCCATAATTTTTCCAAAAAATAAGCCCCTAAATCCTCTTAGCACAACTTTCGAATATACCTGCTCTGGCTACATTACAGTGCCATCTAGTGTTACTTTTGTAAAATTAAAAATGTAAGCTTTCATTTATTTTCTTTTTAACTTTGCACTCTGGAAAGCATGATACAAACTGCATTTCTAGCTTTAAATCTATGTAATCAGTGCCTAAACTGCACTTGGCTTCAGGCCAGCATTGAATATTGAGGATTGTGCACAGCTGCTGCTGAAAGACCACATGGACAGGCCCACCAGTTGCTATCTGGATGATAGATGATAGCATATTCGCAGAGATAACAAAAGCGAGCCTTGCTAGTTCATGACAAGTCAGTTTCAAGTGTAATTTCTATAAAAATATTTGAGAGAGGGGTTAGATGGGAACGTTTTCCAAACAGTGTTCACTTTAAGCTGGCTTGTATATAGAAATTTGTTACAGAAGAATCCTAAACAGATACATTTTATCCCAGAGGTTTAAGCATATCTCTTCTCGATTAAAACATATTATTTTTGGGGTATTGGTTACATTTCAACCATATCATTTGCTTGCATTTACTCCGATTCATCTACTGGTGTTTGTATGTTTTGTGTGATAACATCAATACACTACTCAGCAAGATGTCCCGTGTGTTAGAACTTATGTTGGCACCAGACTTTGACTGGGAGTCATTGGGGGGTGGTTATCCTTTAAATGGGAGGCATAATAGGAAATGCTAGATGTAGGCAGGGCTGTATTAATCACCAGCCACCCATGGGTAGTACCCAGGGTAGCAGGGATGTAGGTATCAATGCCAAACCTAAAAATTTACAAAGTATCAAAATGTTTTCCTGTTTTGTCTCTCTCTCTCCTGTTCACCTCTGGACATTTGTGGGTAAATTCAGTGAGGGTCGGTTCATACCTGAAGCACACAGGAAAGTGACACACGTTCCTGTGCAATTTCAGCTCATTCCCGTGTGGTGCGATTTTGCAGTCCATTTATTTGCCTGGGCTGCAAATTGTACCGGAATGTGGAAAAAGTAGTGCATGCACTACTTTTAAAAAACGTGCCGCAGGACCAATTCAAGTGGTACTAAGGTACAATGCGATTTGCTGCGTTCTGCATTTGGCGTGGCACTAACAATGCATTGGCACCTACAGCAGATCTTAAAAGCAGTGCAATTTGAGTGCAGTGCAGGAAACATGCACAGAATGTGACTTTCCTGTACCGCGCTCTGATTAGAACCAGCCCTAAAAGAGCTATAGGGAAAGTGGGATCAGCAACTATTTAGAAGAGTCAGAAAAATCATTATAGTTCAGGAAATGTGAAATTATCTTTCCCTACTCTTGTTTGATTGGTCTGTATCATTAAAAAGTAATTATGTGTAAAAGAGACAGCATGACGCCTCTCATAATGCCTTCTGGCATAGTATTTAATAGTTATAATCACAACAGAAAAGACAGACCTCTATTATGGAGCGTCAACTTTAAAGTGATTCTAAACCTTTTTTTCTTTAATAATAAACATGTTATACTTAACTCATCTGTGCAATGGTTTTGCATATTGCAGCCCTGAGCCTCCTCTTCTGGGCTTTCTGTCTGAGCTCCTGGCTCCTCCTCTTCAGCGAGGGCCCCCATAGCAAGCCATTTCCTATAGGGGCACTCATGTAGGCTGGATTCTAAGCCATGCTGCCTGCGTCCATAGACACGGACAGCATAGCTCAGGCCTGCCTCTTCGTCACAGGACTTAATTGACAGCAGCAGATTGGCTCCTGCTGCTGCCTCTCTGTCCTGTGAGGAGAGAGAGAGCGCAGAGTATAGTGTGGCACAGCACTAGATCGATATCAGGCTCAGGTAAGTATTTATGGGGGTCTTGGGGGGGGGGGGGATTCTGATCACAGGAGGATTCAGTGAATTCACACTGAATGCATTAAGGTAAAAAAAAAAGTTTTTTTTTTTCTCTCAATAAAATTTTTATTATAAGATCAAAAAAATAGAGCATTTGTACAATCATAATAACATTTGTACATATAGCTTGTACATAGTAATTTCAACAATAAGTGTATTATGTTGTAACGTTCGAGCTCTCTTTAGTAGTAATCAATCAAACCATAGCTGGATTCTAGTCTTCTCCAGTATCAGTATGAATTCAGTATGCGATATTCATTTTCCTCATCATCCCCTGACGAAGTCACATGACCGTGATGTCACGCGTAGGGACAGGATAGTCATCCAAGACTGATATATGCAAACGAGCTAGCCGCTCGTAGGAGATACATTTTCTGTGTGTTCTTTTCTTGTAAGTGAAGTGAGTACCCTCACCATTGTTTTAATAAAAAACAACCTCTGATTGAAATACTACACTATTTGGCCCTTTCTTTCCTTTAATCCCCCTCCTGCTCCACTGAGAGACAAAGACCCACTAACAGCTCCATCCAGCCCAGGAATCTAAGTGAGAGGCAGTTAGGAGTACAAGGGAGAAGCAGCCATTACCAGCAATAGGGATGAGCTTCAAGTTCGAGTCGAACTCATGTTCGACTCGAACATTGGCTGTTCGCAAGTTCGCCGAGCAGCGAACAATTTGGGGTGTTCGCGGCAAATTCGAATGCCGCGGAACACCCTTTAAAAGTCTATGGGAGAAATCAAAAGTGCTAATTTTAAAGGCTTATATGCAAGTTATTGTCATAAAAAGTATTTGGGGACCTGGGTCCTGCCCCAGGGGATATAGATCAATGCAAAAAAAAGTTTTAAAAACTGCCATTTTTTCAGGAGCAGTGATTTTAATAATGCTTAAAGTCAAACAATAAAAGTGTAATATTCCTTTAAATTTCGTAGCTGGGGGGTGTCTATAGTATGCCTGTAAAGGGGCGCATGTTTCCTGTGTTTAGAACAGTCTGACAGCAAAATGACATTTCGAAGGAAAAAACCCATTTAAAACTACTCGCAGCTATTGCATTGCCGACAATACACATACAAGTTCATTGATAAAAACGGCATGGGAATTCCCCACAGGGGAACCCCGAACCAAAATTTAAAAAAAAAATGACGTGGGGTTCCCCCTAAATTCCATACCAGACCCTTCTGGATTTTAAGGGGAACCCCGCGCCAAAAAAAAAAAAAAAACGGCGTGGGGTCCCCCCAAAAATCCATACCAGACCCTTATCCGAGCATGCAACCTGGCAGGCCGCAGGAAAAGAGGGGGGGGGCGAGAGTGCGGCCCCCCCCTCCTGAACCGTACCAGGCCACATGCCCTTAACATTGGGAGGGTGCTTTGGGGTAGCCCCCCAAAACACCTTGTCCCCATGTTGCTGAGGACAAGGGCCTCATCCCCACAACCCTGGCCGGTGGTTGTGGGGGTCTGCAGGCGGGGGGCTTATCGGAATCTGGAAGCCCCCTTTAACAAGGGGACCCCCAGATCCCGGCCCCCTCCCCTGTGTGAAATGGTAAGGGGGTACTTACCCCTACCATTTCACTAAAAAACTGTCAAAAATGTTAAAAATGACAAGAGACAGTTTTTGACAATTCCTTTATTTAAATGTTCGTGTCCCATAGACTTTAACGGTGTTCACGTGTTTGAACGAACTTTTTTGCTGTTCGCATGTTCTTGTGTGAACCGAACAGGGGGGTGTTCGGCTCATCCCTAACCAGCAACTTTATGCTGTTACCTCTTTACCGCAAGGTAAGAGGCCACTTCACACCACTGTGTGTCCTGTGCACGAAGAGGAGATCACCGCCATGCTATCAGCACCTTATTGCACTTTTTTGCACATTTTCTGATTAGCCACATTAAGAGGATTTATTCACATTGGACTACATTCCCAGTCCCATTATATATTTTGCACATGTTTGCCTTTGTTTGAATTTTCACAAGTTCTACAGAGGACTTATTTTGGTTATATGTTTATTATACACTGTATTTGCGATTTTTGCGATCTTTGCACATATTGATTGCACGTTGCACATTTAATTTATTAATTGCTGTTTTTTGCACAATGTTTTTTGCCTACTTGCACGATCCATTGAGGTTTTTAGTGATTGTATATTGATTTTTTGGTTATATGTTTATTATACACTGCATTTGCGATTTTTGCGATCTTTGCACATATTGATTGCACGTTGCACATTTAATTTATTAATTGCTGTTTTTTGCACAATGTTTTTTGCCTACTTGCATGATCCATTGAGGTTTTTAGTGATTGTATATTGATTTTAGTGTTTCCAGTAAGATACTTATCACATCTGGCCTTAAGTCTTTATTGAATGATTTTCTTGCACCTTGCACTTTGCTATTACCACTGATTATTGTGGAATATCACACTGCACCTATTGGGTATAGAAGTGCTTTATATTGATTGTACTTATTCTTATATTGTTTCTGTTTTTTTATATGTTTATATAATTTTACGTGTTCATTTACCTTTGTACTACTACCTCTAGCAGCATAGGTTTTTTTTTTTTTTTTTTTAAAGAACAGCACAGCACCAATTTTTACATACCTTATTTCTATTGCTGTATGGGCTGAGTTTGACCTATATTCGGTGCTTGCAGCAGTTCACCATTCATTGCCCTTTGTTTACATGGTAGCGCAGGAATAACTATACATTTCAGATTCATTTTTAAAGTAGAAAAATAGTATGATATGTTCGGCCGATCATTACTCCAGTATATGTATTTTGCGTACGCTCTATTTACGTGTATGTTGCATGAGGAATTGAGTTGGATAGAAAAAGATATCAGACCCAAGAGAGGGTGGCATTAGGGGAAGAAAAGAGGTGGTAAGTAAAGAGATAGTAAGGAGGTAGTAAGCCAAGGTCCCAAGGCTATCTGGGGTTGTTTCTATAACAAGGACATATGTTTTAGAATATTTGAAAATGACCCAGGGTTGCCATGTTTTATTAAAAATTATGGTTGTTTTATGAGCTGTTAAAATAGAATGTCTTCCATTTTATAAAGGAGGTGAACCTCTTCTAGCCATTCGTTGATTGTAGGGGTAGTGGTATTTCTCCAGTGTCTGGGGATCACTGCCTTCGCAGCTGTGAGTAGAAATCTGGTCAGTGATCTCTTGTACTTTTCATTGAACAATTAGTGATGTGTAATAAGCAGCATCCTGAGTTTAATTGAATCACTGTCTCTGTTATAAGCTTTATGATTTCACAGACCTGAATGACTGAATTAGGGTGCATTCCCACCATGTACAGTATGGTGTAAAGTGCCTTTCTCCTGATTGCAACACCAGCAAAGGTCAGGAACTGTAGGGAATCATCTATGTATTTTGATTGGTGTGTTGTACCAATTCGTTAGAAGCTTAAACAAGGTTTTCTGTAGTCGTGTGCTAATTGCACATTTGTGCTCGAATACACAAACTTGTAACCATTGGTCCTTAGTGAAGGACATTTTTAATGCTGTTTCCCAAAACACTTTATGTTTATTAGGTTCCTGAAGACCAGAGGCTTGCAACCAGGTGACGGCTAAAGAAATTTTTCTCGGATATGTTTGCCTTAAGATACACAGTTTAAAATGGCATTAGAGGTCTCATAAAATAGTTATATCTTTGGGGACTCATGACATAACTGTGAATTTGACGGTATTCCCAATGATTTAGGGGTGACGGTCCCTTTTCTGTTTGCATTTCTGAAATTGATTTGATTTTGTTGCCTTTGAAACAGTGTGTGGCCAGAAGAGGTATATTCCTGTCAGTGTACAACTGGGACAATTTGTTCAGTCCTGGTGGAAAGTCTGGATTGACTGTCAGCGGTGTTAGGGGACCAGAAGATGTAGTCAAGTCGGAGATTTGAATCACTTTTTGCAGGTGTAGCTGTTGGTTACCACTAGTTACTAACATCCACCAAATAACCCTGCTGCTAGACCCCCATCTATCACTTCTCAGACAACGAGCAGTCATTTGCGTAGTTTTGTTGCGTTTATTGCGGGATACAACTTGGTTGAGGTAAAGAAAGTCATCACATTTGTAGAACATTAATTAGCAGCTTTAGCCCTGAAAATGATGCACTTCTAGCATTCACAGTCTGTTTCCTGTGCATATCTCCACTGTAGACTATTGCTCCTCTTCCTCTGCACTCACTCCTGCAGATTATTGCTCCTCTAGATTCCTCTCTTCTTGTACAAATCCTCTACTGCAAAACTGTTAGACTCCTGTATCATCACTTCCAGTAATACAAAAAGAGATCACTCTGAATAACCCCAGTTTGCTTGCTGTACTTGAATGGTGTTACTTCAGCAAATCAGTAAGTCAGAGGCATGTAATACCTCTCCCCGATGGCTCAGTGAATTTGGCAGCTACATAGTCTCTTGGAAGGTATTACCAGAGTGCTTTACCAGGCCAGAGATACTCGTTACCTCTCCTTGATGGCCTAGCACTGTTCCCAGCCAGTCCATAACTGCAAAGGCTGCGTTCCCAGGCCACAGCATTCTGCACTACTCGCAACAATTCTCCTTTTGCTTCTTTCACACTGACCTTCTCCTGTGTGTAAATTCTGTGTTCCCCGGTCACAGAACTTTCTCCTACTCTCCTCAGTCCTACTGTTGCTTCTCCTGTGTTCCCCGGTCATAGCAGCTTGACATCAACTCCATGATGAAGATCTTTATCCCGGAATACATCCTAGCAGCTCCTCCATCCCTCTTCCACGCTCGGCGCCCCCTCCAACGTGGGGACGCCCTGCATCCGCTACCTAAAATGCCATTCTCCTTTTCTTGCTCCTTCTGAACTCCTGGGCAGCATGTGGCCCCAGCTTATATGGGAGGCCTGCCCCCTGGCAATACCGAATGGGAATTGGCCAGAGCTCCTCACATGAGCTGCCTGTCACTCAATCTTCAGATCCAACCCCTGTTCCAGATGTTCCAGAACAATCTTCCTGAAAGCAGGGGAGGCCTCTGAGTCAAAGCATAGGTGGTTACACCCATCACTACACTAGACACTCCCAATCTCAAATCAAAACAAACAGGCCTAAACCCAAAGCACAGGCCTGTCTAAATTTGCCTACACTGATATCCTAGACCCAGAAAAATCCTATTCTAGCAACCAACCTTATGGTAAAGGGTGCTACACAGGTTTTTAAGTGTCGCCCCTATAAGGGGGTGTTGATTCAGTTGTTTAGGGCATGAATCCCATGCATCCAGAGTGAATATGTCACATGTATTGGACCCATATTATTTTCCAGCACCACCCAATCCTTGTTATCCGCATGACAGGTCCAGTTTATGACTCTGGTAAGATGAGAGGCCACATAGTAGTTTTTAAAGTTTGGGAAACCCATACCTCCATTTTTTTTATCTCTTGTGAGTAATTGGAGACTCATGCAGGGTTTTTTGGACACCCAAAGAAATTTCCTGAGTATGGCATGTAGGGATTGAAAGAAGTTTGCCGGTAAAAGGATTGGGATGGTCTGAAAAAAATACAGGATTCTAGGTAACACTGACATTTTGATGATGGCTGCTCTGCCAAAACACAAGAAATATTTTAAGGACCATTTCTCTAGGTCCCTGCTTATGGTTTGTAAAAGGGGTTGAAAGTTTCTTACGTATAGTGAATCCAATTTTGGTGTCAACCAAATCCCTAAGTATTCGAGAGCTACTGTTTCCCATTTAAACTTGCAATTGTTTTGTGTGGTATTTTTTGTGTTTTCTTGCAGTGTTAAATTCAGTGCTTCATATAGCTAATTTTTAAATTTGATACATAACTATATTGAGTAAATATATTGCATAAATTAGACATGGTGATGTGTGGTTGAGTTATGAAGAATAGAAAATCATCGACATAGACTGCGCTTTTGTAAGTTCTGCCCCCTATCTGGAAGTCGTGTATAGATGGTGAATCATTTACTGTGCGGATTAATGGTTCTAGAGTGAGGATAAACAGCAGGGGTAAAAGGGGGCAACCCTGTCGTGTTCAATTCCGTATTACTACTAGACATGTGCATTCGTTTTCATCCAAATGCATTTTCGTCCGAATTTCGGGTATTTTCGTTATCATTTTAACAAACGATAATGAACGTGCAGAATCTGAAAACCGAAAGATCCAACATAAACAAATGCTTTATTTTAATTTTCATTGCGACAACAGTTCGATATGGATAGGAGATTCGACATGACGCTGACTATAGCGATCTGTGTCCATCGAACCTGTGGTCGAATGTGCCTAATCTTAGCTCTATTAGTCCAAGATTATTCTACATGGAGAGAAAAGATTCGACATAGAGAGAAAAGATTCGACATTATAGAGACAATAGCAAAAAAGGTCGAATGTGCCTAACCTAACTCTATTAGTCCAAGATTATTCGACATAAAGAGAAAAGATTCAACATGAAGATTCAACGAAGCAGTCGCCGTGAGCTGACATTTATGGTCAAATGCTCCGCCCATAGGCTATTGAAGAATTCTAATGTTGGTTGACTAGTAATAATAATTAATAAATATAATTATTACTAGTGGCATACAACATTAGAATTCTACTATAGCTTGTAGGTGGAACATTTGACTGGAAATGTACGACTGCGGCGTCGTATAGTTTAGCTGCTTCGTCTAATCTTCTTAGAACATTCGACAGACACCATAAGCCTTCAATGACAGATTCGACCTTAATTATTTCAGATTTTTGGACTAACGCTTTTTTTAACGAAACAAAATAACTAAAAACAAATTTTGGGAGTAACTAAATTAATTTTTCGGACGAAAACAAAATTCCGAAACAAAATATTTCAGTGTGCACATGTTTAATTATTACCATGTCTGATAGTGTCCAGTTGATTTTAATTTTCGCTGTCTGGTTATGGTATAGGGTCTTAATCCAGGATAGCATGTGTGATTTCAGTCCAATGTGAGTACATGTGACAAGTAGAAAATTCCACGACACACGGTCAAAGGCTTTCTCCACGTCTGTGGAGAGTAGCATGCCTTCAAAATTGTCTGCGCTCTATGGATGAGATTTATCACATTATCCTTCACTTCCCTACCTGGCATGAAACCTACCTGTTCTGGGCCTATTAACTGGTGTAGCAGTGGTCTTAATCAGTTTGCTAAGATTTTTGCGTATAGCTTCAAGTCGATATTGAGTAGGGAGATCGGTCTGTAATTGTCACAGTCCAGGGGGTCTTTGTTAGGTTTGGGCAACACTGTGACGTGGGCTCTCAGGAGGTCCTCTGGGATCTCCTGTGGGTCTTTAAGGTAGTTAAAGGTCTTTAATATATGTGGCATTAGGAGTGTGGAAAAGGACTTATAGTAATGGGCTGTAAGGCTGTCTGGGCCCGGGATTTTCCTTGTTTTAAGGGCTTTTCCTGTCATCGCGTTTGGAGAAAATATACCTCTGAAACCATTATGTCCAGTACATGCTGTTTTAATCATCTTTTTCATGTAAGTGCATTACCGTAATTAAATCCTGGTAAAAAAGGTTTTACACTATTGTGGCGTTTGTCTCTCATTTGGGGTATATGACCTGATGTCACGGTTGGAGTAAAAGAAGCCTGATGTCTTCCCCGGTGGTTGCTGTTGAGTGGACCTCTTTACAGATAGACATACAAGCCTATGTTGACCCCCCCGTAATAGGTGGTCAATGCTCTTTGGTAAGGGCACATCATATTTTTTGGTGGTAGTCACACAAGGTGGAGGAAGTTGGTGGCACAGCATTCAAACTTTCACTATTGTGTCACATTTGTGACTCTTGGACTCACTTGTTTATATAATTTATTTACTGTTTATTTCATTTAAGCGCAATATACTTGTTCACCTATGATTAAAGTAGCTTTTCTGGTTCAACTTCAGCTTTTGAACATAAGGCCTTACATTGTCATCAAGTATTCTTTGATATGATGCAGAATGTATAACTGACTTGAAGATGTGAGCTGTGCTGGCCCTGAAGCACCACAGCAACCCCAATCTGTAAAATTTCCACCAACATGCTTTACAGTTGTTATGAGGGTCTTCTCCTGAAATACTGTCTTCTGTTATTGGCAAGCATGTCTTTGTTGTAATATGTTGAAATATTAATTAATATATTCGATCACTACAGTCTTTTGTTACTGTAACTAAACAACTCTATCTTTGATTGATCTCCTTCCTCACCAACTGCAAAAATAGACATCTTATGCCGCGTACACACGGTAGGACTTTCCGGCATACTTGGTCCGGCGGACCAGAGTTCGCCGCACAATCCGACTGTGTGTAGGCTCCGGCAGACTTTTTTTTCCCCAAAAGTCCGCCGTACCTAGATTTAAAGCATGCTTTAAATCTTAGTCCGCCAGACTCAGTTCTTGACGGAAAGCCCGTTCGTCTGCATGCGTCTGTATGCTGGTCCGACGGACCAGATACGGCACAAGGGCAGAGTACTGCATCTCGCGCTCGCTGCAATAGGAAAATTTTCCTATTGCGGCGAGTGCGGGGCATCCCAGGCCCTTTGGTCTGGTATGGATTTTAAGGGGAACCCCCTACGCCAAAAAGACGGCGTGGGGTCCCCCCAAATCCATACCAGACCCCGATCCGAGCACGCAGCCCCCCTCCTGAACCATACCAGGCCGCATGCCCTCAACATGGGGGAGTGGGTGCTTTGGGGGAGGGGGGTGCCCTGCGGGCCCCACCCACCGCAAAGCACCTTGTCCCCATGTTGATGAGGACAAGGGCCTCTTCCCGACAACCCTGACCGTTGGTTGTCGGGGTCTGTGGGCGGGGGGCTTATCGGAATCCGGGAGCCCCCTATAAAAAGAGGGCCCCCAGATCCCGGCCCCCCACCATATGTGAATGAGTATGGGGTACATGGTACCCCTACCCATTCAGCTAGGGAAAAAGTGTCAATAATAAAACACAATACACAGGTTTTTGAAGTAATTTATTAGACAGCTCCTGGGAGGTCTTCTTCTGGCTTCGGGGATCTTCTTCCGACTTCGGGGGTCCCTCCAGTTCCTCTTCTCCCGGCGTCCGGTTGGTTCTTCTCCGCTCCCTCTGGCCTCTTCTCCCGGTGTTCGAGTTCTTCTGCCAGCTCCTCCGCTGTCTTCATGCCGCTCTTTTGCCAGCGGAGGTCCGGACTTCTGGCCTCTGGCTTCTTGGCTTCTGGGCTTCTTGTCTTCTTCCCATGTTGACACAACGGTATCTCCGGCTGGAATGCTTTAGGGGGCGTTTTAGGGGGCGTGGTCAACATCACCCGGTGACCACGCCCCCTAAAACGTTACAATCCCAGCATGCCCAGGGACTGTGACGGCATAAGGGGGCGGGGTCTCTGCCTATATAAGTCACAGCGGAGCGCTCAGAGACCAGTCCAGCCAGAGAGACCGTCGTGTCAACATCTGGAGAAGAGGGAAGAAGACAAGAAGCCAGAAGTCCGGGCCTCCGCCGGAGGAGCCAGCAGAAGAACTGGAACACCGGGAGAAGAGGCCAGAGAGAGCGGAGAAGAACCAACCGGACGCCGGGAGAAGAGGAACCAGAGGGACCCCCGAAGTCGGAAGAAGACCCCCAAAGCAGGAAGAAGACCCCCCGGAGCTGTCTAATAAAATACTTCAAAAACCTGTGTAGTGTGTTTTATTATTGACACTTTTTCCCTAGGTGAATGGGTAGGGGTACCATGTACCCCTACTCATTCACATAGGGTGGGGGGCCGGGATCTGGGGGCCCTCTTATTATAGGGGCTCCCAGATTCCGATAAGCCCCCCACCCGCAGACCCTGACAACCAACGGCCAGGGTTGTCGGGAAGAGGCCCTTGCCCCCCCTCCCCCAAAGCACCCACCCCCCATGTTGAGGGCATGCGGCCTGGTACGGTTCAGGAGGGGGGCGTTCGCTCGTCCCCACCCCCTTTCCTGACCGGCCGGGCTGCGTGCTCGGATCGGGGTCTGGTATAGATTTTAGAGGGGACCCCATGCCGTTTTTTCTGCGTAGGGGGTTCCCTTTATAATCCATACCAGACCTAAGGGCCTGGTATGCCCCGCGACGGGGCTCGCAAGGTGTCAATCTCGACGATAAAAGCGGCGAGATTGACTTCCTTTTCTAGTCCCGTCGTACCCGAGTCACGTTCAAAATGAACGGACTTGTCCGTGTGTGGGCTAGTCCGTTCATTCTGAAAGTCCGCTGTAACTCCGGCGAAAGTGTGTCGGAAAGATGGGCGGACTTAGCCTGCCGGAAAGTCCTGTCGTGTGTAGGCAAGTCCGTCCGTTCAGGTAGTCCGGCGGAAAGACCGTTGGACCAAGTCTGCTGGAAAGTCCGCTCGTGTGTACGAGGCATTACAGTCCAACTGGCAATACACGATAGTTTCCTAATTCCTTAACAATAGCTACAGGCTTCTGTGCTGCCCTGGCATAACTGCAAAGGTGTAGTCCAGTAGTCATAGTCCTTCTGAAGCATATCTCCAGCACTTGTGTCTTTAGGGTGTACCCCAAGTTAAAAGTCTCTACATGCAGACCGTAGTGAGCGACCTTCTCCTGTTTCCACAGATCTCGTCATCCGTCTCCATCCCCTACAGGTCTCACAACAACCTACAACTGCGCTAGAACTCTATCAAACTCTCCTGTCATTCTCTCCTCCCCAATTGTCTCTGGGGGATGACCACTCTTACCGGACCACTGTCCCAATTTATATGATACAGGACAAGTGGGCTGGACCCAAAGCAGAACCCGCCAAAAAGACCAAGGGAGCAGCAAGAAAATTAACTCCCACCTCCCCGGCCGGGACAGCACCTAACTGGTGTGACTGAGTATTCTTTGCATAGTGAAATTTTACCACATTCACTAAACTGTGGGGAAAACTCCCTTGTAAAGTGCAACTTCTCTTGCAAAAAAAACCCCTGCATGCTCTTAGTAAAACAAGCCCACAGTTCGTGTCCTATGCTGCTGCTTCTTATCAAGCCAAATTCCAGGCAGATCTGATCAGCTCTTAAGAGCGGTCCAGGGCATATCACTCCCTGGGGCTGACATGGGTGCTGGCACTAACTGGGACAAAACACTAAGTTTTAGAAAATGCAGCCAAGGAATTACTGTACTTCACATGCCAAATACAGACCCTGTCACTGCAACTGCTGTTTGGGGGTGCTAGTAACTGCTGTTTGGGGGCACACCCAAGCACTCACCTGGTGCTGCCGCTGCCACTGAGAACAGAGTACGAATGAAAAGGCGCTCACCTGTGTGGCCTCAAACCCTGGCTACCAGGAGGAGAAGAGAATCACTAGTGCTCTCTGTAAAATGTAAGTACTAGACATGTGCACACTGAAATATTTTGTTTCGGAATTTCGTTTTCGTCCGAAAAATACATTTATTTAGTTACTCCTGAAATTCATTTTTATTCATTTTGTTTTTCGTTAAAAATTGCATTCGCCCGAAAATCCAAATTAATTAAGGTCGAATTTGTCATTGAAGGCTTATGGTGTCTGTCGAATGTTCAAAGAAGATTCGACGGAGCAGCTAAACTGTATGATGCCGTATAGTTTAGCTGCTCCATCGAATCTTCTTAGAACTTTCAACAGACACCATAAGCCAAAGATTCGACCTTTGTATGTTTTTCGCTGCTTTGTCAAATCTTCGTCGTTCATGTTGAATGTATATAGTTCAAACAGAAAATGGACTGGTGATAGTGATCACTGATCAGACAGGTAACAAGATAGGGTATATAGAATTTATATAGAATCTCAAGCTATACTATAGAATCTATAATAATAAATCCCCCCTCCCCCCCAACACGGGCAGCCTCTGAGGCTATCACAACACTAGCAACACTAGTACAGGGGGTCCCCGGGTTACGAACGAGATAGGGACTGTAGGTTTGTTCTTAAGTCGAATTTGTTTGTAAGTCGGAACAGTACCTTTTTTAAGTGCAAATCCAGTCTCAGAGTCAGGAAGTGAGATTAAATCCATCTAATGAGGATACAGACAGCAGTAAAAACTTAAGTGGCTCTATAAATAAATAAATACAACGTAGACAGGTGTTTGGTTTAACATATTATTTATGTTTACCTGTGCATGTAGATGCAGATATATACATGTAAATTCTTAAACATTTTCAAACACTGTACAGTACTGTACAGAACAGTACAACCTTAAACAATTATGGTAGAGGATGATGGGCTTGTTGAAGAGGATGGGACTGTTATTATAGAATCTGATTCAGCTGCTGGACTCTTGAAGTAGGCATCAAGGGATGTTTGCACAGCGCTTTTCTTTATCTCATCATAAATAGCCCTGTAGCATCTCAGGCCATCAGTAACTGTACGATAAACTTTGGTAAACCTCTCTGTATCAGGCTCTTGCTCCTCTAACTTTGTCATTCCTGCTTCAACAAGATGAAAAGCATCAGCTAACCATTTTGCAGAAAACTTTTTCAATGTTGGAGTTTCTAGGTCCTGGTTTTCTTCACTAAATGCTGTCATCTGCTCCTCTAGTTCCATAAGGTCTTCATTGCTTAATTCTTGCCCATGGTGAGTCGAGTAACTCGATGATATCATTTTCACTGATGTCCAACTGCAATTGATTACCAATAATAACTACAGCTTGCCTGGTTGCGGAGATTTCTTCATCTGTAAACCCCAGAAATTCTTCTGTGAATTGGGGGCACAAATTTTTCCAAACACCTCTCATATTTGTTTCTTTCACTTCAGCCCAAGCATCAGCAATATTTTTGATGGCATCATAAATGTGATAATTCTTCCAGAACTCTCTTAAGGTCATCTGATCCTTTTGGGTAGCCCTGATAGCTTGTGAGAATGTCCTCCGTAAATAATAGGCCTTAAAGGAGGCTATGACTCCTTGATCCATAGGTTGAAGTAGTGATGTGGTGTTGGGGGGTAGAAATACCACCTTTACATTGGGGTGCAAGTCAGCTAAAGTGTTTGGATGTCCAGGGGCATTGTCAAGGAGAAGAAGAATTTTGAAGGGAATGTTTTCCCTCAAACAATAACGTTCAACAGCAGGGACAAAATGGTTCAAAAACCAATCTTCAAACATTGTAGCTGTAACCCAAGCCTTTGTATTTGCCCTCCAAATAACAGGAAGAGATGCCTTAGTGACATTACGTAGTGCCCTGGGATTTAAGAAGTGATGCACTAACAAAGGCTTGAGCTTTAAATCCCCAGATGCATTACCCCCAAGTAAGACAATCAGCCTGTCCTTTGATGCCTTATGTCCTGGTGCACATGTTTCCTCTTTTGAAATGTAGGTCCTAGCTGGCATTTTTTTCCAAAACAAGCCTGTTTCATCTACATTAAAAATTTGTTCTGGCATATAACCTTCGTTGTCAATAATAGCTTTCAATATCTTGGGAAAATTATTTGCAGCACTTACATCGGCACTTGCTGCTTCACCTTGAACGCTAATGCTATGCAAATTAGCTCTTTCTTTAAAGCGATTGAACCAACCCCTACTTGCACCAAATTCTTCATTGCAATCATCTTCTCTTGGATGGGCAGCTTTTAAATCATTGAAAAGGCTTCGAGCCTTTTCTTGAACAAAAGTAAGACTGATAGGTATATTACACTGATTTTGGTCTTCTATCCAAACTGTCAGCAGTCTTTCCATCTCGACAATTAAACCACTGCGTTGCTTGGTAATAATCGTAGCATGCATTGGGTTATGGCCTTTCACATGCTCCATTATTCTACCTTTATCTTTTAAAATCGTTGCGATCATTGACCGATTGTAGCCCAATGCTCTGCCAATAGATGATGGAGTTTCACCTTTTTCTGATCTTTTTATTATTTCTACTTTATTTTCCATGGTGATGGATCTTCTTTTCTTTGCTGTATCACCAGCACTTGCATCAGATTTGTTTTTCGGCATTTTGAAGACAAAAAATGTGGAATGAAGTGCACTCTAGAAAAGAAGAACAAGAAGGAAAAAAAGTGTAGCAGCCAGCCAATTTATTACCAATTTATTCTAGTTAGACTGGAACTGTATAAAAACACTCACTGTGGCGGCAAGATAGATACAGGTATGCCCGCTTGTTGTGCATCCTCAGAGCCGTCCAGCACTGTGGGATCCAGTACAGTACAAAAAAACAGGGCTAAAAGAGAACAGAGGGATACAGTAGTGGTTACATTCAGGACTAAGCAAAGATGGTATAAAAAACACTCACGATTGGGTGGGGGCTCCGCATGGGTAGATGGCATGGGCTCGTACTGGGACACAGGGATACATTCTGTCCCTGTGTTCCAGCGTGGGCTCATGTCGTCTGCCTATTGTGGAGCTCTCATTCAATTGTGTGTGGTACAAGCAGGGCCGGATTTGCTCTCCCTGCCACCCCAAGGCCAGGTTCTGCAATGCAACCCCTCCCCGCCAACCAAACCACCCCCCCAAAAATGGCAACTGGACGGCAGGAGTGGCACGGTTGGTTCAAATATGTTTTGTTTCTTTTTTTTTTAACTTTTTTATCACTTTTTTTTTTTTTTTTTTATTTGTAGCTTGTCGTTTACTTTTTTTAATTTTTGTATAATTTTTTTTATTTTAATTATTCTTTACTTTTTTTAATTACTTTGTTATTTTTTTAAAATTTAATTAATACTGTATTTCTTATTTTTTATTTTTATTTTTTTATCAATTTTTTTTCACTTAACTTTATTGCTATCACACAGGAGAAAACAATTCCCTGTGTGATAGCAATTGGAGGTGACAGGTTCCCTTTATTGACCCTGTCACCTCCTAGCACTGCTAGATTTTCTGTCATAGCTGAGAGGGGAGGAGCACAGCTCTCCCCTCTCACTCTTTACATGGCGGCAGGGACAGGAGGAAGCAGAGGTACAGTACACGCATATTAAGCATTTATATTAAGCACTTTATATTAAGCATATTACTGCCGGGCTGCTCACCTGATGGCACAGCAGGGAGATGGGTAGATGGTGTGTCCAGGCAGGCCGGCCGTGGTGCACCTCCGCGGGGCAGCGCTCTTAGGAAGGACCGGGGATCCTGGAGGCTTCACTAGGCCGGACAAGGCCGCGGCCACGACGGGAAGTTTTAGCGGCCTGGCAGGCCACCGGCAGGCCACCGGACCGTACCAGGCCTGTGGACGGGCAGGCAGGATAACGAGGGGGGCCCCTTAACTTCACAACCAGGCCAGGAACACAGGAACGGCTCACACTGCAGCAAGAAGAGGGATGGCGTCGGCCGGCAGTGACGTCACTCGGACCCCGTTCGTAAGTAGGGGTCGTTCGTAAGTCAGATGTTCGTAAGTCGGGGACCCCCTGTATCACTATCAATTTCACAACACTAAAACAATAGCAGCAGATTATTATGAAAAAGTTAAGTTGAACTGTAACTTGCTTCACTATTGTTCTGCTGCTGTGCTTATGCTTAATTGCTAAATAATTCAGGTTCTCTGACAAACGGACCAACTAAGATTGACTGTCTTCTGAAATGATTCAGTGTGTGTGTCTCTCTCTGCTAGCAAATCGTAAATGAAAGTAAGTTGGCTGTACGTGAGTTCTAGCTATTTTACTGCGCCTCCTCTTTGGTTACAATCAGCCAATAACATTCATCATCATCATTATTTTTATTTTACTTCCCCCACCCAATTCCAGCAGCGATCTTTTCTCCCCTATGTCAAATCTTTTCTCCCCTATGTCGAATCTTTTCTCTCTATGTCAAATCTTTTCTCTCTATGTCAAATCTTTTCTCTCTATGTCGAATCTTTTCTCTCTATGTCAAATCTTTTCTCTCTATGTAGACTAATCTTGGACTAATAGAATTAAGGTTAGGCACATTCGACCACAGATTTGATGGACACAGATTGTTATTGTCAGCATCATGTCGAATCTCCTATCTATATCGAACTGTTGTAGCAACGAAAACGAAAATAAAGCATTTGTTTATGTCGGATCTTTCGTTTTTCGGATTCTGCACGTTCATTATCGTTTGTTAAAATGATAACGAAAATACCCGAAATTCGGACGAAAATGCATTTGGATGAAAACGAATGCACATGTCTAGTAGTAATACGGAATTGAACACGACAGGGTTGCCCCCTTTTACCCCTGCTGTTTATCCTCACTCTAGAACCATTAATCCGCACAGTAAATGATTCACCATCTATACACGACTTCCAGATAGGGGGCAGAACTTACAAAAGCGCAGTCTATGTCGATGATTTTTGTTAAAACGATAACGAAAATACCTGAAATTTGGACAAAAATGAAATCCAACGAAAACGAATGCACATGTCTAGTAATTACTGATTGCTTTCTAGAAAAAGCAATCCTAGAATAAGAACTGCCTGTGTGGTTTAAAGATGTGGCAGAATTGCAAAAACTGCAAGGCACATTTCTCCAAAATGAAATTGTTTTTTTTTACCTCCAGCTTCCTTATTTCTGAAATAGCAGTAACTGCATGTGTTATGCTTTAATGCATTAACCCTCACCCATAAATTGTATCAAATGATAATTTTATTTTAAAGCAAAGGGAATATTATAAATACTAATGCACAATGCATAGCATAAAACAAATAGCCCCCCTTAGAAGTGACCAGGGAACCCCAACGTGTTTTACCATTCTCAATTATTCTTTTCAACTCAACTAGAAGGGCCATTGGACAAGCTTGGTAGTCCCAGAAGAGTCGGTGTATCTGCAAATATCTTTGAGCATTAATCAATAGAGTGTAAGGAGCAAAGTGCAAATTCCTAAGGCTGGGCAGAAGGCAAACAGATAAATAAACATTTGAAATACATATGCTGTTTGTTTTCTTAAGGATTTGTTACTGTTACAAATACATACTGTTGCACACAAATTGTATAGTAGGCACCCAAAGGTGCCTGTGTCTGACTTCTCCATGCCCCTCTAATTTGTCACTGAAAATTCAAGAAAATGCTATGCAACACCATCCCTTTGAAAACTGGGGTTTGCATATAGTTAAGTAGCTCCCCCACCCCCCCCAGTGATTCAGTACGCAGTTCTAAACTATAATACCGCGTACACACGATCGGACATTCCGACAACGAAATCCTGGATTTATTTCTGACGGATGTTAGCTGAAACTTGTCTTGCATACATACGGTCGCATAAATGTTGTTGGAAATTCCGGTCGTCAAGAACGCACTGAAGTACGACGGCACTATAAAGAGAAGTTCAATAGCCAGTGCGCCACCCTTTGGGCTCCTTCTGCTAATCTCATGTTAGTAGAAGTTTGGTGAGAGACGATTTGCGCTTTTCAGCCTTGTGCTTTTCAGATCGTTACTGCTCTTCAGTTTGTGCTTGTAGGTTTGTATTTGGTTTTCAGTGCGTGTAGTCAGTTTGCATCTGGTTTTCAGTGCGTATTTTTAGAGTACGTATTTGATTTCCAGTGCGTTCTTGTCCGCTTGTTTCTGATTTTCAGCTCGCTCTTCTCAGGCCTTTCTGATTTTCAGTGCATTCTGTTAGTTCGTTCTGACCAGCCGACCGTTTTGAAGCCATGTTGCGGGTACGTACTCGTCATAGAGTTTGTGCTATGAGGGGGCTTGGTGTTGGGGTTCTTACTTTGACCCAAGCCCAGTCCATGATCAGGGCGAGGAGGAGTTCATGGACGAAGAATTGGTTGCTCCAGCGTGACCAATTCTCGTACATGCCTTTGTTGCGGGAGATCCATGAGAATAATCCTGAGGATTTCAGGAATTATCTCCGGGTGACAGACCCCATTTTTCACCGTTTGTTGGCTTTGCTGTCCCCTTATATTACGAAGCAGGACACCTGCATGCGGAAAGCCATCACTCTCGAGCAGAGGCTCGTTGCCACGTTGCGGTACTTGGCGATGGGGAGAAGTCTGCAGGACATCAAGTTTTTTACAGGCATCTCCCCCCAGGCTCTGGGGATCATTATTCCAGAAACCTGTTCTGCCATCATTCAGGTCCTGTAGAAGAACTATATTAAGGTAAGATTTCTCCTTTAACATCCCATTCTATGTATTTAATGTTTGCTAATGTATTGTATTTATTTCAACATTCCCTAATTACCATGATTGTAATATGCTGTGAATGTCCCTTTGTCTTCATGCATGCTGGAAGTTTTTAAAGTTCCTTTTTGTCCTTCATGCATATTTGTCTTCACTAACCTCCCCAGCATGCTATCCTGGGCCCATACACACCTAGCCTAGTCACTTAACAATGTATTTTGTCAGCTCCATAGTAGTGCTTTACCCTAAACACTCCCTAAAATGTGTACAAATGTTGTGTCCTTAAATTCATGCCAAGTGCCAGAGGCTTTTTTCTGGGGTCCCAATATCATTTGGAACCCTCCCTCCCTCCAACCGCTAAGTCAACCGACACCAATCCTCTATCTGCTGACTTTGCCAAACCCATACACACTATACCCACCTCTTTTGTGTTCATATTTATGGATGAATTCACTAAAGCATGTAGTGCAAGGGCCTGCCTGAATACTTTCAAACGGTACTGTTTAAAGTTTTGTTCTCCTATTATCTTGATAGGTAATTGCAGAATGTAAAAATGTGCTTCAATTTGTACAGTATGTATTTATATTTTTGTATTATGACACTTCCAGTAGGCTGCCAATAGTGTAAGTAAGGAGGGGCTGGCCAAAGTAACACACATTATTTATGCATTCAGCTCTCAATGAAGTGGAGAGGTTTACCTGTCCAAAACATCTCCCCCCCACCATAACATTTTTACAATGGGCCATCAGAGGGGATGAGGAATCTGATAACTGGACCTTATATTTTTGTCTTTAAATGTTATACTGATGTTGGCCAAGAATGTTTGTGTCTAATCTGCTTGCAGGGTTATGTGCAAAAGTACTATTTTTTTGTTGTTGTTGTTTCACTCCACAGTTTCCTTCAACGCCACAGGAATGGCAGACTGCGGCTTCCTAATTTGCCCAGCTGTGGGACTTTCCCAACTGCGGAGGGGCAATTTAAGGGAAACACGTCCACATAGTCCCACCCCCCAACTCGGGGTCATACTATTACAACTATAAGGGGTTTAATAGTATTGTGATGTTGGCGGTGTCTGCAACATATGAGTTTCTCTATGTGGACGTGGGGAAAAATGGCCGGATGTCGGATGGTGGAGTCATCACCCAGACTGAGTTCTACAGAGGGTTTTTAACTACCGGCTGGCCAGAGCCAGAAGAGTGGTGGAGAATGCTTTCGGGATAATGGCCAGCCGGTTCCGCCTATTCCTTACGAAAATCAACATGGCAGAATATAAACTTAACCATATACCGGTAATACTTGCATGCTGCATTCTACACAACTTTTTAAGGAGAAATGCTACAAACTATGTGGCCTCAGTTGGCCCTGAGGCCATATTTCAAGAACAAACCTTGACGGCGCTTGAAGCTGCCCGTCCTGGCTTGCCCCCCCCAAAGCGCCCGCGAGGTCCGTCTAAAATATATGGAGTGCTTTGCGGGTAGGGGGGCCATTGATATGCCAGAAAATGTTTTAGAAACATTTTTAAAATACATTTTTAATTTAAACTGAAATAAGATTTCATTTGATTTACTACTTGTGTTTCTTTTAGCTGTCTCCTAGGTTATCCAATGGGCTTTTCTTTTTGGCAATTTTCTTCAATAGTGCAAACGTAATTTCTTTGATACATGAGGTGACAATCTCTTCTTCAGCTAACTATTATTATGTTGTGGGTCTGCTACACACACACCTTGTTTTTGTTGTTAATGTATGTAATGCATTAATGATAAAAATATTCATCATTTTCAGCACCATAAATTAAAATTTTTGAGTCACGAAAATGGCCTGATTGGGGCAAATTTTAAAAAACTGTGGGTGTTATTTACTAAAGGAAAATCCACTTTGCACTGCAAAAGTGCACTTGAAAACTGCACTGAAAGTGCACTTGTAGTGCAAAGTGGATTTGCCTTTAGTAAATAACCCCCATTGCCACTGTAAACACCAACTTACTCTAAAAACTGCTATTGAGCATTGAAAGAAGAAGCCACACATTGTTGAGTAGAAAACATTTTGCTCAAAGCACATTCACATGTGTGTTAGAAAAGGGTTTTTGAACAAACCAACATATTTTTTGAATAACATTTTTTGGTTTGACAGTAGAAATATCCTTTTTTGGGGTAAACAAGCATGTTTAAAACCATAAAACAATACACAGCTCAGGAACTTACAAAGTTCAACTTTGATAAATTGAAGGCAATATCAGACATTAGTATGTCCAAACTGTGTTGATCTTGCCTTTATCAGATGGGGTGATGTCACCCCTGTGACAGCCAAATTTTGAAGATGCACACAAATTGAAAGTCAAAATGGTGATTTCCCTCCTGATCTCATGCCTAATGTCAACATGTGCTAGCTCCCATCATGGGGGATCAATGGACGTGTTTTGGGGGTGCAACCCCTTCCTCTCAGAAACTTTAGTTGCGAGGAAGGGGTTGCACCCACAAAACGCGTACATTGATATCCCGTGATGGCAGATAGCACATGTTGACACACTGTGTGCATTTTCAAAATTTGGCTTTCAATATACTTTTAAAAAGTTAGAAAAATAATAAAAATATAAACTATTTGAATAGTTTTGGTGTGTTTTAGATTCTGCCTAAAACATCAATGATGTTTTTGAGTCTTTTTTCAACATCATTGATGTCTTCCTTGATCTTCTGTAAATCACGATTGCACACTATGATCTCCCCGATGAGGATCTGTGCACTTGCACTTGTGAAATTAGTTTCTTCTTCCACAACATCCACATCACCTAAAATGAAAAACACAGAATGTATTATAAATATGCAGGCATACATCTATTTCCTGAAGCTGTGCTCTCAGACACTCTACTTGCTGTGGTCACTATTTCACCCAATTCATAAAACTCTCCTTCCTCCACATCCTCTGGTTGTGGTGTGGGGATTTCCCCTTCTTTAGGGAGTTGGGGGTCCCTGGTGTCCTCTGATGTCCTGAGTCTTTTCTCCCCTATGTGAATAAAAAAAAGGTATACTTAGCACGCAGATATTTGAGGGCAGAAATAGTCATATGAAACATTGCTTGGAAGTGTCGTCCAATTGTCTGTTTTGGCAGAGTTCCAAGCTGAAGACATGATTTTTTTCCCTTTCTTAAAGTTGGAATAGTTACCTTTTTTGGTAAAGTATCACACATGTAGAGACCCCTAGTATCCACTGGAGCACCTGTGTGTGACACCCTAAAAAGTTTGTTCTGGTGTCCCACGCTAGTGCTCCTGCGTCCAGATGTGTAAACAGCTGCAGCAGCTCCTCTCCTTACACTGAATGAAGTTTGCATTTCATTCTAGTTACATACCCATCTAGACAACAATGTAGTACATTTCTTTTAATACAAATAGGCATGAACTAATGTAGTTAACCTGCATCTGCCAAAAACATTGTATTAGTGGGTGAACAAACGATGTTTACTACAAACGATTACTGTGCCCATGAACCTGAAACTTGCCATTTTAAACTGTACAACAGTAAAGAAAAGCACATGGAGCAGCATGAATGTAGGAACACACGACAAAATACTTACTTTTTTGCAGCACTCTCTTGATTCTTCTGTACTGATCCTGCTCCCTCAATTTGAGGTCTGACCATCGTTTCCTTAGTTGAACCTTGGATTGATGCCGTACCCCAAAATTCTTCTGCAGACTTTTCACAACTTTAGCCATGATTTTGGCCTTTCTAACATTTGGGTTTGGGTAAGGTCCATGCTTCACCTCATAGTCGGCCCTCTTCAAGATGTCCACCATCTCCACCATCTCACCAAAGGATATATTTGAGGCCTTAAATCTCCTGGACTGGGACGTTTGTGGCTCCGGGCTTTCATCGTCCTCCTCGTTGCTGCTCTCCTCTGCATGCACTTGCACTTTCTTCGCCATGTGCTCTCCCACTGCGCTGAAAGAGAAGGGGCGGGGAATAGACTAGAAAGAAGGTTAGGGGCGGGTGGAGTTTCGTGCATGCTCAGTGTATATAAAGTCTAACAAGCGTGCGTCGTACCTACGATCTGTGAGCGAAGGACAGAGTAGCGTAAGCGCCGATCATGATAACGAAGGTACAATTTGAACTTGGGGCATCAGTGGCCTATACACTTATAGATTGAGTTTTATATTGGGACAAGATTAGGAGAGTTTAGCCTAACACTAAGGTTTGTCTTGTAAAAGTGTTTTACATATCAATAGACAGTAGTGGCCAAAAATGATTGGGACAAGAATGAAACATGCTGGGGTCAGAATGAAAGTCTTTTCTATTTGTTAACATTCAATTTGCAACAGTCATGAGCTGAAAATTGTGTGTGATCGATGACCAAAAAACTAAAACTATGTCCCTTTTTCATACACAGGAAAGCCTCAGCCAGGAGGAGGCTATGGAAAGTGGCAGCCAGGAGGTGGCCGGGCCCAGTAGCCTGACCGAATCCCAGGTCCCTCCCATCTGCTTTAAAAAAAAAGGCCCAGGAAGGGGAGGAACCTGGAGGAGGCAGCACTTGGGTTAATTCGGCAGAGTTACTGCGGCCCTCAGAACCCCCTCAATCTTCAAGAGGACTATGCCTGCAAAATGCAGAAAATGGAGGAGGGCCAACGCCTCTTCTGTGAGGAAGTGATCTTACAAACCCTAAATAAAGGGTTGAAGGGCGAACTCACAAGCAAAAGCCATGTTTGTGAGTTCAACCATCGTCCTCCTCCTCCACCTCCTGCCACAACTCCAACACCAGACCCACAGCCTGGAAGGAAGCGTGTAAGGAAGACAAGAGAGTGATGGCCTGGGTTCAGTCTGGTCTGGCAAAAGACGCAGGCTGTTGTAAGACCACAGCCTGAAGATATATATGTCATCTGCTGCTGTTCCTGATTTCTTTTGGAGTCCTGGACTGGATTGTGCTCACTATTATATGGTCTCCTCAGGCTACCATATTTGCCTGTAAAATAGTTGATGTGTGCCCTGGGGTACAAAGGCTTTGCGAATTTCACCAGTTTATCCAGCGTAGCCTTCCTCTTTATTTTGTTATGACCCATAATAAATGTCAATGTTCTTTTCACAAATACTTGCCTATGTGTTTTACTTCAAAAAGTTTGTGCGTAGGCAGGTACATTTAAATAAAGACAATGTGAAATTAACAAGGTACAGCAGCACCAACCAATCTCCTTGAGGTTAAAAAATACAAGATAATAATTGTGTTGTGGTAACTTGACACACAAAACGACAAAAATATTATGGAGATCACTAGAAAAAAACCCAAAATAAATAAAAAAAACAGGAGATCTTGATAAAACAATAATGAAAAAAGATCACTATAAAAATAAATTTTAAACATTATTGAGGAGATCTGATGAAAAAAATAAAAAAATATTATTCAGGAGTAAGGATGAGCCGAACACCCCCCCGGTTCGGTTCGCACCAGAACCTGCGAACGGCCTGAAAATTCGCACGAATGTTAGAACCCCATTGACGTCTATGGGACTCGTACTTTCGAAATCAAAAGTGCTCATTTTAAAGGCTAATTTGCATGGTATTGTCCTAAGAAGGGTTTGGGGACCCGGTTCCTGCCCCTTTTAAAAACGGGCGTTTTTTCGGGAGCAGTGATTTTAATGATGCTTAAAGTAAAAAAAAAAAAAAAAGTGAAATATTCCTTTAAATATCGTTCCTGGGGGGTGTCTATAGTATGCCTGTAAAGTGGCGCGTGTTTCCCGTGTTTAGAACAGTCCCTGCACAAAATGTAATTTTTAAAGGAAAAAATCTCATTTAAAACTGCTTGCGGGTTTAATGTAATGTCGGGTCCTGGCAATATGGATGAAAATCAGTGAGACAAACGGCATGGGTACCCCCCAGTCCATTACCAGTCCCTTTGGGACTTGTATGAATATTAAGGGGAACCCCGCACCCAAATTAAAATAAGGAAAGGTGTGGGGCCACCAGGCCCTATATACTCTGAACAGCAGTATACAGGCGGTGCAAACAAGACAGGGACTGTAGGTTTGTTGTTAAGTAGAATCTGTTTGTAATTTTGAACGGGTACATTTTTAACGTGTTTAGCTCCAGCCAAAAAATCTTTTTTAAGCTTTTTGGAAAACATAAGGAAGGGTTATCATCCCTGTGACATTTGTTTTGCTGTCTGTCCTCCTCTTCAGAAGATTTCACCTCACTTTTTGTCCCAATGACAAATGTTTTTTGAAAATTTGGGTTTTTTTGTGGAACAAGGATTGGAAAGCATCAGTGGAAAGGAGAAATGTTTTTCCCATATTAACTCTTACAGGAGAGAATTTCCCTTCCTAGGGGTAGATTTCATCTCACTTCCTGTTGTCTCCTTCCGTTTGGAAGTAGGAGTCGTTTGTAAGTTAGATGTTTGAAAGTAGGGGCCTGCCCTATATACTCAGCAGAAATTTGGGCCTTAGGTGTTGTTGTGGCCACAACACTGTAAGCCCTCACAGGGCCCTGCTGTGAAATATTAGATCAAGAATTGTAATCACATGCCCCTGAGCAGGGGCAGGAAAATTGGGCCTTTGGTGCTGGTGCCACAACACTGTAAGTCCTCACTCGCTCTTGGTGGGCGCAGAAATGGGCCCTGCTGTGAAATATTAGATCAAGAATTGTAATTACATGCCCCTGTTGAACAAGGGCAGAAAAATTGGGCCTTTGGTGGTGGTGGTGGTGCTGGTGCCACAACACTGCAACCCCTCACAGATACTCTAGTTGGAACGCAGAAACGAGCCCTTCTGCAAAGTATTGCATCAAAAATTGTAATTACACGCCCCTGTTAAACAGGGGCTGAAAAATTGGGCCTTAGGCACTGGTGGTGGTGCCCAGAACCAAAAATGTTCTTACAAGCCATCAGCTTGATCATTGAGGAGGAAGAGGATAATTACTCAGGGATAGTCACTCAGCATCAGCATAGGCAGTCTTTGAAGGGATCTGAAAAAAATTATTCGGTTACATCAGCATCAGGTGCTTGGTAGCTGGTGGTGATCCAAGACTGATTCATTTTTATGAAGGTCAGTCGATCGACCGAGTCAGTGGACAGACGCACCCTGTGATCGGTTACAAAGCCTCCAGCAGCACTGAATGTGCGTTCCGAAAGAACGCTGGATGCAGGACAGGCCAGTAGCTCAATTGCATACTGTGCAAGCTCTGGCCAGTGATCCATCCTCAAGACCCAGTAACCCAGAGGATTTTCGGTGGGAAAGGTGTCCAAGTCAGATCTTGCCCCTAGGTATTCCTGCACCATGTAAAACAGACGCTGGCGATGGTTGCTGGAACCGATCATACCTTGGGGCTGCGGACCAAAAAATTGTCTGAACGCATCGGTCAGACGGCCACCTTCTCCACCGCTCCTTCTTTGACTGACCGAAGCCTCAGCAACACGTTGTCCAGAAACAGGAGTTTGTAACCTCCCAGTCTCTGGGAACGCGTTGCACAGACCTTTCTGCAAGGCCTCCCGAAGATGTTTAATCCTCTGCTCCCTCTGCGATGGCAAGATAAGGTCCGCAACCTTACCCTTGTAACGTGGATCAAGGAGGGTTGCCAGCCAGTATTGGTCCTTCTCCTTGATACCACGAATACGAGGATCCTTACGCAGGCTTTGCAGGATCAGTGAGGCCATCCAGCGTAGGTTTGCTGAGGCATTCGGTCCGGAGTCCTCTGGGTCACTAAGGACGACATGGTCCGCAGCCACCTCCTCCCAGCCACGTACAAGTCCATGTGTTTCTTGGGACTGATCCCTTAAAGACTGCTGCTGATGCTGAGTGCCAGGCTCCACCTCCATACTGACACAATCTTCCTCCTCCTCCTCGTCCTCTTCCTGTGTGATCGGCGGGCATGCAGGAACACTGTCTGGATAAAGGGGGCCTTGAGAGCTAAGGAAGTCCTCCTCTTCTTGCCTCTGTTCTGCCTCAAGTGCCCTGTCCATTATTCCACGCAGCGTGTGCTCCAACAGGTGGACAAGGGGGACAGTGTCACTGATGCATGCACTGTCACTGCTCACCATCCTCGTGGCCTCCTCAAATGGTGACAGGACAGTGCATGCATCCCTGATCATGGCCCACTGGCGTGGGGAAAAAAAAACAAGCTCCCCTGACCCTGTCCTGGTGCCATAGTCGCACAGGTACTCATTGATGGCCCTCTGCTGCGTGTGCAGCCGCTGCAGCATGGCCAACGTTGAGTTCCACCTGGTGGGCATGTCACAGATTAGGCGGTTCTTGGGCAGGTTAAACTCCTTTTGGAGGTCCGCCAGCCGAGCACTGGCATTATATGACCGGTGGAAATGCACACAGACTTTCCTGGCCTGCCTCAGGACATCCTGTAAGCCCGGGTACCTGCCCAAGAACCGCTGCACCACCAAGTTAAGGACGTGAGCCAAACAGGGCACATGGGTCATTTGTCCCTGTCGGAGGGCAGAGAGGAGGTTGGTGCCATTGTCGCAAACCACCATTCCTGCCTTAAGTTGGCGTGGCGTCAACCACCTCTGAACCTGCCCCTGCAGAGCTGACAGAACCTCTGCCCCAGTGTGGCTCCTGTCCCCCAAGCACACCAGCTCAAGCACCGCATGGCATCTTTTGGCCTGCTTACTTGCGTAGCCCCTTGAACGGCTACGGAGCACCGCTAGTTCCGAGGACAAAGCACAGGAAGAGGCCATGGAGGAAGAAGAAGAGGAGGGGGTGGAGGAGAGAGGTGTGTCACAATCATTAGTAGTGACATTTTGGAGGCGTGGTGGCGGAACAACCTCCAACACTACTGCACCTTGTCCTGCATCCTTCCCACCTGCCAGCAGAGTCACCCAATGCGCCATGAAACTTAGGTAACGTCCCTGTCCATGCCTGCTGGACCATGAGTCAGCGGTAATATGCACCTTACCGCTGACCGCTCCTGTCCAGCGAAGCATGGACATTGCCTTCCACATGCCGGTAGAGAGCCGGAATCGCCTTCCGTGAGAAAAAGTGGCGTTTGGGTACCTGCCACTGAGGAACCGCACATTCCACAAACTCACGGAAGGGGGCAGAGTCTACCAACTGAAAAGGCAGCAGTTGAAGTGCTAGCAATTTTGCCAAGCTAGCATTCAACCACTGGGCATGTGGATGGCTGGGAGCAAACTTCTTTCGGCGGTGCAGCAGCTGGGGCAGGGAAATTTGCCTGGTACAATCTGACGTCAGTGTACCAAAAGCAGATTGCCCACAAGTACTTGGCTGTGACACACCTAATTCTACACCTTCATTCCTCTCAGTGCAGGTCTCAGAGAGGACTAAAGGTATAGTGGGGTTGGAGATCTCAGCTGATGAGGAGCAAGGAGAGGTCCTCTTTGTTCTTTGGTGTGGGTCTTTTAGATACGCTTGCCAACGAACTGCATGGCAGGGCAACATATGTCTGGTCAAGCATGTGGTACCCAAGCGGGAGATGTTTTGGCCACGCGAGATACGCTTGAGACATATGTTGCAAATAGCAGCGGTGCGATCTGATGCACTCATCTCAAAAAAGGCCCACACCAAAGAACTTTTTGAATAACACGCAGAGACTGCAGCACCCTGCACATGTGGAGCTTTGGGGTGTGATGCAGTCAATGTGCTGCCCTTAGGCTGGCCCCTGGAGGGCATCCTGCGTCGTTGGTAATGTCCTGCCTCCTCCTCCTCCTCCTCCTCCTCTCTCCTATCAGGCACCCACGTTGAGTCAGTGACCTCATCATCCCCTCCCTCCTCATCACTAGAGCAAACCCGGCAGTATGCTGCAGCAGGGGGAGCATGACTGCCAGATTGTTGTCCTTCTTGGGCACCCCCTCTGTCCGTGCTCATGTTACTGCCTTCATTGAGCTCAGTATCATCATCAGAGCCTTCCAAACGCTGGGCATCCTCCTGGAGCATGTACCCAACACTGTGGTCAAACAGTTCGAGGGACTCCTCGGGAGGACATGGTGGGGCTAGGGAAGGAGTCACTGATGAGCCGAGGGAAGAGGCTGCTGCTTTGCCAGACAAAGTACCCTGAGCATGGGTGAGAGAGGATGAGGAGGATGAGGACGGCTTGGTCATCCACTCGACCAAGTCTTCCGCATGTTGCGGCTCAACACGGCCAGCTGCCGAAAAAAAGGCCAAGCGTGTCCCGCGGCCACGTGCTGATGAGGATGCACCGTCTCCACGACCAGCACTAGACACAGAGCCTGCTTGCCCTCTCTTATTGGCTCGTGACTGTCTGCCTCTCCTTCTGGGCCTTCCAGACATACTAATGGCCTGTAGCTGCACTAAGCTGGGATATATATATATATATATATATATATATATATGTACTGATACTGCAGCTAACAAAATCAACTGCCTGCCTGTAGTATGAGAACACCACCAACCTTCTACAGGTAGCTTTATCTGAACACTGTGCAGAGCTCGCAAAAAAATAACTTTTAGGTTTAGCTGAACACTGTGAGGAGGACGCACCACACTAACTTGTAGTTTTAGCTGAACACTGTGAGCAGGACGCACTGCACTAACTTGTAGCTTTAGATGAACACTGTGCAGAGGTCTCACTACACTAACTTGTAGTTTTAGATGAACACTGTGAGCAGGACGCACTGCACTAACTTGTAGCTTTAGATGAACACTGTGCAGAGGTCTCACTACACTAACTTGTAGTTTTAGCTGAACACTGTGAGCAGGATGCACTGCACTAACTTGTAGTTTTAGCTGAACACTGTGAGGAGGACGCACCACACTAACTTGTAGTTTTAGCTGAACACTGTGAGCAGGACGCACTGCACTAACTTGTAGCTTTAGCTGAACACTGTGCAGAGCTCGCAAAAAAATAACTTTTAGGTTTAGCTGAACACTGTGAGGAGGACGCACCACACTAACTTGTAGTTTTAGCTGAACACTGTGAGCAGGACGCACTGCAGTAACTTGTAGCTTTAGATGAACACTGTGCAAAGGTCTCACTACACTAACTTGTAGTTTTAGCTGAACACTGTGAGGAGGACGCACCACACTAACTTGTAGTTTTAGCTGAACACTGTGAGCAGGACGCACTGCACTAACTTGTAGCTTTAGATGAACACTGTGCAAAGGTCTCACTACACTAACTTGTAGTTTTAGCTGAACACTGTGAGGAGGACGCACCACACTAACTTGTAGTTTTAGCTGAACACTGTGAGCAGGACGCACTGCACTAACTTGTAGTTTTAGCTGAACACTGTGAGGAGGACGCACCACACTAACTTGTAGTTTTAGCTGAACACTGTGAGCAGGACGCACTGCACTAACTTGTAGCTTTAGATGAACACTGTGCAGAGCTCGCAAAAAAATAACTTGTAGGTTTAGCTGAACACTGTGAGGAGGACGCACCACACTAGCTTGTAGTTTTAGCTGAACACTGTGAGCAGGACGCACTGCACTAACTTGTAGCTTTAGATGAACACTGTGCAAAGGTCTCACTACACTAACTTGTAGTTTTAGCTGAATACTGTGAGGAGGACGCACCACACTAACTTGTAGTTTTAGCTGAACACTGTGAGCAGGACGCACTGCACTAACTTGTAGTTTTAGCTGAACACTGTGAGGAGGACGCACCACACTAGCTTGTAGTTTTAGCTGAACACTGTGAGCAGGACGCACTGCACTAACTTGTAGCTTTAGATGAACACTGTGCAGAGCTCGCAAAAAAATAACTTATAGGTTTAGCTGAACACTGTGAGGAGGACGCACCACACTAACTTGTAGTTTTAGCTGAACACTGTGAGCAGGACGCACTGCACTAACTTGTAGCTTTAGATGAACACTGTGCAAAGGTCTCACTACACTAACTTGTAGTTTTAGCTGAACACTGTGAGGAGGATGCACCACACTAACTTGTAGTTTTAGCTGAACACTGTGAGCAGGACGCACTGCACTAACTTGTAGTTTTAGCTGAACACTGTGAGGAGGACGCACCACACTAACTTGTAGTTTTAGCTGAACACTGTGAGCAGGACGCACTGCACTAACTTGTAGTTTTAGCTGAACACTGTGAGGAGGACACACCACACTAACTTGTAGTTTTAGCTGAACACTGTGAGCAGGACGCACTGCACTAACTTGTAGCTTTAGATGAACACTGTGCAGAGCTCGCAAAAAAATAACTTGTAGGTTTAGCTGAACACTGTGAGCAGGACGCACCCCACTAACTTGTAGGTTTAGCTGAACACTGTAAGCAGGACGCACCCCACTAACTTGTAGTTTTAGCTGAACACTGTGAGCAGGACGCACTGCACTAACTGTAAATAGTCTAGCTGCCTGACTGTGGTACTAATAGGATCAAAAGAACACCAGCAATTTTCTTCAGGTAGCTGTAAATACTGTAACAAGACAAGCCTGCCTGTCAGTAAGAAGATAACAGGAACGGATCTAGCTAAACTGAATACAGTGTATATATATATATGCAACACTTGGGATGCATATATATATATAAACAATACACTATAAGTGCAGCTAACTCACTGACTGTCCTGCCTAATCTAGCTAACTCAAATGAAATGACACTGTCTCTCTCCCTCTATCTAAGCACACCGGAACACACTACACAGGGCCGCCGTGTAGGCAGCCTTATATAGTGTGGGGCGTGTTCTAAACCCCCTGAGCCATAAATAGCCAAAGCCACCCTGGCTTTGGCCAATTACAGCTCTCTCTACCGAAGGCGCTGTGAATGGCCAAGCATGCGGGTCATAGTGCATGCTTGGCCAATTATCAGCCAGTAATGCACTGCGATGCCGCAGTGAATTATGGGCTGTGACGCGCCACACGAATTTGGCGCGAACGGCCCATAACGTTCGGAATTCGGCGAATGACCGAACAGCCAATGTTCGAGTCGAACATGGGTTCGACTCGAACACGAAGCTCATCCCTATTCAGGAGATCACGAGAAATAATAAATAAATCAGTTAGTAAGAACTCTGTGTGAATATCAGCAGAAAAACAACTTCATTATTCTGGCATTCTAAAGAAGAAGAGAATTAAAAGATTTGCAGCGTGACGAATGTGCTATCTCCATTACAAACGCTAGTTTTACTAGTCCAAACGCTTCCGTCTCACACTTGATTCAGAGCATGCGTGGAATTTTGTGCGGCGGAATTGTGAATTTACGACAACAGATTTTGCCCATCAGTGCAGCCTATCATTGTCCATCAGTGACCATCAGTGCAGCGTATCAGTGCCCATCAGTGCAGTGAATAATTTCCCATCAGTGCAGCCTATCAGTGCCCACCAGTGCAGTATATCATTGCCCATCAGTGCAGCATATCATTGCCCATCAGTGCAGCGTATCATTGCCCATCAATATAGCCCATCATTGCCCATCAGTGCAGCGTATCAGTGCCCATCAGTGCAGCGTATCATTACCCATCAGTGCAGAATATCATTACCCATCAGTGCAGCATATCATTGCCCATCAGTGCCGCGTAATAGTGCCCATCAGTGCAGAGTAATATTGCCCATCATTGCAGCATACCCTTGCCCATCAGTGCAGTGTATCATTGCCCATATGTGCAGCATATCATTGGCCATCAGTGCAGCATATCAGTATCCATCAATGCAGCCTATCATTGCTCATACATGCAGCCTATCAGTGCCCACCAGTGCAGTGTATGATTGCCCATCAGTGCAGCATATCATTGCCCATCAGTGCAGCATATCATTGCCCAACAATGCAGCCCATCATTGCTCATCAGTGCAGCTTATCAGTGCCCATCAGTGCAGCGTATCATTGCCCATCAGTGCAGCATACATTTGCCCGTCAGTGCAGCGTATCATCACCCATCAGTGCCGCGTATCAGTGCCCATTAGTGCAGCGTATCATTGCCCATCAGTGCAGCATATCATTGCCCATATGTGCAGCATATCATTGGCCATCAGTGCAGCATATCAGTATCCATCAATGCAGCCTATCAGTGCCCACCAGTGCAATGTATCCGTGCCCATTAGTGCAGCATATCATTGCCCATCAGTGCAGCATATCATTTACCATCAGTGTAGCATATCATTGCCCACCAATGCAGCCCATCATTACCCATCATTGCAGCGTTTCAGTAACCATTAGTGCAGCATATCATTGCCCATCAGTGCAACGTATCATAGCCCATCAGTGCAGCATACCATTGCCCATCAGTGCAGCGTATCATCGCCCATCAGTGCCGCGTATCAGTGCCCATCAGTGCAGCATATCATTGCCCATCAATGCAGCATACCCTTGCCCATCAGTGCAGCGTATCACTGCCCATATGTGCAGCATATCACTGCCCATCAGTGCAGCATATCATTGCCCATATGTGCAGCATATCATTGGCCATCAGTGCAGCATATCAGTATCCATCAATGCAGCCTATCAGTGCCCACCAGTGCAGTGTATCCCTGCCCATTAGTGCAGCATATCATTGCCCATCAGTGCAGCGTATCATTGCCCATCAGTGTAGCATATCATTGCCCACCAATGCAGCCCATCATTGCAGCGTATCAGTGCCCATTAGTGCAGTGTATTATTGCCCATCAGTGCAGCGTATCATAGCCCATCAGTGCAGCATACCATTGTCCATCAGTGCAGCGTATCATTGGCCATCAGTGCCCATCAGTACAGAGTATCATTGCCCACCAGTGCAGCATACCCTTGCCCATCAGTGCAGCGTATCATTGCCCATATGTGCAGCATATCATTGCCCATGTGTGCAGCATATCATTGGCCATCAGTGCAGCATGTCAGTATCCATCAATGCAGCCTATAATTGCCCATACGTGCAGCCTCATCAGTGCCCAGCCATGCATCAGGGAGGAATCAGGAGGATCTGCCGGCCAGATGACACAGAGCGGGGATCTCCCGCTGAGACGCAGCTTGTATATGAATAGCCGCCACTGTCAAACGAAGTTCATGCTCCTAGACTGGCTACTCTAATAGACAGCACACTGGTCCAATGCCGTTCCAGGAGGCGGGACTTTGTTTGACAGAGGCCGGCTATTCATTTACAAACCGCGTATCAGCGGGAGATCCCTGCTCTGTGTCATCCGGCTTCCCGATCCTTCTGACAGTTTCCTAGCTGATCGCTTCTGGCAGAAGTGGTGCAGCATTTTGTACAGGACATCAGAGTAGCCTGGGGACAGGGAGAACCACCTCTGTGCCGCTCTGATGGCCACACCGCTTCTGCCAGAAGCGATCAGCCAGGAAACTGTCGGCCCAGTCCGCCCCTGCTCCACACTCACCCTCAGCTAATTTCCACTCGCCAAATGCGAGCAGGCAAATGGAAATTTTGAGGGCTACGTGTGCAAACACCTTCCTCTGGGGGAGCACTTGCCCCCCCCATGTGGATGCCCATAAGTGTGTCACTGGCAGGATTGTGAGGTGTGAGGTGTGAGGATTGTGAGGTGAAAATAAAGAAAGAAAAGCCTGAGAAAGAGAACAAATGCATTCACCACATCCAAGAACTGGTAAGCTATAATTGTGTTCTTGGGTTTGGATACACTTCATGCCTTTTGCTATTTCAGGATAAATTCCAGACATGTTATAATTTTTTTCATAGTTACATTAAGTATATGCCATACCTGGTCAATGCTCCTGGAAGCTGGAAATCACTGAAGCAGACAGCGGTACTCCAATCATCTCCACTTGCGTCTGGGTCCCGTGCTGAGCGGCCGACCTGCTACATTGTGAATACAGGAGGTTAGCCACTCAGTAATGGCACTATTCAGAGAATGCATTGAATTTTCTGAATGAATGCAGAGCATTCTCTTATTGGACACTTTGGAGAATGTGATATCACCACCCCACCTCTCCATCTCATGCAATCAAAGAACGCTTTGCATTCATTCCGAAAATGCAAAGCAATCTCTAAATGGTGCCCGTGTTGTTTTCCAAATGGACCCAGAAGCAAGTGGAGTTCACTGATTTCCAGCTTTCAGGGGTGTCAGACAGGTATGGTATATACAGTACATAGTTACATTGGTCCAAGCTGGAACAATGAACTAATGTACAAATATACCATACCTGGAATTCATCTTTAATTATTTTATTTTCGGATATTTTTAGATTTTGTATAGTTGAGAGAGGTTTATTGAGCTGCTGTGTCCCACTTTTTTTAAACACTGTTCGTTTTAATGAGGATACCACATATAAATACTTTGTGTGAATTCCACAGTATGAATGGGTCAACGACAGATGGACCATTAATCTCAATGTATTCTATAGATTTTGACAGAGCGGCTATGTTTTCTGGTGGAGACATCAAGAATGTATAATTTCTCTCTGCCTGTTCGCTCTCCAATTGTGAATGACACAGGGGCATGATCTGACCAGGTAACATTATTAATTTCAGAACTGTTCACATTCTCTAGTAAAAATATGCCAACCAAAACCAGGTCAATTCTTGAATATGTGAGGTGGGAGTGTGGAAAAAAAGGTGAAGTCTCTTTCAGTGGAGTGCTGCCATCTCCACAGATTGTAGAGGTTAGATGAGGTAATGAAATGCACCAGTGTAGATCTTCAGGATTGGTTACTTGAAGGGTCCAAGACATCAATAGATTTGTCAGATATAGCATTAATGTCCCTGCAAAGGAAAACATGGCCTTGGCGTAGAGCATTCCACACTGTTTCACATTAAGTATATACACATTGACTAAGGTGCATATACAGTAGTATTATTGATCTCACATACCAAGATGAAGTATTTCTCCAAGTCATTAAATACCACTGACGCGTATTTAAAGGTAACTGAATTTCTTCTTGTGTTTCTAGTGGATGCATTAGATAGCTAAATGTGAGGAAGCTGTCTGTCGGAGAATGTAGGAAGATTCTGAGTGCTAAATATGTCTCCTGCAAGCAGAGAACATCACATTTAAGATGACGTCCTTCCTTCCACAACATATGTCTCTTAGCTGGGCTTTTAAGCCCTCTTACATTTGACAGGGTAATTTTAAACTGCATTGGCATGGGAGATTAGTTGAATTATGAAATGACCAATCACTCACAGGAGGCTTTGTTGTGAAGAAGTAATTAAAAGAGAAGTATGGGTTTCCTTTTTTTTTTGCTTACATCTATTGTATGTGAGCTACTGATATCTAAAAATCTTTCCAACCCTCTCAGAAGTGCCCCTATTCTGCTAAAATCGAGCTGTGGGAGGGGCTATAGACTTTCATACAGCGTAATACCGACAATGGTCTGGCTCTGGAGTCTGGAGCCACCCACTTTCCTGTCATCTTGCTTGATTGATGTCGGCTCTCTGCTCTCTGCTAGTTCCCGAGACTTCACAGACTGTAGCTGCTCCCTCCTCCCCTGCAGCCTGTTCTGATCAGAAGAATTGACAGAGATAACAGCACTTCAGTGACTAATGTAGGAGAAGTCACTGATAGAGCTGTGTATGTAAATGTCCTCTACATATTACTATCTACCAGAGTGAAAACAATATATTTGTAAAGCAGAATACACACAGGGATGTGACAGCACACAGGCATTCCATGCATTACTGGTATAGTTAAATGAAATAAAATCAGAGCTAACATTGTGAATGAATCCTTTTATTGACTGGATTTTTATATGAGACAATTAAACTTTCCATTCACATCTAATTGTATTTTCATAATGAAGCATCAAGCTCCTCAGACATGGACAGAGCTTTGCTCCCTCATAATTGGTGTATTACCTGGTACCCCTATAGTGATAATGTTTCCTTCATTGTAAATAGAGTATTACAGGATCACATGCCGTACAGTGCTATCACATGCCGTACAGAGTCATCACATGTACAAGTGAATGTGAGAGATGACATCACTAAGGGAGCTAGGAAGGAGGTGGAATCCTTATGGGTAGAGCTCCAAAGGGATGAAGCTAAAGGGAAAATAATACTGGGAGTATGCTATAGGCCCCCTAACCTGAGAGATCTCCTATCACAATTTGGATTAGCAGCAAGGATGGGAAGTGTTATCATAATGGGGGATTTTAATTTTCCAGATATAGACTGGGTGGAAGGAACCACGCATTCATCTAAGGCTCGCCAGTTCCTAAATGTCTTGCAGGTCAATTTTATGGGTCAGATGGTAGATGCACCAACTAGAAATAAAGCATTACTGGATCTACTGATTACCAACAATACAGACCTGATCACGGATGTGGAAATACGGGGCAATTTAAGTTACAGGATCACTGGCTTCAGTATAAATCACACAAATAGGAAACATAAGGGGAATACAGACACTGAATTTCAAAAGAGCCAACTTCCCTAAACTACAAACCTTGCTATAAGGCATAAATTGGGATAAAATCTTGGGAACAAAGAACACGGAGGAGAGATGGGTTTGCTTTAGAAGCATATTAAATAAGGGCATAAGCCAATCCATCCCATTGGGTAATACATTTAAAAGAGTGAACAAAAGTCCTGGATGGCTTAACTCCAATGTAAAAATGCATATAAAAGCAAAGGAGAAGACCTTCAAAAAATACAAGGTTGAGGGATCATCATCAGCATTCAGAGTTTATAAAGAATGCAACAAAAAATGTAAGGGTGCAATAAGGACAACTAAGATAGAACATGAAAGACACATAGCGGAGGAGAGCAAAAAAAATCCCAAGAAATTCTTTAACCACTTCAATACCAGGCACTTAGACACCTTCCCGCCCAGGCCAATTTTCAGCTTTCAGCGCTGTCTCAATTTGAATGACAATTGCGCAGTCATGCTACACTGTACCCAAACAAATTTTTTATCATTTTGTTCCCACAAATAGAGCTTTCTTTTGGTGGTATTTGATCACCTCTGCCGTTTTTATTTTTTGCGCAACAAATAAAAAAAGACCTAAAATTTTGAAAAAAAACAAGTTTTTCTTTGTTTCTGTTAAAACTTTTTGTAAATAAGCACGTTTTCTTCTTCAATGACGGGCACTGATATGGCTGCACTGACGGGCACTGATACAGCGGCACTGATGGGCACCGATGAGGTGGCACCAATGAGGTGGCACTGATGAGGTGGCACTGACGGGCACTGATGATGGGCACTGATAGGCGGCACTGATGGGCAGTGATAGGTGGCACTGATGGGCACTGATAGGTGGCACTGGTATGTGGCACTGATGGGCACTGATAGGTGGCACGGATGGGCACTTATAGGCGGCACTGATGGGCACTCGTAGGTGGCATTGATGGGCACTCGTAGGTGGCATTGATGGTTACTTATGGGTGGCACTGATAGTTGGCACAGATGGGCATGGATGGGCACTGATAGATGGGCACTGATGGGCATGGATTGGCACTGACAGGTGGCATGAATGGACACTGATGGGTGGCACTGATGGCACTGCTTGTTTGCAGTCATGCCCCTAAGGGTGGCATTGCTGGGCATCACTGCAACATAATGGTGCAAATCAGTGCCCATTTGTGGGCACTGATTGGCACAGATTTGGCACACTGGGCACATGTGGATGGCCATGGGGTACATACCTGGCCATCCACATGTTGCCCCTTCCCTGGTGGTCCTAGTGGCGATCCCTGGTGGTCCAGTGTGGTGATCTGCGGGGGGGCAGACGCGAGTGAGGAAGAACCGATCAACGGCTCTTCCCATTGATCCGCCGGAGGCTCTTTACCAAGATTGGTGTAGCGGTGTGTCAGACTGACACACTGCTCCACCGATCGCCGCGATGCGCGCCCCCGGGGGCGCGCTGCGGCATGTTATCCTGCTGGACATCATATGACGTCCAGTCAGAATAACAGAACCACTTCCCGGACGTCAATCCGCCATAGGGCGGGCAGGAAGTGGTTAAGTATAGCCCCATAAAGAATGAGGAAGGACATCTGGTTACAAAAGATGGGGAGATGGCGAAGGTATTGAATTTATTCTTCTCCTCAGTCTTCACAAGGGAAATGAGGGGCTTCAGTAACCAAAATTGCAGTGTTCATCCTCATGACACATCACAGGAAGCACCTCCATGGTTAACAAAGGACAGAATTAAAATTAGACTTGGGAAACTTAACATTAATAAATCACCGGGACCAGATGGCTTGCTGGCTTGCACCCGAGGGTACTTAGGGAACTCAGCCAAGTAATTGCCAGACCATTGTTCCTAATTTTTACTGACAGTCTGCTGAATGAAATGGTACCAGCTGATTGGAGAAAAGCCAATGTAGCACCAATATTTAAAAAGGGCCCAAAATACGACCCTGGAAATTACAGACCAGTTAGCCTAACATCAATAGTATGTAATCTCTTGGAGGGGATGATAAGGGACTATATACAAGATTTTAGCAATGAGAATGGTATCATTAGCAGTAATCAGCATGGATTTATGAAGAATCGTTCTTGCCAAACCAATTTATTAACCTTCTATGAGGAGATGAGTTGCCATCTAGATAAAGGAAGGCCCGTAGACGTGGTGTATCTGGATTTTGCAAAAGCATTTGACACAGTTCCCCATAAAAGTTTACTATACAAAATAAGATCCATTGGCATGGACCATAGGGTGAGTACATGGATTGAAAACTGGCTACAAGGGCGAGTTCAGAGGGTGGTGATAAATGGGGAGTACTCGGAATGGTCAGGGGTAGGTAGTGGGGTCCCCCAGGGTTCTGTGCTGGGACCAATCCTGTTTAATTTGTTCATAAACGGCCTGGAGGATGGGGTAAACAGTTCAATCTCTGTATTTGCGGACGATACTAAGCTAAGCAGGGCAATAACTTCTCCGCAGGATGTGGAAACCTTGCAAAAAGATCTGAACAAATTAATGGGGTGGGCAACTACATGGCAAATGAGGTTCAATGTAGCAAAATGTAAAATAATGCATTTGGGTGGCAAAAATATGAATGCAATCTATAAACTGGGGGGAGAACCTCTGGTGGAATCTAGGATGGAAAAGGACCTGGGGGTCCTAGTAGATGATAGGCTCAGCAATGGCATGCAATGCCAAGCTGCTGCTAACAAAGCAAACAGAATATTGGCATGCATTAAAAAGGGGATTAATTCCAGAGATAAAATGATAATTTTCCTGCTCTACAAGACTCTGGTCCGGCCGCACCTAGAGTATGCTGTCCAGTTCTGGGCACCAAACCTCAGGAAGGATGTACTGGAAATGGAGCGAGTACAAAGAAGGGCAACAAAGCTAATAAAGGGTCTGGAGGATATTAGTTGTGAAGAAAGGTTGCGACCACTGAACTTATTCTCTCTGGAGAAGAGACGCTTCAGAGGGGATATGATTTCAATATACAAATACCATACTGGTGACCCCACAATAGGGATAAAACTTTTTGGTGGAAGGGAGTTTAACAAGACTCGTGGCCACTCATTAAAATTAGAAGGAAAGAGGTTTAACCTTAAACTATGTAGAGGGTTCTTTACTGTAAGAGCGGCAAGGATGTGGAATTCCCTTCCACAGGTGGTGGACTCAGCTGGGGGGGGGCATCAATAGTTCCAAGAAACTATTAGATAAGCACCTGCATGATCACAACATACAGGGATATACAATGTAATACTGACATATAATCACACACAGGTTGGACTTGATGGACTTGTGTCTTTTTTTGACCTCACCTACTATGTAACTATGTAACATGCCATACAATGCCATCACATGCTGTACAGAGTCATCACATGCTGTACAATGCCATCACATGCTGTACAGAGTCATCACATGCCATACAGAGTCATCACATGCCGTACAGTGCCATCACATGCGTACGGGGATGGGGATGATGGGATTGTATAGGAGTACAGGGGATGATGGGATTTTATAGGAGTACAGGGCATGAGGATTGTTGGACTGTATAGGAGTATAGGGGATGGGGATGATGGGATTATATGGGAGTACAGGGGATGAGGATGATGGGATTGTATAAGAGTACAGGGGATGGGAATGATGGTACTGTATAGGAGTACAGGGGATGGGGATGATGGGACTGTATAGGAGTACAGGGGATGGGGATGATGGGATTGTATAGAAGTACAGGGGATGGGGATGGGGATGGTGGGACTGTATAGGAGTACAGGGGATGGAAATGATGGGACTGTATAGGAGTACAGGGGATGGGGATGATGGGATTATATAGGAGTATAGGGGATGGGGATGATGGGATTGTATAGGTGTACAGGGGATGGGGATGATGGTACCGTATAGGACTACTGGAGATGGGGATGATAGGACTGTATAGGAGTAAAGGGGATGGGGATGATGGGACTGTATAGGAGTACAGGGGATGGTGATGGTGGGACTATATAGGAGTGCATGGGATGAAGATATATAGTTACATAGTAGGTGAGGTTGAAAAAAGACACAAGTTCATCAAGTCCAACCTATGTGTGTGATTATGTGTCAGTATTACATTATATATCCCTGTATGTTGCGGTCATTCAGGTGCTTATCTAATAGTTTCTTGAAGCTATCAATGCTCCCCGCTGAGACCACCACCTGTGGAAGGGAATTCCACATCCTTGCCGCTCTTACAGTAAAGAACCCTCTACGTAGTTTAAGGTTAAACCTCTTTTCTTCTAATTTTAATGAGTGGCCGTGAGTCTTGTTAAACTCTCTTCTGCGAAAAAGTTTTATTTCTATTGTAGGGTCACCTGTATGGTATCTGTATATTGAAATCATATCCCCTCTCAAGCGTCTCTTCTCCAGAGAGAATAAGTTCAGTGCTCGCAACCTTTCCTCATAACTCAGATCCTCCAGACCCTTTATTAGCTTTGTTGCCCTTCTTTATACTCGCTCCATTTCCAGTACTTCCTTCCTGAGGACTGGTGCCCAGAACTGGACAGCATACTCCAGGTGCGGCCGGACCAGAGTCTTGTAGAGTGGGAGAATTATCGTTTTATCTCTGGAGTTGATCCCCTTTTTAATGCATGCCAATATTCTGTTTGCTTTGTTAGCAGCAGCTTGGCATTGCATGCCATTGCTGAGCCTATCATCTACTAGGACCCCCAGGTCCTTTTCCATTCTACATTCTCCCAGAGGTTCTCCCCCTAGTGTATAGATTGCATTCATATTTTTGCCACCCAAATGCATTATTTTACATTTTTCTACATTGAACCTCATTTGCCATGTAGTTGCCCATCCCATTAATTTGTTCAGATCTTTTTGCAAGGTTTCCACGTCTTGCGGAGAAGTTATTGCCCTGCTTAGCTTAGTATCGTCTGCAAATACAGAGATTGAACTGTTTATGATGATGGGATTGTATAGGAGTGCAGGAGATGGGGATGATGGGACTGTATAGGAGTACAGGGGATGGGATGATGGGAATGTACAGGAGTACAGGGATTAGGGATGATGGGATTTTATAGGAGTACAGGGGATGGGTATGATGGGATTGTGTAGGAGTACAGAGGATGGGGATGATGGGACTGTATAGGAGTACAGGGGATGGGGATGATGGGACTGTATAGGAGTATAAGGGATGGGGGTAGAGATGACATCAGTGGCAGAAGGATGGTGGGGGATGGGATCAGTGACAGAGAGATGATTTGTATGTACAATAAAGGAGACTCTGGGGACATATCAGGGGTCACTTTAGATGTGGGGGAGGTGTCAGTATCCTATGTACTGTACACAGGTATGCTCTCTACATATAGCACTGTGTACATTTCAGAGAACAGACACAGGGCACAGGTCACTATACTGCTTACCATGTCTCCTCTTCTGACATAACACAGCGCTATGTGTAGAGAGCTCACCAGTGTTCATTTCTGTACATGAGAAGTTTTCAGTGACTCTCCCCCCTCCCCCCATCAGCTGGAGGAGACGCTGACATGTAATTTGAATGAGTGAGAGGGAGGAGGGGGGGATTCTGAGGACATAGGAACATCAAAGCCCAGGGGAGATGTGTTGGAGTCTCGCAGAGGAGAGCTTGCAGATAACAGCCAGAGAAAGATGAGGGCTTCACTGCCTGTACCACACTGTCTCTCTGCTTCCGGGTTTTAGCTGGGGACACGCTGCCATGGAAACAGAGGCACGTGAAAAACATGCTCGTTCTAGATAGCAGTTTGGGTGTGCACCTCTTCACCAAAACACACCCACATGTCCTTCAGAGGGAGAAAGTGAAGGAGTGGCTGGATTGTGGAGCTGTGTTCACCCCTTGGAAACTTTTGAACTGAAAAAGAACTGTTAGAGGCTGATTCTGGACCCTTCAAAAGACTATTCTGCAAAAACTAAAGGGCTGAGGAAAGAAAGAAATGCAATGCAGGTATGAGGGTAGCATGTACTACCTATTTTTGCATTTCCATATTTCTCCTTTAAGTAGGATATTACCTTGTGGTTAAAGAAATGTGGCCAGGGCTCTTTTGGCCATACTTCTCCTGTGTGTCACAGGAATGCATTTAGTTCTGCACTCCTGTGACCCAGATTCAGCCAGCAGTGAGCTAAAGCCTACTGTCAGCTGACGACACAGAGCTGGTCCAGGCTCTGCATGGATCCCAACAATAATGTCGGGATCTGCCCAGATGCTTGACTGGCAACTGGCTGATCCTCTCAGTGCTTCACAAAAGCCTGAGCCAGCTGTTCCCGCCCCCTCCATAGTCTGCTACTCCAGTGAGCGCTGGAGGGCCAGAGCACGGAGCGGTGAACTGTGCTTAGAGTGGAACCGAAAACTGTGCAATTAGTGATCTTTGCTCTCAGTGTAGAGCCAGTGGGGGGATCCACTGCAGCCTATGCTGCAGCCATCTAGGTGAGTATGTATGTTTTTTTCACATCCCCACACTTATCTTTTAAAGAAAACATGGTAGAGTGATCAAGACTTGAAGCTACAGATGGCTCTGGAAGTATCCTTGAAGCAAAACTAAATGCAAAACTTTTTGATTTAGTTTCAGATAGAGTGGAGAGGGATTGGAACACCTATTAGGTTTTTACTGCTGTTTGTGCCCCCATTAGGGACATTCACCCTCTCTATTTGTCCTGTTTATCATTATCACTGAAAGTGAAAGTAAAAGAAAATTCCAAATCCCCCAAAGGATTACCTTAATTTTCAGGGATTTTTTCTCACTTTCTGTTTTGGCCATGGGACAGGAAGTGAACATAAATCTCTCCAATGGGACACAGGTGGCAAAAAATCTGACTTATAAGTAACAACATCCATGTGGGTGGAGTCAGAGCAAAATTACATAACGGCACCATCCCAAACACACACTCTTTTATGGCATGGAGTAAGGTGTTGGTTGTTTTTTCTTTCCCCCAACCTCTCTCCTCCTGCCTCCCTTCCCCCCTGACCTTATATATCCTTTATGAGTGCTCAACTGTAAATTAATCTTGTTGCTGGTACATATCTATTTTGCTATAACACAATTATGTGATATTCTAATGTTTCCTAATTTTAATGTTAGCAGCTGTGCTGTTCCTTACTGTTGACATGGATTCTGACAAAGCATTGAAAAGCAAAATGCGTTAATCCTGCATGCTCATCCTCCGTGAACAGTAGGTGACCATGTGTTACACATTGTAATATGTTTTTGAAGTTGATTGAGTTCTTAAGTTGATTGATAAAGTCTGTATTTTAGACTTTATGTCCATATTTTTAAATTTTAAGTTTTTATTATGTCATAAAAAAAAGTATATATGTTTCATATTTGGTTCTCTCTTGGTATTTAACTTAGGTCACATTTAAAGTCCATTATCTCACTCCCACGCTTCCATTCTTGGTATTGGCAGTTGAGATTTACTTCTTGGCAGGGGTTATAACTCTCCCTTACTCTATCCAGTTTAAAAAAAAGTTTTGCCTTCAGTTATACTTTAAGGGCTCTTTCACACGGGGCGGATCAGTGATGCTCAGCCGATCCCCGCTGAGCAGAAAGATGACAGGTCCATCGCTGCACACTGTGCAGCTACGGACCTGTCAGAGCGCCGCTCTCCCCTATGGGGGATCGGATGATGACGGACCGTAGTGTCCGTCGTCACCCGATCCGATCCGAAAACGGATGGAAAAGTAGGTTTTTCCTCCGTTACACTTTTCGGATCAGAGCGGGTCGGATGTCATGTCACCGCTGACATCCGACGCTCCATAGGGATACATGTATGTCCGTTTTTCATCCGAAAACGGAAGGATGAAAAACGGACATACGGATCCCTCGTGTGAAGGAGGCCTAAGAGTAATGATAGACCAGCTCCAATGAAGTGTAGTCAGACGATGAGTGGTATGTACCCTTAAAAAGAGGAACCTAACAAAGAAAAGGTCAGCTTTTTTTATGGCATCAACCGCCCCAGGGAGTTGTCTATAACACTTGCCTCTGATGCTGAAAGGCTATTAGTAAGGGATGAAGCCTGTGAAAAAGCACCTTTCAAATGAAGTGATCATTTGCGGTCATCCAGGCAGCCTTGCCATGCTTTTCCTTCCATGGAGGAGGGGCCATGTGTAGATCCTGGAGAGCCACCGCTGCCATCTTGGCTGGTATGTCAGAGCAGTGGGGGGAAGAAGTCTGTCATCTTCCCTGGCGCTCTTTTTGTTTTTGCCAAAAGTTATATGGAGGAAGCCCACCGCTGTGCAATGTCCTGCGCCACTGTTCCAAGCCCCAGCGAGCCTGTATAATGCTAAGCACAGCTTCTAAGTGGCCATCTTTCTCAGATGCTGCCCATGCATTCTAATTATTCTATTTTTACAATGTCTACCAAGTAATACAAACCCAAATAGAGGGATAGAAACAACATTTACAGAGCATAGGAAGCTGCAGAGACAATCACTTACATGGTATATGGAGAAAACAAAGAATAAGATAATGTGTAGTGCTGCTAAACCAATCTGGGCAGCATTACGTAAGGAACATTTTCGTGAATATTGGTAATGAACATACAGCTTCTGCCACAGATTTCACTATTTGAGTATTTTTAATCAAAAAGCCCTTACTCTTGAGAAACTATATTCATCTTCAAAAGTGAAAGTTATTCTCATATCCCTAAAGTCACAAGGGGTCATTAATGAAAACCTTTATAAAGGTTTTGAAGCATTGCTCATCGGCTGTCCAATTTCTGCATTATCTTGTTTACTTAAACAGCACTCTTGTGTGGAACACAAATGGTATATGTATCCAGTGCCATCTGTCTGCCAGACAAGAACCCTTGACTTGATGAAGAGCAGAGCAGCAGACTCCTTAATTTCATTATACAAGAACGAGGACCAGCCAAGCAGCTGCACCTGGACACCATGTTCGACCAGTTACCAATGTAGATGTAGCATTAACACAATAATCATCTCTTAATTCGCTAACAGCTGTGGGTGATATTTTACTAAATATTCACACATGGAACTCATTTAGAGAACAAGTAAAGAACAGATAATGCCCCATTGTCTGTGGCAAGCATCTTTCTATTTATCCCATGCACTAGACAAAAAAATGTAATTTTGCTACCTTCAATATATCTATCGTGTAGGAACATGGCTTTCTTTTGGCTCAAATATGGTTAAATAGAAGTCTTTTCCTTCAATCTGTTTCAGAAAATGTAATTATGGGCAATTTAATTTGCTTGCTGAAGAAGTGTTCTTAATCTTCTTTGTAGGCATTGAAAACCCTTTCTCTTCTGTTCAATGTCACAATTAGTAGCAGTATAGAAAATAATCTGGTAAAAATTTGCACTATAATATATATACACGAAATGTAAATAGGATTACATGCTATTTAAAGGGTGTTACTATGAAATCAGAATGTGCTTAAAGTGAAAAATAAAGAAAAAGTTATAGAAGTGATTTGAAGACTATTTATAAAAAGAATGTAATTGGGAAAAAAATAATTTGGGGACAATACTTATTAATGTGACGCCACAGCTTGCCTGAGTTTGGGAGTTGTGGACAGTCATGTTGTTTGAGCTGGAAAAACAGGTGAAAGAATCATAACTGGTGACCAATAGCAATTGGCATTTAAGAGGTTTGTCAAGGGTCAAGTAAGAGACTGGGCACAGTAAGAGACTGGGCAAAGCAATGATACACAGTGAAGACACAAGATATAGTGCACATGGTAATTAATTTACTCAAACAAATGCAAGAAGGCACAGGCATTGAGGTACAGTGTTAAGGACTTCAATCTATCCTTTCAGAGCCCTGTAACTGTGATCAGTAGTGATCACTGGTACATACCAGGCATCTCAGCATTTACTGATACATGGGTGGTAAAAGCCATAAGTATACATGTGGATATGCTTTTCAGGTAAAAAGCTCTTTCATTTTTCAATCGTGCTGTCCTAAAGCCATTAATAATATAGATGCAGAAAGACTACATCGAGCCATCTGTGCTCCTCCATTGACATTTTCTTATGTTCATGTCATCTTTGTCATGATGCCCCCTGACCATTAGGAATTTACATAGTACCTACAATTCCCAGTGCCAGTCAACACAGATATCCCTTTGTTTTATGTTGTCCACCCCCCCTCCCCCCACCTTTACCATTGAAGCTGCATCCTCATCAATATCACCAGAACCACTGTCATATTTTCCTACAACATTGCCAACCTCAATAAACCCTTGCAAAAACCTTAATGTACATGTTTATTTTTTTATTGTTGTAGTGTGTTCATCTCTCTGCTGAGAGGTCCAGAGCATTATCAGTGATAACTGATCAGAGAAATTCTTCCGACATGGCCACCTGATCATTTTGCCCAAACACCCCTAATTTGCCACTCTTTGTCTTTTGTGCACTCATATGGAACTGCAAAACACAGATAAAATGATTTACTTAGAATGCTTAAATAGCGTTTATAGCTGTAGGTACTTAAAGGGAAAGCATCACAGATTTGAAGTCATGTTAATATTTTATAATATATTTTTATAATTTTTTTTTTGGTTTAAAGAATATTAAACTTATGTTTTATATCTTTTGTTTTACTGTTGACACCAAATCTTTATTTCACAAATAAACATTTAATACGGGTTGGGGTTTCTACGAAGAGAGCACAGCATTGTCTGTTTGATTTCAGACTCGGAATCTCTATCTGAAACCCTGTATGGATCAGCAAGGATGGTGGAGAAAGAATCATCAGTCCTGACCTAATAAGCTGTGTGCAGGTAGTCTAATGCAAATTTTCTTTAGAATATCATAATTACGAATTTTCATGCTAATTTCGCACCATCTTTGAGCCGTAGCAACAGAGGATTTTTGTGCGCCCATCGAATTTGAGTGATCTGGTGTGTTGGAAAGTTTTTGAAAAATGAACAAATTTCTAATCAATGATGGCAGAATCGTGCGAGAAATATAATTGAAAAAAGAATGTGCTTGAGCTGTGACCTGGAGAGAAAAGAAGATTCCCCCACCACAAAATTTATTTTCTGTAGTAACATGAGGTGAAATTGAAGGTTTCGTTAGTCATATTTCTAAATCAATGGTGGCACCATCGGATCACAAAACTCACAAAATTTCTTTTTTTTTTTATTAAAGCACAGTGGCTAAGTAGTTAGCACTTCCGCCTAGCAGCACTAGGGTTGTTGCTTTGAATCCCAACCACCGCATTAACTGCCAGGAGTTTGCATGTTCTACCTGTGCCTGTGTGGGTTTCTCCAGGTACTCCCCTTCCTCCCACACTCCAAAAACATACAGGTAGGTTAATTGGCTTCTGTATAAATTGGCCCTAGTATGTTTATGTATGAATGTTTATATGTGAAATATATTTATATGCAAAGTTTCACGTTATCTGAAAAATCAAAACAATTTTAGTTAATATAGAGAGAGAAACCGCATACAAAACTCTAACGCCCCGTACTCACGGTCGGAAAATGTGTGATAGGACCTGATAGGACGTGTGCGGGCTCCATCACACATTTTGCAAGACAAGTTTGAGCCAACATTCGTCGGAAAAAATCCATGGATTTTGTTGTCGGAATGTCCGATCAATGTCCGACCGTGTGTACAGGGCATAAGTATTTTTGCCTTTAATTAAAACACCACTATTACTTAAACATGAAAAATAAACAGTATTGCATATTTTCATGGCACAATAGTTGTTTTCACAACAGGGCATTCATTTTACTGATATCTTTACTAATTATTTTTTATGATAAATATCAACACATATTAGAGTTGGTAAGGTCAATTATATGTTTCCATCAAATGGTACCACCGTGGCCTTCAACATCTAATCAATTTGTAACAAGGTTTTATCCTTCTGCCTACAGGTCATCACTCCTCAACTAAATGGAAATGAATGGAAACATTTGGAACCCTGTATGTGACGTTCATGTCAGTAACTCCCTTTCCTCTGGAACAAGAGGTCAGGCAGCATTTGCCTTTCAGCAGGGCCATGATCCTGATTGCGCTTCTGGTCACCCCTTACAAAGATAAGAACAAGCTGCTAAAATCTTGCACAACAGTTTCCCCAGGCCTCTGATCTCTAACCTATTGATCCTGCAGGGGAAGCTGATTAGGAATGGTAAAGTATGCCTGCAGGAAAGAATATTTCCCAAAGGAGATCCATTGATGACAAGATCCAGGAACTAATCTTTATTTGTTCTGTAAATACTGTAAATTCATACACATTCATCGACATTTAGGTGCCTTCCTAATAAGCATTGTCAAACCTGAACTCCGGGTAGAAAAATAGTACCGTGCAAATGTCTTAGGCAGGTATGAAAAAATTAAGAATACTTTCAGAAATAGAAGTGTTAATGGTTTATTTTTTATCAGTTAAGAGAATGGAAAGTAAATGAACAGAAGAGAAATCCAAATCAATATCTGGTGTGTACCCTTTGCCTTCAAAACATCATCAATTTTCAATTCTTCTAGGTACACTTGCACACAGTTTTTGAAGGATCTAGGCAGGTAGGTCATTCTAAACATCTTGGAGAACTAACCACAGATCTTCTGTGGATGTATGCTGCCTCAAATCCTTCTCTCTCTTTATGTAATCCCAGACAGACACGATGATGTTGAGATCAGGGCTGTATGGGACCAAACCATCGCTTCCAGGACTCCTTCTTCTTATTTGTACCAAATATAGTTCTTAATGACATTGGCTGTATGTTTAGGGTGGCTATCCTACTGCAGAATACATTTGGGGCCAATCACACACCTCCCTGATGGTATGGCATGATGGATAAGTGTCTTCCTGTATTTCTCAGCATTGAGGACACCATTGATCCTGACCAAATCTCTAACTCCATTTGCAGAAATGCAGCCCCAAACTTGAGAGGAACCTCCACCATGCTTCACTGTTCACTTCAGACACTCATTATTGTACCGCTATCCAGCCCTTTGACAAACAAACTTCCTTTTGCTACGGACAAATATTTCACATTTTGACTCATCAGTCCAAAGCACCTGCTGCCGGTTTTCTGTGATGATTACAGTGCCCCTTTACACAGTGCCTCTTTACATTACAGTGCCCCTAGAAATCACAGCCCCCCCATCACATTTCCCCTTACAGTCATGCCCCCCTTTTTTCTCTCTGATCACAATGCCCCTTTTTACTGTCTGCCTCCCCTGCACAGTCCTACCTTCAGCAGGGCAGAGGCAGGATTCAGTCTGTGTGCCCTCTCCAGGGTCTCTTGCCCCGCTTACGATGTCATCCCATCAGCAGGGCAGGGGGCATGAGGAGTTGCAGATCTGGATCATATTAACAAGCGGGTGATTACTACATTATGAATAGACTCCGGTTCTCTGTGCAGATCTGCAGATCCTCCTGCCCCCTACTCTGGGAGAGCCAGGAGAGGAGACACAGGCATTGCCTCATAGCGGGGGTTGAACGGTGACCACGTTCTGTGTTAGCCTTGTCTGGACCATGGTTGCCTCTTACCACCCACTGTGCGGCACGGTCATCAACAGTTCACAGACTGGTACCGTTCCGCGGCCCAGGGGTTGGGGACTCCTGCATTAGCCAGCTCTTGTTAGGACATGCAGCCCACTGAAGTGTGAGACTTTTTCAGTGTATCTGCTGCCAACAACATAGTTGTGATCTGCAGTCTCTACCTGCAGATCATTAGCCTTTGTAAAAGTTTCAGCCATTTTGGAACTGCAAGCACGAGGAAACATATGACTTTGCTGCATCCAGCACAACACTTTTTACCTTTGGAGACAGAGAGGGAAGCCTTACAACGGATTTCAGAGTTTTAGGGTAGCATACAAGAAGCAGAGAAGAGGGTCAAGGGGGCATGCTCAGGAGGGTCAAACGAAGGATTCAACCTCTGCAGAATTTTCCTACACTGACCCCCCCTGTTTTGAGCAGTATCTTTCCCAAGGCAAATGTCTTTTCCACAGCGCTGGAGTGGTATTAAAAAAATCCTCAAATCTCCCCCATGTCCAGTGTCTTTATGTCAGCTTAACAAAACTGCTCACTTTGCAGCTGTCCCCATTCCAGCTTATAGAAACAACCCCCTTCTATAGGTTTAAGACCTGTACTACACCACAGTGGCAAGTATTCAGCTACTATTATTTTGCCCAGAAGGCCACCTCTTCCCTCCACCAGCATGAGGATTGTAGTGTGTCTGTGTCACTAGATCACGCTGCCAGTGGCAGGGTACTCATAACCACAGACACTTGGTTCAATGAGCATGTACAGGGATGCTACATGTCCTTCATGGCACACTGGGTGAATCTTCTGGTGGCTGTTTAGGATGCAGAACAAGACGCACTAATGAAGCTGGTGATGCTGTCATGTGTCTTGTCAAATGGTGACAGAGCAGTCACCTGTACCCCATCCTTCTCTTAGGCCTCATCCTCCAACTCCTTGAAACCAGCAATCCCCCAAGCACCTCAAAGCATAGGCAGCATACCAGACTAAATGCTGCCAAGCTATGTTATTGCTTCTATGTCAGGGGGACAGGAGCCACACTGGGCCAGAACTGCTGGCAGCTCTCCAGGCATAAACTGAAAGGTGGTTGACCCCATGCCATCTTCAGCCAAGCAAGTCATGTGTGACAGCATCACTAATCTGCTGGATGCCCTTGCCTGTGAAAAAAATCACACATGCACCTTGTCCGGCACATATCCTCAACCTGGTGGTGCAGCAGGTTATCATTAAGTACCTTGGCTTCCATGAGGTCTTTCATTAGACCAGAACAGTTTGTAGCCACTTTAGGCAGTTATACTTTACCTGGCCATGAGTTGCCTAGCAGAAATGCAGCAGCAACATGAGCTAACTATTAGCTTTCTCATCTGTGACTTTCTCATGAGCTAGAACTCAGTGTTGGCCATGCTGCAGAAAGCCATCAATAAGCACCTGTTGCCATTCGTGCATGGGAACAGACTCTGGGGAGCTGGCATCTTTTTAAGAGGTGACCAAAATTGTGAGCCACAGCAATATGGAGATTAGAGATACCATCTGTCTAGTGTTCCTCTTGGAGTACACACTGCATTGCCTGATAGACCAAGCACTGGGGGCACAGCAAGCCAGCATTTGCTTACTGTCTCAGTTCTTGTTAAGTAAAGGTGGCAGAAGGCTGAGGAGGAATATGAGGGGAAGGTTTGGGATTATGGCGTGGAGGAAGAGGGATGCTTCACCCCTCCAAAACCCTGGGTACATGGGTGGGGTAAGATTATTGATGGCAGCATTGTCTTCAGCACTATCAAGGACTCGTGGTTCTCTGCTGTAAGCAATTTGTGGCGATTGATGAATGTGGTCTTTTATGCACATATGCCTGTGCAAGGACCCCATGATTTTTAAAAAAGAAATGGGGCCATGGCTGGTAGGTAGGTTTAGCACACGGTGCTGCTTTACCCATATGGGACAGCAAAGTGTGCTTTTTGGTAAAGCCAAACTAAGCTCCATCTTTTGAATTGATTGGTGCTGTGTCTTCTTATCATCAGCTACCTCAAACTAAAGAACTAAAATACTTATCTGTCAGTTATTTGTTGCTGACCCAGATTAAGCTGACAACTCTCTTGCCTTCCACCTGTCTCAACTCCTGTCTCACGCTTCCTGATGATGTAGCATTACGAAATGTACGTTCCGGTCACGTCACTTCCGGGTCCAAGCTTCCAGTTTATCTCTTAGCATCAGTGGAATGCACGCCGACCTTCTAGAGTGAGCTGAGAGGTGTGCGGCTTCCACCGGCATTCATCGAAGGCTATCCCTAGTCCCGGGCTAGGCACCATCTAGTGTAACCAGGCATTTGTTATATTTTGTCAATTTTTTTAATAAAAATAATAATACGCTATTGATCCTCCTCTTGTCTTCTATCCCCCAGGGGCAACCATGTTGGAGAGGAAAGTAAGGTACAGAAGCTACTGGACCCATCCTCAGTCTACTTGTTCCAGTACTCCAATTTAGCGATCCCAGACCTTCTTTTTAATTAAAGAGGTCATGGAAATCTCATGAGCAAGTTTTCCATTAGAGCACATTGGGTGTGATTTGGATTTTTCCTCAAGTGGTGAAGGACTGTCTGCACACTTCTGATTTGATTCATCAAGTTTTTGTTTAGTTTATTCACTGAAGAAATTATGGACTTTTTATTTGATATTTTTTATTATCACTGTCCCTAATTATTGATTCCTTATCCACGATACATGGTCTGAAACTGTTTTTGTTAGCACGTTTATTGTATTGTCATTGTTTAGCGCCCCCTATCCACACATTTCACGTTGCTTAGTACTTTGTCTACAGTATTTGTGGAGCAGCTTTATAGTTTTTATATATTTGGTGCAAGGTTAATCTTTTTATTAGTGTCCTGTCTGGACCTGACTACTCTCTAGCCTGCCACCTGCCACGACCTATGCCTGGACCTGACTACTGTCTTGTTTGCCACCTGTCATGACCTCTGATTGGACCTGACTACTTGTTTGTCTATCACAGTGTGAACAGTCTCTGCACCATAGCCCTTCTATCCTAGCAACCTCTTGATGAGGCGATAATGAAAGCTGCGACCTGTTGTCAGTTTGCAGCAAAGAAAACCAGAGACCACTAGGTTTTCTGACCCATCTCTAACATCAGATTCTCTGGTGATCACTAAGTGGTACTTCATGCCTTACTAAGCCCAGCACTGCAAAGGTGTCATACAGTATTTCTGCAGCGGAACATAAGCTGCCAAATTTCTAATGTTTCCTGTAGGGTAAATCCTGTGTTGTGCCCTAATGTGTGTGGCTTATTCCAGTGTTCTGGCTGCCAAAATATGTGCAGCTTTTGTCTCTCAGATAAAATTCTCAAATGTTTATTTAAAAAGATTTATAATGTGTATATATATTGTCTCTCCTGCTTAAAATGCAGGGGGTTGGGTGGCAGCCTCTGTTCTGGTGGATTTGGGAGGTGATGCAGCAATCACGTGATTGCTAAATCACCTTTGAAGTAATATATGCAATATTATACAATCTAATATATCCTATATAACTATTGCATACATGTATTAACTTGCCTATTCCTATAAATTAGCTAGTCTAAAGAGTCTGATAAGCACAATGGTATAACAAACACATCTGCTTAGTAAACAATGCTACATTTATTTCCCAAGAAAATAAAAATATAATTAGGAAAAACTAACATAAAGGTATTAAAAGAAATTACAATGTTACAAAGCTTACAATCAGAACACAATACAAGAATATACTTATCACATCCTCTAGCTAGACTCATTGGCTGGTCTCAAGATTAGGGATGAGCTTAGAGTTTGAGTCGAATTCATGTTCGACTCGAACATCGGCTGTTCGCCAGTTCGCCGAACAGAGAACAATTTGGGGTGTTCGCGGCAAATTCGAAACCCGCGGAACACCCTTTAAAAGTCTATGGGAGAAATCAAAAGTGATATTTTTAAAGGCTTATATGCATGGTATTGTCATAAAAAGTGTTTGGGGACCTGGGTCCTGCCCCAGGGGACATGTATCAATGCAAAAAAAAGTTTTAAAAACGTCAGTTTTTTCGGAAGCAGTGATTTTACTAATGCTTAAAGTGAAACAATAAAAGTGTAATATTCCTTTAAATTTCGTACCTGGGGGGTGTCTATAGTATGCCTGTAAAGGGGCGTATGTTTCCTGTGTTTAGAACAGTCTGACAGCAAAATTACATTTCAAAGGAAAAAAAGTCATTTAAAACTCGCGGCTATTAATAAATTGTTGGTCCGACAATACACATAAAAGTTCATTGAATAAAACGGCATGGGATTTCCCCACAGGGGAACCCTGAACCAAAATGTAAAAAAAAAAAAAATGGCATGGGGGTCCCCCTAAATTCCATACCAGGCCCTTCAGGTCAGGTATGGATTTTAAGGGGAACCCTGCGCCAAAATTTAAAAAAAAATGGTGTAGGGGTCCCACAAAAATCCATACCAGACCCTTATCCGAGCACGCAACCTGGCAGGCCGCAGGAAAAGAGGTAGGGATGAGAGAGGGCCCCCCTCCTGAACTGTACCAGGCCACATGCCCTCAACATTTGGTGGGTGCTTTGGGGTAGCGGCCCCCCAAAGCACCTTGTCCCCATGTTGATGAGGACAAGGGCCTCATCCCCATAACCCTTGGCCGGTGGTTGTGGGGGGTCTGCGGGTGGGGGGCTTATCAGAATCTGGAAGCCCCCTTTAACAAGGGGACCCCCAGATCCCGCCCCCCCCGTGTGAAATGGTAATGGGGTACAAAAGTACCCCTACCATTTCACAAAAAAGTGTCAAAAATTAAAAAATGACAAGAGACAGTTTTTGACAATTCCTTTATTTAAAGTCTTCTTCTTTCCATCTTCTTCGGGTCTTCTTCCTTCTATCTTCATTTGGTTTCTTCCTCCATCTTCTTCTTCGTCCTCTGGTTCTTCCTCCGATCCTCTGCTTCTTGCTCCGGTGTTCTCATCCGGCATCTTCCTCCGCAGTGTCTTCTTCCCTGTTTCGTTCTTGGGCCGCTCCACATCCATGGGAGGCTCCCGCCGTGTGACGCTTCTCTTCTTCTGACACTTCTTAAATAATGGAGGGCGGGGCCACCCGGTGACCCCACCCCCCTCTGACGCACAGGGACTTGATGGGGACTTCCCTATGGGTTTCCCTGTGATGTCAGAGGGGGCGCGGTCACCCGGTTACTCCCGAAAAAACGACCGTTTTTAAAACTTTTTTTGCATTGATACACATCCCCTGGGGCAGGACCCAGGTCCCCAAACACTTTTTATGACAATAACTTGCATATAAGCCTTTAAAATTAGCACTTTTGATTATTCATGTTTGAGTCCCATAGACTTTAACGCTGTTCACGTGTTCGAATAAATTTTTTGCCTGTTCGCATGTTCTGGTGGGAACCGAACAGGGGGTTGTTCGGCTCATCCCTACTCAAGATGTTGAAAGAGCTCTGGGCCACATGGCTTAGGCCCACATCAGCATTCAGAGCAAGGTCTCAAGATGTTGAAAGAGAGGGCCAGAGCCATGAGGCTTAGGCAAAGGCCAGCATTGGAAGAGACAGAGCAAATTGTCTGTGTGTGATCCTTTTTACTCAAACATACACGCCCACTCGTAGCCACCCCCACTTGCCTCCTCCCCATAGATATTGCCAAGATGTATTCCTAATATCTATCCATTCTCCAGGAAGCATGCTGTACTGTCCATTAGGGGCAGGACTTGTCCATGAATCACCACTGTCCGACCTGGGTCAAATTTTAGCTTAACCCATCAATCATTTTGGCAGCAGTGGCTCTCTTTGAAGCTTTGTTTGCAGACGTGCTATCAGGAATTCTCATAGACAGACCGGAGTCAGTGTCGTCATGCAGAGTTAGGCTTAATTGTTTACAACAGAAAATATATACTCAGCGCTACCTCTCTCAATCATAAATGTGCATATACTCACATCAAATATGTGTCATATGACAACATGTGTAACAAAGTGCCAATATAGTGCAAAAAAGTGCATTTAATAAAGTTCAAAAATACCAAAAAATTGCAAAATAAGGTGAAAACAATAAAGTTCATCAATTGTGAGGTGCAGGGCTGGTGACACGTTGATGTAATCTTGGTGACTTCCAGTGCTCCCCTCCTGGATCCCCACTCACCAGATAAAGATGATAAATACGCCTGTGTATATCAAGATGGTGTCTCCTGTCCAGCAGATATGTAGATTGGTTGTGCCTCAACCAATCTACATATCTGTAGATTATTGGATGCACTTTTTTTGCACTATATTGGCACTTTGTTACACATGTTGTCATATGACACATATTTGATGCGAGTATATGCACATTTATGATTGAGAGAGGTAGCGCTGAGTATATATTTTCTGTTGTCATTTTTTGGGGTACTGACCTCGCACTACAGCAGCAGCCCTATTACATATGTACATGTGGGTGAGTGTGTAAACGCACACATATATGTACACTTTGTATTTATTCTATAATTTATTTGCAATTTTCTCCACGGTGTGGGTCTATCTTTATCACTTTTAATTGTCTACACTCCAACCTAGGCCACCTGGCTGTATCAACCAGGAAGTAAACCTCCAGAAATATGGTACTAATTCATGTTAAACTCCAACATATGCCGCTTTGCGCCTAAAGGGCGCATACCACCCTTCTACAGGCTCGGCTCCTATGGAACAGTTCATAACTGTCTTAACGTGTTAGGTTTTCCAATAGGTCCTTAAGAAACAGCTCCTATGGAACAGTCCATAATGGTCCTAATGGGTTGTGCTTCCCATGTGCCGCTTTGCCACTGAGTGACACACCACCATCATTCATCAGCGACAGCTTCCATGTCACCATTCTATATCTTCAGTATCTTCTACTTTCCGCTATCTTCAGGACGGGGTGTCCATTCACTCACCATTCTCCAGCACACATACAGAGTCTTGAGGAGGGCCTTACTCACCCATATTACTAACCTAAAATACACATAGGTCATACTATACCATAACACAAATCAACCCATTACCATAATATATACATATATATGTGACCCATCTACTTATGCATCCCGCTCCCAACCTCCTATAACCCTTTACTGTAAATACGGGTCGGAATTAGTCAGGTTTGCTCACAATGGTCTTTCCTACCGCAACTTGGCATGTCTGCGGTACTTCAGGGCTCTGAATTGGCAACAAAGTCTCTAACTTGTACGAAGAGACCTTACTGTCAATTCGTCCCTCAGCTTGCATAGATAAGTGAGAGACTCTTCTATATAAGTTTTAGTCTAACAACACATATAATTCTGAAACAATGACAAAACCCACACAATTCCATCCCTGTGCCTGGATTTCCGTGACCATGCCCAGGGTATATCATGCACCTCTACCTACTGTTAGGTTCAAGGAACACCCTAGTTCCATGACTAACGTTACATCGGTATCCTTTAGGACAAAAAAAAACTTGTCTATGTCCCAAATAAAACCCAGGTGCTTCCTTCCCAGCAATGATCTCTCCATCCAGAACACAGAGTGAAATATCTTCCCAACATTTCTCATTCACCATTGTGTATTGACCTGCCTTTGACAAGGGGACCCCTAGATCCCGCACACCCGTGTGAAATGGTAATGGGGTACAAAAGTACCCCTACCATTTCAGAAAAAAAGTGTCAAAAATGTTAAAAATGACAAGAAACAGTTTTTGACAATTCTTTTATTTAAAGTCTTCTTCTTTCCATCTTCTTCGGGTCTTCTTCCTTCTTCCTTCGGTTTCTTCCTCCATCTTCTTCTTCCTCTGGTTCTTCCTCCGATCCTCTGCTTCTTGCTCCGGTGTTCTTGTCCGGCATCTTCCTCTGCGGCGTCTTCTTCCCCGCTTTGTTTTTTGGCCTCTCTGCATCTATGGGAGGCTCCCGCTGTGTGACGCTTCTCTTCTTCTGACACTTCTTAAATAATGGAGGGCGGGGCCACCCGATGACCCCGCCCCCCTCTGACGCCGGGGCTTGACGGGTACTTCTCCTATGGCTTTCCCCGTCATGTCAGAGGGGGGCGGGGTCACCCGTTACGTAACCGGGTGACCCCGCCCCTCTGACGTCACGGGGAAAGCCACAGGGAAGTCCCTATCAAGTCCCCATGCGTCAGAGGGGGCGGGGTCACCGGGTGGCCATGCTCTCTGTTATTTAAGAGGTGTCAGAAGAAGAGAAGCGTCACACAGCGGGAGCCTCCCATAGATGCAGAGCGGCCCAAGAACAAAGCAGGGAAGAAGACGCCACGGAGGAAGATACCGGACGATAACACCAGAGCAAGAAGCAGAGGATCGGAGGCAGAACCAGAGGAAGAAGAAGATGGAGGAAGAAACCGAAGGAAGAAGGAAGGAAGAAGACCCGAAGAAGATGGAAAGAAGAAGACTTTAAATAAAGGAATTGTCAAAAACTGTCTCTTGTCATTTTTAACATTTTTGACACTTTTTTTGTGAAATGGTAGGGGTACTTTTGTACCCCATTACCATTTCACACAGTGTTCACTCAATGTTAAGGGCATGTGGCCTGGTATGGTTCAGGGGGGGGCACTCTCTCGTCCCCCCTCTTTTACTGCGGCCTGCCAGGTTGCGTGCTTGGATAAGGGTCTGGTATGGATTTTTGGGGGGACTCCACGCCATTTCTTTTTTAATTTTGGCATGAGGTTCCCCTTAAAACCCATGCCAGACCTGGTATGGATTTTGAGGGGGACCCCCATGCTATTTTTTATAAATTTTGGTGTGGGTTTCCCTTAATATCCATACCAGACCTGAAGGGCCTGGTATAGAATTTAGGGGGACCCCCACAACATTTTTTTGTAAAATTTTGGTTTGGGGTTCCCCTGTGGCGTTTTTATCAATGAACTTTTATGTGTATTGTCGGACCGACAATTCATTAATAGCCGTGAGTAGTTTTAAATGACTTTTTTTCCTTTACAATGTCATTTTGCTGTCAGACTGTTCTAAACACGGGAAACATGCGCCCGTTTACAGGCATACTATAGACACCCCCCAGGTATGAAATTTAAAGGAATATTACACTTTTATTGTTTCACTTTAAGCATTATTAAAATTACTGCTCCCGAAAAAACGGCCGTTTTTAAAACTTTTTTTGCATTGATACATGTCCCCTGGGGCAGTACTCAGGTCCCCAAACACTTTTTATGACAATACCATGCATATAAGCCTTTAAAATTAGCACTTTTGATTTCTCCCATAGACTTTTAAAGGCTGTTCCGCGGCTTTCGAATTTGCAGCGAACACCCCGAATTGTTTGCTGTTCGGTGAACTGGTGAACAGCCGATGTCCCTGCGTGCACGCCAGAGTCCATGACATATTTTTGTCCTATGCCATCACACTCTCTACCAACCTCTCAACATGGTTGACAAAATCCGGAGCCACTTTAACCTGAGTGTTTATGTGACTTCGTTGATTGTTATTAAGGATGCTACCAATCTCTCTGAGTAACAAAGCCCCACTTAAGCTATAGCTGAGAGTTTGTTCCTCAGGATACCGATGTTCACTCCATTAACAACAACCATCCCAGCTCCTATTCCCCCCAATATAGTGCTGAATACATCCCTCCTCTTTCGGTTACTCCTCAGACATAAGAGTCCTGCATAAACCTCATTCTGTGTCCGCACATCTCTGGGAGTAAGTCACTGGTACAATGACCGCACTTGATTCAGTGTATACTCAGCACATATAGGGCAATAGGCTTTCATCAACCATGGTGAGATGATGAAGCACCATGTGGTGCAGGCATATTGTACCCTGGTAGCCAGCGCTTGTTCCCTTTATTTAATGGAGCATGCTCCTGTGTGTATTCACTGGCATTACCTGTGCAGGGTTTCAACCTCTCAGGTGAGACATCAACCAGGCGTATCTCCCCCATGTCCAGTTCTGGTGTCTCACATGTCCAGTAACCGAGAGCTTCTCTACAGGACTGCTAAGATTGAGACACCACCCCTACAAGGAAATTTTCACCTCATTGATGTGTCACCTGGCACCCTCTAGTCTGGCCAACCGACACCTTATTAAGCCTCCTGGGTACCTGCACCATATTAATTCCATTATGTCAATACATGTCATACATAAAAAAAAACTTTTCTTCTTTCAATTCCTCCCTCCAACAAAAAAACATATTTTACATTTCATGTAAAACCTCCAACCCATTGCACATGTATTAATAGCACGTTTGCATTTATCAGGAGAGACTCCGGCAAAAATGTTTCACAAGCCTTGTTGATAGGCACAGTCTTTCAGACTCAGCATTAGCACTACATTGTCCATAAGAAAAAAACAAGTATTAAATGGAATCTTTTCGTTTGTCCCTTCTCTTCTGAAGTTTATCAGAACAAATTTGCGGTGTGGTATGGCACAGACAAACTGCCAACCAGATGATCATCTGTCATCCATGTTCCAGAGACCTCTCCAATCTCCCTCCACCAGGACTCTGGAAGTGAAAAACAAGAGCAGAATCAAATTCTTATCCACAATATCTGCTCGCTTGCTATATTTTCTTATAGTTCCTTCCTTGGAACCCAGGAACTTAGTATTCCTGGCTTCTGCAGCTCTTACCAAACTATCAAAACAACCATGATCTCTTTAGGCTGGATCCCCATGATATGATCAAAAATTTAAAAACAAAACGAACGTCAATGTTGTTTCTCAAAAATTCTCAATTTAAACACTAAAAAAACAATGCATTTATCTGTACCTATGCACTAACTCCGCTTTCAGGTGGACAAAGTGTGAACCTTTTGGAACTCTTTGCACCTGAATGAAAATAAAAACAAAGAAAAAAACGAACTCCAGAGGCTAGAATGGCTTCCTACCAACTCTTGTCTTAAACAAACAAAATGTATCCAGATTGAGGACATAACCCATGACCATCTATTCAGCTGCTAATTAAGGGAATAGCCAATTACCCCCTTTTCAGGTGGACTGAACATAATAATTTTTCCATCTGAACAAAACAAAAATAAAATAAATGAATAAACAAATACCAAAAATATAAAAAAAATTTAAAAAATTCAGAACAAAAAAATTAAAAATCTGGCCATTATCACACAAAAACAACATGACAAGACAACCACCATAAAACAATTACAAATACTTAAAGGCAATAAAACAAAAATTACATTTTCACAATGGCAGATAGCTTAAAATCTATAAGACATTTAATAAATATTTGAATAGCCTCCTTGTTAAAATATAGTAAACATAGTTACATAGTTAGTAAGGTTGTATAAAGACACCAGTCCATCCATTTCAACCTGAGTGAGGGTGCATGTCTACAATTGTCCCTATCCCTGTACATTTTGTCTTATTAAGATGCTTTTCTATTATATTATTATTTATTTAGGCTATCCATATAGTGCCGTCAATTTGCACAGCACTCCACACATACATTGCACACTCACATCGGTCCCTACCCTCAAGGAGCCCACAATCCAATGTCCCCAACTGACATTCATATACAATTTTGGACAGAAGCCAATTAACCTACCAGCATGTCTTTGGATTGTGGGAGAAAACCAGAGTATCTGGAGGAAACCCACGCAGGCACAGGGAGAACATGCAAACTTCAGGCAGGTATTGTTGGGATTCAATCCAGCGACCTTGTTTACTGCTAGGCGAGAGTGCTACTCACTACACCACTGTGCTGCCCCAAGTGTATTGCATTAACATAATATGTAATTTGATAAATTATTTGCAACAGTGTTACTATCATAATATTTCCCAGGCAGTTTTGGGTTCTAAAGCTTGATAATTTATTTTTTTTGGTGGTGGTGGTGGTGGTGGTGGGGGGGGGGGGTGTACAGCACCAAGCAGATTAGTTAATGGTGTATTCTCTAGGTTAGCTTCTAGGGATTGTCTTTCTTTCTGCACGTGTTATATTTAGAAATATCTCAACAATAGATGGTGCAATGTGGTGGGATCCTTGAAAGCATGTCATCAGGATGCATATAGAGAAACATGTGTCAGGAGTAGGCACCATTTAAGTGCAATGTGAAGTGATAGCTGAAACAGTGAGAATGGGAGAGTGTTTGCATTGGAACCCAGAGGATCGTTATATAAAACACTATTGCATTTTCATAATTAGAAAGACAATGGAACGGGTGAGCGTGCTTTCAACTTTGGATGGAAGAACCCCTGTTTTGTGGTGGGGTAAATGAAGATTTTGAACAATGTTTAGGATGAGGGCTCTTTGGGGGCATGGAAGGATTGGATAACATACAATTTAAAGAGACTATTCACATTTTGAAAAGACTGCTATCACACAATTTGTGACATGGGGATTAATGTATTATTATTTATATATTCAAATGTAATAGTATATCGCACTATATAAATAAATAAATAAATGTTTTAGTTAACCATTTTATGTACAATTGGGTTTAACTTGTAGCAGCTGAATTGGTGTATTTAACACACAGAGTGCAGAGTTGACATATTAATTCATGTAAAATAGTGTATATCCCATTACCTGCAGACCACTGATTTTGCTAAAAATCATCCCTATTCCCTATAGTGTCTTCTCCTTCACATGGTGATTGGTTATTAGCTCTAGCGCAGTTGTGTATAAGATTTATGGGTTAAAAGATTAATACTACTATCAATGGTGTTGCCACCTGTCCTATATGTCCACATCACATAATACAGATTGCTACTGATAAATCAGACCATGCTACACCTGTTACACAACATAAAGGGATGCTAAAACATTATCTTCACATGTATATAAATAAATTCCAATTATTGACACAATTGAAACAAAGGCTTTGTGTCGTTATTGATCTCAAAACCAAATAATTGTAGAATGCAGTTCGTTAGAATGTAGCAGATAAGTCCTTAATGATAGCATAGCTCACAATTCTTATGCATAACGCCATGGGAGTGGCTTCATCAGAGGTAATGGGTTACACCTAATCTGACCCATTACCTCTGATGAAGTCACTCCTGTGGTGTAATGTGTAAGGCATTGCGAGCTGGTGACACATATATCAAACTTTCCTCTTTGAAGATTGTCACAGATGGAATGCATGTGATTCAGAGTTAACACAGCGGGAGGTGAGAGCAGTGAAGCCGGGTGGACATCCTCTGTACGAAGGTGTTAAAAGATAGATTACTTTAAAGTGCTGTCTGTCAGCTGCGGATTCCATCATCCCTGCTCCCCCAGTAGCAGTGTATCCCTGTTGATTGCCTGTACCCTGTAGTGCACCGCAACAGTGCACTTTTTTCTTTCAAATATTTGTATTGGTAATTAACAATGATTTGTTACAAGCATTTCAATGCAAGATAAGGTGAGTACATAAAACAGAGTAGATCTCGACAAAACAATATAACGGTGGTTTAATACAGGTTTCAACAAGTGGGCACTCTGTCGGAGAACACAAAGTCCAGTACAAGCAGATAATGCTAACATTAAGAAGGAGTAATGTCCCTAACTTAACAGTAGGGGGCTACTGGAGTCAATTCCTATGGAGTCGGACACAGAATCAACCGAGACCATCTCCAAAGACAGAGTACAATACCAATGGTCATCGAAAGTGGAATGGGGGGATAGAGGGAGGGGAAGGAGAGGAGGATAGAGAAGAGGAGAAAGGAAGAAATGAAGGACAGTCAGAAAGGGGGGGGTGTTGGCCGGTCGCTAATATTTATAATCAGCAAAACCGTTGCTAATATTTATAATGGTCTCAAGGTTCTAAGAGGTGTCTGTCTATATCAGGGGGCAAAAAGTGCTCTATCCAAGGTTGCCAGATTTTAAAGTGCTGGGGGACCTTATCCAGGATTGTTGCTTCGATCTTGCTGTGTATCATTGCCTGGGTGATCCTGTTTTTCAATTCAGCTATACTGAGTGTGGGTGTCTTCCAGGCCTTGGCAATTGTTTGCTTGGCTGCGGTGAATAGTTGAAGGAGGAGACGTAAATTTAAGCAGGGCTATAGTTGGGTTCGAGTCCAGAGTAACTTGGTGGAGAGTGGAGGCCATTCAAAATATTGTCGCCCAGAAACGTTGCACAAGCGGACATGTCCACCATATGTGCATGTGCGTGCTTCTGTCAGTGCAACCCCTAAAACAATTCGGGGGATATGCAGGCAGAAATTTAGCGATTTTAGTTGGAACCAGATACCATCGCATTAGCACTTTATAGTTGGCTTCTGAGGCTACAACATTTTGAGACGAGTTTTTTGTGTTGGTCCAAATGGTCGGCCAGTCTTCCGCCTCTAAATCAATTGTTAAGTCTTTGGACCATCGTTTAGCATAGGTGGGGAGGGTAGAGGGGGGGACGTGAGATGGGTATAAAGGCGAGAGATAATACCTGGAGCATGTGGGTCTGAGTCGCACATGCTCTCAAGTTCAGTTTGATTATCTAGTCCAGAACAAGATCTGATGGTAGTTTGGACGAAGTGCGCAATTTGGAGGTATCGGAAGCACTCTTTGTGCGGCAATTGTGCTTGCGTTGAATTGTTGGGAATGATTTTAAGGCATCTCCACTAACTAAGTCACAAATGCGAGTCAGACCCACCTGAATCCAGGCTTGGAATGAGGCTGGTTCGGTGTATGCCGGGTAGAAAAGACCCAGAAAGGATAAGAGTGCAGAGTGTGGTGAGATCAATTTAAAGGGGTTCCTCAACTTGTCCCAGAGTTTAAGGGTGTGTTGCGTTATAGGGTTTATGATAGGGCCACGCGCTGCGGAGGGCAGCCACAGCAAGTTAGTTACAGTGACTGGATAAAGATCTATAGCTTCGAGACTAACCCAGAGAGGTGTTTCGGTTTTAGAGTGATACAGTATGGTCTGAGCCAGTTGGGCCGCATGGTAGTATTGTAGAAAGTTAGATATGCCCAGGCCTCCACTAAGTTTGTTACGGAGTAAAACCGGTCTAGCAACTCTGGGTTTAGTGGGACCCCAGATATATTTAAAGACTCGACTTTGTATGACCCGATGGTAATAAGGGGGGATCACAACCGGAAGAACTCTATATAGATACAGCAGTTTTGGCAGTAAAGACATTTTCACTGCTGCAACACGTCCGAGCCAGGAAACACATAAGGGTTGCCAAGAGTTAAGTAGTGAGGATAGTTGAGATAACATTGGGAGATAATTAGAGTGAAACAGGCTAGACGGATCACTAGTCAGTTTAATTCCCAAATAGGGTATTGATGATGAGGACCAGTGAAATGGAAAATTTTTTTGGAGCCGCTCGAGCTTAGTCTGTGGCAGAGACACATTGAGGGCCTTGGATTTAGTTTGGTTAACTTCCAACAAACTTATCCAAAGCAAATTTATCTAATGTATTCAGGAGGTTAGGTAGGGTAGTGTGAGGTGATGTAACAAACAATAGTGCGTCATCAACAAAGAGACACAGTTTGTGTGTGGTTGAAGCTACCTCTAAGCCTCGGATATCAGGGTTCGCTCTGATCAGGGCTGCTAAGGGTTCGATCACGAGAGCAAAAAGTAGGGGGGATAGGGGACAGCCTTGTCTTGTTCCTTGTGAAATGGAGAAGGGTTCTGAACGAAACCCAGAGTATTGTACATATGCTTGTGGGCGGGTATATAAGGCATTGATCCAACCTAGAAAATGCGGGCTGAAACCCCAGCATTGGAGGATGTATAACAGGTAAGGCCAGGAGACAGTGTCAAAAGCCTTCCTTATGTCAAGGGAAAGGAGATGCATCGGTATTTTGCGAGAATGGCCCAAATGTTGTAGAAGGACAACACGTCGAACGTTATCACTGGCTTGCCGTTTAGGTATAAAACCTACTTGATCTTTATGAATCAATCCTCCAATAATCGGATTGAGACGCAAAGCTAAAATTTTGGCTAGGATCTTAATATCCACATTTAAAACGGATATTGGCCTGTAGTTAGACCATAGAACAGTGCACTTTTTAAGTGAGTGAGATTCCTTTTTTTTACATAAATATATTATTACCGTATTGAAAGCACTATGATTTTTAGCATTATATTTTGAATGCATTTTTTTTGTTACAAATAACAAACGTTATACTTACCTGCTCTATGTAGTGGTTTTGCACAAAGTAGCCCAGATTCTCCTCTTCTCAGGTCCCTCTTCTGTGCTTCTGGCTCCTCCCTATTGTTGCGTGCTCGCACAGCAAGCAGCTTGCTATGGGGGCACACAAGCCTAGCCACAGATCTGTGTGTCCATTTAGACACGGAAGCCTCGACCCAGCCACGACACGGCCCCGCCCCCTCTCTCCCTACTGGCTCACTGAATTTGATTTACAGCAGCGGGAGCCTATGTCAATATTTGGAGTTGATTTATATACATGTGAAGATGATGTTTTAGCAGCCCTTTATATTGTGTAACAGGTGTAGTGTTGTCTGTTTTATCAGTAGTGTCTCCTTCACCGCCACTAGATACTGCTCTGAAAGACTGTCTTCCAGCACTGTCAAGGTTAAAGTGTTTGTTACCCAGAAAAAAAGATCATGTTCCCCTAAAGCATGAATAACAGCACAGTGTCATATGGACCCCTGCATAACCTAAAATATCTGTCTGATCCTGCCTGGTTCTGCCCTCCCCCTGTAAACTGACTGCGGTGTATCATGGCTGCTGAGCTCTGACACCGTGGTCAGTTTAGCCTCCGTCATCCACAGCCCTCGCTGTCCTCCCCCCTTTCCTGTCTGTCAGCTCGAGACACTGCCCACCCCTCCCCACCTACTGCTATAAAAACTATAATCTATTCATCCCATCCCTTCTGTTATATAACAAAATGTGTCCCAGTGTCTGATCCATATAAAATAGATGTCAATTCGTATCTTATATCAGAGCATTTCCAGGCGCTCAGGTGACTGCTCAGCTCTCTCTCCTTTCTCCTTCCCTCCTCTCTGGCTGACGTCAGCGTGAATTCTTAGCCCCTTCCGCTATAGATGTCACCTGGGGAGAGGAGAGAGCCAAGGAGTCACGTGAGCGCCGGGAGACGCTCTGATATAAGGTACAAATTGATTTTTTTTTTCTATAGATCAGACAATGGGACACATATTATATATCACAGCGGTATGGGATAAATAGATTATAGTGGCTTAACAACCACTTTAAGGGTCTGGTGTGGATTTTTAGAGGGATATTGCATTTTTTTCTTGATTTTTGCATAGCATTCCCCTTAAGATTTATATCAGACTCAAAGGGCTCCCCATGCCATTTGTTTGACAATCCCTTACCTATTTGCTTAGAAAATGGCCATTACTGTTAACATTTGACTTCCATTGGCTTCAAAGGGGTTCAGATTTGGCTCCCTGAACCAAATGCAGGTATATTTGGCTCATGACTAATTAAGGGTAAATAGCACAAATGTACTTTTTTTATTTGCAATCAGTGAGAATAATGCCTCTCAAAGAAACAGCTTAAAAGGTAAGTAGTTACTGAAATGACAGCCCAAAGGAGTAGCTTCATGGATAAACGCAAACAATTATTATGTTTATTGTACACCTTTAGTGCTGAATACCACCAGACTTTTCAATGCCTGTAACAGTATGCATTAGGGGAGATTTACTTAAACTGAAGAACTCAGAATCTGGTGCAGCTGTGCATGGTAGTCTATCAGCTTCTAACTTCAGCTTGTTAAATTAAGCTTTGACAATAAAATTTCTATGCAGAGCTGCGCCAGATTTTGCACGCTCCAGTTTCAGTAAATCCCCTAAAACATAAATTAGCACCCTGCCCTAAGATACATTTGCATGGGTTTGCGCTCTCCAGCCACTTGAACCGTTGCGCCAGGACAACGTTACTCCTACACATGTGTGCAGGATTAACCATTATGGCACGGCACTCCCTGAAATCATGTCACACTCAGTGTGCTGTGAGTGCACAGTATACTGAGCATGCTCCACTGGCGTCATCGGCCTGAGCCGATGACAATATCTACTAAAGAAATTTTAGGCACTTTTTAGGGTACCTACAGGTAAGACTTATTATAGGCTTATCTGTAGGTGGAAGTGTAATAGAGGAGTTAAATACCACTTTGCGCAAAAAGATAAATATGTAATTTGCAAATATGGAGAGGCTGTAGAGGTCCTACACTTTTGTCATTTTCAAGAGTGTTCATTGATAGTAGAACTATGTAGGCATCCCGAGATAGAAAGAATAATTCAATTTCCAGAACCTCCTAACAACTGCCGAAAGAACTCTAGGGTTCCATGGATCAATGGGAACAGAAGCTACTTTAGAGGGTACTTGACTTTTTTGCGTTTGATATATATATATATATATATATATATATATATATATATATATATATATATATATATATCAATGTCTGTATTCTGTTTTTGTTTGTTTTAGAAGCAGAAATCGGATTACTTTAGGTGTTTAAGAAGATACTTCTTAAACAAATGCTGTTAAAAACCTTTTACACAAGATGTCCTCTAAATCAGTGTTTTTCAACCTTTTTCTAGTCAAGGTACTCTTTAAAGTAATGCACAATCTCGAGGTACCCCATTCTAAAATGTAAAAAACAAAACTAATAATTTTACATAGTGCAAGTTCCATACATGTAGGACACCCAGCATTAGAGGTGATTTATGCTGGGTGTCTAACTGGTATTCCAGCATTTCTTCCTCATTTTCTCTCCCCCTCCCAGCTAGTGTAACTCCAATGCTGACAGAGAGAAGCAGGGGGGCTGATGTCCTTTTTATCAACCAATGACATCAGTGATTGTTAGGATGCTGGTGGCTGGCCTGCACAGCTCCCAGGGTTGTAATGCTGCACAATGAAACGTGTGGCTTTGAGTAACAAAAAAGTAGACTTGATCCACCTGCTGGCTTATGCACAATTTGTGGAAATGTTTAGGCATTTTGCCAAGGGACCCCTAAAGAACCCACTAGGCACCCTGGTTGGAAAAGGCTGCTCTAAATCCATGAGAACTAAGACACTATGGGGTTTATTTACGAAAGGCAAATCCACTTTGCACTTTAAACTAAAAGTGCACTTGGAAGTGCAGTCGCTGTAGATCCGAGGGGGACATGCAAGGAAAATAAAAAACAGCATTTTAGCTTGCACATGATTGGATGATAAAATCAGCAGAGCTTCCCCTCATTTCAGATCTACCCCTCAGATTTACAGCGACTGCACTTCCAAGTGCACTTTGCACTTATAGTTTGCACTTGTAGTGCAAAGTGGATTTGCCTTTCGTAAATAACCCCCTGTGTTTGCATGTTGGGCTAATGTCAGTTGACAGTTAGATGCTTCTGTTGTTTTTACAGGAATTCTGAATATACAATGCATTCAGGTAAAAAATGGTCAACAATGGCTTGACCATTGAAGAGTAAAGCAGCTTCAGGTGAGCACATTAGCCATCCATTCACAGCAGAGCCCGTGTTTAGGTGAAGGCGTTAGATGTCTGCAGATGCACTATCAAAAGAAATCCGGATTTCGCTGCACCACTTCACCTTTATTGATCATTCAAGCAAAAGACATCACAGACAGTGCAGTACAGTAATAGTTGATGTATTTGGTGCTGTGACAGCGCTTACTAATAACCTCATACACAAAAATACAATAAATCACCCTTATAGTCTCTATACCTGTGATGGCGAAATTTGGCACTCCAGATGTTTTGGAACTACATTACCCATGATGCTTAATTACACTGCAGAGTGTATGAGCATCATGGGAACTGTAGTTCCAAAACATCTGGGGTGCCAAGGTTTGCCATCACTGTTCCATACTACCATAAATCCAAATACACTAATTGGAAAACCCCTCCCATTCCTATCAAGGGTGGGATTTGTGGGAACTACTTACAACACATTAGGAAACAGATGTGGAGCATAGAAAATCTTAGTTGAGTGTTAATAAATCAAGTAAAACAAAAACATGAAAAACATCTCCATAATTTGGGCAAACCACGATGCATCAACTTTTACTGTACCCCGCACTGTCTGTGATGTCTTTTGTGTGAAGACTCAATAAAGGTGAAGTGCTGCAGCAAATTCTAGATTTCTTTTGATTGAAAAGCTTGACCTTCTGAGCTATATGACCTGTGGCATGTATGATACAACAGTGACATCTAGAGGTTGAGTGGGGAGGGGGTTAGTTAGAAAAGGATATGCCCATGTCTACCCAAAATTTTCCAAATAATAAGGCCAGATTTTTTAAGCCGAAGGAGCACAGTCATAACACCAAGGATAGTCTGAGCCAGAAGAAGCTTCACCTGATGACATTTTTGCCAGATTTCCTGCAACCACTGGTAGAGTAAGCCTGGGGTCTTCATTGCCTATGGAAATTGTAAAGCTTCTATAGCCTGAGCTAAGTAACTTTTTAGTGTCAATGTTTGAGTGAACCTCTGCGCTACTAAAAATGTGTGTGCTAAAAAAGTGTACTACAAATGTGTACTGTGTGGAGTGCTGCAAAATCTAAGTGTACACAACACAACCAATACAGAAAATTCATAAAGTGATTTCGCGCACCAAAAAAGTCATCATCAGCTACCTTGTGTTTGGAGCATATTCACTCATATCCAGTCTCAGCACTATTGGATCTATTTTACTGACTGTCCATACTCTGTCCCAGCACTATTGGATCTATTTCACTGACTGAATATATCGGTTGATACACTATACCGATTTTTATTTTATATATATTATTATTTTGTTGATTGTTCATTTATTTTCATTTTAGGAATTTTTTGGCACTTGAACACTAGTTGCATTATATTTGCATTTTCACTTTTTTGGTTGTGCGCAAAATCACTTTATGAATTTTCTGTAACTTTTTAGTGTATTCTTGTTTTACCTATTTTCACAAGGAAGTAGGTAGCATTTTGCTTGTCGTATGCATATCTGCCGGTCTTATATTGTTTTCCTATAATTGTAATAGTTTGTATGTACAGCATTTTGCTTAGTAAAAGCACATTAAAACACTAAATAGGTCTAAGCTTTCTTGCTTATAAAGAGAGTCACGGAGCTAAGTGAGACACTAGGCGCAGGGATGGCATGACAGTGCTGGACAGCACAGTTGCCGACTTAAGAGGAGATGTTTCCCCTTTTAGAGAAGGGGAGGGGTTGGCAGAGAAGAGTAAGGAGATGAGAACGAGAGGGGGAAGTGACGTCAGTCGAAGAGGAAGTGGAGGAAGAGATTAGCATCACACCTCACCGCTCTTCATTCCCCCTTGCTTTTCACACATAATGGCGGCGATGGAGGGCTTTCTGGACCAGCTGAGAGTGGCGGTTGCCGCTAACGGCGCGGACTGGCTCCAACAACAGCTGAGGGCGGTGGCAGTCGGCGGAACACCGGTGAGCGGGGGGGCGGCAACACCTCATGCGCGGTGGTCACGGCCCTGAGTCAGGGCTGGGAACGTCCCGCTCAGAACAGCGTTTGACGCCTGTGGGAGATGTCCAGACACCCAGCACGCAGGGGCAGCAGAGGGAAGGGAGAGGAGATGTCCGGGGGACTCGGCGCAAGGTCGGTGTGACTGGGGGAAGGGTGCCCAGCAATACACGCGGCTCTTCCCCCCCGGCATGGCGTAGATGCACGGAACGGCCCGAGGGGTCTGCAAGAGAGGGGCGAAGGGGTCGGGACACACAGGAACGCTTCACAGCTAGTGATGCAGTGGCACAGGCGACTGAGATGGCCAGGAGTCCAGCGCGAGGCGGGAGAGGGTCAGCCAGAGTCACTAGAGCCAGTGGGAGTGGAGGTACTGGACGGTCAACACACACCCCGCGAAACAGTAGGCGCAGGAGTCCATCACCAGGGGCATCCAACGGGTCTGGCGGTAATCAAGGGAGAAGTGGTCATGTACAGCACCGCAGGCCCTCGGCAACCACTGTGACTGCAGCTGGGGTGCAACCGGAGGTCAGCAGGACGGAACACAGCGACGATCGGTCGGAAGGAGAGCTGTCCGGGTCTGATGGAGGCGACGACCAAGGACATCAGGCAACGGTGGATCCAGGAGTGGCGGCTGTTGGGCCCAGTCCTGGGCAGCCCTGTGAGTGCGATTCTTCGAATCCTGTTACCATTTTATTGCATAACTTGTTGGGGCGGAACGAGCAGAGGGGACGTTCAAGGTTGGGGGGTGCAGCCAGGTCGGGGGGGCTGAGAACGGGTCGGCTCCACCGCCAGCAGTGGTGCCCCAGATAAGGAATGAGGGTTTACAGGAGTTGTTAACAGGTCTTAAGGAGCTCCTACTGGACCCCCGCTCGGCTTACTGCGGGCTACGCACCTTCAGCTCCCGGTTGGAGTACCTTCCGCTGTTGCCTTTGTAGATCAGTCCTATGGACCCATTGACCATAATGCAAGTATGGGGTATTTCCTTTAGGCCATGTACTTCTTCTTTGACCATTATCATTATTGAATGTTATATCTTATTGATACCTATTATTTTGTAGATATCCTGCATATACACCAACTCCTGAAGAAGCGAGCAGAGCTCGCGAAACGCGTCGAGTACTAAGTTGTATATGTATACTATGTATTTTTATACTGTAATCAATATGTCAATGGTCTAATCATGCCCTATGATGTTTTTATGCTCATTATAAATTATGTTTTTGGAACTTCAATAAATTTTTATACTACTCATCATGACCTATATGACCAACTCATTTAAAGTCCCATGGGCGAATTTTCTCTTGTTTTGAATGTTTAATAGGGATGGAGTTGTGTTATATTAAGAGGCAGCATCCAGACCACCCTCTTTTTCTATTGAATTATTAAGGTGGAAGACACCTACTAGCCCACTTGGTCCGTTTGCTGCTCTCGTGGTCATATTTACTATTACCAATTGCCATTATACATTATATATGAGTACTATATCATTCATTTATGCCACTCTAGCTGATTTATGGTAGTGTCTCCTATGTGCTGTATCCATCGGTGGCCGCGGTTCTGTTTCTCTTTTCCGGGAGCTGCGATGTATAAATGGGGGGCTTCCCTCTCCCCTGCTGTCCCCTCCCCTCCTAATTTGTATGGGCGGGGCCACCTTTACATCGGCGCCATACACCTGCACCCATCGTGTGACTTCCGCATCCTTGCGGCTCCACGATTTGGCGTGCAGTGCGTCATCACGTTGGCTGGAGGAGCTCGCGCATGCGCAGCGTGGGCATCCACCTCAGCCACGTTCGTATGGCGTTAGGGGCGTAGCCCAACGCTCCCGCTCGGGGGTTTAAGTTTAGAGGCTGTGACATGGCGAACTCTCCTCTCTTTCCTCACTTGGCTTGTTCCCTCGTACCTGAGAGGTCCTACACATGGGTAAGCACATCACTATCATGCAAAATGTCATTTTATTTTTACTCAACCTCACTTGCACATACTATGTGTGGAATGCTATACTCATTACTTATTACTAAGATACATCTCTTTAGTTTTCTTTCTATATCTTGGTTTGTCTTCATCTTACTCCTCGTATTGTGTTCATATCCACCCTTGCTTGTTTGTGTTCTCTCTTCATTTTAGTATACTACATGGGCATCCAAAGATACCTTATCTCTATATATTTATCTCACCTTTATGGTGTTTACCATTAGATCTACATACATTTTACTGCCAACATTGTGAATATACTATATATGGCTATTGAGACACACCAAGGAACACAATTCTTTCCTTTTCCTTTCACACCATGCATCCTTTACACTCTCTTATTATCATTTTCCTTTCTTTCCTGTTTGCACCCACACCTATTATGTCATGGATTTCTTTACATAAGAGCGATATCATACTATTTATACCCTTATATTACTCTAGAAGATACATACATATATCATTTTTATTACAGTTGTCATGACATATGTGGCCTCTGGGACATCCTAGGATATACAACATTCCTTTTCTTCCTTTTCCTCGCCATGTCCGCCTCCTACTGGACCCCCGCTCGGCTTACTGCGGGCTACGCACCTTCAGCTCCCGGTTGGAGTACCTTCCGCTGTTGCCTTTGTAGATCAGTCCTATGGACCCATTGACCATAATGCAAGTATGGGGTATTTCCTTTAGGCCATGTACTTCTTCTTTGACCATTATCATTATTGAATGTTATATCTTATTGATACCTATTATTTTGTAGATATCCTGCATATACACCAACTCCTGAAGAAGCGAGCAGAGCTCGCGAAACGCGTCGAGTACTAAGTTGTATATGTATACTATGTATTTTTATACTGTAATCAATATGTCAATGGTCTAATCATGCCCTATGATGTTTTTATGCTCATTATAAATTATGTTTTTGGAACTTCAATAAATTTTTATACTACTCATCATGACCTATATGACCAACTCATTTAAAGTCCCATGGGCGAATTTTCTCTTGTTTTGAATGTTTAATAGGGATGGAGTTGTGTTATATTAAGAGGCAGCATCCAGACCGCCCTCTTTTTCTATTGAATTATTAAGGTGGAAGACACCTACTAGCCCACTTGGTCCGTTTGCTGCTCTCGTGGTCATATTTACTATTACCAATTGCCATTATACATTATATATGAGTACTATATCATTCATTTATGCCACTCTAGCTGATTTATGGTAGTGTCTCCTATGTGCTGTATCCATCGGTGGCCGCGGTTCTGTTTCTCTTTTCCGGGAGCTGCGATGTATAAATGGGGGGCTTCCCTCTCCCCTGCTGTCCCCTCCCCTCCTAATTTGTATGGGCGGGGCCACCTTTACATCGGCGCCATACACCTGCACCCATCGTGTGACTTCCGCATCCTTGCGGCTCCACGATTTGGCGTGCAGTGCGTCATCACGTTGGCTGGAGGAGCTCGCGCATGCGCAGCGTGGGCATCCACCTCAGCCACGTTCGTATGGCGTTAGGGGCGTAGCCCAACGCTCCCGCTCGGGGGTTTAAGTTTAGAGGCTGTGACATGGCGAACTCTCCTCTCTTTCCTCACTTGGCTTGTTCCCTCGTACCTGAGAGGTCCTACACATGGGTAAGCACATCACTATCATGCAAAATGTCATTTTATTTTTACTCAACCTCACTTGCACATACTATGTGTGGAATGCTATACTCATTACTTATTACTAAGATACATCTCTTTAGTTTTCTTTCTATATCTTGGTTTGTCTTCATCTTACTCCTCGTATTGTGTTCATATCCACCCTTGCTTGTTTGTGTTCTCTCTTCATTTTAGTATACTACATGGACATCCAAAGATACCTTATCTCTATATATTTATCTCACCTTTATGGTGTTTACCATTAGATCTACATACATTTTACTGCCAACATTGTGAATATACTATATATGGCTATTGAGACACACCAAGGAACACAATTCTTTCCTTTTCCTTTCACACCATGCATCCTTTACACTCTCTTATTATCATTTTCCTTTCTTTCCTGTTTGCACCCACACCTATTATGTCATGGATTTCTTTACATAAGAGCGATATCATACTATTTATACCCTTATATTACTCTAGAAGATACATACATATATCATTTTTATTACAGTTGTCATGACATATGTGGCCTCTGGGACATCCTAGGATATACAACATTCCTTTTCTTCCTTTTCCTCGCCATGTCCGCCTCCTACTGGACCCCCGCTCGGCTTACTGCGGGCTACGCACCTTCAGCTCCCGGTTGGAGTACCTTCCGCTGTTGCCTTTGTAGATCAGTCCTATGGACCCATTGACCATAATGCAAGTATGGGGTATTTCCTTTAGGCCATGTACTTCTTCTTTGACCATTATCATTATTGAATGTTATATCTTATTAATACCTATTATTTTGTAGATATCCTGCATATACACCAACTCCTGAAGAAGCGAGCAGAGCTCGCGAAACGCGTCGAGTACTAAGTTGTATATGTATACTATGTATTTTTATACTGTAATCAATATGTCAATGGTCTAATCATGCCCTATGATGTTTTTATGCTCATTATAAATTATGTTTTTGGAACTTCAATAAATTTTTATACTACTCATCATGACCTATATGACCAACTCATTTAAAGTCCCATGGGCGAATTTTCTCTTGTTTTGAATGTTTAATAGGGATGGAGTTGTGTTATATTAAGAGGCAGCATCCAGACCGCCCTCTTTTTCTATTGAATTATTAAGGTGGAAGACACCTACTAGCCCACTTGGTCCGTTTGCTGCTCTCGTGGTCATATTTACTATTACCAATTGCCATTATACATTATATATGAGTACTATATCATTCATTTATGCCACTCTAGCTGATTTATGGTAGTGTCTCCTATGTGCTGTATCCATCGGTGGCCGCGGTTCTGTTTCTCTTTTCCGGGAGCTGCGATGTATAAATGGGGGGCTTCCCTCTCCCCTGCTGTCCCCTCCCCTCCTAATTTGTATGGGCGGGGCCACCTTTACATCGGCGCCATACACCTGCACCCATCGTGTGACTTCCGCATCCTTGCGGCTCCACGATTTGGCGTGCAGTGCGTCATCACGTTGGCTGGAGGAGCTCGCGCATGCGCAGCGTGGGCATCCACCTCAGCCACGTTCGTATGGCGTTAGGGGCGTAGCCCAACGCTCCCGCTCGGGGGTTTAAGTTTAGAGGCTGTGACATGGCGAACTCTCCTCTCTTTCCTCACTTGGCTTGTTCCCTCGTACCTGAGAGGTCCTACACATGGGTAAGCACATCACTATCATGCAAAATGTCATTTTATTTTTACTCAACCTCACTTGCACATACTATGTGTGGAATGCTATACTCATTACTTATTACTAAGATACATCTCTTTAGTTTTCTTTCTATATCTTGGTTTGTCTTCATCTTACTCCTCGTATTGTGTTCATATCCACCCTTGCTTGTTTGTGTTCTCTCTTCATTTTAGTATACTACATGGACATCCAAAGATACCTTATCTCTATATATTTATCTCACCTTTATGGTGTTTACCATTAGATCTACATACATTTTACTGCCAACATTGTGAATATACTATATATGGCTATTGAGACACACCAAGGAACACAATTCTTTCCTTTTCCTTTCACACCATGCATCCTTTACACTCTCTTATTATCATTTTCCTTTCTTTCCTGTTTGCACCCACACCTATTATGTCATGGATTTCTTTACATAAGAGCGATATCATACTATTTATACCCTTATATTACTCTAGAAGATACATACATATATCATTTTTATTACAGTTGTCATGACATATGTGGCCTCTGGGACATCCTAGGATATACAACATTCCTTTTCTTCCTTTTCCTCGCCATGTCCGCCTCCTACTGGACCCCCGCTCGGCTTACTGCGGGCTACGCACCTTCAGCTCCCGGTTGGAGTACCTTCCGCTGTTGCCTTTGTAGATCAGTCCTATGGACCCATTGACCATAATGCAAGTATGGGGTATTTCCTTTAGGCCATGTACTTCTTCTTTGACCATTATCATTATTGAATGTTATATCTTATTGATACCTATTATTTTGTAGATATCCTGCATATACACCAACTCCTGAAGAAGCGAGCAGAGCTCGCGAAACGCGTCGAGTACTAAGTTGTATATGTATACTATGTATTTTTATACTGTAATCAATATGTCAATGGTCTAATCATGCCCTATGATGTTTTTATGCTCATTATAAATTATGTTTTTGGAACTTCAATAAATTTTTATACTACTCATCATGACCTATATGACCAACTCATTTAAAGTCCCATGGGCGAATTTTCTCTTGTTTTGAATGTTTAATAGGGATGGAGTTGTGTTATATTAAGAGGCAGCATCCAGACCGCCCTCTTTTTCCATGTGTGGAAGCAGGGTCAGGCAGCGGTCCGGCTACGGCATGGACAACAGAGAGGACTCCCCCGCAGACGGGGGCCGCCCCACCAATTGCGGGCGACATACTGGTTCCGCCTTTGGCGGCTGTTGCAGCGGTTGGGGTGTCCCCCAGTACGTCAGCAGTGGCTACGACTTCGGGGGATCAGGGGAAGACAGCGGAAAACAAGGCAGATTCAGTTAGATTGGCAGACGTAGCGAGGAGTGAGGTATATGTCTGCTTTGAAGGCCCATTGGGGGCTCATTTAAAAGTGGAGATAAAGGAAAAAATATGGCGGGGCGAATACGTGGAAATTTTCACGTTGCTGCCTTTAGAAAAATGTAATCTGGATAGGTTAAAACCGGTCAAAGGAAAAAAGGAGGATGAGGAGAAACGGAGGTATTCCGCGCACATTTTCCAATTGGCTGCAAGCGTTTGCCATTTAGGCGAGTGTGGTAGGCGAGAAGGCGCCGGAGAATTGTTCAGCGCTGTTCGTGTACCTGGAGGCCATTAGTGAGGCCCATAGGACTTATGGAGGCATGGCGTGGCTGCGCTACGACGAACAATTTCGTCAGAGGATGGCGGTGAGACCGAACCTGCGCTGGGATCACAAGGACATCAGCTTGTGGATGAGGTTGATGATGACAGCGAGGGCCCCTAGTCAACTCCAGGACAACCGACCGAGAAGAGATGGGGTTATTGCTGGCAAGATACTTCGGGTAAGAGGGAGGACTCCGGTGCGGGTGGAAAGGATGCTGCCTTTCCTCAATAGATACCCCGACCGGGCAGCGGCCGCCACGTTGGAAGCAGGTTTTAGGAACGGTTTTCATATTCCTTGTTCTCTGGTGGCGGTGCCGCCCGAGGCCAAGAATCTGCGGTCGGCCTTGCTGCATTCAACGGTGGTTACGGAAAAATTGGGGAAGGAGGTTTCACTGGGACGCATGGTGGGCCCTTTTCAGGAAGTACCACTACAGGGGTTGGTGGTCTCCCCTTTGGGTGTGGTACCCAAAAGAGAGCCGAACAAGTTTAGACTCATACACCACCTCTCTTTTCCAAAGGCAGGGTCGGTGAATGACGCAATTGCACCGGAAGATTGTGCGGTTACGTACACATCTTTTGACGCAGCGGTGGCATGGGTTAGAAAGTATGGGCAGGGGGCCTTAATGGCTAAGTCCGATATCGAATCGGCTTTCCGGCTCTTGCCAGTACATCCTGACAGTTTTAGACGGCTAGGCTGTAAATGGGAAGGGGCCTACTACGTAGACCAGTGTCTTCCAATATGATGTTCTATATCCTGTGCTCTTTTTGAGAAGTTCAGCTCGTTCTTGGAATGGGCTGTTCGGGATGTGGCAGGTATCAATTCAGTCATCCATTATTTGGATGACTTCTTACGTGTTGGCCCGGGTGGTTCCAACATATGTGCAGTGCTTTTGGGGACATTGCAATATCTAGCGGAAAGATTTGGGGTGCCGCTAGCCCCGGAAAAAATGGAGGGTCCAGCAGTGACTATCACATTTCTCGGAATTGAGATAGATTCGATGATGCTGGAATGCAGGATTCCGCAGGACAAATTGGTGAAGTTGAAAGAGGAAGTTCGCGGGACTATTGGAGTTAGGAAATTGCAGCTTCGCCAACTCCAATCTCTGCTGGATAAGTTAAATTTCGCTTGCCGTATTATCCCTATGGGTCGGATTTTTTGCAGGCGGCTTTTGGTCGCTACTGCAGGTGTCCGGGCACCAAAACATTTCGTGAGTCTAACTAGAGAGCATAGGGAAGACTTACGGGTGTGGCAGGTATTTTTGGAGTTATTCAATGGAAGGGCTCTTTGGATGTCTGGGCCCATCAGCAACTGTGATTTGGAATTATTCACGGATGCGGCTGGTTCGACTGGGTTTGGCGCCTTCTTTAAGGGTCAATGGTGCGCTGCCAGGTGGCCGATGGCATGGCAGGAGGCGGGGTTCTTGAAGAACCTGGTACTATTGGAGCTGTTCCCCATTGTCGTGGCCATGGAACTGTGGAGTGAGTCATTCAAGAACCTGAAGGTCTGTTTTAATTGTGACAATCTGGGGGTGGTGCAAGTGGTTAATCGGCTGACCGCGGCATCCGTGCCGGTGGTCAGGCTTTTACGTCATCTAGTACTTCGCTGTTTACAACTGAATGCATTCGTATATGCTGTGCATCTACCAGGGACTGAGAACACCTTGGCTGACGCTTTGTCTCGTTTTCAGTGGGACAGGTTCCGGAAGTTGGTACCAGATGCGGATCAACAAGGGGTCGTCTGTCCCAGCTGGATATGGAACATTGCCTTGGAACCGCAGCAAAATGGATTCAGCAATCCGTGAGTATGGCTACATGGAATGCCTACTGTTAGATATGGAAGGATTGGTTCGCCTTTTTGAATGACTTGGGCATGGGATCGGATGATCTGGAAGTGGACAGGGCGGTATTGTATTTTATCATTAGGGATTTTGAAAAAGGTGTCTCGGCAGCTGCCATCGATCGCGAATTGGCAGGTTTGGCCTTCCTCTTTAAATGGCAGGAGTGTCGGGACCACACAAAGGATTTCTGGTTACGACAGGCAGTCAAGGGGTATAGGAAGGCGTACAAACAGAGGGATGGGAGGTGCCCTGTCTCATTTGAAATGCTAAAACAATTGATGCTGAGTTTGGAAACGGTCTGTAGATCTGCTTACGAATGTGTACTATTCAAAGCAGCGTTCGCGCTGGCCTTTTTTGGGGTGCTGAGGGTAAGCGAGCTGGTCAGCCCTTCTAAAGCAGCTCCGGCAGGGCTTATGCACGGTGAGGTAGAACTATGGGTGGATAGGGTTAGGATATGGATCAGTAGGTCCAAGACTGATCAAGCAGGGAGAGGTAGGTATTTGGACTTGGGTAAGATTGCTCAGTGTAATATATGCCGGTTAGGATTGTAGGATCCTTCAAGGAGGTTAGACAGGCCCCTTTTTGATACATGAGGATGGTGCGTGTCTTTCAAAATTCCAGTTTGTAACGGTTTTTAAAAAATGTGTGGTTATGGTGGGATGTGACCCTTTGCAGTTCTCTTCGCATTCTTTCAGGATTGGGGCGGCCACAGAGGCTGCTAGGGCGGGTCTGAGTCAGGAGGTAATTAGACGTATTGGGAGATGGGACTCGGATAGATTTAAACTGTATGTCCGCCCGCACATGGTTCAATTGTAATGTCAGGTTTGGTTATGTTTAAGATTATTATGATTTGGGTATTAAGTGTTTATGTGGTTTTTTGTATTGTTTCTTTCATTAACAGGTCAAGAAGTGGGTCTTGCATGGATACTCGGGCACTCCTATGTGTTTTGGGGGGCAAAGAGATCTGACGTTTGGCCGAATGGCAAGCAGCTAAGGATTCCCAGACAAGAGGCACTCATAAGGTGGATTGGGGTCCCGGGCATGCAGTGGAATAGTGTGCTGGGGGAAGTTCATAGATTCTTTCGCCTTGACAGGTCCCCCGATGTCCTGTTATTACATGTGGGTGGGAATGACATGTGAGCCAGGTCCATGAGGGACCTTATTAGAGATATCAAGTGTGACTTTTTGCGTTTAAGAGCGGCTTATCCAAAGATGGTTTTAGTGTGGTCTGATATGGTAAGGAGGTTGTCATGGTGTTGGGCTTGGTCTAATAAAAAAGTGGACAGGGCCAGGATAAAGGTCAATAAAGAGGTGAGCAGGTTCTTAATAAAGAATGGTGGCTTAGCCATTCGTCATAGGGAGTTAGAGGTTGACACCTGGCGGTATCTACGCAGCAATGGTGTGCGTCTTAATGAGTTGGGGACGGACTTATGGTCATTAGGCCTACAAGAAGGGATACAGAGAGGTCTGAGGGTGTGGAGGTGCTCGCAAGGGTAAGGGGTTACCCCTTTCGTGCGGTGGCAGTTTTTGGTTCCCTTAAATAGGAGAAGTTATGTTACAAGTTGTAACATGTGTTACCCATCCAGGGGATGGGGGGTTGTTTGATGGTACCCATCCATATGATGGGGGGTTTTGCTGGTACCCATACATGGAAGGATGGGGATTGAAGTTGGTACCTTCAGGCCATAAGGGTTAACCTGGAGGAGTTTAAAAGGTTAAGTCACTGGGTAGGTTGTGATAATGCCTCCGAGTCAGGGGTTTCCGACTGGTGGGTTTAAAATAAAGAAGTTGTTCCCAGTGACCAAGGTTATAGTTGTTGTTCTTACAGTAAATTTACTCATAAGTTATTTAAGAAAGTTTACAGTTATTTATGATATTTATGTTATTTTATAAGTTTTCAATAAATAGGCCGTAAGGCCAGTTACTCCAAGAACTAGTCTGAGTCTTCCATGATGTTTTTGGAGGGAGGGCATGTGTGGAAAGGATGATATGAGGTATCTGGGCTTAAGTCCTACAATGTCAAGAGAGTCACGGAGCTAAGTGAGACACTAGGCACAGGGATGGCATGACAGTGCTGGACAGCACAGTTGCCGACTTAAGAGGAGAAGTTTCCCCTTTTAGAGAAGGGGAGGGGTTGGCAGAGAAGACTAAGGAGATGTGTGCGAGAGGGGGAAGTGACGTCAGTCGAAGAGCGGTGTAGGAAGAGATTCCCACCCACCCTCCCGAGTATTGGCAGTTTTTTGTTTCCTTAAATAGGAGAAGTTATGTTACAAGTTGTAACATGTGTTACCCATCCAGGGGATGGGGAGTTGTTTGATGGTACCCATCCATATGATGGGGGGTTTTGCTGGTACCCATACATGGAAGGATGGGGATTGAAGTTGGTACCTTCAGGCCATAAGGGTTAACCTGGAAGAGTTTAAAAGGTTAGGTCACTGGGTAGGTTGTGATAATGCCTCCAAGTCAGGGGTTTCCGACTGGTGGGTTTAAAATAAAGAAGTTGTTCCCAGTGACCAAGGTTATAGTTGTTGTTCTTACAGTAAATTTACTCATAAGTTATTTGAGAAAGTTTACAGTTATTTATGATATTTATGTTATTTTATAAGTTTTTAATAAATAGGCCGTAAGGCCATTTACTCCAAGAACTAGTCTGAGTCTTCCATGATGTTTTTGGAGGGAGGGCATGTGTGGAAAGGATGGTATGAGGTATCTGGGCTTAAGTCCTACAATGTCATGCAAAGAACCTTAAAATAGACACAAAGCAAAACAGTTCCTCTAGATCACAGACAAAGCCTCAGTGCTCACTAAGTCTCACATCCGACAAGGTGGTAATATTATAGGTAGTGCTGCTCTCCTTGAGCTGAGGGAGACTCCAAAACACTATAATAAAGAGTAAGAAAGTAGGGTGCAAATGCCTAGTGCATTACCTTCAATTTATCAATTTATTAAAATACCAAAAACATACAAACAAAAGAAGAAATATAAGCCCATCAAATCACAACTCCAATATGGTGGATACCCAGTATCTGTAGTTGGAAAATTGATGCGTTTCGGGAGACAAGCCCCCTTCCTCAGAGCCCTCTTGAATTCTGAGGAAGGGGACTTGGCTCCCAAGACATGTCAGCTTTCCAACTACAGATACTGGGTATCCACCATACTGAAGTTGTGATTTGATGGGCTTATATTTCTTCTTGTGTTTGCATGTTTTTGGTATTTTAATAAATTTATAAATTCAAGGTAATGCACTAGGCATTTACGCACTACTTTTTTTTTATTATAGCAAAGTAAAACAGTGATTTAACCATATCTGAGTCTAGCTAATGGATTTACCATAGGAATATGTAAAGAACTAAAAGCAGCAGATAAGAAAAAGTTCTGTAAAAACCTGTAGGATGGGCCAAACCCTGCCTTACCGAACCCAAAGCAGAAAAAGACATTTTACGTGGAGTTGTGAGTTGTGCAAAGTCACCCAACAGTGACTTCCAATTTAACTTTTGTCAATTAACATTCACTCAAGTAATGACCTCTTGGAATTATGGTAACATAAGTATATTGGAGGCTAATTAGTCTGGCAGCCTACTTTTGCTAGGGTCGATGTTTTTTTTTTTCTTACCTTCATACACTTTAATGATGTAAGAAACAATTAAAGTGACATGTTTTGCAAATCATTATGTGATTAAGGGAAGGGAGATGTCACCATTCTTTCAACGTCTGTGAAATAAAACAGAACTAAACACCTGTTAAAATAGAGAGTAAAGTGACAGGTGACAGCCAAAAAGTCTGAAAAAGCGAGTGATGATTAGCAATAGGCTGACGAGGGCATAGAAAAGATATTTAATACTTCAGGAAATGAGCACCCTTGTCTCATTTACAAAACACATCATACACTAAGTAAATTAGTGGTTCTTTTCAGACAGTGGCTAAATGTTTGATTAAATGCCAAGTCGGTAAGGGGAGACTAGTGTGTGTTAATATTAATTGAGCTACTTCAATTGCATGGAAAGCCATTAGAGATCTATCAGAGAGAGTCCCATTTAATTGTCAGAGCGCAGGGGAGCTTGTGTTTCTGCTTCACATAGGAAAATGCAGGAAGGGATTTGGTGGGATTATGGCAATTGTTTGCCTGAGTTATATTTAATTAAGGTGACTGGACCTTTATAGTAATCCTGAACAATTACAAAATACCCTTGAGGGGATATCAAATGATATATATTGCACACATGACTTACCTTATAAATATAGTTGTGGAAAAAAAAATCTGAGGGGGACTTTAAAGTGCACCTGTTAGTTTGTACCAAATAATTGCCAGGACAGAACCCATAGTAACCAGTCAGAATTCACCTTTTACTGAGCTGACTACAATAAAACAAAATCAAATAGGTTGATGTGTGTTATTTTTACTTTGCATGCTGTTATTTGACTTTGTACTCCCATTGTAGAGCCAACTTAGGAAAAAAGTTTACTGATTTTACACAGTACCTTTATGGGTACTGAAAGCTCTAATTGGAAAGTGTGTAGGGGATCTAGCTTGGACAGATTTTCTTCTTGAATAGAGTACCCACAAACCTGTTTTTGTAGCTGGGGTGGAGGAACTTGACTGGCCTGCGCAGAGTCCTGAGCTCAATTCGATAGAACACCTTTGGGATGAATTAGAACGGAAACTGCGAGCCAGGACTTCTCGTCCAACATCAGTGTCTGACCTTACAAATGCTCTTCTGGAAGAATGGTCAAACATTCCCATAGACACACTCCTAAACCTTGTGGGCAGCTTTCCCAGAAGAGTTGAAGCTGTTATAGCTGCAAAGGGTGGGACAGATCAATATTGAACCCTATGGAATAAGACTGGGATGCCATTAAAGTTCATGTGTGTGTAAAGGCAGGAGTCCCAATACTTTTGGCAATATAATGAATTTCTCTTCTTGGTCACACCATAGATTTGGGACCACCTCCCCATGTATACTCCTTAGCCTTAAGCTATCCACCACCGAGTCACAGGGCCCACAGATAAGGGTCAGGACTGGAGTGAAAAGGTCCTCTTATTAGTATACCAGTCTTTTCTAAATGTCCCTTCTATGGTTTTGCCAGCCAGACATGCTTCCTGATGACACCTACTAGCAAGCTTCAGTGACTACTCACATAAGTGGACTCTGTCACAGGCCCCCAAGGTCATACGCACCCCAATATGGGGCCTAAAGAAGAAAGTAATGGGTAGAGAAACTGATCTGTATGACCTTGCCCAGAAAGCTGCACAGGGCTCTTTAGGTCAGCTCAATGTTGGTCTGCATCTTGGCAGCTCTGGGGTGTCCTGCTCCCATACCCCAACTGACTAGGCTCCTCCCTCAGCTGGCATTCATAGGGGCACTAACCTTATCTATTACAACAGGAGGGATTAAACTTAAAGGGGAACTGCACGTGCCAACAAGTGCACTTGAATCTGGGCCAAACCCTTGGTGAACTGAACCCAACCAAATTCACTCAATCCTAGTCCTCAGAGATTACATTGGGAGTGCAGCATAGGCACAGTGCACAGGACGTTCTCAGCCTACAAGATTTATGGCAGTATCAACTGGTATATTTTGGGCTTACTAAACAGATATACCAATGCACCTTTAATGACATATTAAACTGAACAAAAGGGAGAAAATAAGAAAGCACAGGACGTTATCAGGGTTGAACTTTTTAAAGATTTGGTTATTGGGTGCAGACATTATAGTGGGGAACATGCTCAAAGGATATTATTTACATTCAGGGTACAGAAGGGGTTAAGCAGTTAGGTGCAACTACGGTAGCAGCTAATATACCTTTTTTCTAGTGGCTAACTGAAAAAAGTATGTGCAAGTTGCATTAAAAATACTTTAAAGCACACCCCACAATAATAACTTAAAATAAGTGTTCCCTGTATATATACTAAATATTCCTTTAACCACTTCACTACCGATGCACATTTAAGAACAGTGGCTGATGGATGTGCACTTCAGAAATAGGGCACAGGCAGACACTTTGCCTGTTAATGGTAGTGATCTGAGCTGTCATTGGACAGCTCAGATCATAGAAACAATGTACAGAGCTGATCTGAGCGGCTTTGTACCTTGTGCTTGCTATGGTGACTAATCACAGTGATCAAAAAGGTAAACACTACAGTTTTACATCTAAGAGCCCTCCCCTTCCTCTGACTCCTTCTCCCTCCATTGTATTTGGGAAAAAAGGGATCAGCAACAGAAGATGATTCATGGTGAGAGGTTGTAATTGATCTTGGGGTCATATTGGGTGATGTCCTTACTGTCCTGGCATTTTTATTTAATACGCTTTATAAAGGGATAGTCTTTTTTTTCGTTATATAGTGAAAAAAATGTGGTTATTAAATATGGCCAAAAGAATGCTTTATCTTTCTAAAAAAAGATATAAAAGTCATTTGGATAAAATGTTGCATGAACGAATAACTGTTAGTCAAACTATCACAGTACTGAAAACAGAAAAATGGCCTGATAAGGAAGCGGTATATTCTGGCTGGTATTTAAATGGTTAAAGAAACATGTGGTCAGGCTAAAGACACTTATGCATTTGCATGTTCTTAACAAGCAGTAAATGGGTTTAAAGACAATTTCACACTAACCTCTTTAGCTGCATGCACTCTGGAGAATGTATTCCTCAAATTTTACCCTAGTCATTTAAATAGTTCTCTCAGCAGCTCAGCACACCCTGATGCTCCCTCCCAGAGCTTCTCCTGTCAGTTTACAGATTAGCCACTTGCTGACCAGCGTACTGATATGTTGTTGGATTGGAAGGGTGATATCATGGCAATCACTGCAGATGCAACAATGATCAAAATATCATTTTTTAGGGCTGGCAATACCCTTAAATGTAAAAGTAATCCTAGTGGCTAAAAAGCCACTAGATTACTTTTACAGGTGGCAGAATGGGGTCCCACCCCCCCTCCCCCCTCTTACTGCCGCTGCCTTTGCAAGGTTCTACCAGGAAATTGGGGAGCCCTGTAAGGATGCAATCAGCAGCATCAGATTTCTGGGATACAGTGAAAGGGACTGAAGTTGTTCCTCCCACTGTGTGACATCAGAAACTGGAAGTGACGAGGATTTGGTCACTTCTGGTTTTGTTCTCCTGTAAACAAGCTGTTACCGGCCTTAACAGGCATCTGATCAAACCGATCTCTGTTTGTTCAGATGTTTTGGAGGGCGGAGGAGAGCTGGGGACTAATAGACCCCAGATGCCTCAGTAAAGAGTACCTATCATAGGTCCCATATGTAAACAGTGTTTGCACCACATGTGTGAGCTTTCACCACAAACATTATAGTGTGAGCAATAAATCTAGCACCAGGCCTCTTGGGTAACTCTGAACTGATAACCCGTAAAGGCTTATAAAGCGACACCTATAGAGATTTTTTTAAATACTGTAGTTTGGCGCTGTACATATTAGGTATCCATTTACTCGGCGTAACAACATCTTTTATATATTAACAAATAATTGGGTAATATATTACATTTTTGAGCATTAAGATTCACTAAAGTATATATATATATATATATATATATATATATATATATATATATACTGTATATATATATATATTTTTTTTTTTTTAAATTGTGTTTAAAAAACCGCTACGCAAATACTGTGTGACAACACAAAACTTGCAGCACCCACCATTTTATTCTATAAGGCCTCTGCTTAAAAATGTATTATGTTTGGGTATTCTAAGTAATGTTCTTGCAAAAAAAGCAGATTTTTACACTTATGTGAGAAGTGTCAGAATAGGCCTGGGGGTCAAGTGGTTAGAGAACTGAAACACTAATAAGTTAGGAAAGAGAAAGCATTGTACAATGAGCTGAGCTGGTTTGAAATGTCAGTGCTTCTGCAGTGAAATTTGAGGATTAATTGCTCCCCAACGCTTGCAGCTACAGAGGTAGGGCCACCCACTGAGCTTGGACCAAAATTCATACAGTGTATGGACAGTTTTAAGGGTTAGATCTGCTTTAAAATTTGTCTTAAAGCTGAGTTCCATTCATTTTTGTGTTTATTAAAAAAAGCAGCTACAAAAAGTGTAGCTGCTGACTTTTAATAAACATACACATCCAGTGATGCAGCCACCTGAACCCTTGCTTCTCTCCCTCACCTCTCCGCCGCGCCGGCATTGTAATGCCCTTTACACATGAGCGGAAATTGATCGGACATTGCGACAACAAAATCCATCAAATTTTTTCCGACGGATTTTGTGTCAAACTTGTCTTGCATACACACGGTCACACAAAGTTGTCAGAAAATCTGAATGTGGTGACGTAAAACACGTCCATTGGGACTATAAACGGGGCAGTAGCCAATAGCTTTCGTCTCCTAATTTATTATGAGCATGCGTGGCACTTTGTGCGTCTGATTTGTGTACACACGATCGGAATTTAAACGATTTTGTTGTCGGAAAATTTTATATCCTGCTCTCAAACTTTGTGTGTCGGAAATTTAGACGGAAAAAGTCCAATAGAGCCCACACATGATCAGAATTTTCGACAACACCATCCGATCGCACTTTTTCCATCAGAAAATCCGACCGTGTGTACAGGGCATTAGTGTGGGCACCTGGCTGTGACAGCTTGTGGCTTCACAGCCGGGTGTGCACTGCTCATGCGTGAGTTGTGCAGCACCTCCCTTTTGGTCGGGTAATCTTCATGGACCTGTGACATGTCCCAGGAGATTGCAAGGAGGGAGGGGGAGAGGAGAACCTCCGCTCGAGCCACCCAGGCAGCTCGATCGGAAGTGGGAGAAGGTACCTGTCAAAACTAGGTACCTGCCCCCCCCCCCAACAAAAAAAATGACATGCCAAATGTGGCATATGTAGGGGAAGAAGTGCTTAAAGTGGAACTTCCCCTTTAAGATGGAGCTCCACTTCAAGGCCACTGTCTATGGACTTTAGAACTGCTTCTTTCATTCTTCTCTCATACAAGTTTATGGGAATGCAAAAGCAGATTGAAGCTATAGATCTGAAGAAGATTGTACACTCAAACTGTAGTGTTTGTGATCAGCTTCACCATCACTGAGCATGGGTATTATGGGGCTGTAAAAATGTAGGAGTATATCTACAAATCCAATATCGTCCAATAAAATTGTTTTGGAAAATTGACCGGGGTTTCCTGTATGTGCATCCAGCGTTCTATATGTGTATCCATAAATACACAAGCTATAAGCTGTGTTTTTTCCAGTCCTAGGGAAGGTGGACCTTTAAACTACAGATACTTGGCAAAAGAAGAAAGTGATATATTATTCTCCCTACAAAACATTCTTAAAAAGTGGTCAAGATGTTCTTTTCCCTCTAATCCTCATTTATACTCCTTAGCCATTTGTTTAGAATTAAATTAGCTGCAATTTGGGAAAAAAGGAAGGAATGAAAGGCGGCACATTGAGTAAGATATCACTTGTTATCTGAATGGTGACCGCTCCAAACTTTTCACAGCCATTCAGCAAGCTTCTGGGGGTACACAGGCTGGATTGTTAGACTGTCACTCTGCAACAAAGTCTATCAGCTGGTGCTGCCTTCCAGAGAAAGAGACAGGCAGGATGAATTAAATGGAAATCCCACAATCCATTAGATGGAAAAATTCTGGCAATTCTGTATTTTTCTGAATCTATATTTATTGCTATTTTTTTGCATAGAATTTACCCGTGCACTATACATTTTTATTAAATATGAAGTCATCCTTGGCTAACTGAATTGAAATTTATAGCTGTATTCTTAATTAGGAAGGTGAATTAATGTTAATGGAGGGAGCAGTAAGTTTAACCTCAGCCGTTAATTGGTCTTTTAATTAACACCTCTTGGCATTGCTCCAACAAAAGAAAATATTCATCCAGAACAGAATGGTTTATTTAAGGTTGTACATCCCTAGTAGCTAGCATAAGGAAATATAGCTTTAGATCACTGAGAGAATTTGATACATTGTGATGATACCAGAACATCAGCAGCCCTGAAAAGAAAGAGCTCATCCTATTATTAAAGAAATTGTAAAGCTTAATTCTTTTTTCTAAAACAGTGGTTCTCAACCCTGTCCTCAAGTACCCCCAACAGGCCATGTTTGCAGGCTTTCCCTTATCTTGCACAGATGCTTTAAATCAGAGTCAATGGCTTGGTATTTTGGACAGCTATTTTATCTAATGCCCTGTACACAGTTGGCGGACTTTCCAACAACAAAGGTCCAACAGTTTTTCCAATGAACTTTCGGCGGACTTTTGACGGACTTCCAATGTACTTTTGAACGAACAGACTTGCCTACACACGATCACACCAAAGTCCAGGCTAAAATAAGGAAGTTAATAGCCAGTAGCCAATAGCTGCCCTTGCGTCGGTTTTGGTCCGTCGGACTAGCATACAGACGAGCGGCTTTTTCGACCGGACTCAAGTCCGTCAGACAAATTTGAAACATGTTCCAAATCTACAGTCCGTCAGATTTTCAAACGAAAAAGTCCGCTGCAGGTCCCATGGAGCCCACACACAGTCGGATTGTCCGCCGGATTCGGTCCGTCGGACCAGTCCGGTCTAAAAGTCCGCTCGTGTGAAATTTCCAAAACATGGCCTGTTGGGGGTACTTGAGGACAGGGTTGATAACCACTGTTCTAAAACAACAAGCATGTTATAATTACCTGCTCTGTGCAATGGTAATGCACGTAGTGGCCCCAAACATGCTCTTCTGGGGTCCTCGTCAGTGATCTTGGCTCCTCCTCTTCTCAGTGCGCCACCATAGAAAGCTGCTTTTTATGGAGGCACACCTGCGGGTTTGCTCCCAAACTGGGCTGTGCTGTGTACTTCTATAGACCTAACTCCCAGCTCCTTCCTCACAGGATTTGATTAATAGCAGCAGGAGCCAATGGCTCCCGCTGCTGTCACTGAGCCCTGGAGGACAAGAAAAGAGAGCTGGATTGAGATAGGACTCAGGTAAGCATTTTGGGAGGTGAGGGGGTGATACAACCAATGGGAAATGTTTAACTGACCTGACGGTATTCCCGAGTCTGGCTCGGGGTGAGATTTTAGTACCAAAAGCGGTAACCCCGAGCCTCGGGATCGCATTGCTGGATCCTGGAAGACGTGACTTACCTTGTCTCCGGGATCCCGCGATGTTCTCCCGCTGTGTTCGGCGGCTGGATCTTCTGCCCGATGCACTGTGTGCCCTGGCTTCCGTTCCCTGCGAGCGTAGCGACGCAGGGGGTGGAACTGGTGGCAAATTCAAATAGTATAAAACACAAACACACTGATACATTGTAATCCTATTTGATTACATTACTAAATAAAATAAAATTGACCTTAGTTTTCCCCCCGTGCTTCGACCTCAAAAGCGGCATATGACCTGCTGGAAAACAGCGACAGCTAGACAGAATTGCTTGCAGAAGTGAGTGATAGCGATTCATGGGGAAGTTCATCATCAGGCACGGAAAGCGATTTCAGCGGCGATGATCCTGCGACTGTGCCCAGTGATGTGTAGACTTGGTGCTAGATTGACTGCAGTACGGAGCATGCAGCGCCCCCAAGATTCCCGTTTACCGGAGCACCTGGTATCAAAGTGGAGGTTGAAGATGACAGCCCCTTGGGATACCTCCAACTCTTTTTGACTGATGAGGTCATAGAAAGATAGAAAGAATTGTTACAGAGACCAATCGGTAACAGGAGCAACAAGCTGCTATACCTCAGAGGTTTTCAAGGAGCAGAAAATGGGAACCAGTGACATCTGGAAGTTTCTGGGCCTAATTATTCTCCAGGGAGTGGTGGGGAAACCCCTGCAGAAGTGGTACTGGACAACCAACAAAATACTAGCCACTCCTTTTTTTGGCACCATCATGTCGGAGTACAAATTTTCTATCATAATGAAATATCTGCATTTTCAAAATAATGAAGAATTTGATGAGACTTCTCATCCAGCTCCAAAACTGAAAAAGATTTGGGATCTATATCAAATTATTCAGAAAAATTTCCACCAGACCTATGTAGCAGACAGAGACGTCAGTATCGACGAACGTCTAATGGCCTACAAAGGAAGACTTAGCTGGATACAGTACATCACGTCTAAGAGAGCACGATTATTATTCACGCTCTGTGAAGCCAGTACTGGTTACATATGGAATTCGGTCCTTTACACTGGGAAAGGGACCAAATTCAACAAAAGATTCAGTAATTATGGAATGGCAACCGCTTCTGTTCTTACTTTGGTTGAGTCATTGCTGAATCAGGGGTACTGTGTAACCACAGATAATTTTTACACTTCTCCAGAACTCTATGAGTTCCTTCAACAGCACAAGACGGATGCATACGGGACTGTTAGAGCTAACTGGTGTGATCTGCTGCCAACCTTTGGCAATAAAAAACTCAAAGCAGGAGAAATAGTTGCCTGGCAGAAAGGCAAAATGATGGCACTGAGATGGTGCGATAAAAAAAGATGTGTGCCTAATGAGTACCATTCACAACACCTCTACTGTCATGGTACATACAAAAGGTGGAAAAGACGTAATGAAACCTCAAGTCGTAATGGACTACAACAACACCATGGGAGGTGTTGACAGAGCTGACCAGGCCATGACTTTTTATCCAGCTATGAGAAAGCAACAAAAAAAAATATTACAAAAAAGATCTTCAGGCATCTTCTTGAACAGTGCCTGTGGAACGCTTTTATTCTTCTAAAAAAAAAGAGTGACAGGCCTGTGGTTCATGCGGACTTTGTTTTGAAAGTTGCCGAACTTATATTTCTCAAGCACCAAACACCAACCACTGTAAATAGATCTGGACGTCGTGCTGCTGGTGTTGTGAACCCGGAAGGCTTGACAGGTGGACACTTTATGGACCACATTCCTCCAACGGAAAAGAAGGCAGCACTCACAAGGATGTGTGTGGTTTGCTGCTCTAAACGTGACGACACTGGAAGGAAAATCAGAAAAGAAACCCGGTTCAACTGTCCTGACTGTGACGTCGGACTTTGTGCTGTACCATGTTTTAAAATTTTCCATCCCCGAGACGTTTACTAAAGCAATATGACTACTAATATTGCACTCTTGTTTGGCCAAAAAAAATGTCAGTGTTTTTGATTATATTATTTACTAAAATTTATTGAATAAAAAGTATTATTACTATTATATTATTATTTGTTATTATTTATAGTTATTTATTATATTATAATTTATGATTTTGTGTTTCAAACTTTATCATACCCGGAATGTCTACTAGACTCTTGTTTGGACAGATTTCAGTGAGTTATTCCTAAGAATTACAGGCCTACAATATAAAACGCCAAATTTGCATGCAAAATAATGGTACTGCTTTCAGCACCTAAAATCTGAAATAATCATACTGCCAGGGAGGTTAACCTAATGCAGTGAATTCATTAAAGTGGTACTAAACCCGAAACTAGAAATGTAATATATTGCATCTGACCAATCATTAGATGTGGTGGCTGTATTCGTTTTCTTTTTTTTTTTGTATTTTCCCCCCTCTCTTTTCCACTGGGGATCTGGCCAGTAACAGTATTAAAGTGCCCCCCATTCTGGAAGAATGCGCACAGGGGCACATTTAGACAGCAGCAATATCAATCTGGGGGGAAGGGGAGTGCTAGATGTACTAACACTTTAAATGACACTAACAAATTGAAGCCAAACATACTGACTGGATCACCAGATAAAAATAGAAAGAAAGCCTAAAAAAGAACACCAAAGCTGACATCACATCTAAGGTAATTGGTAAGCTGTAATATGATAAATGTTTGCTTTTGAGTTTATTACTGTTTTAAAGTAAAAAATGTCTTGCCTTTATAACCACTTTATGGTAATATAAGGTCTTAGACCCCTTTCACACTGGGGAAGTTTGCAGGCGTTATTGCGCTAAAAATAGCGCCTGCAAACCGCCCCTAAACAGCCTCCGCTGTTTGTTCAGTGTGAAAGCTCGAGGGCTTTCACACTGAAGCGGTGCGCTGGCAGGAGAAGAAAAAATCTCCTGTCAGCCGCTTCTTTGGAGCGGTGAAGGAGCGGTGTATTCACCGCTCCTTCACCGCTCCTGCCCATTGAAATCAATGGGACAGCGCGGCTATACCGTGGTAATACCGTGGCTATAGCCGCGCTATACGAGGGGTTTTAACCCTTTTTCGGCCGCCAGCGGGGGGTTAAAACCGCACCGCTAGCGGCCGAATACCGCGGTAAAACAGCGCTAAAAATAGCGCTGTTTTACCGCCGACGCCCCCTACCGCCCCAGTGTGAAAAGGGCCTTAATGATAGGGCTATATACATACTTGTTAGCTGCCTTCAAAGTGTAAGTTCAGGGTTCCTTTTGAGCCTTTGGCTCAATAAACAGTCCAGGGGTGATCTTTTTGGTGTTTTTATTTTTGGGTAACTTGGATAGGGTTAGGAAATTGAGTGAGATGCTCCAAAAAGAAGTGAGGACACTAGACATTATTCTGTAGAACTTTAAACAAAGTTGTAAAAGTGGTCAGCTACTACTACTTGGCTTTGTAGTTGTAGCTAAATGCACAAAAGCTTCCTCTTTTTGCAATGGTAATTGAGAGCAAGGTTTGGGACTTTATTTGAATCATGCAGCTGATTCATATAAAGTCCCAAACCTTGCTCTCAATTACCTAAATGTCGGGGATGGAGGTCCATAAAGACATGGATGAGCGAGTTTGGGGTGGAGGAACTTGACTGGCCTGCACAGTGTCCTGACCTCAACCCAATAGAACACCTTTGGGATGAATTAGAGCAGAGACTGTGAGTCGGGGCTTCTCGTCCACATCAGTGCCTGACCTCACAAATGCGCTTCTGTAAGAATGGTCAAACATTCCCATAGACACACTCCTAAACCTTGTGGACAGCCTTCTCAGAAGAGTTGAAACTGTTATAGCTGCAAAGGGAGGGCCAACTCAATATTGAACCCTACGGACTAAGACTGGGATGCCATTAAAGATGGTTGGTAACTAGGCAAGCATAAAATGGATTACCAATGGTAATAATACAATTTAGCATACAAAGTGTTTAACAGTAAGGACTAGGTATAAGATGACATTTGGCATCTAGATCAAAATAAACAGTTACAAGGTCACCTCAAGTGCAGCATTGGACAGTAGCTAAGTTTAGTGCTGGAACCAAACTACCAAAGCACTTTTATGGCAGTGATGCTAGTCCTAAATGACCTGGGTATGTACTGTCCAAAAGAAAAGATGGTGGAGTAGGGGGGAGCAGGAGAACAAACGGGACTTGCAGAATAATTATTATGGGAAGGGTATGTTCTTCTGCTGGCTATTGTTGGAGCCCTTTAAGAGCGTTGCTGCACTTAATGACAGTCCCAGTTAACCTGCATGCAGTATAGTTACAGTATAAATACAGTATAGTCTCAACAAAGGTGCAAGGTAGATGTGATTCAGATGCAGTAAAGGTCTGATATAATGCAGTATAGGGTTGTTATAGGTGCAGTCTAGGTTTGGAATGAGTGCGTTATAGAGTGCAGTATGGATTGGCAGTGGCATAGGGAGGGGGCTAAGGGGGGCTGAAGCCTCGAGTGGGCCCCGAAAAAGTCTGGGGTCTCGGGCATTCACAAATCTATTATTAGCAGCGGGCCTGAGCGGGGCCCGATCTGACTCGGAGCGCGGCCGTGTGACATAGCAGGTCCCGCCTTCTGGAGCCTGCAGCGCCTATGATGGACGTCCTACTGGTCCAATGCCAGGACAGCGGGGTGTGTGACGTCCATCATAGGCGCTGCAGGCTCCAGAAGGCAGGAATTACAATGCGGCCACGCTGAGCACAAAGAGATCCCCGCTCAGCGCTCGGACGGTGGGCTCTCCTCTCCTGTCCCGCTCCCTCTGCTTTTCAGAAAGCTGTGATAATTCTCTGAACATAGGTGTGAAGCTATGCAGATGGCAGTATGAATATTTATGTAGCCCTGATCATTACCAGGGAGCAGGGCCCTGAAGGCTGCTGGGAATCATTATAAATACTCTGAGAGACTGAGCTTCTGGGTCTTTTCCTGCAGAGGATTAGTCCAGCCTGGAGAGCTGCTGCCCTCCAGGGTAACATTGCCATGTGCTTGCTGTTCGTGAAGCCTCAAATGGGTGACCTGAGGGTTTGGATGCTAAAGCTACAGAGAGCTGACTGAGGGGTTGTCTGCTAAAGATCTAGTCTGGTATCACTAGAGAAAGGTTTCGCTTGGAAGTTGGAAGGAGGTAACCAACTGTCCCTGGACATTTTGTAAGTACAGACTGCTGGGAGAGATTAGACTGTTGCCACCCCTCTTGTGGTAGAGAGTCAGCTGTGTGTTTGGTAAAAGGGGAAATCAGCTGTTGTCCTAAAGAGCTAGTCTATCTGATTCCTTGTGAATGGACTCTGCTCTTGTGGCTCTAAAGAAAGGTTTGCATTTAACCGTTTCCACTACAAAGCCAAGTCCACCATTTTCTATAAGGAAGGACTTCTGCTTCAGCTTTTCAGAAAGAAAGTTCATTGTCCTCAATCTGTACATGATTTTTGTTTTTGAGTATCCCACTCAATTCCCTCAACCCTATCCAAGTTCCTCAAAAATAAAACCAACAAAAACAACACCCCTAGACTGGTTATTGAGGAAAATCGTGGCTGAGATAGTGTGCCTGGCTATGGGGAAATTCACTGGGGAAGAACCTGGGCAAATTTTCAAAGGCTCCTATGAAAGTAAACGCTTCATATGTAAAATATAATTGAGATTCAGAGGACCTGTTTATCTGCTAAAAAAACACATAAACCTGCTTATTGCTGGACAGTGAGAGCTTGCATGCTAGTAATTTATCAATCAAAATAAAATAAAAAAGGATGGCAACAGCATTAAAACATCCAGTACTGCTGGACAGCAAAGCTTGCATGCGTTCTATCTGGACTTGATGTATCCTGGAACAGCTGAAACACCTTCACAGTTCACACCACAATACAAATTTCTTTGGCATGTAATTAATCATGATATCACTTCTATTCCTTACTTTCCAGCATATGGAATTTTATGGTAGTCATAATATAATTCAGAGAATCCCTGTTTCACCATTTTTTTTTAATTTGCCCAAAAATTTCCATGCAGATATGTGTGATTTTGAGAGCATCACACAGTTTAGGAATATCATGACTCACAATTGTAGTATTCTCCACAGGGTAGATGAAACCTTATGCACATTTAGAGGAGAAATGTTCCAAATCGCCTGGTTTTAAAATGAATTCACTCTACTAACATTTTCATTTTGTAACGCTTACATTTTTTACTACATTGAAAACGTGGGGGGGGGGGGGGGGGGGGCTTCTTTTCACTTTCAGGAGATAATTTGGGGGTAGTTTTTTAACAGGTCAAATCATAGGGGGTTATTTACTAAAGGCCAATCCACTTTGCACTGCAAGTGCACTTGGAAGTGCAGTCGCTGTAGATCCGAGGGGGACATGCAAGGAAAATAAAAAACAGCATTTTAGCTTGCACATGATTGGATGATAAAATCAGCAGAGCTTCCCCTCATTTCAGATCTACCCTTCAGATTTACAGCGACTGCACTTCCAAGTGCACATGTAGTGCAAAGTGAATTTGCCTTTCGTAAATAACCCCTATTGAGTACTCCACAGTTTGGGTGAACTTTTATTATTTTTATGCCTTTTTCCTTTATCCTTTTTATAGTATCACATTTAGTGGATTTGTTCACCAAAACACTTAGTCAGTTTGTCAATTTTCCAGCTGCTATTAACAACCATTTGTAGGCAGGTGCCTACTATGTGATTTCTGTTCTCCCATTCGCTACCCCTTAAAAGGGCCCATCTTCAGGGATCCAAGTTTCTATGGACTATTGTTACTGTGGACATTATCCATCTCAGGTATGGGCAGGAGCTCTCACTGTGTGTAGTTACAACTGTGCGCTTCCTGATTCCTCGGTCGATGGAGCGCATGCGTTACTTCCGGTGCGTGACGCACCGGAAGTGACACATGCGCTCCATCGACCAAGGAATCAGGAAGCGAACAGCTGTAACTACACACAGTGAGCGCTCCTGTCATCCCTTTCGGATTGAAGGACGCAACAGGCACAATGCACTTAATTTTCTTTGCTCTTATCTAATGATTATCTGGTACGCATGTTTTTAAAGGGAAATGTTTAGATTATTTTAATAAAAGTGTTTAGCGGTATCACACTATGTGGACATTTATTTCTCCCACATATTGCATTGGAACTACCGAGAATTAGACTGACGTCTGGTGGTCGTTTGGAAAGTGGTGCAGACCAACTAATACTAATCAAAGCTCATATTGGTTAAATTTCTGGTGAGTGAGTTTTTCATTGGGGATCCCAGCACGTGGTGTATCGCTTGGTGAATGGATTAACTACCCTCACAGAACACGAGATTATTGACTAGGGGGATTTTTATCATCTGTTTCCCGTCTATGCACTTTATGAACTTGATTGGAAAAAAGGACCCTATTTATTGGGGTCACACAGCGCTGTTGCAATACTGAAGGAATGCTATTGACTTAACTGACTCACTATTGCCTATATATAAAGTAAAAGGGTTTTTATTTAAACAAAGAGTCAAATTCATTTACTAGTAGAAGTGTCTATAACCTGAATCAGTGTAACCCTGCTATATCAGAAGAATCTTTCTCAGGAGTTAAGCTATTCGTCCCTCAGGGCTGAGCAGCCTGGTGCTGCTGGGGACATTTCTACTGGGTTGCCTCTTGTGGTTAGGTACATTTGGCACACAGTTTTTGGGCTGGAGAGTGTCTGCCGGGCAAAAGTAAATCATGGTGGAGATTCCTTGCAAGTTTGAGGCTGCGTTTCTGCAAATGGATTTGGAGATTTGGTCAGGATTAATGGTGTCCTCAATGCTAAGATATACAGGCAGATACTTATCCATCATACCATACCATCTGGGAGGTGTTTGATGGGCCCCACATTTTTTCTGCAGCAGGACAACAACCCCAAACATATAGCCAATGTCAATAAGAACTATCTTCAGTGTAAGGAAGAACAAGGAGACCTGGAAGTGATGCTTTGGCCCCCATATAGCCCTGATCTCAACATCATCAAGTCTGTCTGGGATTACATGAAGAGACAGAAGGATGTGAGGTAGCCCACATCCATAGAAGATCTGTGGTTAGTTTACCGATATGTTTGGAACAACCTACCTGCAGAGTTCCTTCAAATACTGTGTGCAAGTTTACCTAAAAGAATTGATGCTGTTTTGAAGGCCTGTTACACTGCCGGCTAGAGTGAGACTTAAACAAAGCCGGAAACTGCTTCGTTCCAGTCTCCTATGCAAATAAACGGAAGCAACGTCACAACGTCACTTCCGGTTTACTCAGCTGCCAATGGCGCCGATTAAAGAAAAAAATTACAGTATTCAGAATCGCCGTTTTTGGCGATCTGAATACTTTGAAGTGCAAAGGAGGGATTTGAGGTCTTTTAGACCCATGATCCCTCCATAAAGAGTATCTGTCACCACCTATTACTCCTGGTGACAGCAATAAAAGAATTAAAAAAAAAAAAAAAAATTTAAAGAGACAATGTAAAAAAAAAAAATAAATAAATACATTTTAAAGTGCCCCCGTCCCCGTGAGCTCGCACAGTAAAGAAAACAAATACAAAATGTGCGCCCAAATATGTAAACTGTGTTAAAACTGTGTTAAAAAATAATTGTAGAAAAAGACCTCCTCTGTAACTCTAACCTGGTAACCATTTCATTTTGTTAAAGCATCGCCTATGGAGATTTTTAGGTACAGTAGTTTGTCGCCATTCCACGAGTGTGCGCAATTTCAAAGCGTGACATGTATCTATTTACTCGGCATAACATTATCTTTCACATTATACAAAAAAATTTTGATAACTGTAATGTTTCATTTTGTTTTTTTAATTCATGAAAGTGTATTTTTTCCCCCCAAAAAATGCTGCGCAAATACAGTGTGACATAAAATATTGCAACAATCACCATTTTATTTTCTAGGGTCTTTGCTAAAAATATATATATAATGTTTGGCAGGGCTTTTTTTCTCAGAAAATGGCTGCAGGAACTCACCCTCCCAGCCCAGATCCACGCCCTCAACCACGCCCAAACTCCACCCCAAACCACGCCCAAACTCCACCCCCAGACACACCTTCCTTAGAGGAGAGAAGTACAGTGGCATAAAATAACTGATAAGTGAGGCCTTAGAACTGTGTATCACGCATGGTTCAGGAATGTGTAACACACAAAGTACAGGACTCAGGACTTTATAACACACAGGGCTCAGGAGTGTGAAATTGTGCAATTGTGAGCGGTGCATATCACACAGGGTGCAGAAAAAAAAAACAGCAAACAGGATAGTACTTACATTTAATGCAAAGCGTCCCTTGTTCTCAGAAATATGGAGCATAAAGCCCTGTGTACAGAGTGCAGGGGTCAAGAATATGTAACATAGAGCCCAGCACACAGAGAACAGTGGTAAAGTTATGTAATATGCAGTCCAGCATACAGAGTGCAGGGCTCAGGGGTATGTAATGCAAACCCATTGTACAGCATTTAGGAGTACCATACCGAGGCCTTTAATATGTAACATACAGCACAGCACACAGAGTATAGCGGTTCTGAGTATGTAATGTACAAGGTGTTACAAAATTCACACCACTGAACCCTGCACGCTGTGCCATACATTACGTACTCTTACATACTGAGTGCTTTCACACTGGAGCGGTGCACTTGCAGGACAGGAAAAAAAAAAGTCGTGCAAGCAACATCTTTGGGGCGGTGGAGGAGGGGTGTATACACCCCTCCTCTACCGCCCCTCCACCGCCCCTGTCCATTGAAATGAATGTGCACCGCTTTCAAAGCGCCTTAAAAGCGTTTTGAAAGCAGCACTAAGCGGTCGCTTTTAACCCCTTCTTGGGAGTTAAAAGCGTGCCCGCTAGTGGCACCAAAGTGCTGCTATAACAGCGGTAAAGCACCGCTAGTTTTAGCACTTTACCACTAACACCCACACCGCCCCAGTGCGAAACGGGTCCTACTGTTCCCCAGCAAATTTCCCTGGTCTTCCCCCTCAAGTATCCTTCCAAAGGTAACCATCAAATTCTCACTTCTGCTAATCTCTTTGCTTACCTCTGTGTCCCCCATCCACACCTAACCTCCACATCTCACCTCTTCTTTCCCTGTCCACAACTCCACTCTGCACCCCCATTAACATCTCACCTCTGCACCCCTCTAACTACAGCTTACACCCCCACTCCACAACTCACCTCTGTACCTCCATCCATATTATCTCTGCTCCCCTTCTGGACCCCCAACTAAAGCTCACCCCAATCCACAGCTCTCACCTTTGCCACCCACCTCTGCACGCCCAGCTTTCCCTACAGCTCTCACCTCTACACAACCTCCTCCCCCCTCCACAGCTCTCATTTTACACAACCTGCCTTCTGCCCTCTGCAGCTCTTACTTCTGTACAAAGCCCCCTTCCCAATTCTCCTCTCTGGACAAATTTCCACCCCCCCTCCGCGCTGCACAATCACCCCCCCTTCCCTTCTTTCACAGTTATCCTCTCACTGTGAACTCAGTCTTTGGAGGGCTCCCCCCCCCCCCTTTTTCATTCAGAACACCCTCACCTCTTCCACTGCTGATCCAGTGCTCCAGTCCATGTGATATGCACAGGATTTTCAGACGATTGAGAACTGTAGCTGGGGTGGAGTTTCAGGGCTCCTCTGCTCTCTGCTCCCTGCTCCCTGCTCCGTGCTACAATATGAGAAGAGGCAGGGACGGAAGCTGCCACTTGAATCAACACAGGCAGCTGTATGTTGCCGTGCTGGGACCCGAAGATCTCAAAAGGCAGCAGCCCTGGGTGCGCAGCTCTAGTGTGAGATACATGACAGCTCAGAGCAGGGCTGCCTGTCATAGGTGAGGAAAAGAAGGTAATCATGGACGGCCACACTCAGTGAAAAATGGAACATCTTTATTGTAACAAAAAAGTATAAAAATCCAAGATAAGTCACATCAGAGGTGGATGATACAGGTACAACAGCTAACGCGTTTCACATCTACTGATGCTTACTCAGTAGCTATGAGTAAACATCAGTAGATGTGAAACACGTTAGCTGTTGTACCTGTATCATCCACCTCTGATGTGACCTATCTTGGATTTTTATACTTTTTTGTTACAATAAAGATGTTCCATTTTTCACTGAGTGCGGCCGTCCATGATTACCTTCTTTTCCTCATCTAACCCTGCAGAGCCAGCACCTGTGAGGCTGAGTAGGGCGGGAGCTTCCATTCAAGTGTGGCGGTCCTAGGAGCGGCATCCCCTTTTGTATCCTGCCTGTCATAGATGCCGGAACTGTGTTCCGCCAAGTTCCGGCAGAAAAAAAGCCCTGATGTTTGGGGGTTCTAAGTAATTTTCTAGCAAAAATACAGATTTTTACTTGTAAGCAACAAATGTCAGAAATAGGCTTAGGCATGAAAGGGTAAAAAGACATTATATGTGGAAGACTATTGGTGTCATGTACAGTAGGTTTCAAAAGGCTGATAGAATGTCAAATCCAGATACTTACTCTGCTTGCAGTGGTTATTTACTCGTTTAGAGTTGTTCTTCTAAAACCTACAATTTTTTAAACAGATGTATAATTTCTCCCATAATGGCTATCTATATTATAGACATTCTAGATGAAACATTTCTGTGTGAAATGGGATTTTAAGTAAGCCATGCTGAGAATATATTGTTGTGATTGAAAGCCTCCTGACAAATACTGCTATTACTGATAAGTGGGGAGAAAAGGTGCCTGTTAGGGATGAGCAGAGTGATTTAGTTGAAATAGATTTTTCCCTAAAATTGATTTTGCTGTAAGAAAACTGGTAAATTGTGACTCTCAATTTGGCGCACAGAAGAGCTTGGGGGAAATTTGCTTTAATAACAAATTCCATCTTTTTTGTTTATAGGTAGAGGATTATTTATTTATTTAATTTATTTAGTGTTTTTTTTTTTTATATTTGTTTTTTGCTATCTTTTGTGTAATTGATTATTTCATTGTAGCTTTCAATTTTTGTTACATTTTTTTTTACTGTGTGTTTCTTTCTGTTTCTTTTTTTAAAAGAAGATGTGAAATAATAAAGGCAATGCAAAGCCATTATTGACACTAGAATAGTGTGAAAAAAGCTTATTTAACCCCCAGGAGCCATTTAAAGCCTTACTCGAGTTTTCTTATTACTTTCTTGTAGCATCAGCTACATACAGTATACGGAGCTCTGTTCCAGTAGTGGGATGGGGTCTTCTCTCAGTTTTTATTATTGTCTGTGTCCCCATTGCAATCATTTCCCTTTACTTCCTATTGTGCTAACAGGACTGAAAGCGAGCTGAAATTTTCCAGTGTGGAAAAAGACAACAAAAAATAACTTATTAGAAAAGTGGGAGCGGGTTTGAACCTCTATCGTGTTTTTTGTTGCTTTTATCCTGTTAAAGAGTTTTTTAAGCGTCTTTAGAAAAGGAAGAGGTGGGAAATCTCCCCCTCGGAGACACAATAGTAAAATAACAAGAGAGGTTGATTAAAATATTAAATAAAAGCAGCTACTTTAATTATTTAAGTTGATAATATTAGCAATGAAAAATGTTGGTAGCTTGTAGTGTTTTTATTGTTTTTACATATGCAAAGAAAAGCTTTTTGCATTCTTGTCAAATCTTGGTCAGAGTCTTGGATAAATGAAAAGAGTATAAACACAGCAAGCTCTAGAAGAAAAAAAAACATTACAAGCTTGGGATTCGTCAGTCAGCAATCCCAAGTCTAGCAAATGCAAAGCAATTTATTTTCCGTGGTTTTATGTCATCATTTGTGGCCCCCTGAGGCTTTCCTCAGACTGCATCAGGGACTGCATTGTTGACATACAAACTACATAAATAATGCATTTAGATTTTGTTAGACTCTTGAGTGCTGAGTGAGTTCACTGTGGATGTATATTATTTGTGCTGGCATAAGGTCTTCTGAGACCAAACTGCCTTGATATTTCTGGAATGGGAGGGCTGCTTTGTGTGTTCCCTCTGTGGTGTGTTTTAAATTCACTATAATCACTTATTATTCCTTTTTTACTGGAGGATTTATCCAATCCCATGTTGATACATGAAATATACAGGTCCTGGCCATGCAGAATATAGGTTTTCATACCATCACTCACTGCACCTTATGCCGCGTACACACGATTGGATTTTCCGACGGGAAATGTTGGATGTGAGCTTGTTGGCGGTAAGTCCGACCGTGTGTATACTCCATCGGACAATTGTTGTCGGACTTTCCGCCAACAAATGTTGGCTAGCATGTTCTCAAATTTTTCGCCAACAAATGTGTGTTGTCGGATTTTCCGATTGTGTGTACACAAGTCCATCGGACAAAAGTCCAAAGCACAAACACGCATGCTCGAAATCAAGGACAAGCCGGAAGCGCTCGGTCTTGTAAAACTAGTGTTCGTAAGGGAGATATCACATGACTATTGAACTTCCTTTTTATTGGCTCGCCGTACGTCTTTACAGCGTACACACAAGCAGACTTTTCAACCGGACTGGTCCGACGGACCGAGTCCGGCGGACAATCCGATCGTGTGTGGGCTTCATCGGACCTTCAGTGGACTTTTCCAGTCTAAAATCTGACTGACTTTAGATTTGGAACATGCTTCAAATCTTTACGTCGTAACTCCACCGGACCCAGAAATCCGCTCGTCTGTATGCTAGTCCGACGGACAAAAACCGACGCTAGGACAGCTATTGGCTATCAACTTCCTTATTTTAGTCCGGTGTATGTCATCACGTACGAATCCATCGGACTTTGGTGTGATCGTGTGTAGGCAAGTCCATTCGTTAAAAAGTCCTTCAGAAGTCCGTTAAAAGTCAGTCGAAAGTCCGCCGGAAAGTCTGTCGGACCAGTCTGGTTGAAAAGTCTGCCCGTGTGTACGCGGCCTTATACCTCACCACGTTTGTAACTGTTGCCCAACGTTTGTGTGACCGTGTGTATGCAAGACAAGTTGTTCGAAAAAAATTCCACGGTCTTGTTGTCAGAAAGTCCGATCGTGTGTATGGGGCTTTAGTCCTCATTCAGTACTTGAATTATTTTATTTTTGGCATGTTGGTAGATAGATATCTCAGATAGGTCACACTTCACCCTGGAGATTGTAGAGCTGTACAATGCCGATGGCAGATACATTTCACTAATCAGCATATTATTTCCTACAAATCATTAGGATGAAGGATACATGGATGCCCTTAGCTCAGTCAAGAAGGCATGAGGGTGTGCTTAGCAGAGAAAATCTTTCCTCCCTTCCTGAAGACTCCAGGAATGCATGACATCATTTGTCTAGGCCAGTGTTTCACAACCTTTTTTTCAGTCAAGGCACCCTTTAAAATTATGCACAATCTCAAGGCACCCCATTCTAAATTGTAAAAAACTAAATGAATAGCTTTACATCCGCACACATAGGACATCCAATGTTGTTCATCTGGGTAAGAGCAAAATTGCAATGTTATGTTTGTGGCATGTCTAGAACACATTCAGTGTACAGCTCGAAACCGTGTCTAAAACAGGTTTCACTAGAGTGGAAATTGACCTGTACCAGAATCCCCTGAACTCTGTGCAGGAGGGCCTAAGTTCAGAATTTGGGAAATTTTGCCAAGGTACCCCTGAACAAACCAGAAGGCACCCTGGTTGAGAAAGGCTGGTCTAGGCCAGAAACCAGGAAGTAACTAAAGGAATGTAAAAAAAAAGTTTAAAACAAGTAAATATGAAATATTTTTCTATCCATTTGCTAAAGCTAGCAGCATGAGGATTAAAAATAGTCAAAGTTGATTGAGAGAGTGAAGTTCCACTTTAAGGGCTCATTTACACTTGCTTCGACTTTAACACACATAAAAGCGTCTACCGCTTCAACATGCTTTTTTGATGTGTTTTTGATGCTTCTGTGATGCTTAGCAAATGCCCTGTGTGTGTTGATTTGTTTTAAAGGGGCTCAGTAGAACTGTGTTCAGTAGTACCCCCTACTCAGTAATACCCCCAGCTCATTAGTACCCCCGTTCAGCAGATCCCCAGCTCATTAGTACCTTTGTTCATCAGATCCCTGGCTCAGTAGTACCCCCAGCTCTTCTGATGCCCCACTCAGTAGTCTCCCAGCTCTGCTGATCTCCTGCTCGGTAGTAACCTCCAGCTCTGCTGGTTCCCCACTCATTAGTAACATAGTTAGGTTGAAAAAAGACAAGTCTATCTAGTTCAACCGATTAACAAAAAAAAAAAATCATACGATCCCATATACACATTCCTATACCCACAGTTGATCCAGAGGAAGACAAAAAAACAGCAAAGCATGATCCAATTTGCTACAGCAGGGGATACAATTCCTTACTTATCCCCCAAGAGGCAATCGGATATTCCTTGGATCAACTTTACCTATAAATGTTAGTACCCAGTTATATTGTGTACATTTAGGAAAGAATCCAGGCCTTTTTTAATGAAATCTACTGAGCTGGCCAGAACCAGCTCTTGAGGGAGTCTATTCCACATTTTCACAGCTCTTACTGTGAAGAAACCATTCCTTATTTGGAGATGAAATCTCTTTTCCTCTAGATGTAAATAGTGCCCCCTTGTCCTCTGTGATGACCTTAAAGTGAATAACTCAACACCAAGTTCACTAAATGGACCCCTTATGTATTTATACATGTTGATCATATCCCCCCTTAATCTCCTCTTCTCAAGAGAAAAAAATTCAGTTCCTCTAATCATTCCTCATAGTAACTCCCAGCTCTGCTAATCCTCCTCTCTCTCCAGTCCCTGCTCACCACCTGCTATATTGTTCCCATGCTGCTCACCATGTGTGACATCTGCCTTCTGCACTGGTCTCTCAACTCTGCTGATCCTCTGCCACTCAGTCCTATCTCTCCGGTCCCTGCTCACCTTTCGCTATAGCGTTCCCAGGTTGTGCATTACGTGTGCTGTCTGCTAGTTGCTCTGCTCCGGTCCAGACCCTGCTTACCTTCCTGCTGCTCCATGCTGCTCACAAGATGTGAAGTCTGTGCCAGACACTCCCAGAATATACTGTATACACATGAACTGGAAATGACTGCTGAAAATGTCTTTCCAGTTTGCTTGTTGGTTTCCCAGTGCATCTTGGGATATCTCATACATCCAATACCTCCAATACAAAGCCAAACTAACTCTGAATAAAAGCCCTTCAATGCTGCAAGTGCGGATAGTGAGTGTTGTCATAGACTTCTATGGAGGCTTTGGAGACCTTTTGATGCACCAAGAAAGCGACAAATAAAAAGAAAAACAAAGAATCTTTTGAAGCAAAGAAAAAGCAACAGTGTGAACAGGACTGTAAGCTAACCATTGTATTTAGTGACAGGTGCTTGATTGGCATTCAGTGCTGTAGCCTCCCTGACATTATTCCCGAGTGTGGCTCGGGGTTAAATTTCAGTACTATTAGCAGTTACCCCGAGCCACACTCGGGATTGCATTGATGGATTCTGGAGCAGTATACTTACCTTGTCCCCCCGCGCTGTCCTCCTCCGAAACCTCTCTGTGCCAGGCTCTGTTCCCTGTGAGCGTCGCAGCGCACGGGGACGGAGCCTGGCGGCAAATTCAAAAAAAGTAAAAATCATAACACATACAGTACACTGTAATCTTACAGATTACAGTACTGTATGAAATTATTTCAAGTCCCTTTTGTCCCCAGTGCTTTGTCCAATGCCTGCATGCAGTTTTATATGATATATACTGTTCTTTCTTCCTGGAAACTTGAGATTGTCTATTGCAACCAAACAGTGTCCCTTTACATCAAAAGTGGCTTTAGACCAGCTAGAAAACAGTGATAGTAAATTAGAACACTTGCAGAATTGAGCGATAGTGAATCGTGGGGGGAAATTATTATTATTATATTATTATTTTTTTAATTATTTATATTTATTTATTATATTATAATTTATGATTTTGTGTTTCAAACTTCATCATACCTGGGATATCTACTAGAATCTTGGTGGACAGATTTAAGTGTGTTATTGTTAAGAATTACAGGCCTACAATATAAAACTCCAAATTTCCATGCAAAATAATTGTACCGCTTTCAGCACCTTAAATCCGAAATAATCATACCACCAGGGAGGTTAAAAAAGCGTGTCCTATGCCACATTTTGAAGCAAGTGTAAATGAGCCCTAAGGCTGCAGAGAAAAATAACAAGACAATCGTTTGGGGTATAATATGTGTTATTTTTTATTATAACTTTTTTGCATCAAAATTAACACAAACACAGACATTCACATAATCTTATAAATTGTGAGTCTCTCAATTCTTCGATATGCAAACCATAATTCAACAATATCATGAACGAACCCGCCTTAATGCGTAGAATCCCAGATATGAAAATTTCTTAGAACAGCTCACCCTACATAAAAGAACTACTCTTATATACCCTTGAAGTTTAATTTTCTTCTCAATATATGAAACTCATAGAGGTAAATCCATTAAAAGCAGGTGGGCATTAGCTAGTCTAGGAAACCCAGTGGTAAACCCAGGTAAATTCAATAAAATAAGTTAAAAAAAACTTGAAAGGCCACTTATTTGGGGCAATTGTGACTATTGTTTTGCTAAGCAACTTTAAAAACTTTTTTTTACTTTTTGTTAAAGAACGTTATATTCCTTGAAACATTTTTATTATTTAATACTTAGTATGGCGTCTAAAGAAATAAATATATACACACACACCATATAACAAGATGTTTTCAGACATCATCACACCTCCTTGATCTAATAAGCTTGTTAGACATCCTACTTTAAAATCCTAGTTACTAAAATACCCGTATTCACTCCCTTGGGAAGGCGTTACACAAGATTTTTAGAGCGTGTCTGTGGTGATTTGTGCTCATTCATTCAAAAAAACTTTTGGAACACTTCTGGTTCTCCACTGCCATGAGTTCAAAGTAAATCCTGCAAAAGATTCAACCAGAAGAGTTTTTTTTAAAAAACATAATGTACTGCATGGTCTTTGAACAAGGACCAACAGGCTTAGAAGGGCCAATAAATAAAACATTTGCTGTCTTTTTTGGTTGATTTGAGATTGGTAGTCATTTTAGCATTTGTCCTGTCCACAGCAAACTATAATTTCCTTCTCTTTTTTTTTTTTCATGGGATGATATTGTGGGTTTTTTGTTTTTTTTTGGGTGTGTATATTTTTATTGGATTATATGTTGATAGTGCCTCTGTTTCAGATTCATCTTTTTTTTCCCCTGCAAGCATTCCCTTAAAAAAATAGGCTTTTTCTTTTTGGGGTGTGCTGAATTTAGTGGAACCCTTGGTGTTGGGAATCCAGGCAGATTTGTTCATCACTAGTCACAATCATTGTTTCAATCCATCCTAAAGGTCCTCAACACAAAACTCATCAAACCATATCCATATGAGGCTGGCTTTGTACACAGGGACACATTCAAGCTGGAACACAAATGTGCTTTCCAAACTGTTGCCACAGTTAAATACCTTGATCCTGTCATTTGACTGCACTTCCTTATTTTGAATGCCAAAACTATTACAGCCAGTCATCTATCTTCAGCTTTGCCACTCTCAGTACGTATGGTCAAGCAATTTTTTCTATTCTTTACATACAGTACTTCCAAAAAAAAAAAAAAACATTCCAAGCTTAAATGTTTGACAAAAGTTTTTTTTTTTCCCCCACTTTTTTTAATGCAGTAATTGTCTTTTTTAACGACTGAAAACAAAGTACTTAAGTTGCATATATCTCTGTGAAACCTTGAATTACAAAGTAAAATTAATAAAAGTGATTGTGAAGGATTTTGTTTAATAACAAACATGTTATACTTACCTGCTCTGTGCAAAACCACTGATCCTCCCTTTCTGGGGTCCCGAACTGGTGCTCCTGGCTCCTCCTATCTTTGAGTAACCCCCCCCCCAGCAAACCAAATGGAGAGACTCCCCATGATGGGACTTTAATGGCCCAAATAGCAAAATAGTAATAAAGGTAGAAAAAGAAATGTATACAAATATACACAATTTATTTAAAATGTAAAAGTGGCTGGTAACATCAAGAGTCAGGTTGATGATGCTCAGTTTATGCAGGTGATATGAGAGAAGGACATTATAACCTAATCATTGACATGCTCACACTTATTTTAAACCAACAGGCTGAAATTCTAATTTATCACAAAAATAACTTGTTTTAAAACAAGTTTCTTTCCTAGGCTTCTGATGCTGTAGTGACACCTTGTGGACATTTTGTAATTTGCGGCACCAAGCCCCCAAAACCTAAACTACAAGTTTCTTTAAAGTGGAACTAAACCTACAATAAAATAAATGAAGCAGGCAACCTTTATTGCAGAACAGAAATGATATGTCTCTTCTGCAATAACACAAAATGACCTGCCTGTTCAAAATATTCTATTGAATGCACACTGAACTGCAGCGGACAATCCTGATACACTGCGGTGATGCCAGAATGAAGAAATCCTCTTCACATCATCAGCCACTGGCCAATTATAAGGCCAAACGACGCCGGGGAGAAGATGTCAATTGTCGGCGAGGGATCCAAAGGCTGAATTGCTGGAAAGTAGAGGTGAGTTTCTGCAGACTTTAGTTTTGCTTTAACTAGAATGAAGCTGTTAGAATTGATGAATTATCAACAAAATATCCTCTGAAATTTCTTAAGAAATGAAAGAAAAATATAAAATTAATAAAAATGATCAAAAGGATACAATGTGTGTTATAACTGATTAAGGGTGAACTGTAATAATCACAACTTACATCTGGTAAAACATATCATAATCCCAGTGTAATGTGTGTGTGTAAAGTGAAATTGTAACCTGAAAAAAATGAATTTGCTACTAGTAAGATTAGTTTTTGATAGTGAAAGAAGCTTCTTCCAAAAATACCTTTCCTTTTTTACTTGCAAACTTGCCTTCCTTACCACTACCTGATTCAAATGCACACCTATCAAATGGCAAAGAGTTGAGTCTAATGCCAGAATATTGTAACTTCGTCCTGCATGTGAGTGAGTTGCATTATCATTGACTGCCTTATTGAGGAAAATGGCAGCAGAGGTTCTTCATGCGAAGATGACACCTATGACTGTGGATCTGTGAGGGAGAGTGCGGAGCTCTCATCGCTGAAACTGGGAATTATAATATGTGTTCTCACTTCCTACAGATCCATGTCCATTTTAAACCTGCGCTAAATGTTTCACTTTTGGTGTCTATACCTAATGATCAAAACTTTTTCACTTAGTGAAAATGCATATCTTAAAAGTCCAGCTGAACTTTTATTTTAAATCAGCTAAATACATCCAATGTGTGTAAAAACATTACCTGCAATGCAAAATCTTATCATTTGGCAGTCACAGCCTAAGTAGAAAAGCCTGTCCCCTGCCAGAATGCTGTAGAAAAGAACTTTTGCTTTCTCTGTGGAAGCAGTATTCTCTCTAGAGTTAACCACTTGCCGATTGGCACATGCCGATATACATCGGCAAAGTGGCGTATCAGTACGTCACTGCGTCATCGGCGGCTAGCGCGTGCACGCATGCACCCGAAGTGAGCTGCGGGAGTATGCCCGCAGGTCCCATGGACTCGATGTCCGCCGGTGCCCCGCGATCTTGGCACGGAGAGGCAGAACGGGGAGATGCCTATGTAAACAAGGCATTTCCCTGTTCTGCCTAGCAACATGACAGGGATCTACTGCTCCCAGTGATCAGGAGCAGTGATCTCTGTCATGTTCTAATGAGCCCATCCCCCCTACAGTTAGAACACACTGAGGGAACACACTTAACCCCTTGATCGTCCCCTAGTGTTTAACCCCTTCCCTGCCAGTGACATTTACACAGTAATCAGTGCATTTTTATAGGACTGATCGCTGTATAAATGCCAGTGGTCACAAAATAGGGGGGCTGCACATACAGGGGGTTCTTCCAAAGAAGTGGGGTTCTTTAAATAAGTGGCACTTCTGCTCTTGCACCATCCATCTGAACATCTTCTTCTCTCTTCACAGGTAAACCTGCGTTTATACCTCCACATACCTTAAAACTGAATATTGACTGACTGCACAAATGCATATTTGGTAAACCTGTGTTTATACCTCCACATACCTTAAAACTGAATATTGACTGACTGCACAAATGCATGTTTGGTAAACCTACGTTTATACCTCCACATACCTTAAAACTGAATATTGACTGACTGCACAAATGCATATTTGGTAAATCTGTTTGTCACCACTGTTTCAACTCCATCTGTAGCCATGCTCACATTAGTTCAATGTTTATTTAGCCATTAAGTCTTACCTAAATTATGGGTTCCCTTATCTTTACAATTTTGGCCTTTTAGTCCCCTTGCAGTTTGATTGTGGTGTGAAAGTTAAGCCCTGCTAGCAGTGTTCCTAATATCCCCTCCTAATTGATTAATTGCCAGATTCAACCCACATCCAACACACAGTATAAAAACAAGGCCTTCTTTACGGGGGAGCACATGCAGGGGGTTCTTCCAAAGAAGTGGAGTTCTTTAAATAAGTGGCACTTCTGCTCTTGCACCTCAGCGATTTGCACAAAGCTAACTATAACAGACTGCAGGTGACCCCATTTCCAAATTTTATCATCTTCCTCTCTGAAACATGCACTCTTTACCTCTCCTCCTTTTCACAATTGCTGCCTCTCTCCTCAAACTCTCTTTTCTTCATCCCTCTGCTCCACCGCACAATCTGTACATATCACCCTCACTTCTCCCCTCCCCCTATTACTGCACTCATCACCTCTTTCTAACTCTAAGCCCACTTGCTAACAAGCCCCCCCCAGGATACTGAAGCATGTCCCCTCATACAAATCATATTCTCATATTACCTCCCTCACTCTTCTGCTTCTCCTAATTGCTGGAGATATTTCCCCAAACCCTGGGCCCCCCTTATTTAACTGTGCCCAACACACCCATCACCCTACACCCTCTGGCAGTAGTCGCAATCTACACAATTTAGTCTCCATTCCTCTTCTTCCCAACACCAGCCTCCCTCTCTCCTGCGCCCTCTGGAACGCCCGCTCTGTCTGCAACAAACTCACTGCTGTTCATGACCTCTTTGTCACTAATTCCTTTAATCTACTTGCTCTCACCGAAACCTGGCTCCACGAATTTGACACATCTTCTCCTGCTTCCCTCTCCCAGGGTGGCCTTCACTGGACTCACTCCCCTAGGCCTAATGGACGCAAGGGAGGTGGAGTGGGATTCCTCCTATCCCCCCAGAGCACCTTCCAGGTTATGCACCCTCCTCCCTCTTTTTCCCTCTCATCATTCGAAGCCCACTGTATACGTCTATTCTCTCCTACTTCCCTAAGAATTTCTGTGATCTACCGGCCCCCTGGACCATTATCGACTTTCCTTGATGAGTTTTCTGCCTGGCTACCCTACTTTCTCTCTTCGGAAATTCCATTAACCCTTCCCGGTGATTTCAACATCCCTGCTAATACAAACACTCCTGCTACTTCTAAACTTCTTAGTCTAACCTCTTCATTTGACCTGAAGCAATGGGTACAGGCTTCTACTCACTCTGATGGCAACACGCTTGACCTTGTATTCTCCTACCTATGCACTCCATGCAACTTCTCAAACAATCCTTTTCCTCTCTCCGACCACCACCTTATTAGTTTCTCTCTCCCCCTGTCTTCCACCACCTTTCCCTCCAATCGCCTAACCATCACCCGTAGAAACTTTCGCAACTTCAACTCCTCTCTCCTCTATTCTGCTACTGACCATCTCTATGACAAAATCTCTCCCCTGTCCTGCCCCAACCAAGCCACGTCCATCTACAATAAATCTCTGTCCTCCACCCTGGACAAGCTCGCTCCCCTCACTACATGCAGAATCAGGCCTCCACCCCTACAACCCTGGCAAACAGCTGACACTAAAATTCTCAAAAAACGTAGTCGCACTCTTGAGCGTCTGTGGCACAAGACTAAGTCTCTCAAAGACTTCAACCAATACAAATCTGTCCTCCAAAAATACTATTCTTTCCTCCACACTGCCAAGCAAACCTATTTTACAACTCTTATTAACACCTTCTCATCCAATCCCCGTAAACTCTTCTCTACCTTCAACTCTCTACTTTGTCCTCCACCGCCTCCCCCCACTGACTCACTCACTGCCCAGGAGATCGCTAATCACTTCAAAAACAAGATTGATACAATCCGTGATGAAATCTCCATTCTACAGGTATCTCCCCCAGCTAAGACCCCATGTCAACAGGTACAACTGACACTCCCCCTATTCAAATCTGCTACTACAGACGAAGTTGCTAAACTCCTTTCTATCGCCCACCTAACCACCTGTCCCCTGGACCCTATTCCCTCTCAAATGCTACGGTCACCCTCTGACCCCATCCTACACTCTCTAACCCACATCTTCAATCTCTCCCTCACCTCTGGCATCTTCCCCAATGCTCTAAAACATGCACTGGTCACTTCCATACTCAAAAAGCCGTCCTTGGACCCTACCAATCTTAACCACTTGACGACCACCTCACGCTGATATACGTCAGCAGAATGGCACGGGCAGGCAAAATCACGTACCTGGTACATGATTGCCTTCCCGCGGGCGGGGGGTCCGATCGGAGTACCCCTATCCAACGAACCCCCCCAAAAAAGATGTTGTGTCTGCAGCAAGCGCGGATATAGGCGTGACACCCGCTATTATTACCCTCCTGTCCTGACAATCCTGGTCTTTGCATTGGTGAATGTTTTGAGCGCTACCATTCACTAGTTGAGTATTAGCGTAGGGTACAGCATTGCACAGACTAGGCACACTTTCACAGGGTCTCCCAAGATGCCATCGCATTTTGAGAGACCCGAACCTGGAACCGGTTACAGTTATAAAAGTTAGTTACAAAAAAAAGTGTAAAAAAAAAAAATATATATAAAATAAAAAAAAATAGTTGTCGTTTTATTGTTCTCTCTCTCTCTCTATTCTCTCTCTATTGTTCTGCTCTTTTTTACTGTATTCTATTCTGCAATGTTTTATTGTTATTATGTTTTATCATGTTTGCTTTTCAGGTATGCAATTTTTTATACTTTACCGTTTACTGTGTTTTATTGTTAACCATTTTTTTGTCTTCAGGTACGCCATTCACGACTTTGAGTGGTTATACCAGAATGATGCCTGCAGGTTTAGGTATCATCTTGGTATCATTCTTTTCAGCCAGCGGTCAGCTTTCATGTAAAAGCAATCCTAGTGGCTAATTAGCCTCTAGACTGCTTTTACAAGCAGTGGGAGGGAATGCCCCCCCACCGTCTTCTGTGTTTTTCTCTGGCTCTCCTGTCTCAACAGGGAACCTGAGAATGCAGCCGGTGATTCAGCCAGCTGACCATAGAGCTGATCAGAGACCAGAGTGGCTCCAAACATCTCTATGGCCTAAGAAACTGGAAGCTACGAGCATTTCATGACTTAGATTTCGCCGGATGTAAACAGCGCCATTGGGAAATTGGGAAAGCATTTTATCACACCGATCTTGGTGTGTTCAGATGCTTTGAGGGCAGAGGAGAGATCTAGGGTCTAATAGACCCCAATTTTTTCAAAAAAGAGTACCTGTCACTAACTATTGCTATCATAGGGGATATTTACATTCCCTGAGATAACAATAAAAATGATAAAAAAAAAAAAATGAAAGGAACAGTTTTAAAATAAGATAAAAAAGCAAAAAAATAATAAAAAAAAAAAAAAAAAGCACCCATGTCCCCCCCTGCTCTTGTGCAAAGGCGAACGCAAGCGTCGGTCTGGCGTCAAATGTAAACAGCAATTGCACCATGCATGTGAGGTGTCACCGCGAATGTCAGATCGAGGGCAGTAATTTTAGCAGTAGACCTCCTCTGTAAATTTAAAGTGGTAACCTGTAAAGGCTTTTAAAGGCTTTTAAAAATGTATTTAGTTTGTCGCCACTGCACGTTTGTGCGCAATTTTAAAGCATGTCATGTTTGGTATCCATGTACTCGGCCTAAGATCATCTTTTTTATTTCATCAAACATTTGGGCAATATAGTGTGTTTTAGTGCATTAAAATTTAAAAAAGTTTGTTTTTTCCCCAAAAAATGCGTTTGAAAAATCGCTGAGCAAATACTGTGTGAAAAAAAAAATGAAACACCCACTATTTTAATCTGTAGGGCATTTGCTTTAAAAAAATATATAATGTTTGGGGGTTCAAAGTAATTTTCTTGCAAAAAAAAATAATTTTTTCATGTAAACAAAAAGTGTCAGAAAGGGCTTTGTCTTCAAGTGGTTAGAAGAGTGGGTGATGTGTGACATAAGCTTCTAAATGTTGTGCATAAAATGCCAGGACAGTTCAAAACCCCCCCAAATGACCCCATTTTGGAAAGTAGACACCCCAAGCTATTTGCTGAGAGTCATGTCGAGTCCATGCAATATTTTATATCGTGACACAAGTTGCGGGAAAGAGACAATTTTTTTTTTTTTTTTTTGCACAAAGTTGTCACTAAATGATATATTGTTCAAACATGCCATGGGAATATGTGAAATTACACCCCAAAATACATTCTCTTGCTTCTCCTGAGTACGGGGATACCACATGTGTGAGACTTTTTGGGAGCCTAGCCGCGTACGGGACCCTGAAAACCAAGCACCGCCTTCAGGCTTTCTAAGGGCGTAAACTTTTGATTTCACTCTTCACTGCCTATCACAGTTTCGGAGGCCATGGAATGCCCAGGTGGCACAAAACCCCCCCAAATGACCCCATTTTGGAAAGTAGACACCCCAAGCTATTTGCTGAGAGGTATAGTGAGTATTTTGCAGACCTCACTTTTTGTCACAAAGTTTTGAAAATTGAAAAAAGAAAAAAAAAAATGTTTTTTCTTGTCTTTCTTCATTTTCAAAAACCAATGAGAGCTGCAAAATACTCACCATGCCTCTCAGCAAATAGCTTGGGGTGTCTAGTTTCCAAAATGGGGTCATTTGTGATAGGCAGTGAAGAGTGAAATCAAAAATTTACACCCTTAGAAATCCTGAAGGCGGTAATTGGTTTTCGGTGCCCCGTATGCAGCTAGGCTCCCAAAAAGTCCCACACATGTGGTATCCCCATACTCAGGAGAAGCAGCTAAATGTATTTTGGGGTGCAATTCCACATATGCACATGGCCTGTGTGAGCAATATATCATTTAGTGACAACTTTGTGCAAAAAAAAAAATTTGTCACTTTCCCGCAACTTGTGTCAAAATATAAAATATTCCATGGACTCAACATGCCTCTCAGCAAATAGCTTGGGGTGTCTACTTTCCAAAATGGGGTCATTTAGGGGGAGTTTGTGCCATCTGGGCATTTTATGGCCTTCAAAACTGTGATAGGTAGTGAGGAGTGAAATAAAAAATTTACGCCCTTAGAAATCCTGAAGGCGGTGATTGGTTTTCGGGGCCCCGTACGTGGCTAGGCTCCCAAAAAGTTCCACACATGTGGTATTCCCCGTACTCAGGAGAAGCAGCTGAATGTATTTTGGGGTGCAATTCCACATAGGCCCATGGCCTGTGTGAGCAATATATTATTTAGTGACAACTTTTTGTAAATATTTTTTTTTTTTGTCATTATTCAATCACTTGGGACAAAAAAAATAAATATTCAATGGGTTCAACATGCCTCTCAGCAATTTCCTTGGGGTGTCTACTTTCCAAAATGGGGTCATTTGGGGGGTTTTGTACTGCCCTGCCATTTTAGCACCTCAAGAAATGACATAGGCAGTCATAAACTAAAAGCTGTGTAAATTCCAGAAAATGTACCCTAGTTTGTAGACGCTATAACTTTTGCGCAAACCAATAAATATACGCTTATTGACATTTTTTTTACCAAAGACATGTGGCCGAATACATTTTGGCCTAAATGTATGACTAAAATTGAGTTTATTGGATTTTTTTTATAACAAACAGTAGAAAATATCATTTTTTTTCAAAATTTTCGGTCTTTCTTGGTTTATAGCGCAAAAAATAAAAACGGCAGAGGTGATCAAATACCATCAAAAGAAAGCTCTATTTGTGGGAAGAAAAGGACGCAAATTTCGTTTGGGTACAGCATTGCATGACCGCGCAATTAGCAGTTAAAGCGACGCAGTGCCAAATTGGAAAAAGTCCTCTGGTCCTTAAGCAGCATAATGGTCCGGTCCTTAAGTGGTTAACAACCTACGCCCTATCTCCTTGCTCCCCTTTTCCTCTAAACTGCTTGAACGCCTGGTTTACAACCAACTGAGTGACCACCTCATTAAAAACAACCTTCTTGATCCCCTTCAATCTGTATTTCGCCCTCAACACTCCACAGAAACTGTTCTTTTAAAACTCACAAATGACCTACTAACTGCAAAAACCAACGGACACTATTCTGTACTCCTACTTCTGGATCTTTCAGCTGCCTTTGACAAGGTTGACCACCCCCTCCTCCTCAAAACTTTACTCCCTCGGTCTCCGTGACTGTGCTCTTCAGTGGCTCTCATCCTACCTATCCCAACGCACCTTCAGTGTCACTTACAATTCTACTTCCTCCACTCCTCGTCCCTTCTCTGTCGGGGTCCCCCAAGGTTCTGTTCTTGGACCTCTTTTATTTTCAATCTACACCTCTTCCCTGGGTCAGTTAATAGCCTCTCACGGCTTTCAATATCATTTCTATGCTGATGACACACAAATCTATCTCTCCACCCCTCAACTCACTCCATCAGTCTCCTCACGCATCACTAACTTACTAACCGACATATCTGTATGGATGTCACACCACTTCCTCAAACTCAACTTGTCCAAAACCGAGCTTATAATATTTCCTCCCCCACGTGCCTCTTCCCCTGACTTCTCTGTCAAGAGCAATGGCAAAACCATCCACCCGTCCCCACATGTCAGGGTGCTAGGTGTTATCCTGGATTCTGAACTCTCGTTTCGGCCCCACATCCAATCACTTTCCAAAGCTTGCCGCCTCAACCTCCGCAACATCTCTAAACTTTGTCCCTTTCTAACCAACGAAACCACAACAAATCTCTTGCCTTGACTACTGAAACTCACTCCTCATTGGCTTACCTTTAAATAGACTATCCCCCCTTCAGTCCATCATGAATGCTGCTGCCAGACTCATCCACCTTACAAACCGCTCAGTGTCTGCTACCCCTCTCTGCCTATCCCTCCATTGGCTACCACTCGCCTAACAAATTAAATTCAAAATACTAACAATAAGTTACAAAGCCATCCACAACTCTGCCCCCAGCTACATCACTAATCTAGTCTCAAAATACCAACCTAATCGCCATCTCCGTTCCTCCCAAGACCTCCTGCTCTCTAGCTCCCTCATCACCTCCTCCCATATCTGCCTCCAGGACTTCTCCCGAGCCTCGCCTATCCTCTGGAATTCCCTACCCCAATCTGTCAGACTGTCTCCAAATTTATCCACTTTTAGGTGATCCCTGAAAACTTTCCTCTTCAGAGAAGTCTATCCTGCCTCCATCTAACAACTGCACTATTTTCTCCATTAGCTCATCCCCCACAGCTATTACCCTTTTATATAACTTGACCCTCCCTCCTAGATTGTAAGCTCTAACGAGCAGGGCCCTCTGATTCCTCCTGTATTGAATTATATTGTACTTGTACTGTCTGCCCTAATGTTGTAAAGCGCTGCGTAAACTGTCGGCGCTATATAAATCCTGTATAATAATAATAATAATAATACAAAATAGTGTCAAAGGTGTCCATTCTGTCCACCGCAATGTCGCAGTCCTGATAAAAATTGCAGATCACCGCCATTACTAAAAAAAAAAATTAATAATAAAAATGCCATAAATCTATTCCCTATTTTGTAGACACGATAACTTTTGCGCAAACCAATCAATATGCGCTTATTGTGATTTTTTTTTAACCAAAAATATGTAGAAAAATGCATATCGGCCTAAACTGAGGAAGAAATTCTTTTTTGTTTATAACGCAAAAAATAAAAACGGCAGAGGTGATCAAATACCATCAAAAGAAAGCTCTATTTGTGGGAAAAAAAGGACGTCAATTTTGTTTGGGTACAACGTCGCACGACCATGCAATTGTCAGTTAAAGCGACGCAGTGCCGTATTGCAAAAAAGGGCTTGGTCAGGACTCCGGGACTGAAGTGGTTAAAGTACACCAATCAGCAGAGAGCAAAGGTTTTGCTGACTGCAGAGCTATAGGTCTGACTCAACAGGGGGCTTGTTAGACTTCTGCAAATGACCCCAGAGAGCAAAGTTCCTACTCTGCAGCCTGATGGCAGGAGGCAGGCTTTTCTAGTTCTAGAGATGCCCTAACTACTTGCCTACTGGGCACTTTTACCCCCTTCCTGCCCAGGCCAATTTTCAGCTTTCAGCACTGTCGCACTATGAATGACAATTGCGCGGTCATGCAACATTGTACCCAAACAAAATTGTTATCATTTTTTTGAGACAGATAGAGCTTTCTTTTGGTGGTATTTAATCACCACTGAGTTTTTTTATTTTTTGCTGAAAAAAATAAGTTTTTCTTAGTTTCTGTTATAATATTTTATAAATAAGTAATTTTTCTTCTTTACTGATGTGCGCTGATGAGGCTGCCCTGATGGGCACTGATGAGACAGCACTGAAGGGCGGTAATGAGGTGGCACTGATGAGGAGGCAATTATGGGCACTGATAGGCGGCACTGATATGCAGAACTGATAGGTGGCAATGATGGGCACTGATAGGCGGCACTTATGGGCGCTGATACATGGCAATGATGAGCAGGCACTAATGGGTACTGAAAGGCAGTACTAACTGGCATCACCGATGGACACTGATTGGCTTCACTGATGGGCACTGATTGGCATCACTGATGGACATTGTTTGGCATCACTGCTGGGCACTGATTGGCATCACTGCTGGGCACTGTTGGGGCTGCACTGATGATCAGTGCCCTGATTATCTGTGCAGATCTCTCTTGTGAGGAAATGCCACTGATCTGCTCTCCTCTTCTCACACACTGTCGGTTTGAGGAAAGGAATAACCGGCATTTCCTTGTTTACATTTGATCAGCTGTGATCGGACACGGCTGATCACATGAGTAAAGGGTCTCATTATCGGCTCTTTACTGGGATTAGTAATGCGCCATGTCCCAAGGACAGGGTGCTCCACCGATCTCCGCTCACCCTTACGGGGCTCAAGCGAGCCAAGAGTGGGAAGACGTCATATGACATTGTCCCAAAACGAGAGAGCCGCATTGTCCCAAAACTTATTTGACAATACGGAGGGGCGGGAAGTGGTTAAAGCTGATCATGTTGTTTCAGAACAGTATGATTTTCACACACAGTCTCAGTGACAGTATACACTGGCAGCTCATATTTGGCTGGGTAATTTACTTTTTTTTTGTGCAATTAGCTTGGCTTACAGACAGTGGCAGCACTCCAATCTGATTTGTTTCAAACATTTTTTTCCTAGGTAGTTTTTAGCATTGACAAATGTTTTTCTTTTGCTGAGGCTGTCTCTGTTGCTGCTGATGCAAAACTGTCCTGCTGTTGGCTAAATCAAACTCTCATTAAGTATTAAAAGAACATTAATGATGCAGCAGTGTAAAACTGGAAAGTAGCAGGATAGTTTTTATCCAGGGATGATAGGCCAAATTGAAATTGGAAACAAAGGGTGCAGGCATGTGTTTTACTAGAATAATAGAGAGAATACTGATGATGCTTCAGTGTGAAATTGGCCTGCAGCAGGGCATTTTTAATGAGGGAGAATTGTCTGAAAGGTACTAAATATAGAGAGTACAGGAGGTGTTGTAAGGATTAAGTTAATTCAGAGGATACAGCAGAATTAAATAGACCTGCAGCAGGGCACTTTTATCTATGAATAATAGACCCAACTGATACCTGTATGTTAGATTCTCCCATCTCCTGAAGAAGCGCTGACGCGCGCAACATGCAGAGTAGCCTACCATACGCCTCAACCACAAACCGCATTAAGTAATTGTAGTATCTAATACTTTATTCAGGATACTGTTCACCTTCATATATATGTGAATATTGCTTTAATTGGTGGTATGAGTGCTATCTAGGCTAGTACATGATTTTAGTCGATTATATGTATGTGTGTGGGGTTTTAACTATGTTTAAATAAAAGGCAATATTTTTAAAACTTTTTTTTGTATGGGTGTGCCTATAAAGTCCATTCTTCATTCCAATATTTTCTAAATTCAGTTGGGACATTGGCACACATCTACATATGTATCCACAGTGCCATCCTGTGGTGATACACCATATCCGTTTTCAATAGTTTAGGTGCAAACAAAAGGAAGCTCCAAAAACAGATGGTCAGCAGCAATTGAATGCTGTGCTTTAAAGTGATATTAAACACACACACACACACTGTTTAATTTACATTGTCCCTTCTATTTCTGCATGTGGAGGATGGCACTGTAATTATTTTAATAAAAAAAAATAACATCTAGTACCTATTTATTTATTAGTATAAGTTATATACAGCTGTCACATGGCCCAGCTCTTTTCCAGCCTGTCTGCAGGAAAACATAAGCCAGAGGAGCTTCTAGTCCTCTGCTGTTGGTCACGTGTTCAAAATAAATAAATAAAAACAGCCTCTGGAATACAGAGTATAAATCAATAATTAATATCAATAAACTGTTTTCAATTGTCATACAAATATATATTTGAAATCTTTATGGGGCGCTTGCGAGCAGCGCACGAAGATGGCCGTGAGGTAATTCCGCTCCTCTGCTACTGACCATATCGACCGTAATAAAGCTGCCTGGAGAACTTTTCATCCCCCCCCCCCGCCGTGGATAGGATGAGGCGCAGAACGGGCATGGCACGGAGCTCCACCACGAAGCACGCCGCTCACACGAACTCCACGGCCTTCCTGCCAGACGTATCGCTGGAAACACAGGCCTCTGACACGGAGCCCTCACCCCCGCCACTATCAGGTGAGCCAGATGCTTGCTCAGACACAGAGAGCCTGCATGGGGCCCAGCAGCCATATCCATCACCAGCACTGAGAGATGCAGACTTGCTGGCTCCTTTCAAAACCATGCTCCAGGGTGAGTTATCTGCTGCCACCTCAAAGCTGGCTGCACACCTCACAAAAGGGATCCGGGAGCTGGGCAGCCACACAAATGCTCTAGAGGACAGAACTGATGCTGCAGTGACTGTGATAGACCACCATGAACAGGAACTGCAGGACCTTCGTAAGGAACTGGATGCAGCCCTTTTAAAATTGGAGGATTATGAGAATAGGTCCCGACAGGGGAATCTCCACCTGCGGGGCCTCCCAGAAACCATTGATGACCTGACCTCCACTGGCACTGCCCTGTTCCAGCCATCCCCATAGAGCATATGGAGTTTGATCGCATCCACAGAGCTCTGGGGCCAAGGAGAGATGGGGGTCCCCCCGGGACATTATCATCAAGTTCACATACTTTCACACCAAGGAGACCCTCCTTAAGGCAGCATGCGACAAGCCTGATTTATGCTTCTAAGGGCACAAGTACCAGCTCTTCACGGACCTGGCACCCTCTACAGTACAAAAGCGGTGACAGTTGAAGCCATACACCTCAGTTCTGATGGAAGGTCAAATTAAGTATGTTTGGGGCTTCTCCTTCCGCCTTACATTCACCTACCAAGAGTGGAGCCACACTGTTCGCACCATGGAGGAGGCCCAGGCGACCTTCGAGGCACTTCACCTAATTCCCCCTCCAGATGCCTCCAACAGCCAGGTGAGGGCCTCAGGCCCCCAGCCTTCCTCTAAGCAGTTGGGTCATGCGTGGGAGTCAGCTGGCAGCCGTAAACGGGCCCTCCCTAGCACCCCACAGCCTTCAAGATCCCCTTGCTCCGAACCACGGTGAATGATGGAACGGGTGAGCTCGCCTGCTACTCCTCTTCTGTGAAGCTGACTTACTTGCTCCCCAGATGTAGTTTACCCCTGATGGGTAGACTGTTCCTGCTTGATTTGCAATGACTGTAGCACTGATGACCAATTTAGCATGTCACCTATATATTCCTCTGTTGGCCTGTTGCTTCACTTGTGATTGGCCCTCCAAGGACTAATGTTTTTACTAAGGTCCTCCCTGATAAATCTGGGGTCTTGACTTGGGCCTTAATGCTACCTTTCACCCTGGCTCCGGGCGCCAGGGAGGTCAGATGGGAGCTGTACCTCAGATGGCACCTGAGCCTCTTCGAAGGCCTGAGCCAAGAACTATTACATGGACTATTTATATCTTTGTATAAATTTGTTATCTGAAAGACCTGCTGCTCTTCCCACTTCCTCTATTTCTTCCATTCCCCCCTCCCCCTCCCCTCCCCTCCCCTTCCCCCTACCTCCTGCCACCCCCTTCCTCCCCCTCCCCTTTTTTTTTATTTATTCCTTTTTTGATATCAGTGCTGTGCCCATATCAGTGGTCTTCCAGTTGGATTGTTGCCTTGTGCCTCAATTGGCCCTCACAGCTCGTTGGGGGTACTTTGGGTCACTGGAGGTTCCGGGGCGCCCCTGAACGGGAGCCACGGCTGGGGACTACTACTATGGACCTCCCTCAGGCATTCCTTGACTGGGGACGCCTGACTGGAGAGGTTAAATTGTGTTGCATTCATTTTTATGTTTATTTTAGCATAGTTCCTGAATTTTGAGGTGTGCTTTTCGTTTTTCTTTTTTGTTTTATTTTTCTTAGCCCCCTCTCCAGGGGCGGTTATATTTCATACAATTTAAAGTCATGTGGTTGGTTGTAGAGCCACCCCTTGAGTATCCTACAGTTAGGATGCAATGCCCACCTTGTGTGATGATTATGTGTACTAAACACCATGATTTTCTCCCCCCTCTCTTCCCTTCTCCTCTCGGACTCGGAGAATCTCATTGGGAGATCAGGGTAGGTATCTGGCCTGTGCAATTTTCTATGATTATACGATTTCTGTCTCTCCCCCATGATGGTTCACAATGTGTTTAAACTATTCTCACAAAATATCCATGGGTTTAATCCTCCCATCAAAGGTCTTCTGCCACTTAAAATCTCAATCCATAGATGTAGTCTGTCTGCAGGAAACCAGGTTCTCCCAATCCTCATCTCCCAGGTATTTGTTCTCCCATCATTCAGTGTTTTACACGGCCTCTGCCTCAGAGAAACACAGAGGGGATCTGATGGGGGAGCTGATGGCGTTCCGGCGTAATCTCCCATTCAACTGCTCTACGGAGATAATGAAACCCATGGGTAGATATCTGCTCTTGCAAGGCACCCTGTGGAATCAAGAGGTCACCTTGGTGGGTTATTACACCCCTAACACATTTCAGCAGAGGTTTTTTTCACACTTGCTTCGAGTAGTTACCAGGCACCAGAAGGGCCTGCTTATTATGATGGGAGACTCAAACTCTGTCTTCAATTCTACTCTAGACAGGGGTAGCTCCGGGGAAGTACTTTCACCCCACGATGCCTCTCAAGAACAAACACTGTGCAGTCTGTTTCAATCATATAGCCTGGTGGACGTGTGGTGTGAGCAACATCCGTCTTCTTGGGAATTCACCTTCTTCTCTAATCCTCATCAAAGTTTTTGCAGAATAGATCATGTGTTCCTGCAACTTAGCTCTCTGCCATTGGTGCACAAGATTATTATTTCCACCTCCCCGTGGTCCGACCACGATCCTTTGGTTCTTGGAATCACCCTCACTGGATTAACCCGTCTAGCCTATCTCTGGCGGATTAATGAATCCCTCTTAACTACCCAGGATACATGTGTACAGGTGCAAACACACATCCAAACTTACTTTACTGAAAATGTAGGTTCGGTTGAGTCTCCTGTCTCCTTGTGGGAAGCCCACAAGGCTACAGTCAGGGGGCATTTGATTCAGATTGCATCCTGTAAGAAACGCGCCAAGGAGCAACAGGCAAGGGAATTGTTCTCCCTGTTGGAGGTAGCATATGCAACCTGGAAAGCGCACCCGACGGTGACAAATAGAAAGGCCCATGACAATCTGGCCACTGAGCTGGACCTGCTCTCCTCCGCCCAGGCTGAAAAGGCTTTGCGCTGGACCAAACATAAATTTTATAGTAGCACAGACAAACCTGGTCCTATGTAGGCCAGGAAACTTAATTCAGTGGGACGCCCATGTAAGCCAGTTCGGGCTACAGATAAGGGGAGGTGGATTCACCTCAGACCCGTCTAAGATAGTCTCTAGTTTTGCCTCCTTTCTATCATCCCTATACAGCAGACCCGTCTCTTTTGATCTGGGCAAGGCTGAGAGCTTTTTTCAAACATTTAGCCTTCCTTCGTTGTCCTTGATGGCCCAAGACACCCTGAACGCACCTATTTCTGAGCAGGAGGTCACCCAAGCTATCAAATCTCTTAAGCCGTCCAAGCCCCGGGCACGGATGGCTTCACCGGTCTGTATTACAAAACATTCGCAACCTTACTCACTCCCTACCTGACCTCTTATTTCAACTCCTGGCGTGATGGCGCACGGCCCTCACCAGACTCACTTAAGGCTCACATTTCTATGATTCCCAAGTCACTTGAGGAGGCCACTGACCCCAGATCTTTTCATCCTATTTCTCTTTGAATGTTGACCTGAAGGTTTTGGGGAAAATTCTAAGCACACTGGTCAACAAATACCTTCAGGTCCTCATTATTCACAGGGACCAGGTGGGTTTTGTGCCTGTCGTCAAGCAGGAGATAACGTCCGCAAAGTAATCCACCTTCTCCATATCCTCTGCCAGCGGAAAATCCCAGGCTTTTTGCTCTCCTTGGATATTTATAAAGTATTCGATTTGCTTTCTTGGGACTATCTCCAATATGCTCTGACTCGGTGGGGATTTGGGGCACACTTCCTGTCGTGAATCCAAGCCCTCTATTCCTCACCGTCAGCATCTGTAAAATATGCAGGCTTTTTCTCCAACTCATTTACTATATTTTGGGGTACTAGGCAGGGCTGCCCCCTGTCCCCAGCGCTTTTTATTAAACAAATCTCCCAGCATAAGTTTTAAATGTATATCTGCTGTCTTCGGCTTGCTATATTCTTTAGAAAGTGCACAACGTATTAGAGATTTTTTTCTTCCTGTTCAGCATTAAGTGTGGCTTCTTGGCTTACACTGTGTGACAGCTGATAGGAGGAAAGGCACACACCTCCCCCTCCACATAGGCAGAAGAACAAAGATACTTGCAGAGCTGTGCTGTCAATGGACCAGCTCTCTGCTAATCTATTTATAGCACACACCCGACACAGATTTCAGGCTGGTTTATCTCGGTTGTCAGAGAACTTGTCAGAAGTTATCATGCTGATAACAGAAGAATGGAGCAGCAGAAAGACAGGGTACTTAGGCCTTTGGAGAGAGATAAGTAAACAGTACAGATAGATGTGCTTAGGCCAAATTTCATGAATCGGGTTTACATCCACTTTAATATTTGACTTTTCACATCACTGTGGCTCCTGTCTGGTCCTCAGGCATTAGTGGGCATACCCTCAGGTGAAGTGGTACCCCGTACAAGGGTTGGTTCTATGCCTTGCATAGTCCAAAGAACCCACCCCAAAGGGGGAACCTCTCATGTGACCCATGCTTGGAATCCAACAAGAGAGGTAAACATGGAGGACTTGACTGACCACCTGTTTAACCCCCCCCCCCCTTACAGGTTGTGCATGTTTTCCAAAGAAACAAGGAAATAGACAATAGGACTTTGCACACCCTTTGTTTTGATGCACCTAGAATGTATTTAGCTGATTTATGCTCAAAATCCATTGGATTATTGGATTTTAACATTGATTTAATAGTAGAGTACCAAAGGAAGCTTAAATTTATCATGAATTTTAAAAACAAGCATGACGCCTAAACACATTCCTAAACAACAATCCCTGTATTGACCATACTTCAACGTGGATGTCCCCAATCAAGAAAAAAAAAAGAAAAATGTAGGCTGTTTAGATTGCATCCTGCAGACACATATTAAATACTGTACACCAATAAATTGGCCAATTGGTGAAACAGTTTCACACATTTTATATGCGGATAGTGTAAATACCAGAATATGACTTGATTTCAGCCTCCTGCAATCCTTGTGTAGCACCACTCTGTACTCAGTACTGAGAGTCAATAAGGTGACAAGGTGACAATCAGCTGACAAGAAACAAGCTTATAAGAGGGAAGAGAAGAGAGATGACCTTTTAGTCCTATTTCTGCTCCTACACTCTCCAGTCATAGTCTGAGGACTGGGGTGACTGATCTTACCTTTGATAACTGCATTAGTGAAAAATCAAGTCACCAGGCTGACCAGAGACTGGAGCTTCATTCCTTCTGGACCCTCTGCCTGCTTCCCTGCTGTCTGAGATCTCTCTACACCTCTCCTTTCCCTGCTCATTTCTTCGACATCCCATATCACTACTCCATACCTCCCTTTTTGAGATGGGAACGAGGGACAGCTATTAGCAAAAGTATGTAGGCATGGGACACACCCCCTTCCAGTGGCGGCCCATCCATAGGGGTGCACGGGCATCGCCCCCTAGTCACAAAAAAAGTGCTCTTAAAAAAAAAAATCAAAAATGTCTTTTAAGTGCACTGTGTTCAGGCACCGGACACAGTGCACTATGGGAAGCATGACATCTATGCAATCACCTGATTGCAGACAAGACGCTTCATTTGCAGAGTTTTGACCTGCCTTGTGGTGTAATGCAGTGTGCCTGAATACTTCCTCCCCCGTAGTGTTATTAGGCATTGTTTTGATTGGCACTGCACCGCCCTAGACATGGGCTGTGCTATCCCTCGGAGTGTCGGCGGCACTTCCAGTTTCTCTGTGCCAGTGAAAACCCGAAGCGATGTCCGCAGCTCTGTGGATGGAACGCACGGCCCGGGCGGTGCGTTTCTTTTCTTCAGAATCCCGAATTGGTATGCTGCAGCGCTCATCATTGTGAATTTAGCAATCCTGTCCTGTCCCCTCTTAACCTAGCATTCAGTTATTTTAGGTTAAGAGAGGCTAGAACAGGCTACAGGCAGAGAATATATATTTCAAGTATGTACAGGAGATATCTTTCTTTGCAGAGAATAGAAAAGTTTACAAAACCTAAAACCGAGAGGATATTGAATATCTGCTGTTGACATGGTACAGAGATACAGAAGTACAGAGTGGTGAACAGTGGTGTCGCTAGGGGGTGGCTTCTGGACAGGGGCTGTAGCCCCAAAACTGGGGCACATAGCTCGAATCTCTAGGATTATTTAAGATAGGTGCTGAGGCAGAGGGGGGGGGCGGTCCCCCCAGGTGCCACACACTGGCGGGTGTCAGGCCAGCGTCTCCCGATGTGTTAGCTTTAATTTGAATCACCAGGTGCCTGTCATCACACAAGTTCCGCCTCCTGGTATGGCTCATTTGACAGACAGCACACTTGTCTAATGCCGGGACATATGCTGCCTATCATAGGTGGGAGCCGATCCAGGAGGCATCACTTAAGTGACGGTGGGCACCCAGTGATTCAAATTAAAGCTGACACAGCGGGAGACACTCTCCTCTTCCTCTACTCTCTCTGATCCCCGGGGACACAGGTGAGGGCAATGTGGGCACTGGTTAGGCTGCATTCCTCAGCATAGATAAGACTGCATTGCTGGGCACTGGTGAGACTGAGATGTGGGCACAGGTGAGGCTGCATTCCTGGGCACAGGTGAGGCTGCATTCCTGGGCACAAGTGAGGCTGCATTCCTGGGCACTGGTGAGGCTTAGATGTGGGCACAAGTGAGGCTGCATTTCAGGGCACAGCATAGGCTGCATTCCTGGGTACTGGTGAGGCTGCATTCCTGGGCACTGGTGAGGCTACAGTCCTGGGCACAGGTGAGGCTGAGATGTGGGCAAAGGTGAGGCTTCATTGCTGGGCACAGGTGAGGCTGCATTTCTGGGCACTGGTGAGGCTGCATTCCTAGGCACAGATGAGGCTGCATTCCTGGGCACAGGTGAGTCTGCATTTCTGAGCACTGGTGAGGCTGCATTCCTGGGCACAGGTGAGGTTGCATTACTGGACAATGATGAGGCTGCATTGCTGGGCACTGGTGAGGCTGAGATGTTGGCACAGGTGAGGCTTCATTGCTGGGCACAGCTGAGGCTGCTATCCTGGGCACTGGTGAGGCTGCATTCCTGGGCACAGATGAGGCTGCATTCCTGGGCACTGGTGATGCTGAGATGTGGGCACAGGTGAGGCTACATTTCTGGGCACATGTGAGGCTGCATTGCTGGGTACAGGTGAGGCTGCATTCCTGGGCACAGGTGAGGCTGCATTCCTGGGCACAGATGAGGCTGCATTCCTGGACAATGATGAGGCTGCATTGCTGGGCACTGGTGAGGCTGAGATGTGGGCACAGGTGAGGCTGCATTCCTGGGCACAGGTGAGGCTGCATTCCTGGGCACAGGTGTGGCTGAGACGTGGGCACACGTGCAGCTGCATTCATGGGCACAGGTGAGGCTTCATTCCTGGGCACTAGTGAGGCTGAATTCCTGGGCAAAGGTGAGGCTGTATTCCTGGGCACTGGTGAGGCTGAGATGTGGGCACAGATGAGGCTGCATTCCTGGGCACAGATGAGGCTGCATTCCTGGGCACAGGTGATGCTGCATTCCTGGGCACTGGTGAGGCCGCATTCCTGGGCACAGGTAAAGCTGCTTTGCTGGTCACAGGTGAGGCTGCATACCTAGGCACAGATGAGGCTGCATTCCTGGGCACAGGTGAGGCTGCATGGATGGGCACAGCTGAGCCCTGCATTCTTTACGTAGCGCACTCCTGAGCCCTGCATTCTTTATATAGCACATAAAGACTGCAGAGAGCACTGGGACTCTCTGGGGACCCTGATGTAATGAGGGGGGCTCTGGGGACCCTGTTGTAAGGGGGATCTGCAACCAGCAACTGTTGAGGCAATGAAGACTTTGGTGAGGAGTATATAATGTACAGTATTGTGTATATAGTGCGGGGGGGGGTGTAATGTACAGAATGCAGGGGTCAGGAGTGTGTAATGTACAGAATGCAGGAGTCAGGAGTATGTAATGCACAGAATGCAGAGATCAGGAGTATGTAATGCACAAAATGCAGGGGACAGGAGTGTGTATTGTACAGAATCCAGGGATCAGGAGTGTGTAATATATAGAATGCAGGGGACAGGAGTGTGTAATGTACAAAATGCAGGGGACAGGAGTATGTAATGTATATAATGCAGGGGACAGGAGTGTGTAGAGGCTGAGATGTTGGCACAGGTGAGGCTGCATTTCTGGGAACAAGTGAGGCTGCATTCCTGGGCACTAATGAGGCTGAATTCCTGGGCACAGGTGAGGCTGCATTCCTGGGCACTGGTGAGGCTGAGACGTGGGCACAGATGAGGCTGCTTTGCTGGTCACAGGTGAGGCTGCAAACCTAGGCACATATGAGGCTGCATTCCTGGGCACAGGTGAGTCTGTATTTCTGGGCACTGGTGAGGCTGCATTCCTGGGCACAGGTGAGGTTGCATTACTGAGCACAGGTGAGGCTGGATACCTTTGCACAGGTGAGGCTGCTTCCAGTGCACAGGTGAGGCTGCATTTCTGGGCACTGGTGAGGTTGCATTGCCTATGCACTGGTGAGGCTGCATTGCTGGGCACTGGTGAGGCTCCATGGATGGGCACAGCTGAGCCCTGCATTCTTTATATAGCGCATAAAGACTGCAGAGAGCCCTGGGACTCTCTGGGGACCCCCCTGATGTAATAGGGGGGCTCTGGGGACGCTGATGTAAGTAGGGAGGCTCTGTGGGGACCCATATGTAAGGGGGGCTCTCTGGGGACTCTGATGTAATGAGGGGGCTCTGGGGACCCTGATCTAAGGGGGATCTGCAACCAGCAACTCTTGAGACAATGAAGACTTTGGTGAGGAGTATATAATGTACAGTATTGTTTATATAGTGCAGGGGTGTGTAATGTACAGAATGCAGGGGTCAGGAGTGTGTAATGTACAGAATGCAGGGGTGAAGAGTGTGTAATGTACAGAATGCAGGGGTCAGGAGTGTGTAATGTACAAAATGCAGGGGTTAGGAGTGTGTAATGTACAGAATTCAGGGGTCAGGAGTATGTAATGTACAGAATGCAGAGATCAGGAATATGTAATGCACAAAATGCAGGGGACAGGAGTGTGTATCGTACAGAATGCAGGGATCGGGAGTGTGTAATGTACAAAATGCAGGGGACAGGAGTATATAATGTATAAAATACAGGGGGCAGGAGTGTGTAATGTAAAGAATGCAGGGGGTGGCTCCAGATATTCCCTCAATCCCATCCCAGCTCCATCCACCACCCTGATCCAATTCTGGCTCCATCCACCACCCTGATCCAATTCTGGCTCAATTCACACCCTGATCCAAATCCGGCTCCATCCACCACCCCGGTGCAAACCCGGCCCCATCCATCCCCTGATCCCATCCCAACTCTATTCATTCCCCTGATCTCATCCCAGCTTCATCCATCCCCCCGATCTAGGGATGAGCTTCGTGTTCGAGTCGAACCCATGTTTGACTCGAACATCGGCTGTTCGCCCGTTCGCCGAATTGCGAACGATATGGGCCGTTCGCGCTAAATTCGTGTGGCGCGTCACGGCCCATAATTCACTGCGGCATCGCAGTGCATTGCTGGCTGATGATTGGCCAAGCATGCACTATGACCCGCATGCTTGGCCAATCACAGCGCCGTCAGTAGAGAGAGCTGTAATTGGCCAAAGCCAGGGTGGCTTTGGCCAATTATGGCTCAGGGGATTTAGTACACACCCCACACTATATAAGGCCGCCTGCACGGCGGCCCTGTGTAGTGTGTGTTCCGGTGTGCTGAGAGATAGAGAGAGAGAGAGACAGTGTCATTTGATTTGAGTTAGATAGATTAGGCAGAACAGTCAGTCAGTTAGCTGCACTTACAGTGTATTGTGTATATATATGCATCCCAGGTGTTGCATATATATATATACACTGTATTCAGTTTAGCTAGATCCGTTCCTGTTATCTTCTATCTAGACTATTTACATTTAATGCAGTGCGTCCTGCTCACAGTGTTCAGCTAGATCCGTTCCTGCTATTTACATTTAGTGCAGTGCGTCCTGCTCACAGTGTTCAGCTAGATCCGTTCCTGTTATCTTCTAGACTATTTACATTTAGTGCAGTGCGTCCTGCTCACAGTGTTCAGCTAGATCCGTTCCTGCAATTTACATTTAGTGCAGTGCGTCCTGCTCACAGTGTTCAGCTAGATCCGTTCCTGCTATTTACATTTAGTGCAGTGCGTCCTGCTCACAGTGTTCAGCTAGATCCGTTCCTGTTATTTACATTTAGTGCAGTGCGTCCTGCTCACAGTGTTCAGCTAGATCCGTTCCTGCTATTTACATTTAGTGCAGTGCATCCTGCTCACAGTGTTCAGCTAGATCCGTTCCTGCTATTTACATTTAGTGCAGTGCGTCCTGCTCACAGTGTTCAGCTAGATCCGTTCCTGCTATTTACATTTAGTGCAGTGCGTCCTGCTCACAGTGTTCAGCTAGATCCGTTCCTGTTATCTTCTAGACTATTTACATTTAGTGCAGTGCGTCCTGCTCACAGTGTTCAGCTAGATCCGTTCCTGCAATTTACATTTAGTGCAGTGCGTCCTGCTCACAGTGTTCAGCTAGATCCGTTCCTGCTATTTACATTTAGTGCAGTGCGTCCTGCTCACAGTGTTCAGCTAGATCCGTTCCTGCTATTTACATTTAGTGCAGTGCGTCCTGCTCACAGTGTTCAGCTAGATCCGTTCCTGTTATTTACATTTAGTGCAGTGCGTCCTGCTCACAGTGTTCAGCTAGATCCGTTCCTGCTATTTACATTTAGTGCAGTGCGTCCTGCTCACAGTGTTCAGCTAGATCCGTTCCTGCTATTTACATTTAGTGCAGTGCGTCCTGCTCACAGTGTTCAGCTAGATCCGTTCCTGCTATTTACATTTAGTGCAGTGCGTCCTGCTCACAGTGTTCAGCTAGATCCGTTCCTGTTATCTTCCTACTGACAGGCAGGCTTGTCTGGTTACAGTATATAAAGCTACCTGAAGAAAATTACAGGTGTTCTATTTGATCCTATTAGTACCACGGTCAGGCAGCTAGACTATTTACATTTAGTACAGTGCGTCCTGCTCACAGTGTTCAGCTAGATCCGTTCCTGTTATCTTCCTACTGACAGGCAGGCTTGTCTGGTTACAGTATATAAAGCTACCTGAAGAAAATTACAGGTGTTCTATTTGATCCTATTAGTACCACGGTCAGGCAGCTAGACTATTTACATTTAGTACAGTGCGTCCTGCTCACAGTGTACAGCTAGATCCGTTCCTGTTATCTTCCTACTGACAGGCAGGCTTGTCTGGTTACAGTATATAAAGCTACCTGAAGAAAATTACAGGTGTTCTATTTGATCCTATTAGTACCACGGTCAGGCAGCTAGACTATTTACATTTAGTACAGTGCGTCCTGCTCACAGTGTTCAGCTAGATCCGTTCCTGTTATCTTCCTACTGACAGGCAGGCTTGTCTGGTTACAGTATATAAAGCTACTTGAAGAAAATTACAGGTGTTCTATCCCAGCTTAGTGCAGCTACAGGCCATTAGTATGTCTGGAAGGCCAAGAAGGAGAGGCAGACAGTCACAAGCCAATAAGAGAGGGCAAGCAGGCTCTGTGTCTAGTGCTGGTCGTGGAGACGGTGCATCCTCATCAGCACGTGGCCATGGGACACGCTTGGCCTTTTTTTCGGCAGCTGGCCGTGTTGAGCCGCAACATGCGGAAGACTTGGTCGAGTGGATGACCAAGCCGTCCTCATCCTCCTCATCCTCTCTCACCCATGCCCAGGGTGCTTTGTCTGGCAAAGCAGCGGCCTCTTCCCTCAGCTCAATGTCATCAGTGACTCCTTCCCTAGCTCCACCATGTCCTCATGAGGATTCCCTCGAACTGTTTGACCACAGTGTTGGGTACATGCTCCAGGAGGATGCCCAGCGTTTGGAAGGCTCTGATGACGATACTGAGCTCGATGAAGGCAGTAACATGAGCACGGACAGAGGGGGTGCCCAAGAAGGACAGCAATCTGGCAGTCATGCTCCCCCTGCTGCAGCATACTGCCAGGTTTGCTCCAGTGATGAGGAGGGAGGGGATGATGAGGTCACTGACTCAACGTGGGTGCCTGATAGGAGAGAGGAGGAGGAGGAGGAGGAGGCGGCGGCACATCACCAACGAGGCAGGATGCCCTCCAGGGGCCAGCCTAAGGGCAGCACATTGACTGCATCACACCCCAAAGCTCCACATGTGCAGGGCGCTGCAGTCTCTGCGCGTTATTCAAAAAGTTCTTTGGTGTGGGCCTTTTTTGAGACGAGTGCATCAGATCGCACCGCTGCTATTTGCAACATATGTCTCAAGCGTATCTCGCGTGGCCAAAACATCTCCCGCTTGGGTACCACATGCTTGACCAGACATATGTTGACCTGCCATGCAGTTCGTTGGCAAGCGTATCTAAAAGACCCACACCAAAGAACAAAGAGGATCTCTCCTTGCTCCTCATCAGCTGAGATTTCCAACCCCACTAGACCTTCAGTCCTCTCTGAGACCTGCAGTGAGAGGAATGAAGGTGTAGAATTAGGTGTGTCACAGCCAAGTACTTGTGGGCAATCTGCTTTTGGTACACCGACGTCAGATTGTACCAGGCAAATTTCCCTGCCCCAGCTGCTGCACCGCCGAAAGAAGTTTGCTCCCAGCCATCCACATGCCCAGCGGTTGAATGCTAGCTTGGCAAAATTGCTAGCACTTCAACTGCTGCCTTTTCAGTTGGTAGACTCTGCCCCCTTCCGTGAGTTTGTGGAATGTGCGGTTCCTCAGTGGCAGGTACCCAAACGCCACTTTTTCTCACGGAAGGCGATTCCGGCTCTCTACCGGCATGTGGAAGGCAATGTCCATGCCTCGCTGGACAGGGCGGTCAGCGGTAAGGTGCATATTACCGCTGACTCATGGTCCAGCAGGCATGGACAGGGACGTTACCTAAGTTTCACGGCGCATTGGGTGACTCTGCTGGCAGGTGGGAAGGATGCAGGACAAGGTGCAGTAGTGTTGGAGGTTGTTCCGCCACCACGCCTCCAAAATGCTGATTGTGACACACCTCTCTCCTCCACCCCCTCCTCTTCTTCTTCCTCCATGGCCTCTTCCTCGGAACCAGCGGTGCTCCGTAGGCGTTCAAGGGGCTACGCAAGTACGCAGGCCAAAAGATGCCATGCGGTGCTTGAGCTGGTGTGCTTGGGGGACAGGAGCCACACTGGGGCAGAGGTTCTGTCAGCTCTGCAGGGGCAGGTTCAGAGGTGGTTGACGCCACGCCAACTTAAGGCAGGAATGGTGGTTTGCGACAATGGCACCAACCTCCTCTCTGCCCTCCGACAGGGACAAATGACCCATGTGCCCTGTTTGGCTCACGTCCTTAACTTGGTGGTGCAGCGGTTCTTGGGCAGGTACCCGGGCTTACAGGATGTCCTGAGGCAGGCCAGGAAAGTCTGTGTGCATTTCCGCCGGTCATATAATGCCAGTGCTCGGCTGACGGACCTCCAAAAGGAGTTTAACCTGCCCAAGAACCGCCTAATCTGTGACATGCCCACCAGGTGGAACTCAACGTTGGCCATGCTGCAGCGGCTGCACACGCAGCAGAGGGCCATCAATGAGTACCTGTGCGACTATAGCACCAGGACAGGGTCAGGGGAGCTTGGTTTTTTTTCCCCACGCCAGTGGGCCATGATCAGGGATGCATGCACTGTCCTGTCACCATTCGAGGAGGCCACGAGGATGGTGAGCAGTGACAGTGCATGCATCAGTGACACTGTCCCCCTTGTCCACCTGTTGGAGCACACGCTGCGTGGAATAATGGACAGGGCACTTGAGGCAGAACAGAGGCAGGAAGAGGAGGACTTCCTTAGCTCTCAAGGCCCCCTTTATCCAGACAGTGTTCCTGCGTGCCCGCCGATCACACAGGAAGAGGACGAGGAGGAAGAGGAGGAGGAGGAAGATTGTGTCAGTATGGAGGTGGAGCCTGGCACTCAGCATCAGCAGCAGTCTTTAAGGGATCAGTCCCAAGAAACACATGGACTTGTACGTGGCTGGGAGGAGGTGGCTGCGGACCATGTCGTTCTTAGTGACCCAGAGGACTCCGGACCGAATGCCTCAGCAAACCTACGCTGCATGGCCTCCCTGATCCTGCAAAGCCTGCGTAAGGATCCTCGTATTTGTGGTATCAAGGAGAAGGACCAATACTGGCTGGCAACCCTCCTTGATCCACGTTACAAGGGTAAGGTTGCGGACCTTATCTTGCCATCGCAGAGGGAGCAGAGGATGAAACATCTTCGGGAGGCCTTGCAGAAAGGTCTGTGCAACGCGTTCCCAGAGACTGGGAGGTTACAAACTCCTGTTTCTGGACAACGTGTTGCTGAGGCTTCGGTCAGTCAAAGAAGGAGCGGTGGAGAAGGTGGCCGTCTGACCGATGCGTTCAGACAATTTTTTGGTCCGCAGCCCCAAGGTATGATCGGTTCCAGCAACCATCGCCAGCGTCTGTTTTACATGGTGCAGGAATACCTAGGGGCAAGATCAGACTTGGACACCTTTCCCACCGAAAATCCTCTGGGTTACTGGGTCTTGAGGATGGATCACTGGCCAGAGCTTGCACAGTATGCAATTGAGCTACTGGCCTGTCCTGCATCCAGCGTTCTTTCGGAACGCACATTCAGTGCTGCTGGAGGCGTGGTAACCGATCACAGGGTGCGTCTGTCCACCGACTCGGTCGATCGGCTGACCTTCATAAAAATGAATGAGTCTTGGATCACCACCAGCTACCAAGCACCTGATGCTGATGTAACCGAATAATTTTTTTTGAAATCTCAGATCCCTTCAAAGACTGCCTATGCTGATGCTGAGTGACTATCCCTGAGTAATTATCCTCTTCCTCCTCAATCATCACGCTGATAGCTTGTAAGAACATTTTTGGTTCTGGGCGCCACCACCAGTGCCTAAGGCACAATTTTTCAGCCCCTGTTTAACAGGGGCGTGTAATTACAATTTTTGATGTAATACTTTGCAGCAGGGCTCGTTCCTGCATTCCAACTAGAGTGTCTGTGAGGGGTTGCAGTGTTGTGGCACCAGCACCAGTGCCTAAGGCCCAATTTTTCTGCCCCTGTCTAACAGGGGCGTGTAATTACAATTTTTGATGCAATACTTTGCAGCAGGGCTCGTTCCTGCGTTCCAACTAGAGTGTCTGTGAGGGGTTGCAGTGTTGTGGCACCAGCACCAGTGCCTAAGGCCCAATTTTTCTGCCCCTGTCTAACAGGGGCGTGTAATTACAATTTTTGATGCAATACTTTGCAGCAGGGCTCGTTCCTGCGTTCCAACTAGAGTGTCTGTGAGGGGTTGCAGTGTTGTGGCACCAGCACCAGTGCCTAAGGCCCAATTTTTCTGCCCCTGTCTAACAGGGGCGTGTAATTACAATTTTTGATGCAATACTTTGCAGCAGGGCTCGTTCCTGCGTTCCAACTAGAGTGTCTGTGAGGGGTTGCAGTGTTGTGGCACCAGCACCAGTGCCTAAGGCCCAATTTTTCTGCCCCTGTCTAACAGGGGCGTGTAATTACAATTTTTGATGCAATACTTTGCAGCAGGGCTCGTTCCTGCGTTCCAACTAGAGTGTCTGTGAGGGGTTGCAGTGTTGTGGCACCAGCACCGGTGCCTAAGGCCCAATTTTTCTGCCCCTGTCTAACAGGGGCGTGTAATTACAATTTTTGAAGCAATACTTTGCAGCAGGGCTCGTTCCTGCGTTCCAACTAGAGTGTCTGTGAGGGGTTGCAGTGTTGTGGCACCAGCACCAGTGCCTAAGGCCTAATTTTTCAGCTCCTGTTCAATAGGGGCATGTAATTACAATTCTTGATCTAATATTTCACAGCAGGGCCCTGTGAGGGCTTACAGTGTTGTGGCCACAGCAACACCTAAGGCCCAAATTTCTGCTGAGTATATAGGGCAGGACCCTACTTTCAAACATCTAACTTACAAACGACTCCTACTTGCAAACGGAAGGAGACAACAGGAAGTGAGATGAAATCTACCCCTAGGAAAGGAAATTCTCTCCTGTAAGAGTTAATATGGGAAAACAATTTCTCCTTTCCACTGATGCTTTCCAATCCTTGTTCCACAAAAAAACCCAAATTTTCAAAAAACATTTTTCATTGGGACAAAAAAGTGAGGTGAAATCTTCTGAAGAGGAGGAAAGACAGCAAAACAAATGTCACAGGGGTGATAACCCTTCCCTATGTTTTCCAAAAAGCTTAGAAAAGATTTTTTGGCTGGAGCTAAACACGTTAAAAATGTTCAAAATTACAAACAGATTCTACTTAACAACAAACCTACAGTCCCTGTCTTGTTTGCACCGCCTGTATACTGCTGTTCAGAGTATATAGGGCCTGGTGGCCCCACACCTTTCCTTATTTTAATTTGGGTGCGGGGTTCCCCTTAATATCCATACAAGACCCAAAGGGCCTGGTAATGGACTGGGGGGTACCCATGCCGTTTGTCTCACTGATTTTCATCCATATTGCCATGACCCGACATGACATTAAACCCGCAAGCAGTTTTAAATGAGATTTTTTCCTTTAAAAATGACATTTGGTGCAGGGACTGTTCTAAACATGGGAAACACGCGTCACTTTACAGGCATACTATAGACACCCCCCAGGTACGATATTTAACCACTTGCCGACCGCCTCACGCATATATACGTGAGCAGAGCGGCACGGGCAGGCAAAATCACGTACCTGGTACGTGATTGCCTTCCCGCGGGCGGGGGGTCCGATCGGACCCCCCCCCGGTGCCATCGGCGGTCGGCGTTTGGCTGGGAGAGTTGAGAGACGAGGGGGAGACCATCCGATCGTGGCCCCCCCCTCGCGATCGCTCCCAGCCAATGAGAAACATCCCCTGCCTCTGTATAGTACACAGAGGCAGAGGATGTGATGTCATCTCTCCTCGGCTGGCCAGTTTCCGTTCCAGCACCGAGGAGAGAAGACATGTAAGTGCACCAACACACACACAACACAGTAGAACATGCCAGGCACACTAAACACCCCCGATCCCCCCCCGATCGCCCCCCGATCCCCCCCCAATCACACCCCCCCCTGTCACAAACTGACAGCAAGCAGGTTTTTTTGTTTTGTTTTGTTTTTTTCCTGATTACTGCATGGTGTCAGTTTGTGACAGTTAGCAGTGGTAGGACAGTTAGTATTAGCCCCCTGTAGGTCTAGGGTACCCCCCTAACCCCCCCTAATAAAGTTTTAACCCCTTGATCACCCCCTGTCACCAGTGTCGCTAAGCGATCATTTTTCTGATCGCTGTATTAGTGTCGCTGGTGACGCTAGTTAGGAACGTAAATATTTAGGTTCGCTGTCAGCGTTTTATAGCGACAGGGACCCCCATATACTACCTAATAAATGTTTTAACCCCTTGATTGCCCCCTAGTTAACCCTTTCACCACTGATCACCGTATAACTGTTACGGGTGACGCTGGTTAGTTTGTTTATTTTTTTTAGTGTCAGGGCACCCGCCGTTTATTACTGAATAAAGGTTTAGCCCCCTGATCGCCCGGCGGTGATATGCGTCGCCCCAGGCAGCGTCAGATTAGCGCCAGTACCGCGAACACCTACGCACGCACCATACACCTCCCTTAGTGGTATAGTATCTGAACACATCAATATCTGATCCGATCAGATCTATACTAGCGTCCCCAGCAGTTTAGGGTTCCCAAAAACGCAGTGTTAGCGGGATCAGCCCAGATACCTGCTAGCACCTGCGTTTTGCCCCTCCGCCCAGCCCACCCAAGTGCAGTATCGATCGATCACTGTCACTTACAAAACACTAAACGCATAACTGCAGCGTTCGCAGAGTCAGGCCTGATCCCTGCGATCGCTAACAGTTTTTTTGGTAGCATTTTGGTGAACTGGCAAGCACCAGCCCCAAGCAGCGTCAGATTAGCGCCAGTACCACTAACACCCACGCACACACCGTACACCTCCCTTAGTGGTATAGTATCTGATCGGATCAATATCTGATCCGATCAGATCTATACTAGCATCCCCAGCAGTTTAGGGTTCCCAAAAACGCAGTGTTAGTGGGATCAGCCCAGATACCTGCTAGCACCTGCGTTTTGCCCCTCCGCCCGGCCCAGCCCAGCCCACCCAAGTGCAGTATCGATCGATCACTGTCACTTTTTTTTGTAGCGTTTTGGTGAACTGGCAAGCGCCAGCGGCCTAGTACACCCCAGTCGTAGTCATACCAGCACTGCAGTAACACTTGGTGACGTGGCGAGTCCCATAAGTGCAGTTCAAGCTGGTGAGGTGGCAAGCACAAGTAGTGTCCCGCTGCCACCAAAAAGACAAACACAGGCCCGTCGTGCCCATAATGCCCTTCCTGCTGCATTCGCCAATCCTAATTGGGAACCCACCGCTTCTGCGGCGCCCGTACTTCCCCCATTCACATCCCCAACCAAATGCAGTCGGCTGCATGAGAGGCATTTATATGTCCTCCCGAGTACCCCTACCCAATGAACCCCCCCAAAAAAGATGTGTCTGCAGCAAGCGCGTATATAGACGTGACACCCGCTATTATTGTCCCTCCTGTCCTGATAATCCTGGTCTTTGCATTGGTGAATGTTTTGAACGCTACCATTCACTAGTTGAGTATTAGCGTAGGGTACAGCATTGCACAGACTAGGACACACTTTCACAGGGTCTCCCAAGATGCCATCACATTTTGAGAGACCCGAACCTGGAACCGGTTACAGTTATAAAAGTTACAGTTACAAAAAAAAAGTGTAAAAAAAAAAAAAAAAACACAAACAAAAATAAAAAAAAATAGTTGTCGTTTTATTGTTCTCTCTCTCTCTATTCTCTCTCTGGTGTTCTGCTCTTTTTTACTGTATTCTATTCTGCAATGTTTTATTGTTATTATGTTTTATCATGTTTGCTTTTCAGGTATGCAATTTTTTATACTTTACCGTTTACTGTGCTTTATTGTTAACCATTTTTTTGTCTTCAGGTACGCCATTCACGACTTTGAGTGGTTATACCAGAATGATGCCTGCAGGTTTAGGTATCATCTTGGTATCATTCTTTTCAGCCAGCGGTCGGCTTTCATGTAAAAGCAATCCTCGTGGCTAATTAGCCTCTAGACTGCTTTTACAAGCAGTGGGAGGGAATGCCCCCCCCCCCCCCACCGTCTTCCGTGTTTTTCTCTGGCTCTCCTGTCTCAACAGGGAACCTGAGAATGCAGCCGGTGATTCAGCCAGCTGACCATAGAGCTGATCAGAGACCAGAGTGGCTCCAAACATCTCTATGGCCTAAGAAACCGGAAGCTACGAGCATTTTAGGACTTAGATTTCGCCGGATGTAAACAGCGCCATTGGGAAATTGGGAAAGCATTTTATCACACCGATCTTGGTGTGGTCAGATGCTTTGAGGGCAGAGGAGAAATCTAGGGTCTAATAGACCCCAATTTTTTCAAAAAAGAGTACCTGTCACTACCTATTGCTATCATAGGGGATATTTACATTCCCTGAGATAACAATAAAAATGATTTAAAAAAAAATATGAAAGGAACAGTTTAAAAATAAGATAAAAAAGCAAAAAAATAATAAAGAAAAAAAAAAAAAAAAAAAAAAAGCACCCCTGTCCCCCCTGCTCTCGCGCTAAGGCGAACGCAAGCGTCGGTCTGGCGTCAAATGTAAACAGCAATTGCACCATGCATGTGAGGTATCACCGCGAAGGTCAGATCGAGGGCAGTAATTTTAGCAGTAGACCTCCTCTGTAAATCTAAAGTGGTAACCTGTAAAGGCTTTTAAAGGCTTTTAAAAATGTATTAATTTTGTTGCCACTGCACGTTTGTGCGCAATTGTAAAGCATGTCATGTTTGGTATCCATGTACTCGGCCTAAGATCATCTTTTTTATTTCATCAAACATTTGGGCAATATAGTGTGTTTTAGTGCATTAAAATTTAAAAAAGTGTGTTTTTTCCACAAAAAATGCGTTTGAAAAATCGCTGCGCAATTACTGTGTGAAAAAAAAAAATGAAACACCCACCATTTTAATCTGTAGGGCATTTGCTTTAAAATAATATATAATGTTTGGGGGTTCAAAGTAATTTTCTTGCAAAAAAAAATAATTTTTTCATGTAATCAAAAAGTGTCAGAAAGGGCTTTGTCTTCAAGTGGTTAGAAGAGTGGGTGATGTGTGACGTAAGCTTCTAAATGTTGTGCATAAAATGCCAGGACAGTTCAAACCCCCCCAAATGACCCCATTTTGGAAAGTAGACACCCCAAGCTATTTGCTGAGAGGCATGTCGAGTCCATGGAATATTTTATATTGCGACACAAGTTGCGGGAAAGAGACAAATTTTTTTTTTTTTTTTTTTTTTTTGCACAAAGTTGTCACTAAATGTTATATTGCTCAAACATGCCATGGGGATTTGTGAAATTACACCCCAAAATAAATTCTGTTGCTTCTCCTGAGTACGGGGATACCACATGTGTGAGACTTTTTGGGAGCCTAGCCGCGTACGGGGCCCCGAAAACCAAGCACCGCCTTCAGGCTTTCTAAGGCCGTAAATTTTTGATTTCACTCTTCACTGCCTATCACAGTCTCGGAGGCCATGGAATGCCCAGGTGGCACAAAACCCCCCCAAATGACCCCATTTTGGAAAGTAGACACCCCAAGCTATTTGCTGAGAGGTATAGTGAGTATTTTGCAGACCTCACTTTTTGTCACAAGGTTTTGAAAATTGAAAAAAGAAAAAAAAAAAAATTTTTTTCTGGTCTTTCTTCATTTTCAAAAACAAATGAGAGCTGCAAAATACTCACCATGCCTCTCAGCAAATAGCTTGGGGTGTCTACTTTCCAAAATGGGGTCATTTGGGGGGGGGTTGTGCCATCTTGGCATTTTATGGCCTTCAAAACTGTGATAGGTAGTGAGGAGTGAAATCAAAAATGTATGCCCTTAGAAATCCTGAAGGTGGTGCTGGGTTTTCGGGGCCCCGTACGCGGCTAGGCTCCCAAAAAGTGCCACACATGTGGTATCCCCGTACTCAGGAGAAGCAGCTGAATGTATTTTGGGGTGCAATTCCACATATGCCCATGGCCTATGTGAGCAATATATCATTTAGTGACAACTTTTTGTAAATTTTTTTTTTTTTTTTTTTTTTTGTCATTATTCAATCACTTGGGACAAAAAAAATAAATATTCAATGGGTTCAACATGCCTCTCAGCAATTTCCTTGGGGTGTCTACTTTCCAAAATGGGGTCATTTGGGGGGGGTTTGTACTGCCCTGCCATTTTAGCACCTCAAGAAATGACATAGGCAGTCATAAACTAAAAGCTGTGTAAATTCCAGAAAATGTACCCTAGTTTGTAGACGCTATAACTTTTGCGCAAACCAATAAATATACGCTTATTGACATTTTTTTTACCAAAGACATGTGGCCGAATACATTTTGGCCTAAATGTATGACTAAAATTTAGTTTATTGGATTTTTTTTATAACAAAAAGTAGAAAATATCATTTTTTTTCAAAATTTTCAGTCTTTTTCCGTTTATAGCGCAAAAAATAAAAACGGCAGAGGTGATCAAATACCATCAAAAGAAAGCTCTATTTGTGGGAAGAAAAGGACGCAAATTTCGTTTGGGTAGAGCATTGCATGACCGCGCAATTAGCAGTTAAAGCGACGCAGTGCCGAATTGTAAAAAGTGCTCTGGTCAGGAAGGGGGTAAATCCTTCCGGGGCTGAAGTGGTTAAAGGAATATTTCACTTTTTTTTTTTTACTTTAAGCATCATTAAAATCACTGCTCCCGAAAAAACGGCCGTTTTTAAAATTTTTTTTTGCATTGATACATGTCCCCTGGGGTAGGACCCGGGTCCCCAAACCCTTTTTAGGACAATACCATGCAAATTAGCCTTTAAAATGAGCACTTTTGATTTCGAACGTTCGAGTCCCATAGACGTCAATGGGGTTCTAACGTTCGTGCGAACTTTCGGTCCGTTCGCGGGTTCTGGTGCGAACCGAACCGGGGGGTGTTCGGCTCATCCCTACCCCGATCCCATCCTGGCTCCATTCACCCCGATCCCATCCTGGCTCCATCCATCCCCCTATCCCATCCTGGCTCCATCCATCCCAGATCCATCCATCATCCTGATCCCAACTCTAGCCATTCCCTGATCCCATCCTGGCTCCATCCATCCCCGATCCCATCACTGCGACATCCTTTCCCCTGATCCCATCCCTGCTCTATCCATCCTCTTGATCCCATCCCGGCTCCATCGACCACACTGATCCCATCCCGGCTCCATGCTTCCCCCTGATTCCATCCCGGTTCCATTCATCCTCCTGATCCCGGCTCCATGCTTCCCCCGGCTCCATCCTTCCCCCTGATTCCATCCTGGCTACATCCATCCTCCTGATCCCATCCCGGCTACATCCTTCCCCCTGATTCCATCTCAGCTCCATCCTTCCCCCTGATTCCATCCCGGCTTCATCCACCGCTCCACCCCAGCTCCATCAATCTCCCATCCCAGCTCTATTCATCCCATCCCCATTCATCCATCCTCCCATCTCAGCTCAATTCATTCACCCCCATCCATCCATCCCATCCCCATTCTTCTCCCCCTCCATCCCATCCCAGCTCTATCCATCCCATCCCCATCCATCCCCCATCCCATCCCAGCTCCATCCATCCACCCCCATCCCAGTTCCATCCTTCTCCTCCATGCCTCCCTCCTCTGCAAGTCTCACAGAAATCGTCACAGACCTGGCAGAAGTGAGAGAACATTCAGAGCAGGAGTGGGAGAGGTGCTGCTGGCGGGACTCAGGAAAGCGGACATTCAGAGCAGGAGTGGGGGTCTGCTGGCGAACTCGGGAGAGTGGTCATTCCTAGCAGGAGCGGGGGTCTGCTGGCGGGACTTGGTACAGCGGACTCAGGCAGACAGAGGAGATGCAGAGTAGGAGCGGGGGGTCTGCTGTTGGTGGTGGCGGGGGGGCTGGCGTTATGAACAATGACCCACTTCCCACACTGGCAGGACTGTCGAGTCTACATGGCTGTGGTAATCCTACCTCAGATCAGCAGTGTCCTGGCTCCCCCTTTGTGTACAGGAAAACACGGGAGGAGGGGTGAGTTCAGTGCAATCCGCTCTGCGCTGGGAGAGGTGCTGGCTGCTACATGATGTGTTGCTCGTGGCGTGCTGGAACTGAGACACCCCGCACATGCCGTGGGCATTCCAGGACTCTGGGACAAGGACCAATTTCCGGGACGATCCCAGCGAGTCAGGGACAGTTGGGAGGTATGTATATGTAAGTAGACAAATCATGTATGAATATAGACTTGTTAAAATTAGTTGTATGTCCTAGGTCCTTATGTTCATGTCTCTTGTTTTTGACAATCTATATGTAAAAGAATGATCAATGTTCACTTGAACACAGATTCATTTTGTCTTTTTTGCGCTTTAATAGACATAGCTCCAGAAGAAGCACGTTCAGAGCGTGAAACTAGTAGAGCAATTTGAGCACTTTTTAAAATAAATTTTCTGAGCTTTGATGTTGAAGTGACCCACTCCGGTATGACTTTACCTAACCCTCTATATGTTACTATTTGATGTATGATGAAATGATCGTGTATGCACGTAAATGGATATTTCCCCTTTAAGGGTTTATTAGTCAAACCATAGGAACTAGACACCCACAACTCATCAACCTGATCCGGTAGGTTCAGTTTGAACCCTGGATTATATGGTTGGTCACTGAGACATGTTTTAAACCACTTTCACTTTTTATATGTTTTTTTTTATCTTCGTCTTATGCCCCGTACACACGGTCGGACTTTGTTCGGACATTCCGACAACAAAATCCTAGGATTTTTTCCGACGGATGTTGGCTCAAACTTGTTTTGCCTACACACGGTCACACAAAGTTGTCGGAATTTCCGATTGACAACCACGCGGTCACGTACACCACGTACGACGAGACTAGAAAAGGCCGGTTCAGAACCAAGCGCGGCACCCTTTGGGCTCCTTTTGCTAATCTCGTGTTAGTAAAAGTTTAGTGAGAGACGATTCGCGCTTTTTCAGACTCGTGGCTTTCAGATCGTTTTCTGCCGTTCAGTTTGTGCTTGTGGGTTTGTATCTGCTCTTTAGTGTGTGCAGCAAGTTTCGCGTGACTTTAAGTAGTCATTGTATTCTTGTTCGTTCGTTACTGGTTTTCAGGTCGCTCTTCACAGGCCTTGCTGTTCTTCAGTGCGTTCTGTTACTTCGTTCTGAGCAGCCGACCGTTTTCTAGCCATGTTTTGTATGCGTACTCCTCGTAGAGTTCGTGCTGTGTGGGGGCTTGGTGTTGGGGTCCTGACCTTGACACAAGTCCAGTCCATGAACAGGGTGATTAGGAGTTCATGGACCAAGAATTGGTTGCTTCAGCGTGACCAGTTCTGTCATATGCCTTTGCTCCGTGAGATCCGTGAGAATAATCCTGATGATTTCAGGAACTTTCTCAGGATGACGGACCCCGTATTTCACCGTTTGTTGGCTTCGCTGACCCCCTATATTAGCAGGCAGGATACCTGCATGAGGCAAGCCATCACTCCGGAGCAGAGGTTGGTCGCTACCTTGCGGTATTTGGCCACAGGGAGAAGCCTGCAGGACCTCAAGTTCTCAACAGGCATCTTCCCCCAGGCTCTGGGGATCATTATCCCAGAGACCTGTTCTGCCATCATACAGGTCCTGCAGAAGGAGTATATGAAGGTAAGATTTTTATCCTTTTATATCACATTTTATTGTATTGAATGTTTGCTAATATATTGTATTTCTTCCCTCATTCCCTAATTACCATGATTGTAATATGCTGTGAATGTCCCCTTTGTTCTCATGCATGCTGGATTTTTATGTAATTATTATTTTATGTCCTTCATACATATTTGCCCTTCAATAACCTCCCCAGCATGGTGTCTCCTGGCCTATATTCACCTCATGTAGTCACTTAACAATGTATTTTATCAGCTCCATAGTAGTGCTTTACCCCAAACACCCCCTAAAATGTTTGGAAATGTTATTTTTGATTTAAATTCAGGCAGAGTGCCAGAGGCTTTTTTTTGTGGTGTCCCCAAATTTTTTGTAACCCTCTCTCCCCCAACTGCTAAGTCAGCTGATCCCAATTCTCTATCCTCAATCATCTATCTGTTGACTTTGCCAAACCCATACACACTATACCCACCTCTTTACTGGTCAGATTTATGGATGAATTCCCCAAAGCATGTAGTGCAAGGGCCTGCCTGTATACTTTCCAATGGTACTGTTTAAAGTTTTTGTATCCTATTATTATCTTGATAGGTAATATCAGAATGTTCAAATGTGCTCAAATGTGTACAGTGTGTATTTATATCTTTGTATTATGACACTTCTTACCTGTCCAGTGGTCTGCCAATAGTGTAACTAAGGAGGGGTTGTTCCAAGTAATACCCTGTATTTAGGCATTCATCTCTCAATGAAGTGAAGAGGGTTACCTGTCCAAGAGTTCCCCCCCCCCTATAATGTTAGAAATGGCCCATGAGAGGGGGGGGAGGGGGAATATGATAGGTGTACCTTATACTTTGTTGTTGTTAAATTCCCCTTAGTAAATGCTATCTGGAGGTTGCCCCATAATGTTTGTGTATAATCTGCTTGCCATGTATCTTTGAAAAAATAGTAATGTTTACTGTTTTTTCCTCAACAGTTTCCTTCAACGCCACAGGAATGGCAGACTGTGGCCTCCCACTTTGCCCAGCGGTGGGACTTTCCTAACTGCGGAGGGGCAATTGATGGGAAACACGTCCACATCGTCCCACCACCCAACTCGGGGTCGTACTATTATAATTACAAGGGGTTTAATAGTATAGTGATGTTGGCGGTGGTGTCGGCTAATTACGAGTTCTTGTATGTGGACGTGGGGAAGAATGGCCGGATGTCCGATGGTGGAGTGATCGCCCAGACGGAGTTCTACAGGCGTCTCCAGAATGGCAGCTTGGACTTGCCACCTCCAGAGGACAATGTTGAAGGTCTCCCATTTGTGTTTGTTGCTGATGAAGCATTTGCGCTGGGGGACCACCTGATGCGGCCATTCCCGATGAGGACCCTCACCCCGGAACAGAGGGTTTTTAATTACCGGCTGGCCAGAGCCCGAAGAGTGGTGGAGAACACATTTGGAATCCTGGCCAGCCGGTTCCGATTATTTCTGACACCCATCCATATGGCGGAGTATAAACTGAACCATATAATACTTGCCTGCTGTGTTCTCCATAATTTTTTAAGAAAACATTCAGCCAACTATGCTGGCTCAGTTGGGCCTGAGGCCGGAATCACAAATCCATCAACACTGACGGCGCTTGAAAGTGGCCGTCCTGGCTTGCCCTCCCTGAATGCCCGTGATGTCCGGTTATGCTACCTGGAGTTCTTTGCGGGTAGGGGGGCTATCAATATGCCAGACAATCTGTGACACCTTTTTCAAATAAAAAACAACCAAAAGAAATTCTTTGTGGACATTTACTGCTTGTGTTTGTTTTAGCTGACCCTGACAGAAATGTGTTGAGTGCAGAAAATGTTGTGATTGGGTAACCTTATAAAAAACACTGTTGGCTGGTACTTCCTAAATGCAAAAACACATTTCACTACAAGTGCACTTGCAACTGCACTGAACCTGCACTTGTAGTGCAAAGTGTATTTGCCCTTAGGAAATAACCCCCATTTTTGCATAAAACAGCAATTACATCACCCCAAAAGTGTTGTAGTGTTGAGACAATAATCCACACATTCTTGAGTAAGGCACTTTTTTATACCTGCACAATCACATGTGCATTTACCAAAGGTTTTTAAAACAAACCAACATGTTTGTTGTATAACAATTTTTGCAGTAGCATTATCAAAAATCGAAATATCCATTTCAGATAAAACAGGCCTGTGTAAAACCAACAAGAAAGCCAAAAAACCTGAACTTACAAAGTTCACATATGGTAAAACCTGAAGGCTATATCAGACATCAGTATTTAGGAACTGGGTTTGATATAGCGTTCAGATGGGGGGAAATCACCCCTGGAAAAGCCAAATTTGGAAGATGCACACCAATTTACGAATGTCAACATGTGCTATCTGCCATCAGGGGGGATCAAGGGACGTGTTTTGGGGGAGCAAGCCCTTCCTCAACGCTACTTTATAATTGAGGAAGGGGTTGCACCCCCAAAACGCGTCCATTGATCTCCCGTGATGGCAGATAGCACATGTTGGCACACTGTGTGCATCCTCCAAATTTGGCTTTTCTAAACATTGAAAAAATTTTGGTAAGATTGGACCACAATAAAACAGGTGATTTTGTGGGGTTTAAAACAAAACATCAATGATGTTATTATTTTTTTTAATACCATCACTGATTTGTTGCTGGATATTTTGCAATTGGAGATTACACCCCATGATCTCCCCGATCAGTATCTGGGCACTTTCAGATGTAAAGCGTTCTGCATCACGATCACCTAAAAAGAGATAAAGAACAAAAAAAAAGGTCTCAAAAATCTGCCACCATCCATCTCTTTTACCTGAGCCTGTGGTCGCAGACACTCACCTGTTGTGGTGCCAATCTCCACCACATCTTCTTCTTCCTCCTGCTCAGCTTCTTGGGTTGGGATTTCCCCTTCTTCCAGAGGGGGGGGTCTCTGGTCTCCTGGGATGAGGGGTGTCCGAGTCTTTTCTCCCCTATGTAAAACAAAAATGGTATAATTAGCACACAGATATTTGATGGCAGAACTAGAAATAGGAAACATTGCTTGGAAGTGGGGTACAATTGTCTATTTTAGCCGAGTTCCAAGATGTATATTTTTTATTGCCCTTTGTCAAGCTGCAATACTTTACCTGTTTAGTACAAGCTTCACAGATGTAGCCCCCCCTATAGTATACACTGGAGCATCAGTGTGCCCCCCCTAATAAAAATGGTGTTCTTGTGTCCCACACTAGTGCTCCAGTGTCCAGATGTGAAAACAGCTGCTCAGTGTCCTCTCCTTACACACAATCTAGTTTGCATTTCATTCTAGTAACAAACCCATCTACACAAACAAATATTTGGCATCCAAGTAGGCCCCCAAAAATGTGTGAAAATGCATATGGCCTAAACAATGGTGTTCTAGAGGCCGAAAGAAAAATGTTTGATACGAACGAATAATGGGCCCATGAACATTAAAGTTGACCTTTTTAATCGTTACAATTAATAAAAGCATATGGAGCAGAACGAACGTAATAAAGACAGAAAGAATAGGAACACAGCACAACTACTTACTTTTTTGCAGCACTCTCCGGATCTTTCGGTACTGCTCTGGCTCTCTCAACTTCAGGTCCGACCACCGCTTCCTGAGCTGATCTTTAGATCTTCGTACCCCGAAATTCCGCTCAAGACTCCTGACCACTTTCACCATGATTTTGGCCTTTCGGATGTTGGGGTTGGGGTAAGGCCCATATTTTCCGTCATAGTCGGACTTCCTCATGATGTCGACCATCTCCAACATCTCCCCAAACGACATATTTGTGGCCTTAAAACGTCTCCTTCTGGATCGGGACGTGCCTGGATGCTTTCCTCCTCCTCCTCCTCGTTGCTAGAATTAGCACGCACCTGTTGTAACTCCGCCATCATGCTCTTCCCCCACTGCGTCGAACGAAAAGGGGCGGGGAATACACTAGAAAGAACGTCAGGGGCGGGCGGAGTTACATGCATGTGCAGTGTGTATAAAGCGTAACACGCGTGCGTATTACGTACGATCTGTGAGCGGAGGAAGGAGCATTGGACGCGCCGATCGTAAGAACGAAGGTAAGAGACAAACTTGTGCCTATACTGCTTCTAGATTGAGGCCTATATTGTAACAAGATTAGGAGAGTTTTGTCTGACATTAGGCTTTGTCTTGTGTTGTGTCTTGCAGTGAACATGGATATCTTAACCACTTAAGGACCAGCCTCGTTTTGGATTTTAGGTGTTTACATGTTTAAAACAGGTTTTTCTGCTAGAAAATTACTTAGAACCCCCAAACATTATATATGGTTTTTCTTCTAACACCCTAGAGAATACAATGGCAGTCATTGCAATACTTTTTTTTGCACCGTATTTGCGCAGCGGTCTTATAAGCGCACTTTTTTTGGAAAAAATTCACTTTGAATAAAAAAATAAAACAACAGTAAAGTTATCCCAATTTTTTTTAATATTGTGAAATATAATGTTACGCCAAGTAAATTGATACCCAACATATCATGCTTGAAAATTGCGCCCGCTCGTGGAATGGCGTCAAACTTTTACCCTCAAAAATCTCCATAGGCGACGTTTAAAAAATTCTACAGGTTGCATATTTTGCGCTACAGAGGAGGTCTAGGGCTAGAATTATTGCTCTCGCTCTACCGGTCGCTGTGATACCTCACATGTGTGGTTTGACCACCGTTTTCATATGCGTGCGCTACTCGCGTATGCGTTCGCTTCTGCGCGCGAGCTCGTCGGGACAGGGGGGTTTTAAAAATTTTTTTTTTAATTTTTATTATTTATTTTAAAATATTTTATTTATTTTTACACTGTTTAAAAAAAAAAAAAAATTGTGTCACTTTTATTCATATTACAAGGAATGTAAACATCCCTTGTAATAGAAAAAACATGGCAGGACCTCTTAAATATGAGATCTGGGGTCAAAAAGACCTCAGATCTCATATTTACACTAAAATGCAATAAAAAAAAAAAAAAAAAAAAAAAAAGTCATTTAGAAAAATGACATTTGAAAAAATATGCCTTTAAGAGGCGTGGACGGAAGTGACGTTTTGACGTCGCTTCCGCCCAGCAGTATCTTGGAGACAAGTGAGCGCCATCTTGGCCTCACTCGTCTCCTGACACACAACGGCAGAGGACGCGATCGCCTCCGCCGCTACCGACGGCTCCGGTAAGCGGCGAAGGGCACCGGATCGCGGCGGGAGGGGGGGGGCCCTCTCCCGCCACCGATAAACGTGATCTCGCGGCGAATCCACTGCAGGGACCACTTTTATCTGAAAGCCGGCCGTCTCACGAAAACGGGGATACCGGGGTTATGGCAGCTAGCTGCTGCCATAACAACGATATCCCCGTTCAAACTTAGGACGTATATAGTCGTGCGGCGGTCGGGAAGTGGTTAATGAAAGACAATGACTTCATATCAGTATTCATAGAGATGCTAAGTGAGCTGCCCTGTCTGTGGGAGATTACCCACCCCCATTTCAAGAACCAAGCAAAGAGGAAGGCAGCACTGGAGCAATTGTGTGAAATTGTGAAGCAGGTGATCCCCACGGCAGACATCACTTATTTAAAGATTTTCATTGGTGGCCTGAGGAGCACATATCTGAGGGAGCGCAAGAAAGTCCTGGATTCACAGAGATCCGGAGCAGCAGATGACATCTATGTCCCCAGGATGTTGTACTATGACAGGCTGCACTTTCTGGCAGGCCAGACTGAACCCAGGTCATCACTCTCCAGTCTTCCTTCCACGCTTCCTTCCCCCCTGGCTGAGGCTTCTGACGCCCAACCTGGGCCTTCCAGGCCACATGTAGAGGAGCCCAGATTGAGCCAGGTATAGCATTCCTCTAAATATTTCTGCTTGTACAATCAATGATGTTAACTAGATGTTAGTTGGGAGTACTAATTTAGGATTGTGATTGATGATGCAAAAACTAAAACTATGTCCCATTTTCATACACAGGGAAGTCTCAGCCAGGAGGTGGCCGGGCCGAGCCGGCTGGCTGATATCAAGGTCCCTCCACCCCCCCTGAAAAGAGAAAGTGGCAGTAGGAGGAGTATCCTAGAGGAGGCTGCTATAGCATTCTTTTGGAGGGCTACAGAGGTCCGGGGAGCACCACACACCATGCAGGAGAACATTGCTGCCTTCATAGCCTATAAAATGCAGAGGATGGAGGAGGGCCAAAAAGCCATGTGTGAGGCCCTCATATCGGAGGCTCTGGAGAAAGGTATGAGGGGCCAAATTACACCTCACACACATCTTTGGGATGATCCTCCTCCTCCTCCTGCAGGTCCTCCTCCTCCTCCTCCCTCTCCTCCAGGTCCTCCTAGTCCTCCTCCAGGTCCCCCCAGTCCTCCTCCTCCTCCAGGTCCTACTCCTCCTCCAGGTCCTACTCCTCCTCCTGCCACATCTCCAACTGCACAGCCACAGCCGTGAAGGAAGCGTGGAAGGAAGACCAGACAGTGATTGCCCTGGGTTCAGTCTGGTCGGCCAAAAGATGCAGCCTCTTGTGGTACCACAGCCTGGGGACACAGATGTCATCTGCTGCTATCCGGATCTCTGCGAATTCTGGACCAGACTGGCCTCCCTTACATATGGACTCCTCAGGCCACCAATTTTGATGTTGAAGAATTGATGTCTGCCGTGGGGGTCCCAGGCTTCGCTAATTTCTCATGTTGATCCAGTGTTGCCTCCCTCTTTGTTTGGTTCTGATCCCTTAATAAAGGATTTTTGTTTTGAATTATACTCTCCTATGTGTTTTACTTCAAAAAGGACAGTTTGTTTGTGAGGATTCAGGTACAATTCAAATATACAATGTGAAATGAACAAGGGACACCAACAACAAACAATCTCCTGGAGATTAAATAATAAAAGATATCAATGGTGTTGGGGTAACTTGACACACAAAACACACCCAAAAATATTCTGGATTAAAAACAAAAATAACATTATATAAAGATCAGCCTTGGAAAAAATCCAAACATTAAAGAAAAAAAAAGGCTTAAAATCCAAAATAAAAAAAAATTTAAAAATATAAAACTGTCAGATGTGACAACTAATAACAATATATTCAGGGAATCCCACTAAAAAAACACAAATAAAAGTTTGTGAGAAGTGTGTGTGAATATGAGCAGCAAAACGACTTAATTCTTGTCACATTATAAAGAAGAAGAGAGTGCGCTGTATTAAACCATTTTTAACATTGCAGCGTGACGAAAGTGCTGTATCCATTGCGAACGCTAAGTTTACCAGAACGAGCTGTCCCGTGTCGGAATTTCTTCTGAGCATACGTGGCACTTTGTGTGTCGGAACAGGCCACACACGGTCGGAATTGACGCGATCGGATTTTGTTGTCGGAAAATTTTATCTCCTGCTCTCCAACTTTGTGTGTCGGAAAATCCGATGGAAAATGTCCGATGGCGCCCACACACGGTCGGAATTTCCGACAACACGCTCCGATCGGACATTGTCCATCGGAAAATCCGACCGTGTGTACGGGGCATTAGTCTTTTTTCATTGATGTTTTGTCAACCAATAACATTTTGATAATTTTTTTATATAATGAAAAATATGCCTTCGAAGTAAATTTTTTCTACTCTTTATTTCTGCATATATATATATATATATATATATATATATATATATATATATATATACATACACACACATACAGAGCCGATACAGGGGGGGGGGTGTGGAAGGGGCGGATTCCCTGGGCGGTACAATTTGCTGGAGGGAGGGGGGTGCAGGTGAAGTGCTGAAGCCCAGTTGCCGTGGATCCCCCTCCCGCGTGCTCTCCCCGCCGGCAAATGATAGGAACGGCGAGTGGGTCTGAGGAGGAGAAACTGTGCTCCTACCCCCCCCCCCGTTCGAGCAGGAGAGGGCTCTGTTTTCTGCCCATTCCCCCTCCCTCCTTCGATCAGCAGTGGGGAGAGCAGTTGTGTCCCTGTGTGGAGAGAACAGCTGCGAGATCTTTCCCCCATTCTCATGCTGTTGTACCCAGGAGCAGGGAGCGGCTCCCTCTCCTTCCTATTGGGCAGGAAAAAAAAAAAAAAACAATCAAAAAAGGAGCACAAAGAAGTATCATGGGACATGTAGTCCCGAGGACTGGCCCATTGCAATCCTAAGAGGGAAACTGCAGCTATCCAGCATACACAACTGAAGGGGAGGGAGAGAGAGCCAAGCTATGGATGGCAAGTGACAGGTGGCATCTGGCAGCAAGTAATGGTGGTAATTGACACGTGGCATCTGGCAGCAGGTGACAGTGGTAAGTAACAGGTGGCATCTGGCAGCAGGTGATGGTAGTAAGTGACACGTGGCATCTGGCAGCAGGTGATGGTGGTAGGTGACAAGTGGCATCTGGCAGCAGGTGACGGTGGTAAGTGACACGTGGAATCTGGCAGCAGGTGACGGTTGTATGTGACACGTGGCATCTGGCAGCAGGTGATGGTGGTAAGTGACATTTGGCATCTGGAAGCAGGTGACGGTGGCAAGTGAAACGTGGCATCTGGCAGCAGGTGACGGTAGTGACAAGTGCCATCTGGCAGCAGGTGACGGTGGTAAGTGACATGTGGCATCTGGCAGCAGGTGACGGTGGTAAGTGAAACGTGGCATCTGGCAGCAGGTGATGGTGGTATGTGACACATGGCATCTGGCAGCAGGTGACGTGGTAAGTGACATTTGGCATCTGGAAGCAGGTGACGGTGGCAAGTGACACGTGGCATCTGGCAGCCGGTGACGGTATCAAGTGACATGTTGCATCTGGCAGCAGGTGATGGTGGTAAGTGACACGTGGCATCTGGCAGCAGGTGACGGTGGTAAGTGACATGTTGCATCTGGCAGCAGGTGACGGTGGCAAGTGACACGTGGCATCTGGCAGCAGGTGACAAGTGATATGTTACATCTGGCAGCAGGTGATGGTGACAAGTGACACGTGGCATCTGGCAGCAGGTGACAGTGGCAAGTGACATGTTGCATCTGGTAGCAGGTGATGGTGGTAAGTGACATGTTGCATCTGGCAGCAGGTGACAGTGGTGAATGACACATGGCATCTGGCAGCAGGTGACGGTGGTAAGTGACATTTTGCATGTGGCAGCAGGTGACGGTGGTAATTGACATGTTCCTCTGGCAGCAGGTGACAGTGGCGAATGACATGTTGCATCTGGCAGCAGGTGACAGTGGTAAGTTATATGTTGCATCTGGCGGCAGGTGACGGTGGCCAGTGACACGCTGCATCTGGCAACAGGTGAAGGGGGACAGGGAACGGACAGTTTGCCATCTTCACCCTGGACACTAGGGATGAGCCGAACACCCCCCGGTTCGGTTCGCACCAGAACCTGCGAACGGACCAAAAGTTTGCACGAACGTTAGAACCCCATTGACGTCTATGGGACTCGAACGTTCGAAATCAAAAGTGCTCATTTTAAAAACTAATTTGCATGGTATTGTCCTAAAAAGGGTTTGGGGACCCGGGTCCTACCCCAGGGGACATGTATCAATGCAAAAAAAACTTTTAAAAACGGCCGTTTTTTCGGGAGCAGTGATTTTAATGATGCTTAAAGTAAAAAAAAAAAAGTGAAATATTCCTTTAAATATCGTACCTGAGGGGTGTCTATAGTATGCCTGTAAAGTGACGCGTGTTTCCCGTGTTTAGAACAGTCCCTGCACCAAATGTCATTTTTAAAGGAAAAAATCTCATTTAAAACTGCTTGCGGGTTTAATGTAATGTCGGGTCCTGGCAATATGGATGAAAATCAGTGAGACAAATGGCATGGGTACCCCCCAGTCCATTACCAGGCCCTTTGGGTCTTGTATGGATATTAAGGGGAACCCCACACTCAAATTAAAATAAGGAAAGGTGTGGGGCCACCAGGCCCTATATACTCTGAACAGCAGTATACAGGCGGTGCAAACAAGACAGGGACGGACTGTAGGTTTGTTGTTAAGTAGAATCTCTTTGTAATTTTGAACGGGTACATTTTTAACGTGTTTAGCTCCAGCCAAAAAATCTTTTTTAAGCTTTTTGGAAAACATAGGGAAGGGTTATCACCCCTGTGACATTTGTTTTGCTGTCTTTCCTCCTCTTCAGAAGATTTCACCTCACTTTTTGTCCCAATGGATTGGAAAGCATCAGTGGAAAGGAGAAATGTTTTTCCCATATTAACTCTTACAGGAGAGAATTTCCCTTCCTAGGGGTAGATTTCATCTCACTTCCTGTTGTCTCCTTCCGTTTGCAAGTAGGAGTCGTTTGTAAGTTAGTTGTTTGAAAGTAGGGTCCTGCCCTATATACTCAGCAGAAATTTGGGCCTTAGGTGTTGCTGTGGCCACAACACTATAAGCCCTCACAGGGCCCTGCTGTGAAATATTAGATCAAGAATTGTAATTACATGCCCCTGTTGAACAGGAGCTGAAAAATTAGGCCTTAGGCACTGGTGCTGGTGCCACAACACTGCAACCCCTCACAGACACTCTAGTTGGAATGCAGGAACGAGCCCTGCTGCAAAGTATTGCATCAAAAATTGTAATTACACGCCCCTGTTAAACAAGGGCTGAAAAATTGGGCCTTAGGCACTGGTGCTGGTGCCACAACACTGCAACCCCTCACAGACACTCTAGTTGGAATGCAGGAACGAGCCCTGCTGCAAAGTATTGCATCAAAAATTGTAATTACACGCCCCTGTTAAACAGGGGCAGAAAAAATGGGCCTTAGGCACTGGTGCTGGTGCCACAACACTGCAACCCCTCACAGACACTCTAGTTGGAACGCAGGAACGAGCCCTGCTGCAAAGTATTGCATCAAAAATTGTAATTACACGCCCCTGTTAAACAGGGGCAGAAAAAATGGGCCTTAGGCACTGGTGCTGGTGCCACAACACTGCAACCCCTCACAGACACTCTAGTTGGAACGCAGGAACGAGCCCTGCTGCAAAGTATTTCATCAAAAATTGTAATTACACTCCCCTGTTAAACAGGGGCAGAAAAAATGGGCCTTAGGCACTGGTGCTGGTGCCACAACACTGCAACCCCTCACAGACACTCTAGTTCAGGGGTCTCAAACTGGTGGCCCTCCAGCTGTTGCAAAACTACAAGTCCCATGAGGCATTGCAAGGCTGACAGTTACAAGCATGACTCCCTCAGGCAGAGGCATGATGGAACTTGTAGTTCCGCAACAGCTGGAGGGCCACCAGTTTGAGATCCCTGCTCTAGTTGGAAAGCAGGAACGAGCCCTGCTGCAAAGTATTGCATCAAAAATTGTAATTACACGCCCCTGTTAAACAGGGGCAGAAAAAATGGGCCTTAGGCACTGGTGCTGGTGCCACAACACTGCAACCCCTCACAGACACTCTAGTTGGAATGCAGGAACGAGCCCTGCTGCAAAGTATTACATCAAAAATTGTAATTACACGCCCCTGTTAAACAGGGGCTGAAAAATTGTGCCTTAGGCACTGGTGGTGGCGCCCAGAACCAAAAATGTTCTTACAAGCTATCAGCGTGATGATTGAGGAGGAAGAGGATAATTACTCAGGGATAGTCACTCAGCATCAGCATAGGCAGTCTTTGAAGGGATCTGAGATTTCAAAAAAAATTATTCGGTTACATCAGCATCAGGTGCTTGGTAGCTGGTGGTGATCCAAGACTCATTCATTTTTATGAAGGTCAGTCGATCGACCGAGTCAGTGGACAGACGCACCCTGTGATCGGCTACCACGCCTCCAGCAGCACTGAATGTGCGTTCCAAAAGAACGCTGGATGCAGGACAGGCCAGTAGCTCAATTGCATACTGTGCAAGCTCTGGCCAGTGATCCATCCTCAAGACCCAGTAACCCAGAGGATTTTCGGTGGGAAAGGTGTCCAAGTCTGATCTTGCCCCTAGGTATTCCTGCACCATGTAAAACAGACGCTGGCGATGGTTGCTGGAACCGATCATACCTTGGGGCTGCGGACCAAAAAATTGTCTGAACGCATCGGTCAGACGGCCACCTTCTCCACCGCTCCTTCTTTGACTGACCGAAGCCTCAGCAACACGTTGTCCAGAAACAGGAGTTTGTAACCTCCCAGTCTCTGGGAACGCGTTGCACAGACCTTTCTGCAAGGCCTCTGCGATGGCAAGATAAGGTCCGCAACCTTACCCTTGTAACGTGGATCAAGGAGGGTTGCCAGCCAGTATTGGTCCTTCTCCTTGATACCACGAATACGAGGATCCTTACGCAGGCTTTGCAGGATCAGGGAGGCCATGCAGCGTAGGTTTGCTGAGGCATTTGGTCCGGAGTCCTCTGGGTCACTAAGGACGACATGGTCCGCAGCCACCTCCTCCCAGCCACGTACAAGTCCATGTGTTTCTTGGGACTGATCCCTTAAAGACTGCTGCTGATGCTGAGTGCCAGGCTCCACCTCCATACTGACACAATCTTCCTCCTCCTCCTCCTCCTCCTCCTCGTCCTCTTCCTGTGTGATCGGCGGGCACGCAGGAACACTGTCTGGATAAAGGAGGCCTTGAGAGCTAAGGAAGTCCTCCTCTTCCTGCCTCTGTTCTGCCTCAAGTGCCCTGTCCATTATTCCACGCAGCGTGTGCTCCAACAGGTGGACAAGGGGGACAGTGTCACTGATGCATGCACTGTCACTGCTCACCATCCTCGTGGCCTCCAAAAATGGTGACAGGACAGTGCATGCATCCCTGATCATGGCCCACTGGCGTGGGGAAAAAAAAACAAGCTCCCCTGACCCTGTCCTGGTGCCATAGTCGCACAGGTACTCATTGATGGCCCTCTGCTGCGTGTGCAGCCGCTGCAGCATGGCCAACGTTGAGTTCCACCTGGTGGGCATGTCACAGATTAGGCGGTTCTTGGGCAGGTTAAACTCCTTTTGGAGGTCCGTCAGCCGAGCACTGGCATTATATGACCGGCGGAAATGCACACAGACTTTCCTGGCCTGCCTCAGGACATCCTGTAAGCCCGGGTACCTGCCCAAGAACCGCTGCACCACCAAGTTAAGGACGTGAGCCAAACAGGGCACATGGGTCATTTGTCCCTGTCGGAGGGCAGAGAGGAGGTTGGTGCCATTGTCGCAAACCACCATTCCTGCCTTAAGTTGGCGTGGCGTCAACCACCTCTGAACCTGCCCCTGCAGAGCTGACAGAACCTCTGCCCCAGTGTGGCTCCTGTCCCCCAAGCACATCAGCTCAAGCACCGCATGGCATCTTTTGGCCTGCGTACTTGCGTAGCCCCTTGAACGACTACGGAGCACCGCTAGTTCCGAGGAAGAGGCCATGGAGGAAGAAGAAGAGGAGGGGGTGGAGGAGAGAGGTGTGTCACAATCATTAGCATTTTGGAGGCGTGGTGGTGGAACAACCTTCAACACTACTGCACCTTGTCCTGCATCCTTCCCAGCTGCCAGCAGAGTCACCTAATGCGCCGTGAAACTTAGGTAACGTCCCTGTCCATGCCTGCTGGACCATGAGTCAGCGGTAATATGCACCTTACCGCTGACCGCCCTGTCCAGCGAGGCATGGACATTGCCTTCCACATGCTGGTAGAGAGCCGGAATCGCCTTCCGTGAGAAAAAGTGGCGTTTGGGTACCTGCCACTGAGGAACCGCACATTCCACAAACTCACGGAAGGGGGCAGAGTCTACCAACTGAAAAGGCAGCAGTTGAAGTGCTAGCAATTTTGCCAAGCTAGCATTCAACCGCTGGGCATGTGGATGGCTGGGAGCAAACTTCTTTCGGCGGTGCAGCAGCTGGGGCAGGGAAATTTGCCTGGTACAATCTGACGTCGGTGTACCAAAATCAGATTGCCCACAAGTACTTGGCTGTGACACACCTAATTCTACACCTTCATTCCTCTCAGTGCAGGTCTCAGAGAGGACTGAAGGTCTAGTGGGGTTGGAAATCTCAGCTGATGAGGAGCAAGGAGAAGTCCTCTTTGTTCTTTGGTGTGGGTCTTTTAGATACGCTTGCCAACGAACTGCATGGCAGGTCAACATATGTCTGGTCAAGCATGTGGTACCCAAGCGGGAGATGTTTTGGCCACGCGAGATACGCTTGAGACATATGTTGCAAATAGCAGCGGTGCGATCTGATGCACTCGTCTCAAAAGAGCCCACACCAAAGAACTTTTTGAATAACGCGCAGAGACTGCAGCGCCCTGCACATGTGGAGCTTTGGGGTATGATGCAGTCAATGTGCTGCCCTTAGGCTGGCCCCTGGAGGGCATCCTGCCTCGTTGGTGATGTGCCGCCGCCTCCTCCTCCTCCTCCTCCTCCTCCTCCTCCTCTCTCCTATCAGGCACCCACGTTGAGTCAGTGACCTCATCATCCCCTCCCTCCTCATCACTGGAGCAAACCTGGCAGTATGCTGCAGCAGGGGGAGCATGACTGCCAGATTGCTGTCCTTCTTGGGCACCCCCTCTGTCCGTGCTCATGTTACTGCCTTCATCGAGCTCAGTATCTTTATCAGAGCCTTCCAAACGCTGTGCATCCTCCTGGAGCATGTACCCAACACTGTGGTCAAACAGTTCGAGGGACTCCTCAGGAGGACATGGTGGGGCTAGGGAAGGAGTCACTGATGACATTGAGCCGAGGGAAGAGGCCGCTGCTTTGCCAGACAAAGTACCCTGGGCATGGGTGAGAGAGGATGAGGAGGATGAGGACGGCTTGGTCATCCACTCGACCAAGTCTTCCGCATGTTGCGGCTCAACACGGCCAGCTGCCGAAAAAAATGCCAAGCGTGTCCCATGGCCACGTGCTGATGAGGATGCACCGTCTCCACGACCAGCACTAGACACAGAGCCTGCTTGCCCTCTCTTATTGGCTTGTGATTGTCTGCCTCTCCTTCTTGGCCTTCCAGACATACTAATGGCCTGTAGCTGCACTAAGCTGGGATATATATATATATATATATATATATATATATATATATATATATGTACTGATACTGCAGCTAGCAAAATCAACTGCCTGCCTGTAGTATGAGAACACCACCAACCTTCTACAGGTAGCTTTAGCTGAACACTGTGAGGTGGACGCACCCCACTAACTTGTAGGTTTAGCTGAACACTGTGAGCAGGACGCACTGCACTAACTGTAAATAGTCTAGCTGCCTGACTGTGGTACTAATAGGATCAAAAGAACACCAGCAATTTTCTTCAGGTAGCTGTATTTACTGTAACAAGACAAGCCTGCCTGTCAGTAAGAAGATAACAGAAACGGATCTAGCTGAACACTGTGAGCAGGACGCACCCCACTAGCTTGTAGGTTTAGCTGAACACTGTGAGGTGGACGCACCCCACTAACTTGTAGGTTTAGCTGAACACTGTGAGCAGGACGCACCCCACTAACTTGTAGGTTTAGCAGAACACTGTGAGCAGGACACACTGCACTAACTGTAAATAGTCTAGCTGCCTGACTGTGGTACTAATAGGATCAAAAGAACACAAGCAATTTTCTTCAGGTAGCTGTATTTACTGTAACAAGACAAGCCTGCCTGTCAGTAAGAAGATAACAGAAACTGATCTAGCTGAACACTGTGAGCAGGACGCACCCCACTAGCTTGTAGGTTTAGCTGAACACTGTGAGGTGGACGCACCCCACTAACTTGTAGGTTTAGCTGAACACTGTGAGCAGGACGCACCCCACTAACTTGTAGGTTAAGCAGAACACTGTGAGCAGGACGCACTGCACTAACTGTAAATAGTCTAGCTGCCTGACTGTGGTACTAATAGGATCAAAAGAACACAAGCAATTTTCTTCAGGTAGCTGTATTTACTGTAACAAGACAAGCCTGCCTGTCAGTAAGAAGATAACAGAAACGGATCTAGCTGAACACTGTGAGCAGGACGCACCCCACTAGCTTGTAGGTTTAGCTGAACACTGTGAGGTGGACGCACCCCACTAACTTGTAGGTTTAGCTGAACACTGTGAGCAGGACGCACCCCACTAACTTGTAGGTTTAGCAGAACACTGTGAGCAGGACGCACTGCACTAACTGTAAATAGTCTAGCTGCCTGACTGTGGTACTAATAGGATCAAAAGAACACAAGCAATTTTCTTCAGGTAGCTGTATTTACTGTAACAAGACAAGCCTGCCTGTCAGTAAGAAGATAACAGAAACGGATCTAGCTGAACACTGTGAGCAGGACGCACCCCACTAGCTTGTAGGTTTAGCTGAACACTGTGAGGTGGACGCACCTCACTAACTTGTAGGTTTAGCTGAACACTGTGAGCAGGACGCACCCCACTAACTTGTAGGTTTAGCAGAACACTGTGAGCAGGACGCACTGCACTAACTGTAAATAGTCTAGCTGCCTGACTGTGGTACTAATAGGATCAAAAGAACACAAGCAATTTTCTTCAGGTAGCTGTATTTACTGTAACAAGACAAGCCTGCCTGTCAGTAAGAAGATAACAGAAACAGATCTAGCTGAACACTGTGAGCAGGATGCACCCCACTAGCTTGTAGGTTTAGCTGAACACTGTGAGGTGGACGCACCCCACTAACTTGTAGGTTTAGCTGAACACTGTGAGCAGGACGCACCCCACTAACTTGTAGGTTTAGCAGAACACTGTGAGCAGGACGCACTGCACTAACTGTTACTAGTCTAGCTGCCTGACTGTGGTACTAATAGGATCAAAAGAACACAAGCAATTTTCTTCAGGTAGCTGTATTTACTGTAACAAGACAAGCCTGCCTGTCAGTAAGAAGATAACAGAAACGGATCTAGCTGAACACTGTGAGCAGGACGCACCCCACTAGCTTGTAGGTTTAGCTGAACACTGTGAGGTGGACGCACCCCACTAACTTGTAGGTTTAGCTGAACACTGTGAGCAGGACGCACCCCACTAACTTGTAGGTTTAGCAGAACACTGTGAGCAGGACGCACTGCACTAACTGTAAATAGTCTAGCTGCCTGACTGTGGTACTAATAGGATCAAAAGAACACAAGCAATTTTCTTCAGGTAGCTGTATTTACTGTAACAAGACAAGCCTGCCTGTCAGTAAGAAGATAACAGAAACGGATCTAGCTGAACACTGTGAGCAGGACGCACCCCACTAGCTTGTAGGTTTAGCTGAACACTGTGAGGTGGACGCACCCCACTAACTTGTAGGTTTAGCAGAACACTGTGAGCAGGACGCTCTGCACTAAATGTAAATAGTCTAGCTGCCTGACTGTGGTACTAATAGGATCAAAAGAACACCAGTAATTTTCTTCAGGTAGCTTTATATACTGTAACAAGACAAGCCTGCCTGTCAGTAAGAAGAGAACAGGAACGGATCTAGCTGAACACTGTGAGCAGGAAGCACTGCACTAAATGTAAATAGTCTAGCTGCCTGACTGTGGTACCAATAGGATCAAAAGAACACCAGTAATTTTCTTCAAAATACTGTAACAAGACAAGCCTGCCTGTCAGTAAGAAGATAACAGGAACAGATCTAGCTGAACACTGTGAGCAGGACGCACTGCACTAAATGTAAATAGTCTAGCTGCCTGACTGTGGTACTAATAGGATCAAAAGAACACCAGTAATTTTCTTCAAAATACTGTAACAAGACAAGCCTGTCTGTCAGTAAGAAGATAACAGGAACGGATCTAGCTGAACACTGTGAGCAGGACGCACTGCACTAAATGTAAATAGTCTAGAAGATAACAGGAACGGATCTAGCTAAACTGAATACAGTGTATATATATATATATATGCAACACCTGGGATGCATATATATAGACAATACACTTTAAGTGCAGCTAACTGACTGACTGTCCTGCCTAATCTAGCTAACTCAAATGAAATGACACTGTCTCTCTCTATTTCTCAGCACACCGGAACACACTGCACAGGGCCGCCGTGCAGGCGGCCTTATATAGTGTGGGGCGTGTACTAAATCCCCTGAGCCATAATTGGCCAAAGCCTCCTTGGCTTTGGGCAATTACGGCTCTCTGTTAAGGCGGCGCTGTGATTGGCCAAGCATGCGGGTCATAGTGCATGCTTGGCCAATCATCAGCAAGCAATGCACTGCGATGCCGCAGTGAATTATGGGCCGTGACGCGCCACACGAATTTGGCGCGAACGGCCCATATCGTTCGCAATTCGACGAACGATCGAACAGCCGATGTTCGAGTCGAACATGGGTTCGACTCGAACACGAAGCTCATCCCTACTGGACACCGAATGACCTTGTCCCGACACTGCACACATGTATATTATATATGTGTATGCCCGCCCAGGTGTATGACTTTCTTTACTTCGCTGCTATAGGTTCTAGCCCCAGATCTTTTGTAGACCTAGCAACGCCCCTGGTGGTGAGAATCATTTTGGCATATTGGGGTTGATTTACTAAAGGCAACTGAATTCTCAATGTGAAGGGAATTTCCCTTAGCTTAGTGAATGAGGTGACACTCTGCTGACTTCCATCATCCAAGCATATGCAAGCAAAAATACATTTTTTTTTTCTTCTTAATTGTCCTTCATTATGGTAGGAGATTCTTTGTAAAGTGAACGTTTGCCACATTCATGAAGCAAAGTGCAAATTTCCGTGGCAAAGTGAACATGTTCTACTCCTTTAGGTAACAATGCCTTTGTCTGCATGCTTTATATAGGACTAGTACTAGCAATAGTTTATCAACGTTCCTAATAAAAACCAGGCTAGCGTTTGCTTGGAACAATGAAAATATAAACTCCCCACTAGATGGCAGAAGCATTCTATTGTACAGTACTGACTGATAAATCTGCTGCATACTATGTAGATAAAATTGTATAAAATATGTATAGAACCATAATTATACAGAATGTTAAATATGCATTTGTACTTATAGAGGTTGATTTACTAAAAGTAATCAGATTGTGCACTTTGCAAGTACAGTTACTTCAGAGCTTAGTAAATGTGATAACTCTCTGCTGATTTCCATCATCCAATCATGTGCAATCAAAAATGTTTTTTTTTTTTTTCTTGCTTGTGATTGGGTATTCATTGTAAAGGGAAGCTTTGCCTCATTTACATAACTCTGGAGCAACTGCATATTGCATAGTCTTTTTGTCTTTAGTAAATCAACCCCTTAGCGTCATACTCCATGAGCATTCTACAGTGACCACATAACAGCACACAGTCTATCTAATCCTCAGTAAGTTCTTACAATAAAGGAACTTCAGTACAGCATGTAGTATTTTTGGGATGTTTTAGAAAATGTATTTTATACAATTATTTGATATACAGTATTTGTGATATAGAGCTACATACTTTATACCGTAGGCTTTGCATGGAGTGCCACTTTCTTGGATAGTACTGCCTTGAGGGGATTGTTCAGGACTTTTTATTGGAGACCCAACTTGTTTTTGAACCTACTACTACCTACCTTACATTCTGCAGCCACTACCTATCGCTATACCCACCATGTACAAATGTAATTTTACAGATAGCTAATACAGACCATTGTCATATTACAAGTAATTATGAAAGACAAATGGAAGCGTCAGATCATAAACTGATTTCCTATGTAATGAACACCATATGTATGTAATACTGGGCAATGTTACTGATTGCAGATCTTTCTTTGTCCACAAGATGACGATGCCAGCTATGCCTTATCTAGCAATAGCTGGCTATACACAGGAGCAGTCTGGGAGATGTAGTCTCGGAGGAGGATTCGAACTGTAACCATCCCTGGGCCGCAACTTGAAGACCCATAGATACCTGGGAGCACAGTAAAATTATACCATATTGTAAGATATCATAGAGGGGGGTGTGTATGACACATCTGCATTGTAAACATATTGGTCCAATGGGAGATTTTGTTTTTGACCCATTTAGAATTATTGTGAAAATGTCAGTTTTTAACCAATAGGTTCATATTTGGGTGTCTATTTCTTTAAATTTCCACAGTAAAATCATACCAAATTTGTAGGATATAATAGGGGGGCATGCATATGACACATCTGTATTGTAAACCTGTTGGTCCAATGGGAGATTTTGTTTTTAACCCATTTTGAAGTATTACAAAAAAGTCAGTTCCCCTTTAAGATCCGAGACAGACAAGGCGCCGTGATATTTCTATATAAATGGTTAGGTACCTAGAGTGGACATGACTTGATAAAGGCCTCCGAAACACATTGTCATAGCAATGTTCTGATGTGATCCCACCTCCCCTGCCTCCCGCTCGTGTGGGTCATCGTGTTAACGGAGCACAGCACCAGCTGGACTGGGCACATGCGCAGCAGGCACCACATGGCGTGTTTGTACCTTGGCTCTGGACATGCTGTAAGGATCCAGGCAGTTATACTAAGAGCTTGCGGTTTTACTCCCCTGTCGGGATCTTTCAATGGTGATCAAGGAGAGATGCCAGAGAATACTTTTACATGTTGAACTGAACATCTGTCAAAATCTCAGTGCAATGGTTGTTTTTAATTGTACATTATTAAAGCGTAACTCCACTTTCATTAAGAAAAAAATATTCCCCTCTGGGTGATCTATGTACATTGCAAGGATTTTAACAAACTTTTTTGCAGATTCCTACCTTTTGTTATTCTGAAGAAATCCCTGTCTGATTCTCTGTGCCTCTGTGGGAAAGTGAATCTAACAGTGGCGGCCCGTGCATTGTGGGCGCATGGGTCCCACCCCCCTATCCTTGCTGCCGCCTCCCTATCCATGCGCCCGGCCCCTTTCAGAACGCCAGATGCATGGATTCCTATGGCGGGGGCGGGATTGTATTTTTTTTGAAGCACCTGATTAGAGCCAGAGGCTCTAGAGCCAGAGGCTCTAATAGCCAGAAGCTCTAGAGCCAGAGGCTCTAATAGGCTTTAAAAAAGGGTGGGCTCAGGGTGCAGAGAGTCCATCCATCCGTGGGGGGGGGGGGGTTGTGTCCCGCGATCCACTCACAGGGGTGTCAGCGCTGTGTCTGTCCTGCGATCCACTCGCGCGCGGGGGGGTGTCAGCAAGTTGTGCCCTGCGATCTATCCGCACAGGGGGGGTTGTGTGAGCACAGGATGGGCACAGTGGCAGCGTTTGATGGGCACAGTGGCTGCAATTGATGGCACAGTGGCAGCATTTGATGGGCACAGTGAGACAGCATTTGATGGGCACAGTGGCTGCAATTGAGGGCACAGTGGCAGCATTTGATGGGCACAGTGGCTGCAATTGATAATTTTTTTTTTTTATAAAAATTGTGTGCCCCCCGAAACATTTTGAGCACCAGCCACCACTGAAATCTAATGGGAGTGGTTTCATTATTATCACCAGATGCTGCTGGGCCTGCATCCCTTTAGACGTGATTTCCTATTGGGAGTATCTCACCAAAAATTAAATTTTTGTTCCAGGGCATGCCTGAAATCTGACTTGTATCTTAGTGCAGACTTCAGGGAAAATCGGTGAACCAATCACACAAGCAGGAAATTATGTTTCTGGTGGGCATTCTGTACACATTCTGTGTACAGAACGCCTCCAATGTAGCCATATTGTATTGCATTTTCAGATAATTATAGCGGCTGCAGATTGAAAAAGAAAGGTAATTTTTAATAACATTCAATTACAATATGGTTTGTGTCGCAATTGTATACGCTATATTATTTTTTCTTTATTTGCTATTTTTTTCCCCAGGAAAGTGGAGTTACCCTTTAAAACTGTATTACACTAGGGCGGATGTGCGCTCTCTTCCCTTTTGTTTTTGTCTAGAACTGTTCCTGCCACCCAGTGGATTGTTAGAAATTGAGAACTGCAACATCCTGTTGACATAAGATACATCAATTTTGTAGAACTACAACCATCAGCCAGCAAGAGGAATTCTTCCTTTGATCAGCGCACCAGCTAGTTTAGTTTCTTTTGGATTTGTTCTAATACACCTGTTGTTGCATCCATTGACAAGCCACAACAGGCAAGATCCATACATAGTACATACATACACATACACATATATAGGCCATTGGTACTCCAGAGTGCTGACTTTATTCTTGCTTCCACATCTGACTGCTATTGATGGATAAAGTCCTAGTCCCTCTGCACCAGCTGCTACATCTGGTCTTGCTCCACTCTTTGCACCAGTTGCCATAAAGGAGTTTCTGAATCTACTGAACCCAATCTTTATAATTTACTGCTGTGGAATGCCACCTATTGATGCATCTTCATCACCCTACATGCCAGCGGTTTTAAAGGGCCCCAGTGTAGCTGGCATAAAGACTTGCCCCAGTCACTCTATCCTGAGTAGAGAACTGTGTTCTATTACAGATTAAAGGCCTAAATTTAGACCCTTTGTTTGAGAGCCCTCACGTGACATAGACTGCTCCACCTCTTGGTTAAAGTGATTGTAAAGGTTCATTTTTATTTATTTTTTTAAATAACAAACATGTCATACTTACCTGCTCTGTGCAATGGGTTTGCACAGAGAGGCCCCCGATCCTCCTTTTCTGGGGTCCCCCGCCTGGCCCCTCCTCTTCAAACGTAAGTTCGACTTGAACATCGGGTGTTCGCCGAATTTAGAACATGATGGGGCGTTCGCGGGAAATTTGAGCGCCCGCGGAATGCCCCATAATGCACTGCGAGATTGTCAATGCACTGTGAGATTGCGGTGCATTGATGGCTGCTGATTGGCCAAAGCATGCACCTGACCTGCATGCTTTGGCCAATCACAGAGCGCTCTGCTGTGAGAGCCATGATTGGCCAAAGGCAGGGTGCCTTTGGCCAATCATGACTCAGGGGGCTAAGTCCACGCCCCACACTATGTAAGGCTGCTTACATAGCAGCCATACATGGTATAATGAATGAGAGTAGCAAAATGATATTTCTAAAGGAAAAAACGTAATTTAAAACTGCTCGTAGCTGTAATGTATTGATCCTGGCAATATGCATACAAATCATAGAAAAAAGGGTATGAGTCCCTCCCCCCCAGTCCATTACCAGGCCCTTCAGGTCTGGTATGGATATTAAATGGAACCCTGCACCAAAATTCTTTTAAAAAATTGCATGGAGGTCCCCCTAAAAACCATACTTGGCCCTTCAGGTGGGGACATGGTGATGGGGACAAGGGCCTCTTCCCCACAACCCTTGCCCGGTGGTTGTGGGGGTCTGTGGGCAGGGGGCTTATCGGAATCTGGAAACCCCCTTTAACAAGTGGGGGCCCCAGATCCCGCCCCCCCCATGTAAATAGGTATTGGGTACATTGTACCCCTACACATTCACCAAAAAAGTGTCAAAAAAGTAAAAATGACAGGAGACAGTTTAGGACAATTCCTTTATTTAAAAAAAAAAAGTGTCCCGCAATGTCCATTCATCTTCAATCACAGCGCCGACAACCCGAGAAAAAAAAAGAAGGAAAAACTCCATCTCCATGGGAGGCGTCCCACTGTCTGCCCTGTGCTGGTGATGTAAACGGGTGACCCTGCCCCCTCTAACATCACGTGACGTCACATGATGTCAGAAGGGGGTGGGGTTACCCAGTTAAATCACCAGGTGGCCCCGCCCTCAGCTATATAAAATCTGTCATTGGGAAAAGGCTGCAGTCGGCGGGACACCTCCCACGGAGGCGGAGTTTTTCCGGGTTTTTATTTTTCGTGGGTCATCAGCACTGTGATTGAAGATGGATTGACATCGCGGGACACTTTTTTTTTTGAAAAAGGAATTGTTCAAAACTGTCTCCTGTCATTTTTACTTTTTTTGACATTTTTTTGGTGAATGTTTAGGGGTACAATGTACTCAATACCCATTCACATAGGGGAGGAGCTGGGATCTGGGGGCCCCCTTGTTAAAGGGGGCTTCCAGATTCTGATAAGTTTCCACAGACCCCCACAACCACAGTGCAAGGGTTGTGGGGAAGAGGCCCTTGTCCCCATCAATGTGGGGACAAGGTGCTTTGGGGGGGACCCCAGAGCACCCTTCCCATGTTCAGGGGATTGGGCCTGGTATGGTTCAGGAGGGGGGGGCGCTCTCTCATCCGCCCCTTTTCCTGTGGCCTGTCATGTTGCGTACTTGGATAAGGGTCTGGTATGAACTTTGGGGGGGGGGACACCCACGCCATTTTTTTTAAATTTTGCCATGGGGTTCCCCTTAAAATCCATACCAGACCTGAAGGGCCTGGTATGGATTTTGGAGGGACCACCACGCCATTTTTTTTTTACATTTTGGCACAGGGTTCCCTTTATTATTCATACAACCAAAGGGCCTGGTAATGGACTGAGTTCCCCAACTCACGCCATTTTTTTAAAATTCCAGGATCCTACAATATATTACAGCCGCAAACAGTTTTAAACGACATTTTTTTCTTTAGAAATTTCATTTTGCTGTGGTACTGTTATAAACATGGAAAAGTTGGGCTACTTTACAGGCAGACTAAGGAGACCCTCCAGGCACAATATTTAAAGGAATATTTCATTTTTATTGTTTCACTTTAAGCATTATTAAAATCACTGCTCCTGAAAAAAGTCTGTTTTTAAAACTTTTTTTTGCATTGATACATGGATGCCCGGGTCCCCAAACACTTTTTATGGCAATAATTTGCATATAAGCCTTTAAAATTAGCACTTTTGATTTTTCACGTTCGTGTCCCATAGACTTTAATGGTGTTCGCACAAATTTTTTGCCTGTTCTCATGTTCTGCTGCGAACCGAACCGGGGGGTGTTTGGCTCATCTCTATTTACAACTCCTTTAATATCTCATAGGGAGAGCTATCATTTATGCTCCTTGTGTTACAGCATAGGCTGGGATTTGACTGGAGAATGCTGTACCTTTACTGTTGTGTTTATGTCCATTGACTTTCATGTGTCAATTTGCTTTGTTTTATTTGGTGATCTTAGCCTGCCAATGCAGGGGTTGATTTACTAAGGGCAAAAAGAGAGGAAAAATTTTCAAGTGCAGTTGCGCCAAAGTTTAGTAAATAAGGCAAAGCAGGGAAAATAAAAAAAACAGCATTTTTGCTTGCACAGGATTGGATGATGGAAGTCAGTAGAGCTATATCACAATTACTAAGTTTTGGAGCAACTTGCAAAGTGCACAGTCTATTAGCCTTTAGTAAATCAATCCCATACTCTGTTTATCTTTTAAAGGGTGGTGTGTTTACTTCTTGTGCACTTGTCAGGTGTTTCCAGACAAGGCATTCTGGTGATGTCCGCAAGTGAGTGAGGCCTCGCATAGGGCTAAACAAGAGCAGAGGGCCCAAAGTTACAAGTGGCTCCTTCAGGGGTAGCGCTACATGTACATGACTCACGCTGCAACACTAAATTACAAACTTGCCTTCACATCAAACCCCGGGTCTCCATTGAAAGTTTTCAGGCATTCTTACTGCAACTGCCCCCTCCCTGCCTGCTCTGCATATAATGTAAGGGAAAGCTGAGTGCAGGGAATGGAAGAAAGCCAAGCAAGTGTGTTTGATAGGTCACGGTGGTTGCATGTGGCCCTCATGGCCAGAGGCCATATTACCATCCGAGGGCTCCACAAACAGAAGGACAGCATCTTCTTACTTCTCTGCCCAGTGACCCCAGTCCTAGCACTGACTACAGAGACATTTCAGAGGTGAAATAGTAGAGCACTGCTGCTCCCACCAGCTTATACCACCACACAGTACTTCACTAATTTAGCCTATGGTCAAGGAAGGAGGCCTTTGCAGTACATTGCAAGCCCTCACCTCTCGTGGTTTAAGGCAGGGTCCTTAATACCAGACCTGTTATGCAACAGGGTTCTACAGAATAGTGGCCACTTGGTTGGGGGTGAGGTGCAACCCAACTGTGGGGCCACCCCAGCTATGAAACTTTCATCTCCCAGCCACCACCGCTCCTACCCCCAAGCTAGCATTGACACACAAAATTCATACTCTTCTTCACAATAATCAGAGATCAGGCCAGACATAGCAGTACAACCACTTAATACTTGTGCTTCTGTGGAGGGTGGGGGGAATTTGATCTGATGGCAGTCCAACAACTACATTCTTCTGTATGTGATAACCAGCCCCCACTGACTGACTTACTCAGACCTGTCTCACTCCTGTATTTATCACTCTCTGCCAAGCAAACAGAAGGTGATTAATACAGAAGGAAGCACACTTCAGCATAAAACATTAACTACTAAACCCTTACTAACAAGGGTTGTATACAATTAGCCATATATTAGACAAGATGCTTATATGCTGACACGCATTATTTCTTTGTCAGCATGTAGCATGCATGTTAATTCTGAACTCAAGAAATTATATTTTTTGCATATTTATGTAGCGCTATTCCTGCAGGAGCTGCTAGAATATTTGGGTTCTCTGTTCATCATTGAGCCCTGAGCAGAGCACCACCCCTGCTTAGACCACCAAAGAACCTTGGCCAGGTAGTTTCTGTTAGCTGAGTATTGAAATCATGCACTGGAGGCTTCTTGGATACAGCAAAAGGCTTTGCTTTTATTGAGGATTAGCAATTCATATCTTACAGCATAAGAAACATGAAACAGGAACTAACCACAAACAAGTGCACTGAACATAGATAGACGGTACATCCTGTTATATCATAGAATACACATTATAATACTACAGCACCACCTACTGCGTAGATAAGTATAATGCATACAGTATTGTCAGTTTATTAGCAACCATTCTGTTGTTCTTTCCAACACGCCTTCTCAACAGCATGCGCTTTGTCAAATTATATTTAGCTTCTTCTGGATATAATTATGGCATTCCTTCAAAAAGGGTTGGTGAGTGCATCGGCAGTCATCTCCTCTGATGGGCAGTATTGAATGTCAATAACTCCTTGCTCTTGATTGTCCCTCAGTAGGTGATACTTGACGTTGATGTGTTTGGTCCTAGGATTGACCCTTTCTGATTGTGTAAGCTTTATACATCCCTGGTTGTCTTCAAAAATGGGAATTGGTATTGACATGTCTATCCCAATGTCTACAAAAAGTTGACGAATCCTTATCGCTTGTTCACATGCGTGTGCTGCTGCAATGTACTCTGTTTCAGTTGAAGATAGAGCAACAGTTCCTTGCTTTCGTCTAGACCAACTTATGGCTCCTTCCCCATACTGAAAGATGAATCCACTTGTGGATTTGTGGTCTGTGCAGTCCCCGGCCCAGTCAGCATCCACATATCCAACCAATTTTAGATGTGATCTTGCTGGTAACCGTAACTTCATCTAAATTGTTCTTTTGAGGTATTGCATCACTCTTTTTATTGCATTCCAGTCACACTGACAGGGTGCTGAAACTTTCCTGCATAGTATGCCCACTGCTGCGGCTATGTCTGGTCTTGTCACAGTGGCAACATAGTAGATTACTGATTGCTCTGTTTCGTTGCTCTTTTGATAGCCTGGTTCCATAGGAGTTTTTACTTCCTTTGCATCTTGCATATGGAATTGTTCCAAAAGTTCAGAGATTTTCTGAGATTGGTTGAGAAGATAACTTCTATCTTCTTCTCTCTCTATTTGGATTCCCAGATAGTAGCTAATGTTCCCTAGCTCTTTGATTTCAAAGTTTTCTTTCGGCTTGTAAACTAATTGTAATCACCTTCTTGTTCAAAACAAGTTAAAATGTCATTGACATAAATAAGGATGTATTTGTATAAATAATTTGTATTTATTTGTATACAGGGGGTCCCCTACTTACAAACATCCGACTTACAAACGACTCCTACTTACAAACGGAGGGAGACAACAGGAAGTGAGAGGAAATCTACCCCTAGGAAGGGAAATTCACTCCTGTAAGCGTTAATATGGGAAAAAGGTGTCTCCACTGATGCTTTATCACCTATCCTTATTTCCCTAATAACCCCAAATTTTCAAAATCCAATTGTCATTGGGACAGAAAGTGAGGTGAAATCTTCTGAACAGGGGCACAGACAGCAAAACAAATGTTACAGGGGTGATAACCCTTCCCTATGCTATCTACAAAACTTAAAAATAGATTTTTTGGCTGGAGCTACACTTAAAAAATGTACCTGTTCCGACTTACAAACAGATTCAACTTAAGAACAAACCTAAAGTCCCTATCTTGTTTGTAACCCGGGGACCCCCTGTAGTATTTGTATTTGTATAAATAAGGATCTGTCTCCTTGATTCCTGGAGTAGAGACAGGGGTCTGTTTTACTTCTTGAGAATCTCTCTCTGGTAAGTACTTCATTCACTTTCTCATTCCACATCCTTGCAGATTGTTTAACCTCCCTGGCGGTATGATTATTTCGGATTTTAGGTGCTGAAAGCGGTACAATTATTTTGCATGGAAATTTGGCGTTTTATATTGTAGGTCTGTAAATCTTAACAATAACACACTTAAATCTGTCCAAACCAGAGTCTAGTAGATATCCCAGGTATGATAAAGTTTGAAACACAAAAACATAAATTATAATATAATAAATAAAAATAAATAATAAAAAAAAATAAAAAAAAATAGTAATAAAATAAATTTCCCCACAATTCACTATCGCTCAATTCTGCAAGTGTTCTAATTTACTATCGCTGTTTTCTAGCTGGTCTAAAGCCACTTTTGACGTAAAGGGACACTTTTTGGTTGCTATGGACAATCTCCAGTTTCCAGGCAGAAAGAACAGTGTATATCATGTAAAACTGCATGCAGGGCATAGGACAAAGCACTGGGGACAAAAGGGATGTGAAATCATTTCATACAGTACTGTAATCTGTAAGATTACAGTACTGTATGTGTTATGATTTTTACTTTTTTTTTAATTTGCCACCAGGCTCCGCCCCCGTGCGTCGCGCCGCTCGCAGGGAATGGAGCCTGGCACAGAGAGGCTTCGGAGGAGGACGGAGCCCTCGGACACTGGGGGACAAGGTAAGTAACGCCGCCCCAGGATCCTGCAATGTGATCCCGAGTGTGGCTCGGGGTTACCGCTAATGGGACTGAATTTTAACCCCGAGCCACACTCGGGAAAACCGCTAGGGAGGCTACGATCGTAGATGCTCTTCTGAAGTTTACATAGGTTGTCTCCTTGCTCAAACCCTGGTGGTTGCTCCATGTTGAGGTCTTCCTTAATGTCTGCATATAGGAAAGCAGTTTTAAGGCCTAGGTGTTTGACTTGCATACCCTTCCCGGATGAAAAAATATTGTGGTGCCTGGATCTACCGCACTATTAGTATACAACTATTTAGATAATTAATGTAGTAATTACTTCAACCTTTCACCATGTAGTATCAACCACATAGTGCAGTCCATGTGACCACAAAAACTGCATATAAGAAAAAAAGAAAGGGGTCGCAGTAACTGAACACTACGGTTGAATTGGATTAAATTTTATTTAGAAAAAACACACCATAATATCAAATATGACAAAATACCAAAAAATAGCGGTCTGAGTATAAACTTTCAAAACATTAAAAAAGACAACGTTGTCATTTAAAAAAGAGGGATCGCAGCTGCACATACATCCACACAATCAGACACACACACAGCTCAAAGGATAGGAGTTGATTGAAGTATTGTTGATCAATATATTGCATATACTATCGTCCTCCTTCCTGATTAAGCAGTGGATTGTGGTCATCCCAAACAGGATATGTAACTGTAAACTGATTGATATGTGGATGCACATAAACAAACAGGTAAGTATATCATGGGCCGTCCTAAGTCATTAGTACACAGATTCAACTGTGGCACCTAGTATTAGGGGCTCTCATTTATCTAATAGAGGCACAGGTGGCTTAATTGTATAGGCTACAGTGTCCTGGAAGCAAGGCTGTGGGGGTAAAACTTCTTAAGTGTAATACTTATTTAAAAGTTCACTATCCATCACGAGTAGGTTTGGGGAGGGAGGAACACAGCAGGGGGAGTTGGTGGTGTCAGTCCACAGCTAATCAGCAAGTTCAACTGAATGAAAGCAATGTAAGATACTCTCACCCACGTCTGTGTCTCCTCATACCTCCACCCATCCTTTCTGAGCTTAGCTCCGCTCCTGAAGTCACCAGATTATCCCCTTTGGGAAGTTGATCTAGGTGTTGGATCCAGTGTCATCCCCGCCTGCAGCAAGCTCTCAGCTGTTCCATCATCACTGCCTCAATACACTGTTTGTGTTAGTGCTATGACCCCTCGTTCGTGATGACGTCACACTGACATGTTTCCTTAGCCAATGACAGCTAATTTCCTCAGAGCCCCCACTGTCAGAATACAAGGGCACAGCAGGAGGATTCCCCCATCTAAATCGAATGCATAGATGCGATTGAAGGAAAAAAAAATCATCTGTTGGCTGCCTTAGACATAGAATCCATTTTTTGACATAATTAACCAAAAAACTTGTACAAATTAGATGTGTTGGTAATTAAAGAGTTGAGCTAACAGCTCTATAAAACTCTTTTGTTATATAAAGTGAGATAAAGTGAGACCCGTAGGAGAGAATGGACGCAGGGGCTGCATGACTGAATGGGAGGAACAGGGGTCAGGGAACGGTCAGTCAGGTCAGTGGTGGGGGCACGGAGTCAGCTCTTACCTGAGTGGAGGTAGAAGGCAGAAGGGGCAGGGTCCAAAGGTTGGGGTCCGGTGTAGGGGGTGGATTCTTCATCATTCAGAGAAGTTGGAGAGGAGACATCTTCTTGGGACATCCTTGCTGATCACCTGCAGGTAGATAGACAGGGAAATGAGTGATCTAGATGCCTTGTTGGCTTAGGTCAGGGCCGCAGCGGTCGAACGGGGCCCTCAGTGGCTGCAGCAGCAGCTGGCTGATGTTCTTGGGGGGTCGGGAGCTTCCCCCTCACCTATCCCTTCTTCCCCAGGGAGAAAACGAGCGAGGAAGGTGCGCCCTCCAGAGCGCCTGAGCCCATCTCCTGTCCCTCGGGCTACACAGGCAAGAAGGAGCCCCTGTTCGAGGGACCCTCCAGGGCTCGCTATGGGCTGCCTCTCATAAGTTCTGTTGGGGGCCCTGGGAGGAATCCTACCCCCCAGCGCTCTTCCTCTCATTGCGACACAGGCTGGAGCATGCGGTAGCCCTCCCCCTCCCCCCCTGTGTGGATGTCTCGTGTGGGAGAGCGGCACGGCGGGGGAGACGCGGCGGGATGCGCGGTGGGGGCGTCCCTGCCCCTCAGCTGCCCAGAGAGAGGATGCCGGCCAGGATGAGAGGGAACCCACTGGGGGGGTGCTGACATCGTCCCCCGCCAGCCGCCGACACAGGCCTCCGGAGCGTTCGGCTCCCTCTGCGGCTGCTGCACAGAGAGGAGCTCGGCGGGAGAGGTATTCAGTCACGAACAGCAGTGGGATTGGAGCGCCCTCTGCTGCTTCGCAAGCAACATTACAGGTGGGACGGCACACCAGGAACAGTGAAAAGGCTCAGGCCCCCTTAAAGAGACAGCGCGTCCCTGCTGCAGCTGGGGGTACTACAGTGCCCAGCAGTTCTTCAGCGGAGAGAACAGTACCTGGGGCAGAAGAGGAGGCTTCCAGGAGCCCCGATGAGGAGTCGTTTGCGCAAAGGAGGCAGGGGACATCGCCGCGGCAAGATTCTTCGGCTGAGTCCGGTGAGCTCACCAGTGCGGATGAAGACGATCGTGCGGATGGGAGGCGTCCTGCATTGTGGAGCCAGCTGCTATCCGGACGAACGGCTAGTCGTGTGGCGGTGCGGCTGCAGCCTGGTAAGTCACCAATTTTACCTATGCATAGTAGTCAGGTGGGGGGGTAATCTGGGGGTTTCTTCGGGGTTTGGTTCAGGGGTGTCAGGAGTGGTGGGGGGAGATTCGGGTGCCGTGCCGGTTTTGTCTGCGTTTTTTGCGGGTTTCCGGGAGTGGCCCGTTTTGACCCGATCTTCTTCCACATCTCAGGGACCCGTTGGGGCATGGGCTCCCGCTGCCCCTGGCGTGGACTCTGTTGTTCCTCCCACACCCCCCTCAGCAGAGCCACTTGCGGTAGCGGTATCCGGGGCGGGGGTGTCCTCCGGGGATAGCGTGACGGCCACGTCGCAGACGGAAGTGACTGAGGCAGACGCGAATAAAGGGAAGGAGTCTTCGGAGGATAAGGTGCGGTTGGCGGATGCGGCGAAGTGCGAAATTTACGTGTGCTTCGAGGACCCACTGGGGGTTCATCTAAAGCAAGACGTACGGGAAAAGATTTGGAAAGGGGAATATGTTGAAATATTCTCTCTTTTGCCATTGGAAAAATTTAATATCGACAAAGTAAAGGTGGACGAAAGCAAAAAGGAGGAGGAAGAGAAGCGCAGCTGGAGGCTTATCCCTCGCACTTTTAGGAATTGGCTTGAGGCGTTTGTCATTTTGGCTAGCGTGATTGACGAAAAAGCACCGGAGAATTGTTCTCCGCTTTTTTGTTATCTGGATGCCATTGGGGAGGCTTATCGGGTTTATGGGGATATTGCTTGGCTGCGCTATGACGAGCAATTCCGATAGCACAAGGCTTTGCGTCCGGGCTTGCATTGGGACCATAAGAACATTGGGCTTTGGATGAAGCTTATGTCCCAGGCACGGGTTTCGGGACAGGATGGCCCCTGTTGTAGCAGCCTCCGACATTGACATTTTCACGGATGCGGCGGGTAGTTCGGGTTTTGGGGTTTTTTGCCAAGGGGCTTGGTGCGCGGCGGCGTGGCCTGAGGAGTGGAGTTCGGGTTCTTGCGTAATTTAGTGTTGCTGGAACTATTTCCGATTGTGGTGGCAGTTGAGATTTGGGGCTCCAAATTTCAGGATTGGCGGGTATGTTTTCACTGCGACAATTTGGGGGTGGTGGAGGTAATATCGAGCTTGTCAGCTTCTTCGCCGCCGGTGGTGCGATTGCTGCATCACTTGGTTTTACGGTGTTTAAGTTTGAATTGTCTTGTACAAGCTGTTCATGTCCCGGGTGTTTTGAATTCCATTGCCGATTCTTTGTCTCGTTTACAGTGGACAAGGTTTCGAAGGTTGGCGCTGGAGTCGGAGCAACTGGGGGTTCCTTGTCCAGTCCAGGCTGTGGAGACTGGCAGTGGAGGAGCGGAGGAGCTGTTACGTCGATCGGTGACCGGGGGTACATGGGCGGTGTACTCGTCGGTGTGGGGTGAGTGGTCTAACCTGGTAAGTTCGGTTGGGGGGAGTGTTTCACAACAGGAGCACTTGGCTTTGCTGCTGCAGTTTATTGGGAATGGATTTGCGCGGGGCACATCAGTGTCGAAAATGAACAAGAGTTTAGCTGCCTTTTTTCTTTCGGATTCAAGGCCTGATGGATGTGACGAAGGATTTTAGGGTGCGCCAGGCCATGAAGGGGTTCCGGAGGGAGCAAGTGCAGCCGCATACTAGGCGCCCGGTCTCGTTTGAGTTGCTTCAGGAGTTGGTGGGGCTGTTGCCCGGGGTTTGTACTTCTGATTATGAGGTGAGGCTGTTCACAGTGGCTTTTGCATTAGCATTTTTCGGGGCGTTGCGTATTGGGGAGCTGGTGAGCAAGAACAGGTGTGGGGTCGGGGGGGTTACAATTAACAGACGTGACAATGTCAGGGGAGTGTGTTCAGATTCATATTAGTAAGTCTAAAACGGATCAGTTGGGAAAAGGGGTTTCTGTGTCATTGTTTCAGGTGCTGCCGGAATCGGTTTGCCCGGTTTCTTCTGTGCAACGGTATCTGGAAGTGAGGGGGTTGGGGTCGGGGACCTTTTTATTGCACGAGGATGGTTCATCCCTGTCGCGTTTTCAATTTTTGTCCATTTTTCGCCGTTGTTTAAAACAGGCGGGCAGGGAGGTTTCCCAGTTTAATACTCACTCTTTCCGTGTGGGGGCAGCCACTGAAGCGGCCAGGTGGGGTTTGGGTTCCCAGGTAGTGAGACGGATAGGGAGGTGGGAGTCATATCGTTTTAAGATTTATGTTCGCCCTCACCTGCTTTGAAGTTTAGTTGAGTGTTTGTGTGTGGTTCTATGTTCCTTTTTGTTTTCTTTCAGGTCTTCCTCCTGGTCTGGTCTGGATCCTGGGGGATTCATACATTTTCTGGGGGCTGTTAGGGCCGATGTCCGTCCAGATGGGAGGCAACTGGGCATTTCACGGAGTGAGGCTGTCCTGAAATGGTTGGAGATTCATGGAATGATGTGGGGCCAGGTTCTCCCTGAATTTCATTATTTTTCAAGAGTTGACAGGCCACCAGACGTTGTAGTTCTTCAGGCTGGGGGGCAATGATTTAGGGGTACAGGCGGCTAGGGATTTGGTGAGGGATATCAAGTTTGATATTTTGCGCCTGTTGCGTGATTTTCCTGGCTGCATCATTGTGTGGTCAGATATTGTGGCAAAAAAAGGTGTGGCGTTTCACCCGCTCCGTAGGCCGAGTGAACAAAGCCAGAATTAAGTACAGGGAGATTGGGGGGTTTGTGGCCAGGCTCGGGGGCATAGTGGTTCGACACAGGGAGCTGGAGCATCAGTCTGTTCGCTATTGGCGAGATGACGGTGTTCATTTGAATGCTGTGGCTATAGACATCTGGTCCCTTGGCCTTCAGGAAGGGGTGGTTAGGGGCTTTGCAGGTGTGGAGGGATTTGCTTGAATGAGGTTTCAATCAAGCTCATGTGGCGGTTCAAGGGGTCTTTGGGGGGTCAGTGAGAAATTTGCATGGTCACAGGATTAGTGGGGCCCATCTAAGGATGGCGCTTACCTTTGGTTAGCGGTGGTTCTCCCAGGAGATAAGTCCCCTGGGGGAGGGGAATATGGAAGTTGGTGTGATGTCCGAGCATCCTCGAGCCAGTTGGGGCACAGCTGTGTATATAGACCATTAAAGTTATAAACTGTGCTTTTTTAAGACACCCAAAGACCTCTTGCTGTTGGACATTATTTTTTGTTCTTACGGGTATGTGTTACGTGTTTTCACGTTACGTTATTTATTATTTTGTTAATAAATTGGGCTGCCGTGGCCATTTAAAACCCATGTCACGTGGTCTGTGTCTTTAATTTAATGGTAAGGACCCAAGGTTGATGAATCCTTTAGTCATGATTAATTTACATTTATTGCAAGCACAATACATTTTTTTGCACATTTAATGTAAGCACAAAACCTCAATGTGGTGTTAGCACAATCTGAAAGCTAGTTTACTGCACCTGAAAAACTAACCCTACCCAAAAAAATTGTCCCTTAAATTGGTTCTAAAGCCTAAACATTATTTAGTTAGTAGTAGTATGCTTCTCAACCCACGCTATACTCACTTGAGTCCTCACTCGAACCAGCGCTGTGCCCGCTTGTAACGGCTCTCCCCACTCTTTCAGGCTTCAGTTAAATCCTGTCATGAGGGGGCGGGGCCGGGCCACACTGTCTGTGGCTATGGCTATGAACACTGGCAGCATGGCTCGAGAGTGAGCCCGCAAGCAGTGGCGGCCGGTGCCTAATATATTTGGGGGAGCGGCAAACTAACACCAAACCCCCTGTGGGAGGCGGCCAGGAATGTGGTGTTTGCATGCCCCCCCCCCAAAGACAGACATGAATGTGGTGTTCGAACCCCCCCCCGCCACCCACGGGAGACGGATGGGGGAATGCAGCGATCATCACAGGAACTGCTTCCTGATTGGCCAGGAGGTGAATCAGGAAGACAATAGTGAATATTAATTTGCTATTGCCACACATGTGGGTGGTCTCTGTACCCCGAGCCCACCCTTTTTTTTAAGCCAATAAGAGCCTCAGGCTCTAATCACGTGCTTAAAAAAAAAACATTGAAATTCATGCGTCTGGGGCCGGCATGTAGATTAGGGGGCCGTGCATGAGCGGCTGCAACTTCCCAAAAGTGTGCTCCTATAGCAAGAGGCTTTCTATGGGGACACATGAAGGAGGAGCCAGGAGCGCCAGTGGGTGACCGGAGAAGATCGGAGCCACTCTATGCAATTCCATTAAACACAGCAGGTAAGTATAATCCTGTTTGTTGTTTTTAAAACACTTGTAGATATAAACTCTAGCTGGATGATATTTAGTTTGATACAGTATTGGTTATCAAAAACAATTGTCATGTTTTTTTCTTAGATAGATAGATAGATAGATAGATAGGGCTGAGCTTGTGGGTAGGGGGGCATTTGCCCATTTGCCCTCTAGTCCTGTACAAATATCTTGAGCTGGTGGCCTGTAGTGGCTTACCACCCCCCCCCCCCCCGACCTCAATCAGAATGGCATTCATGGTCAGAATATCTGTTGAGCATTATATTACACATTATATTATACATTTGTTATTATAGCATTATAATAAACAATTGTTCTGTGCAAATGAGCACAAATCAATGTTATTAGGCTGTTTCATGTGCTGGTCAAATTTTTTGCACTTGGCCACTAGATGGCACTAATATGATACTTAGATGGCACTAAGCCACTAGAATAGTAACCACACTACTGGCCACTAGATGACACTAACTATGATACTTAGCGCTAAGTATGATACTAAGCTGATACCATCTAGTGGCCAAATGCTGTTTTAAATTATTGAAAAACATTTGACCAACACAGGAAATAGCCCATGAACATTTGCATGTACATGTACATTCATCCTGTTCACGCAGAATGAATGTACATGCACTTTCAATGGATGATTGGTTATGCAATTTTTTTTAACCGCTGCAGTTATATTGAGGCAGAATGGCTCCCCTGGGCGAGCCGTCGTAGCTGTACATCGGCCCTTTAAGACGCTGTAGGAGGCGCGCACATGTGCCCGCAGCGTGTACCCGGAGCCAATGCGAGTGCACCCGCTGGGCACCCGCGATCGCTCCTGACAGAGCGAGAACCAAGATCTGTGTGTGTAAACACACAAATCCCAGTTCTTTCAGGCGAGAGGAGAGAGATCGTGTGTTCATACTAAGTATAAACACCGGTCTCTCTCCTCCCCTAGTCAGTTCCATCCCCTCACAGTTAGAACACACCTAGGGAACATAGTTAACCCTTTGATCGCTCCCTAGCGTTAACCCCTTCCCTGCCAGTGACATTTATACAGTAATCGGTGCATTTTTATAGCACTGATCACTGTATAATTGTCAATGGTCTCAAAAATGTGTCAAAAGTGTCCAATTTGTCCGCCTCAATATCGCAGTCCCAATACTGTAAAAATCTCAGATCACCACCATTACTAGTAAAAAAAAAAAAAAAAAATGCCATAAATCTATCCCCTATTTTACAAAAAATATGTAGCAAAATACATATCGGACTAAACTGAGGAAAAAAATTGGGATATTTATTATAGCAAAAAGTAAAAGATATTGGGGATTATTTATTAAAGGCAAATCCACTTTGCACTACAAGTGCAGTCGCTGTAGATCTGAGGGGGACATACAAAGAAAATGTGCTTGCACATGATTGAATGATAAAGTCGGCAGAGCTTCCCCTCATTTCAGATCTTCCCCTCAGATCTACAGCGACTGCACTTCCAAGTGCACTTGCGGTGAACTTGTAGTGCAGAGTGGATTTTCCTTTAGTAGATCAAACCCACTGTGTTTCTTTCAAAATTGTCGCTCTTCTTTTGTTTATAGCGCAAAAAATAAACACCGCAGAGGTGATCAAATACCACCAAAAGAAAGCTCCATTTGTGGGGAAAAAAGGACGTCAATTTTGTTTGGGTACACCGTCGCACAACAGCGCAATTGTCAGTTAAAACAATGCTGCGCCGTATCGTAAAAAAATGGCCTGGTCATTGAGTAGCCAAATCTTCCGGGGCTGAAGTGATTAAACATAGCCGTGTACACGGGGGAACTTTGTTTAGTCCACAGGAAACTCAGAAACTCTCCCTGCCATGAAAAGACCAATTGGTTGTTCGTCTCCCAGGCCAAACCTTGTTCTGGATGGAAAGATAAATAGATACAATTAAATTATTCAAGGCTACGAGACAACGCTGTCGTGCTAAACCTTGATGATTTGAACATTTGTTGCAGATATTCTCCTGCCACTTTTAACATCTAAAGTGTTTATGTGTTATACATGCTGTGAATGTAAAAATGATAAAAGGTTTGCTCTGATGACCTTCTTACCAGTTAAAAGCATGAACTGTCTTTCTAACAAGCCAACCAAGTTCCATTTGTTGAAAGCTCTCTGTCTGAAGCCGTAATGATGTCTGGCTTTGGAGAAACTAATTTTGCTTAATATGTCAACACGATTAATCCAATGGAGAGAGAGCGAGAAGAAATATTTGCTGAAGTTAAATAAGGATGTTTATTTTGCCAGTTGTTGCGTGTTTGTGAAATACATTCAGGCACTTAATTCAGATGTATTGTTCATTATCACTTCTGCTGGTTGGCTTTTCTGGCATTAAACTGTAATATTTTTTACAAGGAATTAATGCTGTAGTTCGAGGCAATTTAGAAGTAAATTGAGCTCATTCAAATAATCACCAAGCTTCTCATTAAAGAGATTGGATTTAATTATTTTTAAATGTCACTAAAAGCATGATATTTTCACGTAATTCCTTAAAAAAAACACACTAACTGCGTGTATTGGAAGACATGTATCATTCTTTGAAAGTCTCACTTGCCTATTACTTTAAGGGTCGGTTCACACATGGGCAACACGACTTTAGCGCGACTTTGTACCGCGACTTCAACGCGGCTTCAGCGCGACTTTAGCGCGACTTCAGCGCGACTTCAGCGCGACTTCGGCAAATTACGAGGCGACTTGAAGTCGCCTCCATGACAGGTGACTTTGCCTGTGGCCAATCACCTCTCTGGGAGGGAGGAGGGGAGGGAGGGGTTTTCTCTGCAAAGTCGCTTGACTTTACAGAGAGATCCGACTTGCAGGCGACTTACATTGAGTTGAATGGGTACAAGTCGCCTACAAGTCGGATAGAAGTAGTACAGGAACCTTTTCTGAAGTCGGAGCGACTTCAGTAGTGTCAATTAAGACGCTCCCATTGCCCACCATGTTAATCTAAATACAAAGCGACTTGGGGCGACTTGGGGCGACTTGAGGGCGTACAAGTCGGATCCCAAGTCGCCCCAGTGTGAAGCGACCCTAAAGGTAATGAATAGTCTTTTTTGGTGCTTATCATGTTACACATGCATTGACTCTTTCCTTACCTTATAATATTTTGTCAATACCCCACTCCATAGTTAGGGGGTGATCTGTACCTCCATCAGTATGCTTTAGTCTCCATAGTGGTCACATGTATACTGTTGGAGCTGATGTTTTGGGGTGCCATTAAAGTGGTTGTAAACCCTTACAACACACTTTTTGCTACAGGTAAGCCTATAATAAGTCTTACCTGTAGCTACCCTGGATATCTCCTAAACCTGAAGGGTTTAGGAGATATTCTCTATATTTGCATGTGCTGACGTCATCAGCACATGCGCACTGAAGCAAACTGAAGCAATGGCACGTACGTGCCGTTATTTCAGTTAGACTGTGCCTTTACTGGCGGCTCCCGCGCGCATGAGCGGGAGTGACATCATCGCAGCTCCGGCCAATCACAGTGCCGGAACCCATGATACCCGGAAGTAACTTCAGGAGCGATGTCGCCGGCCGGAGTGGTGAACGGGGACCGATGCGGGGGGCTTTGATCTAAGGTAAGTAATACATAATGAGCTAGTATGCTATGCTAGCCTTAAAGTATATATATAAACTTTTTTTAGCTTTTTTATACTGTGGTGAGGGGTTAAGGTCACTGTTAGGTGTTTGTTACTGTCCATGTCCTTGTTAGGGAGATTTGCTCTCTCTATATGTCCTGATAGTAATGTCACTGGTAATGAACATGAGTGTAAATACAAAATTTTGAGTTGCCACCAGAACAGAATTAGAGGTTAAATCTTCCAGTGGGAATATGTGTTCTCTTGACAACTGTCTAAAGCCTTGTACACACGATCGGATTTTCCGCCATCAAAACTGTGGACTTTTGTCTGAAGGGCGTTGGCCCAAACTTGTCTTGCATACACACGGCACACGATTGTTGGCCAACAATCACGAACGTAGTAACGTACTACATGGTTTTTCAGCTCTTTAGCGCCACCCTTTGGGCTCCTTTTGCTAATTTCGTGTTAGTAGAAGTTTGGTGAGTGTTGATTCATGCTTTTCTTTTCACGCTTTTCATTTTGAGCTTTTCAGTTTGCGCTTTTCATTTAATGCTTTTCAGTTCGTTTCTGAACGGCCATTCGTCAACCAGACATGTTGCGGAATCGGAGGAGATAATGTGTTATTTATTATTAGCCTTGGAGTTATTGCTTTGACATTATTTTTTTGGTTGAATAATGATTTGAATTGGTATATTTTCTATATTTTTGGTTGCATAGAATGCACTTTTTGGTTAAGTTCTATTGGCAGATAGCATGTCTAATTTTATTTGTTTTTTTAGAGTGGTTGTAAACCCTCTGGGACCACTTTAACCTACAGGTAAGCCTAGATTTAGGCTTACCTGTAGGTGCAAGAAATATCTCCTTAACCTACATGGTTAAGGAGATATTTTACAAAAACCGGGCACCGCTGTCTACGGCGCATGTGCGCCATAGACAACGACGTAGGCGCACTGAGCATGCCGTTAGTGAAGGCAAACATGCCATCACTGACAGCACCTGCGCGCATGCGCCGGAGTGATATCATCGCGGCTCCGGCCAGTAACAGCGCCGGAGCCGCAATACCCGGAAGTCACTCCGGGATAGATGGCGACGGCGGAGGCGGCAGACGAGGGTCGCTTCGGGGGGCTTCGATCTGAGGTAAGTTATTCATAATGAGCTAGTATGCTATGATTTTGCCTTGCAGGGTGTAAATATATATATATATTTTTTTTAGGCTTTACTTCCTCCTTAATGCACAATAAAAAATTTGTGGAGAATAATACTTTGCTATGTGTTTCACTTCAAATGACATTTTGGGAGTAGGCAGTTAAATTTTAAAAAATACAATGTAAAATTAACAAGGGACACCAACATAGTTGTATCTTTGATCTTATAAACTAAAGGATAATGGTGCTGTGGTAACTTGCCCAAATAAAAATTAAAAAAAGCATAATAATATTATTCTTGATATCACTAGAAAAAAAAGCCTTTGAAAATTAGTTGCAATAACTCCATCAGTATCACCAGCAAAGCAGCTTCATTATTATCCCATTAAAGAAGAAGAGAATGTGCGCTGCATTTCGAGATACCATAATTTGCCACGTCACGAATGTTAATTCTCCATTAGGAACACTAGTTTACAAGACCGACCGCTTCTGGCTCGTCCTTACTTCTGAGCATGCGTGTTTGTACTTTGAACTTTTGTCTGACGGACTTGTCTACACACGCTCGGAAAATCCGACAACAAACATTTGTCTGCGGAAAATTTTTAAACCTGCTATCCAACATTTGTCCACGGAAAGTTGGCCAACAATTGTCTGATGGAGCATATACACGGTCAGATTTTCCACCAACAGCCTGTCATCACACATTTGCCATCGGAAATTCCAATCGTGTGTACGCAGCTTAAGTGCCAGTTCACATCTTTGTGTGCATGTTAAATACTTTGAGTAGATTTACTAAAACGGGTGCACTCAGAATCTGGTGCAGCTTCTAACTTCTGCTTGTTCAATTAGGCTTTGGCAATAAAACCTGGAAGCTAACTGGTTTCTATGCAGAGCTGCAGAAAACTGCACCATGCAGTTTTAGGCGATAACCCGTTTGCACTCACCCTAACAGTACAATCCAAAACAATAATATATAAGTGCATAAATTCTTGCATAATGCTCATACAAAAACATTCAAAGTGCTCTAGTGCAAAATCATGTGCTGCAATTCTTCTCAGAAGTAAAGTGATTTGTGCTCCGTGTAAACTTCACATCAGACTCCTCCAGTCCGTGTCACCACTAGGGATGGGCGAACGGTTCGGCCCAAGTATAAGTTCGGGCCGAACTTTCACTGTTTGGACGTTCGGCAAAAAGCTGAACAAACGGTTGAACGACCCCCCCAAACCGACCACAATGCATTGCGGCGCTTAACAGTGCATTGCAAGCCCTGATTGGCTAAATCAGTGAAAGTTTCAGCCAATCAGGGTACAGAGCACTGTCAGAGTCATGATTGGACACTGTCATCATACCTTTATCCAATCATGGCTCATTCCCGCCCCACAGTATAAAAGTATTCTTTTAATGGCAGCCATTTTCAGTGTGATTTTGGTGTGGAGAGAGATAGAACAGGGCTCTTTTCAGTTCTATTAGTTAGTTAGTGTGCTATACTGTGCTATTTTGCTTCAATTTTTCAGTGCAGAATATTAGTTTAGTGTCAGTCTAGGGATAGCGTGAGTGTAGTGAGGAGGACCATCATTCAGCTTTGCATAGTGTGCAGCTAGAGTAGGGACAGCTCAGATAGTTTCACTGTAGTGTAGTGACCGTGTCATTCATACATACATTAGTGTAGAGTAGCGACAGCTCATATAGTTTCAGTGTAGTGTAGTGAGACCGTGTCAGTAATCTTTACATTAGTTTATAGCTAGTGTAGGGACAGTTCAGATAGCGTCAGTGTAGTGACGGTTGAACACCGTCTATTTGATTGCGTTACTGCCAGTTTAACGCCATATAGTTTTGTGCGTTACTACCAGTTTAACGCCATTTACTTCTGTGTGCGTTACTGCCAGTTTAACGCCATATAGTTCTGTGTGCGTTACTGCCAGTTTAACGCCATATAGTTCTGTGTGCGTTACTGCCAGTTTAACGCCATATAGTTCTGTGTGCGTTACTACCAGTTTAACGCCATATAGTTCTGTGCGTCACTGTACGTTTGGCGAATTATATTGCAGTGTGTCTGTGTAGTGTGAGTACTCAAATTAAAGTGCACCAAACACCTCTTTACATTGATTAAAGTGCATCTGTGTACAGATTTCAACTTCTTCTTTACATTTGCTTATAAGCACTGTGCCCTCCCTCCCAATAATGTCTGGGAGGACAACAAGGAGAGGCAGACATTCCCTTGGCACTGTAAGGGGGCCAGCAACAAATGTGTCCACAAGCAAAGGTGGACATGGTGGTCAGTCCTCAGGCGGGCCATCATTTCCTCTGTTTAGTGGGTTTGCCCATGCTATCCAGCCACAGCATGCAGAGAAGGTGGTGGACTGACTTAATAAACCTTCCTCATCCTTCTCATCCTCTGTCACGCAAGCAGAGACAAGTGTGCAGTCCCCTGCAGTTGCCAGAGTGGATAAACCTACCTCCTTGTGCACATCTATTCCTGCCATAGCCCCAACATCAGCCATTGTGGAGTCAGCTGAGTTATTTGACCACAGCATCAGCCACTTGCTCCTTGATGATGCCCAGCCATTACTGGATTCAGATGCTGGTTCTGAGGTTGAGGATGACAGAACACTGGTAGACAAATTGGCATTCATGTTCCCCAAGCCGCAGCGTATTGCCAAGTTGTCTCCAGTGGTAATGATGAAGATGGAGGAGATGATGATGATGAGGTCACTGATGCGACTTGGGTGCCAGATAGAGCAGAGGAGGAAACTGAAGGTGAGACGGCACAACCCCAAGGAGACATCAAGTAAGAGTAGAGAGCAGCCACCCTATTCTATCACATTCTGCAGCTGTTATCTCCTGGCCCACTCCCAAAAGTTCAGCTGTCTTGGCCTTTTTCAGCACATCTGCAACAGATCGCACTGTTGCTATCTGCAAACTGTGTCTCAGGCACATCAAACGTGGCAAAAACACCAACCATTTGGGTACCACATGCTTAACAAGGCATTTAACGTCCAATCACTCAGTCCGTTGGCATGAGCACCTAAAAACCACACAAAAGGGGCAAAAATCTGTCCCTCCTCCTCCTTACCCACTTCAGTCTGCCTCTGCGATACCAAGTCATTACCTTTCAGCAGCCTCCACTGACATCTGCCAGCAGCACATCAAAGACTGTAACTGGCAAATTTCTCTGTCCCATCTGCTGCAGTGGAAAAAAAAATACAGTCCCTGCCACCCACATGCCCAGCGTCTGAATGCAAGCTTGTCAAAGCTGTTGGCTCTCCAACTTCTGCCTTTCAGCCTGTTGGATTCTGCCCCCTTCCGTGAATTCGCATGTGCTGTATCACAATGGCAGGTTCCCAGTCGCTACTACTTTTCACATAAGGCCGTTCCATCTCTCTACCATCACATGGAAGGGAATGTTCTGGCATCTTTGGGCAAGGCAGTCAGCCGTAAAATGTACCTTACTGCTGACATGTGGTCCAGGAAGCATGGGCAGGGATGATATATTTCCTTCACAGCACACTGGGTAATGCTGCTTGCAACTCAAAAGGATGCAGGACAGCGCTCGTTGCTGCAGCTTGTTGTGCCCCCACGTCTCCATACAGCTGGTGGTGATGATGCCAGACCTGTGAGCTCTACCCCCTCCTCCTCCTCCTTCACCACCTCTATGCCCTCCTCTGCAGAATTGTCCTATGAACATCAGGTACCCCCTAAGCGTTCAAAGGGCTATTCCCAGAGTCAGGCTAAAAGGTGCCATGCAGTGCTTCAACTGGTGTGTTTAGGGGACAGGAACCACACTGGAGCAAAGATTCCTGCAGCTCTGCAGGGACAGGCCCAGAAGTGGTTCACACCACGCCAGCTGGAGCCAGGAATGGTGGTGTCTGATAATGGCTCAAACCTCCTGTCCGCTCTTAGGGAAAGTTGACACATGTGCCATGCCTAGCACATGTCCTCAATTTGATGGTGCGTCGTTTCCTAAGTACGTACCTAGGGTTGCAAGATGTACTAAAGCAGGCCAGAAGAGTCTGTAGCCATTTCAGGCAGCCATACACAGCCAGTGCTCAGTTGGCTGAAATTCAGTGGGAATTCCATCTGCCCTTAAACCTAATTTGTGACATGCCCACCAGGTCAAACTCAACTTTGGGAATGCTGCAGTGACTATACATGCAGCAGAGGGCCGTCAACGAGTACCTGTGCCACTACGGCACGACGACAGGCTCAGACTGCCTCAGCTTTTTTTCCCCACACCAATGGCTGATCATTAAGGATGTATGCACTGTATTGTCACCATTTGAGGAGGCCACAAGGATGGTGAGCAGTGACAGTGCATGCATCAGTGACACAATCCCTTTTGTGTTCCTGCTGGAGCAGACTCTGCGTGGCATTATGGATAAGGCACTGGAGGCAGAGCAGCAGGAGGAAGAGGAGGACTTCCTTTACTCTCAAGGCCCACTTTATCCAGACACCAGCATTCCTATGTCACAGGAGGAGAGAGAGGAGGAGGATGACGAGAAGGATTCTGGCACTTTCATAGGCTTCGAAGAAGAGGAAGACATGTGTCAATCTGTAAGTGATGGCTTTCTAACCCCAGGACCCTTGGGAGTAGTACGTGGCTGGGAGAAGAAAGTTCCAGATGCTGTCACCCTGAGTGACCCCGAGGAGTCTGCTTCTCAAGCCTCGGCAAACTCGATGTGCATGGGCAACCTCATGCTTCAAAACCTGCGAAAGGACCCAAGAATACGTGACATAAAGGAGAAGGATGATTACTGGTTGGCAACCCTCCTTGACCACTGTTATAAGGGGAAGGTTTCAGAACTCATCCCGTACCCACAGAGAGTGCAGAAGATAAAATCTCTTGAGGACATGTTAGAGGATTTTATTGAACGTTTTTCCTGACTCCAGTAGGTTACAGTGTTGTGGAAAACGTAGTTTTGAGTCTTCTGTTGGTCAAGAGAGGAGCGGTGGAGAAGGCGCCCACCTAAGTGAGGAATTTCTGAATTTTTTTAGTCCTCGATGCCCAGGGCTGTCACATCCCGCATCCCATCAGCAGCGTCTGCATCACATGGTGGACGATTACCTTGGGGCCAAAACAGAGATGGAGAGCTTTCCAGTTGACAATCCACTGACTTACTGGGTCATGAGAATAGACCACTGGCCAGAACTTACCCAGTATGCTATTGAGTTGTTGGCTGCCCTGCATCCAGCGCGCTTTCAGAACGGGCATTCAGTGCTGCAGGGGGTTTCGTTACTGATCATAGAACACGTCTGTCCACAGAATCCGTGGACCGTTTGAGTTTTATAAAAATGAATCAGTCCTGGATTACCAGCCATGAAGCCCCTGATGCTGATGTCACTGATTAAGTCTTTTTGGGATGTGGAATCTCTGCAGGACTTCAAGGCTGCCTAGCTTTGAGGGTGTTCAATCATTTCATCGGGAATAATGTTTTGGGTATAAGTTTCATGGGCACAATTAACACCCAAAGACCAATTTTTCTGCACCTGTTTGACAGGTGCATATCATTGCAATTTTTTACAGCAAGGCCAATTCTTGCTTTCATCAAGAGTACCTCTATAGGGTTACGATGGGAAGGTGCCACCGACACCCAAAGACCAATTTTTCTGCACTTATTTGACAGGCGTATACCATTGCAATTTTTACAGCAAGGCCAATTCTTGCCTTCATCAAGATTACCTCTATAGGGTTACGGTGGGAAGGCGCCACCGACACCCAAAGATCAATTTTTACACACCCATTACTTCTATCCTAAGTCAAAGTGACACCAGAATGTATCCAAAAAACTCCAATCTTGTTCCCAGTGCACCATATTGTGGCCTTATCATACACACTGGTTCCCCAGCTGTTGCTGAGCAAAATAAAGGCAGCTTGCAGGGAAAAATGTCATTTTTTTGGCTTTATGAATACAATTATTGCTGCAGCAGATTCTAGACATAGTACAGATCTGCCACTTAACAGGTAGACTAAGGAGACCCCCCAGGCACTATATTGAAAGGAATTTTTCATTTTTATGCTTTCACTTTAAAAACCAAAAAAATCACTGCTCATTTAAAAATGACGTTTTTCACAAACTTTTTTTATTGATACATGTCCCCCAGGGCAGGACCCAGACCCCTATAACAACTGCATTTAAGCCTTCAAAATGGACACTTTTGATTTTTGACGTTCAAGGCCCATTGACTTGGGGTTCATTATTCCGGTCCGAACTTTCGCGGTGTACGAAAGTTCTGGTACGAACCGAACAGGGGTCAGTTCGGCCCATCCCTAGTCACCACCCATATCCCCACCAGGGACCAAACTCACTGAAGGTTGCCGACTTCCTGGGCTTATACCGCGAAAGGTCAAGATGTGCTTATGTCACAGACCCGCTCCCATCATCATTACACCATAATCCAAAAGAACTGTCTCCTAAGTTCACATTTCTTACTTTGTAACCATGGCCTGGAGCACCTTAGAAAAGAATCTTTGGGAGACCACTCACACAGATGAAGGAAGCCTGTTGACAGGGGAGCATTTAGCCCTGAGCAGACTTTTTCCTTTTCTCTGCATCTTCATAACCCAAGTTAGATGAAAAGTTGTATCGGGATCAGCACATGATTTTGCTCTTTTGTTTTTTCAGTAGAGCACTTTGAATTGTATTGTATGTGCACTTTATGAATAATTTGACTTTTATAGGCACTGACCAGTCACTTCATTAGGTACACCTGTTCAATTGCTTGGTAACACAAATTTGGTAATTAGCCAATCACATGGCAGCAACTCAATGCATTTAGGCATCTAGACATGGTAAAGACGATTTGCTGAAGTACAAACCGACCATCAGAATGGGTAAGAAAGGGCAGTTAAGTGACTTTGAACGTGGCATGGCTGTTGGTTCCAGACGGGCTGGTCTAAGTATTTCAAAAACTGCTGATCTACTGGGATTTTTACGCACAACCATCTCTAGGGTTTACAGAGAATGGTCCTAAAAAGTGAAAATATTCAAGGAGCGGCAGTTGTGTGCCTTGTTGATATCACAGGTCAGAGGAGACTGGGCAGACTGCACAACACATCGAACCTTGAAGCATATTGGCAACAGCAGCAAAAGACCACGCCGGGTGCCACTCCTTTCAGCTAAGAACAGGAAACTGAGGCTACAATTTGCACAGGATCACCAAAATTGAACAATAGAAGATTGGAAAAAACGTTGCCTGGTCTGATGAGTCTCGATTTCAATGGTGTGGGGGATATTTTCTTGGAACAATTTAGGCCCCTTAGTACCAATTGAGCATCGTTTAAATGCCACGGCCTACCTGAGTATTGTTGCTGACCATGTCCATCCCTTTTATGACTACAGTGTACCCATCTTCTGCTACTTCCAGCAGGATAATGCACTGTGTCACAAAGCTCAAATCATCTCACCACTGGTTTATTGAACATGACAATGAGGTCACTGTACTCAAATGGCCTCCACAGTCCCCAGATCTCAATCCAATAGAGCACCTTTAGAGTGGTGGAACGGGAGATTTGCATCTTGGATGTGCAGCCGACAAATCTGCAGCAACTGTGTGATGCTATCATGTCAATGTCAATATGTACCAAAATCTCTGAGGAATGTTTCCAACACCTTGTTGAATCTATGCCATGAAGATTTAAGGCAGTTCTGAAGACAAAAGGGGGTCCAACCCGGTACTAGCAAGGTGTACCTAATAAAGTGGCTGGTGAGTTTATATAAGCACTTTATGAATAATTGGACTTTTAAAGGCATTTGGATTGCAGTGTTAGGGTAAGCGCAGTTCCTTTTTTCTACAATTTTCATATGATATGTGTTTTACATATATTATTAGAGCAGCAGCTACCCTAGAAAAATGTTAATTTTTGCACATTTTTTTTTCACAGAAGCATTAGGTGATTCACTTATTTGTATACTGTTGCACAGGTGACCTTATTGTAGAATTTACATGTGCATTTACAGGTGCATTTATCATCGAACTATACAGTATATGACAGGCACTTTCAAAGATACGGCAAACAGGACTTTTTTGTTTTTACGCACCGCACCTAAAGCGCATGTAGCGCCCACCAGTTTGGGTGAGTGCTACAATAGAGAGTTTAGTGTTAAAATAGGTTAAATTTGCCAGAATCTCACTCTGCAGTGTAATCTGGTGGGGTTTGATTTCTGGGGAGGTTTAATAGTGTAGAGGAGGGTGTGACCCCCTGCACTCTGCTTGAACAGTTTCCTTTGTTTTCTGGGGGTTGGCCTAGAAGACAGAAGGAATATGAGTGTGAGTGACAGATAGCTTTTGGAAGACGTCTCTGGACCAATGGTTAATTTGTTGGGACAGGGGCGGGACTTCTATTTAAGGCCTGGTCACATGCTTCCGGGGGTTCTGGTTCTTGTTCTGCATGGGAAGTGAGAGGAACCTGGTGGAGGATGTAGAAACCAGGAGGCTTCCGTGTGTGCTCTTCCCCCTTGGGGGCAGAGAGGGATCTGTGGCCTGGTGTGGATATGGATGGGTGGAGAAGAGACCCAGGAGCCAGGATACAGACACCGATATAGCACTGATGTTCTTTCCGGTGACAGGAGAGGAAAAGCAAAGCTATGCAGATGGAGAGGAACTAAAATACTTTCTTCCAAATCGCTGCCAATACTGACAACCAGGAATGGGTGAGGATTTTCCATGTGCGACGTGGATCATTACTCAGAAACACAAGTGAGTGTAACCCAAAGGGAAACAGTACCTAGGAGAGACTTTACAGGGATCGGTGTGCGGGTTCAGGGTAATGGAGCTGGGCCTTAGAGAACTGATACCCTTGGGGAATCCAGAAGTCACCTTCTGAATGTTATTCGAGGAATCATTCAAGAAGTTATAATCATAGGTGCTGCAAAAGTCAGGAAGTGGTGGTAAAGAGGAAGAAGGAGACATGCATCGCAGAAGGGAATATTATGCAACAGGAGGTCTACTACTCGGGGCTTATTTAATCCGAGAATAATATTGTATTGCATATCATCTAACCCTGCTGAGAGTTATTCAGAGTGACTTTTCAGTACAGTGCTGCATTGTTTAAAGTGACTTTTCAACATGATGCTGCATTTCATATGGAAACCACAATAAACTTGTATATAGTTCACTTTTATTGACTGTCTGCGTGTTCTATTTGGTTGAGGAGTGGGGGTGATGGCAAAGCTCCAGGGTAGAACGAACTGTCAGCCGCTCCTACGGGAGTAGGGCACTTCACGCACATAAAACGCACAGGTGTGAACAGGACCTTTAAGAAGATTTTGGTCACATTGAAAGGTACCCTCTCACTTCATGTTGAGTTTTCAGGAAAGGAAGTGAAGGGAAATCTCCCCAATCAGACAAAGATGACAAAGAAAAAACTGTAAATGGTTTTGCCCCTACCCAACTTTATCTAAAGACCTCCTACTCTCAAGCTCTCTTGTCTCCTCCTCCCATGTTCGTCTCCAGGATTTCTCCAGAGCCTCTCCCATCCTCTGGAACTCACTACCTCCACCTGTCCAGGCTATCCCCTACTCTTGCTACCTTCAGGCAATCCCTGAAAACTCATCTCTTCAGGAAAGCCTATCACGTCTCTAACTAATCTTTTTCCACCTCCATCAGCTCATTCCCCACAGTTACAGCCTTTTGTACCACCTGCCCCACCCTATTAGATTGTAAGCTCTTCTGAACAGGGCCCTCTTAATCCTCTTGTATTTTATTGTATTATAACTGTATTGTCTTCCTTTTACATTGTAAAACGGTGCGTAAACTGTTGCCGCTATATAAATCCTGTATAATAATAATAATAATCTAAAACAGACCTGGGCAAATTGTGGCCCCAGGACCACATCCAATTCTTTGGCTGTCCCTATCTGACCCTCAATGTTTCTCTGTCAGCATGCATTTCTGACCCTGTCAGCCCAGCCTCCCTTTTTTACCACCCTCCAACTGCCCGGATAAAAGAAACTTATTTCATAAGCTGTTGTACCTATTATTACTAGCACAAGGTGTTTGTTTTCTATATATTTATGTACTTACAGATTTTCCCAGGTCCAAAATTAATTTTGAGCAGAATTAACTTGGGCCTTCCACAATAGTTCCCTTTTCTTATGTGGCTCCCTGGGAAAATTAATTCCCCACCCCTAAAATAATTTTAAATGGCTTCGGGTATACTTTAACTTTTCAACATCCAGTACAACTAAATTTTCAGTTTTAGTGAACCCACTCTTTAAAAATTTGAATTATTTTAGTGGTGAATTGGCCATAGTTAATATAAATGTAAGCAAGGTCCATTGTTCTGTGAAGGGTCCACTGTGGTTTTATCTTGCCACTGGGTGCATCGATATACCCCAGGTCTGCTGCACAGCACATCTCTGCTCCTCTTAAAGCAAGGGAGAGAAATGGAGTGATGCGAACAACCTACGATTTGCATTGTGAAACTGAGAAGCAAGAATGTGTCAGTATTCCAGTTAATTTATTTCCTCACTCATCACCGGCTACTTTATGCTGAACACATGTTTCTCATGCTAAATTAGACTAATTAGATGAAGCAGACTTTCGGATTCCAGCAATGTGCTGTATGATCCGTGACTTCTTGCCATTTCATCCATATTACAGTTTAAAGCTTTAATGATATTTAGGAAGTATGTGTTTTTAAAGCTGGACATCAGGGAGATATTAATAGACAACAATTAACACAATTATGCATTCTTTTCATTAAAAAAATAATGAAATGTATTTTTAAATGCAACCAGTTTAAGTACTTGAATTGTACCTAGTATCAGTCTTGCAATGTCCTGTAGAACAGGACTTATGCCGCGTACACATGACCGGACTTTCCGGCAGAAAAGGTCCGACGGAACAATTCCGCTGGACATTCCGCTTGTGTGTGGGCTTCATCTGACCTTTTCTGTTGAAAAATCTGACGGACCTTAAAATTAGAACATGTTTCAAATCTTTCCGACAGACTCGATTCCTATCGAAAAAAACGTTCGTCTGTATGCTAGTCCGACGGACCGAAAACGACGCAAGAGCAGCTATTGGCTAGTGGCTATTGAACTTCCTTTTCTAGTCTGGTCGTACGTCATCACGTTCGAAATGATCAGACTTTGATGGGATCGGGTGTGGGCAAGTCCGTTTCATCGGGAACAACGTTGAAAAGTCCTTCGGAGTTCATTCCGACGAGAAGACCGCTCGTGTGTATGCTGCATTAGACTGGGAAAGGGAGGAGTATTGCTAAAGGGCCTTGTCTTTGTTGGGGAGCCCAAAGCAGCTGCCCTGTTTGCCCTGCACTGTCCGCAAATTGGGGCCCTGATGATGGCGCCGCAGAGCACATCGGACACAAGCAGCAGAGCTGTACTAGCCAGCAGAGAGGGGGTGGAGGCGGGAGCTCCACTGACGCTCTGACCACACTCCATGCAGCCTGTGTGCTCGGGAGGGAGAGGCCGTAGTAGGAGCTGAGAGCCCTGCCCCCAGACCTCTGTATTCCCCAGCCAGCAGAGAGGGGTGGGGTCAGGAAATCCATTGATGCTCTGACCCCACCCTATGCAGCCTGTGTACTCAGGAGGGAGCTGCCGTAGTAGGAGCTGAGAGCCCTGCCACCGGACCTCTGTATTCCCCAGCCAGCAAAGGGGGCGAGGCCAGGAGATCCACTGATGCTCTGACCCCGTCCCATGCAATCTGTGTACTTGGGAAGGAGCGGCTGTAGAAGGAGAGAAGGAGATTTGAGTGGGAGGCCCGCCCCCAAGACCTTTAAAAGTTCATAATGAGCCCGGCTTGCCAGGTATGTCCTTCCCCCATAGAATGCCTGAATGCTATCCTAAACCCTGAGCTGTTGTACAACTGCAAAGCTGTGCATATCTGAAATGTCTCTGACCATCTCCTGTATATGACCAAAGTCTCCTGTAGTATGTCCACCGTCTCCTGTAGTATGTCCGCCTTCTCCTGTAGTATGTCTGCAGTCTCTGACCGTCTCCTGTAGTATGTCCGCCATCTCCTGTAGTATGTCTGCAGTCGCTGACTGTCTCCTGTAGTGTGTCTGTAGTCTCTGACCGTCTCCTGTAGTGTGTCTGCAGTCTCTGACCGTCTCCTGTAGTGTGTCTGCAGTCTCTGACCGTCTCCTGTGGTATGTCTGCAGTCTCTGACCATCTCCTATAGTATGTCTGCAGTGTCTGATCATCTCCTGTAGTATGTCTGCAGTCTCTGACCGTCTCCTGTAGTACAGAAGAAAGAAGTCGGGACTTTAAATGAGGTATATATATTGTGGCTAATCAACAGAGTCAATATAAAAGCATATGTAAGTATTTATTTGTTTGCCATGATAGAGTAGACCCATAGCAAACAGGTGCATATTTTCATGCATCTCACTCAAAGTCCCAAAAAAAAAACCCCTTTGTTGCAACATATTAGGGATGGAAGTGTATTGAGTGGCTTTCTGCTGGGTCATGACCATTACTGTCCTTATACTAATCATAATTGACCTCCCTTATGGGTTGTCTTTTTCATTACCATTCTAGAGATTCTTTGTCCAACCATCATTCAAGTATCCTTTTAGACATTCTGCGGTTGTGTGGATGCACACAGTGCCTGTTTGCTGGACCGGTTTGTGCCTCATTCCTCTGGGAGTTGCGATGCTTTTTCAGCGCCCCTCCCCTGTCCCTCCCACCTGCCACTCTTGATTGGATGCGGGGGTGGGGATGGGTGCGTTCCACCTTAGCATCGACGCCACGCTGCCGCTCGTGCAGTCGACACTTAGGCGCCGTCTGCCGATGCGTGCTGTTGTTGCCATCACGGCTGACAGTGGGAGGGACATCGGGGTTTAGTGAGCGATTGACCGCCCACCCTGCACATCATGCCTGCGTGACCCTGGGCAGGGTCCGCTCATTATGCCGGGAGCATACAACACCTTTCCTTCATTGACAGCTAGTCCTCCGGCTGGTGCTGAGAAAAGCCAGATCACCATGTTGGCTGGAACATGTAGTTCATAGGACTGGATTTACTAAATTGTTTTTTTTGCAGTAGTTCACCTTTAAAGGGTTTTTCTCTCTTTAGCTATAAAAATAGCAGGTCACAAAATATGTAGTACATATAACCCAAAGTCAAAAAAAAAAAAGGCAGTGAACAGTTTTTACTTGATTCATCTTTGATCAGACCCCACTGTTTTCAAGGTGAACTGAGCACTCCTTGGAGCCTGGTTTTTGTGACAATTAGATTAACCCTCTAGAGTTTCCCTTCCCACAAGTGAACAGTCTTCAAGAATATGGGCATAGCAGAATATCTTATTTGAGGAATGGCTCATCCTACCTGTTAAAACTTCTCCAGGTAAATAGTGGCCAGAAGTAGTTTGGTTGAGCTCTGGCTGACCTCCTTCTGTCCTTTGCTTTTTTATTGTCCAGTGAGGTTGCTCATCATATTTGATGGCTAACAAGTAGCAGCAAAGGGTTGTATGTGTTGAACCAGAGTGTGACCATGTCAGATGGGTTGCTATTTGCAAAACAGGGTGCCTCCAGTTTTGTGGATTACCCAGGCGCTCTGCTGATATATGCAGACACCTTGAGGTACCTGTCATAAAGACAATGATCCACTTTGCACACTTGGGGGAGCAGCATGTTCACTTTAAAATCTGTATTTCACAAATACTGAGAATGGGCAAATAATCACTGTGCAGACATTTACACTTTCATATCCAATCCCTCCCATTAATAATAATTCAAATTATTTAGTAGGCCTGCATTTTAAAATGAAAACTAGACATTACTTGTCTCTGTAGGACCCATACAAATATATAGGTAAATTAAAATAATTTTTTTGAACTGCACCACAATCAAATAAAGGAAAAACTCTTTAATTCCATTCAGCCACTATCTTTATGATGTAATCATCAAAAATTAAAGGAAAAATAAATAAGACAGCACTGCCTGTTTACCAAAAAATAATTATAAAATGTGCATTCATATGTAATAATTCATAAACAGCAAAGAACCACAATTAATAATTTATATATCATAAAGTGCATCTATATACAATTCCAAAAATGTGCATTAATAGAAATGTAAAAAAAAAAAAGTGCTAGCGCTAAGAAAAAAATATTGATTAAAAATGGAAACAGTTCCAAAGTGGTGCATGAATCAATCAGTCTTCATCTAATAAAGTGCCCCATGCAAAAAAAAAAATGGTGTTCTCAGTACAAAAATAATGGTGTATACACAATTCTAATTCTACTCATGCTCCACCTTCACATGAAGTGTCCACCACCAGATATATTAAATAACTCACCAGAACCATTGGCTGATAAAACCAGCAGAAGTGCATGTAAAGATAGTACACAGGAATCACAATGGGGTTGGTTTACTAAAACTGGAAAGTGCAAAATCTGTTGCAGCTGTGCACAGAAACTAATTAATCAGCTTCTACAGTAACTTCAGCTTGTTCAATTAAGCTTTGACAATAAAACCTGTAAACTGATTGGTTTCTATGCAGAGCTGCACCAGATTTTGCACTCTCCAGTTTTAGTAAATCAATCCCAATGCGTCCAGGATCAGCGGGTCTCCCCCCATATATATAACCAATCAAGAAGAGAAAAGAAGCTCACATAGTGTAAAACTGTAAAGTTTTATTGAAAAAATAAATCACATTAAATAGTGTCACGGCCGACACTGGTATAGCATACTCAAATATATTACCAAGTCATCTCTAGCTATAACATCAGACCACAAGCGTGGATACGTCATGGCCATTGCCCCGTTCAAAGGATATGAAGAATCCCAGAGTAATTATATGACTATATAAAAATACCGTATATACTCGAGTATAAGTCGAATTTTTCAGCCCTTATTTTTGGGCTGAAAGTGTCCCCTTCGACTTATACTCGAGTCACCGCCGCCTGTCTGCATGATCAGCGTGTCATGCAGGCAGACGGCGGCCGGCGTGTGATGATAGTGTTCGGCGGCCATTCCAGCATTCAAAAGCCGCGCCTCCTGCTCGTCTGTGATAGGCTGAACAGCTGTCAGTGTACAGCCTATCACGGACATTCTCTCATCCTCGTCCGTGGTATGAGAATGAGAGAATGTCCGTGATAGGCAGTCAGCGGTCAGCCTATCACAGACGAGGAGGAGGCGTGGCTTTTGAACTGTGGAATGGCCGCCGAACACTATCATCACACGCCGGCCGCCGTTTGAGGATGGAGATCGCCACAGGGAGGCTGCACAGGACACAGGTAGGCTGCACATTCACACAGGACACATGCACACAGGACATTGTACAGGACACATACACACAGGGACACAGGAACACAGGGACACAGGAACACACATGTACAGGACACACATGTACAGGACACACATGTACAGGACACACGACACATGCACAGGGTACAGGTAGGCTGCCCACTACACAGGGAGGCAGGCAGCTGCAGATGGGCATTGTTGACCCTCTGCATTTCTCACCCTCGTCTTATACTCGGGTCAATAAATTTTTCCCAGTTTTTTGTGGTAAATTAGGGGCCTCGACTTATACTCAGAACGACTTATACTCGAGTATATACGGTATATGGAATGCAATGCAGTGAATTGGAAAAAGTTGTTCAGTTCATGTTTGTTCTGGGATTATGTTGATGGGAATATTATTCAATTTCCATTGAGGACCTTCTACTGTACCTGACATACACGATCATCCTGGAGATCTGGACCATGAATCATTCATATAAAGATTTTTGGGCTAAGACATCACAGATCATAACTGTACCTATGTCAGCCACACGCATTTTTGAGCAAATGGGTTTGGCTGAAGTTCTTTTTTAAAATATATATTGTCTTCAGGAGCTTTCTTAAGTTTACCACTAGCAACTTGAGTCACACTGTTAAGGCTGGCCAGAGACGGTATCAGCACAGACAGCACATCCCTCCTTCCAAGCAATTGTCTTGGGGGGTAGCGGACAGGCAAAGCAGTCACTTGCGATTATCAGAAGAGGATCAGCAGGCTGGTTGTACCCAAGTTGATCGATCGATCAGTGGTCCAAATCTCGACCGATTCCTGCCGAACCGTGTATGGCTGGCCTAATTCAAGCCTGCCTCTGTGATTAGCCCCATCTAAAAATGATCATGGTAGGATTGCATGTGAATTGTCAATAAACAAAAGCATAGGGATAGAGATTCTAAATGTCTGTGCTCTTATCTCTATGTCTGAAGAAGAAGCGACTTTGCCAAAATTCTACCTAGTTTAATTGTAGTATGAAAACAGGAATGATATAACAAGAAAATATTACACGGAGCTCTACAGAGCATATAGATTCTATAACATTAGTACTCGTTCCCCAGTGCAGCTCACAAGGTAAGGTCTCTACCACTCTTATTCTCACTATAGGACCAGTTTGATAGAGGGAGCCAATTAAATACTAAAGCCTGGCACACACTAATGCCCCGTACACACGATCGGATTTTCCGACGGAAAATGTGTGATAGGACCTTGTTGTCGGAAATTCCGACCGTGTGTAGGCTCCATCACACATTTTCCATCGGATTTTCCAACACACAAAGTTTGAGAGCAGGATATAAAATTTTCCGACAACAAAATCCGTTGTCGGAAATTCCGATCGTGTGTACACAAATCCGACGGACAAAGTGCCACGCATGCTCAGAATAAATAAAGAGATGAAAGCTATTGGCCACTGCCCCGTTTATATTCCTGACATACGTGTTTTACGTCACCGCGTTTAGAACGATCTGATTTTCCGACAACTTTGTGTGACCATGTGTATGCAAGACAAGTTTGAGCCAACATCCGTCGGAAAAAATCCTGGGATTTTGTTGTCAGAATGTCCGAACAAAGTCCGACCGTGTGTACAGGGCATAACAGGCACTAAACTGATAGCTCCGGTCGGAGCCGCTGTACTAACCATCTGACATAAGTACAGTGATCTCCCTCGCTGAGCTGTTGTGTTCTAACAGGGGGGTGCCCCCACCACCACACCAGAACACTCCAATCAACGCTGTTTGCCATTGGCTGAGAGTGCTAATCGGGAGTCGTTTGGCTGCTGGTTTTGCAGCATGCTCATCCAACAAACCAACATACACAAGGGCCGAACGTTGGCCATTTTTTTTTTAACTGGCAAATGTCTTATGACATTTGGCCCATGTGCTTTAGGCCTCATGCACAGTGGACGTTTTTACAGCTGCTGTTTTTGGCTTCAGGTATTTTTTTCTGCAGCCAGTAAACTCCCCAGCATGTTACCCTATGTGTCAATGCACACATAGGCTTTTATCAGCAGTTTTTGGCAGGGGGGCGTTTTCTGGCTGGAAAAGAAATGCTAACTCTGAAAAAAAGCTGAAAAACATGACTATTCTGTGTTTATGAGTGTCTTTAAGCTTTTGTGGGAGTACAGTTTTGTCAAAAAAAGCGCCAAAAAAATACTTAAAAACGCTAATGTAAAAACGCGGCAAAAAGCTAAAAAACTCACGTTTTTAATGTAGCATTCTATAGCTAAATCTACTGGCCTTGGTATAATGTCCAGTGTGTATGAGGCCTTAAAAACATAATTATACACAATATTTTTGGTTTGTGAGAGGAAACCAACACCTGCTCCATGCAATCCCTTTCCAAGATTCAAACAATGGACTTATGCCGCGTACACACGGTCGGACTTTTCGTCTACAAAAGTCCAACGGACGCCGACGGACTAAAGCTGGCTGGTAATCCGATCGTGTGTGGGCTTCTCCGGACTTTCAGCGGACTTTTTCAGCCTCAAATCCGACGGACTTTAGATTTGAAACATGCTTCAAATCTTTACGTCGTAACTACGACGGACCCCGAAATCCGCTCGTCTGTGTGCTAGTCCGACGGACAAAAACCGACGCTAGGGCAGCTATTGGCTACTGGCTATGAACTTCCTTATTTTAGTCCGGTGTACGTCATCACGTACGAATCCGTCGGACTTTTGTGTGGTCGTGTGTAGGCAAGTCCGTTCGTTAGAAAGTCTGCCGCAAGTCTGCCGCAAGTCCGCCGAAATTCCGCCGGAAGTCTGTCGGACAGGCTGTCGGACTTTTGTAGACGAAAAGTCCGACCGTGTGTACGCGGCATTAGAATTGCATAGCAAAAATACTAATTGGCTACCATTCAGTGCTAAAGGAATAAACGGGCATCTCTGCATCTCTGAATAAAGTAATACAAGGATTTCAATATTTGTGTTTTTATTCAAACCTTTTTTTGTTTTTGATAATTGCTTTTTCATAATTATAAAGACATGAAACCTGTGGAGAGAGATATACGATTTGCTATTAATCTATAAACAGAAGGCTATAACTTCAAAATTGCATTTGAAATTGAAAATTTATAGAAACGCATTTGTCAAAATGAAGTTATGGAGATTTTATAACTGAACACATAAAAAAATGTAATCACTTTGTCTAAAGTGCTGCAACACATTCCAATGAACATTCTCAGCTACAAATACACAAACACATTTTTCTGTTTTACTAAATCATAAAGAGTTATGTGGATATATATCTGTTTAAAAGCAAGATTTTTTTTTTTTTTTTTTTTTATAAATCTTCACAATAATAGGGAATGTGGAAGTGTGCAGTATTATCAAAATACACTACTGTTAAAGAAAAGAATTGTAGTGTACCCGTGAATATGGACTTTGAGGCCTCATGCACACGGTTATGCTGTTATCAGCAGTTTTTGGCTGGGGCGTTTTTTGGCTTTAAAAACAAAAAAAAAAACAAAACTAGTGGGTTCTGAGAGGAATTTTTCAGCTGTAAAAATGCTCTAATGTCAAAAAACGCTGATAAATGCTCACCAGCATTTCACGTTTTTGATCCATTGAAATAAAAAAAAAAGCTAAAAAAACGCTATTGCAAAAACGTTAAAAAACTTTGAAAAACTCACTGCGTTTTTATAACATTATTTTAATGTTCAGTGTGCATGAGGCCTAATACATATGTGGGTACAGCTACTACTGGAATCTGATGACATCCTGCAAATCTAGTCAAAACAGACAATTGTATACAACTTTATTCAATGGCGTCTGCATCCTGAACATAAGAGAATTGGTTAATACAAACAGAGCAAAACGTTCAATCATTAAAAGTTACAATTGTGCCTTGTTTACAAGTGGCAGTAAAAACAGGCAGCTGAGCGTCAGTTTTACTGCCTCGGGCTGCCAATCTAAGCCATGTTAGTACAAATCGCCTCGGCTAAGGCTCCATGAAAGTTATACAAACCTTTTTGCTTGGCAGGCAGAACCACGGCTAAATGCAACCTATTCAATAGCATGCAACAGTTCTACAACACTGTGTAAAGCTTGTTTTGCAGTGCAGAGCTTAAAGCTTTCACTACTTAAAACAGTTATTCTGGAAGAGATGTATTGCCTCCGAGCTGCCTGTCCAATGCCTCTGTAAAGAATCCACCGCTGACTTTTTTTTAAAGGGGCAGAAAACACCACTGCCACCACCATGTAAAGGAGGCCTCACAGAATTGACATTAGAAGATTGTGTAGTATAATATTTCATGTTACCCTATCTAGTTAAGCTAACTATACATCCCAAACTTGTCCATTGGTGAGCTCACAGATCTGCAATGGGGTCCTGATCATCTGTGGAATAACAAATTCCTTTTCAAGCTAACAAGGTAGCAACTGATAAACTGTCTCTTCTTGATAGCACACATTGAAGTAACAGGTGTGCAGTTCCTTTAAGATGAATCATCTTGGAGAAAATTTCTTCCCAGACAGTTTGACCAGCAGACACTATGATAAAGCCAGGGGCATATGTACAGCGGTTGCAATTGTGACCTGGCCCCATGCCCCAGGAAGCTATTGTGGCTCCCTGTACACCTGGATAGGAGGTGCAGCAGGGAAGGCATACAAAGGAACCGATCGCCTCCATTTTCCTTCTGCAGCCTTTCAGTGGCTTCAGAAAGAAAACGGAGTGGGCTGCCTCACTGGCCAACTGGAATGCATGGGAGGCAGAAGGGAGCAGTAAAATTTTGAGACTGATAGTGACTCTCAAACCTTAGCCCAGTGTTTCTCAACCTTTTTTCAGTCAAGGCACCCTTTAAAAATCATGAACAGTCTCAAGGCACCCTTTAAATTTATGAACAGTCTTGAGGCACCCCATTCTAAAAATTATGCTTCCAACGCAAATACACTTTTGCAAACTGGTACTGACTAGTATTTCAATGTGTCTCTTCTCCCTCAATTTTTCTCCATCACTCAGCTAAGGTGCCCTCACGAAGGTTGTAATGGTGCCCAAAGGAAAACCTGTGCTTTGTGTAACTAAAAGGCAGGCTTTGTCCACACACCAGCTTGTATACGATTTGGGGGCAATTTTTAGACATTTTGCCGAGGCACCCCTGAAGAAACCTCAAGGCACCCTGGTTGAAAAAGGCTGCTTTAGCCTAATAAAAATGGCCTAACTGCCATCTGTAAAGTTCTGTGCACCCTTTACCCCTGACTAGCAGACATACAATAGCCAATAATTAGGTGGACTGGATAACCTCACTATAAAACTAATGGCTGAGAGCAGTCGTAGGAGTTGATTTACTAAAGGAAGACTGTTAACTTTGTAAGGTAGGTGCAGGGGAATTTTTCCCCCAGAGTTTAGTGAATGAGGTGAAGTTCTACTGACTTCCATCATCCAATCCTGTGCAAGCAAAAATGCTGTTTTTTTTTTGTTTGTTTTTTTTCTTTTTCATTTTTCTTGCACAGGATTGGGTATTCTTTGAAAAGTGAAATTTCACCACATTCACTAAGCTCTGGGGAAAATCCCTTCAAAAACTGCAACTTCCCTCACAAAGTGGACAGCGTGTTTACCTTTCGGCCCCTTTCACACCAGGGGACCGATCAGGTATGCCTGTCTGTTTTTTCAGGCAGACCCAATAGGATCACCCATTGTTTTCTATGGTGAAGCAGATGTCAGTGGACGTGAGTCCACTGACACCCGCCGGCATCAGATCTGGTCCGCTAAAAACAGCTGAAATTTGATCCGTTTCCCGTCCATCCCGCGGAACGGATGACAGTCGAATGGAAACGGACAGGCAGTGCGCTTCCAGCGGACCACCCCATAGAGAACAGCGGGTTGCCATGTAGAGCCGACACAGACCTGCAAATTGCAAATTTATCTAAAAATCTAATTTTCAAATCAAATTAGAATGCTGAAAATGTATTTCAAACTTGATTTTAACTCTCCTCAGAATTTCAGCTGTAACATTACTTATTTTACATGGGTTTATTTTTAATTAATTCTTACATATCTTCATTTGTAATTTTCATGTACCTTGTAATCACATTTCTTGTAAACTCAGCTACTATTCTTTTTGAATGTGAAGCATAATCTAGTTAGAAGTCACAAAACTTCAGAAAGACTCCCTATAGTCCAATTTATAATGCACTGCTACTGAAAGAAGATCTTGTTGTGCTTTAGGCTACATTACAGTTATGTTAAACTGCCAAATAGGGCACTATTCAATGTAAAATAATTGTTTCTTATACAAATGTATTTTTGTTACTACATTTAATTATCTGTGGAAGGAGATTAGTTATCGACATACACAGTATATTGAGAAAATAAATCAACACAGTCAAATAAGCATTAGCTACAGCAAACAAACCATTTTAAGAAGAACCAAGTTTAATAAACTCTCGTTTACAGTAAAAGTTCTGATAACAAGAGTTTACTGTAGGGCAATGTGCACCATGGTCAAGGATTAAGGGGATAATGTGTGCAGACTCTTACAGTCCTCTGATTATTTAAACTGTGAACTTGTTGAATTATTTGCAGTACTGATTTTGATTAAAGTCGTTGTAAAGCTAACCATAGGCAAGAAATGAGCATCTCCCTTTACAACTGATTTCTTACCGATTGGATAACCATTTAAAGTGACACTCACTTTTAAAAATATATATTCTATTTATGTATGTATTCTGAAATCAGAAAAGTACCTTCTATTGCTCTTAGCCTTATCCAAAATGTGTTTTTCTCTCCATGGTCCCGCTCTAAGCAGGAATGTACCCTCCCCCTTCCTTGCTCCCAAATGGACTAGGGACTGTGGACTATGAAATTTGTAATATGCATACAGCACTTCCAAACGGATATCATTTAGTGTCAATTTAAAGAGGAACTGCAGTCTGCTCACATAAATTGTAATAAAAACATCTTTGCCATTCTGAAGCTTCTCTCCAACCACTTTGCAAATTATTTTATATATATATTGTGATTTTGTACTTGCCAAATATGCTGCAGGAATCTCCCTCCACTGAGTCTGACTGCATCCATTTTAACTGTGGGCAGCTGAAGCTGCTGCCTGTTCACTTCCTGGATTTACACAGACACACAGAGGCACACCTCCAGCCCTGCAGCTCTCATTGGCCCTCTTATGACTCATCCCCCCTCCCTTCCTAGCAAACTCTCACAAGAGTGAGAAAGAGAGCTGTGCATGATGTCATAAGCCTAGGCTTTTTACTAGACAAGAAACGGGAAGTGGGCTGTATAAGGTATTTACTGGCAGAAAGAAAATGTTTAACTATCCAAAGTTAAAACAACAAGGGCAGAAGATTTAATAGATGGAAAGTTGAAAAAATGACTTAAGGTCCGCTTTAACCTCCCTGGTGGTATTCCCGAGTCTGGCTCGGGGTGGAATTTCAGAACCAAAAGCGGTAACCCCGAGCCAGACTCAGGATAGTATCGCAGGATCCAGGAAGAGCTTACTTACCTTGTCCCCTGGATCCTGCGATGTCTCCCCACAGTGTGAGCGGCTCGTCCTCCGATGAGCCGCTCACGACGCACGGGGACGGAGAACGGCACCAAATTCAAAAAGTGAAACACACACAATACATACAATACACTGTAATCTTACAGATTACATTACTGTATGAAATTATTTCACATCCCTTTTGTCCCTAGTGGTCTGTCCAGTGCCCTGCATGCAGTTTTATATTATAAAAACTGTTCTTTCTGCCTGGAAACTGGAGATTGTCCATAGCAACCAAAACCGTCCCTTTACATCAAAAGGGGTTTTAGACCAGCTAGAAAACAGCGATAGTAAATTAGAATCACTCGCAGAATTGATCAATAGTGATTTGTGGGGAGATCCGTCATCAAACACTGAAAAGTAATGACAGCGACAATTCTGCAACTGAGCAAATTTCAGTGTTTATGATTTGATTACATTATTGAGTAATTTTTATTATTATTATATTATTATTTGGTATAATTGTTTATAGTTATCTATTATATTATAATTTATGATTTCGTGTTTCAAACTTTATCATACCTGAGATGTCTACAAGACTCTTGTTTGGACAGATTTAAGTGAGTTATTCCTAAGAATTACAGGCCTACAATATAAAACGCCAAATTTCCATGCAAAACATTGTACCGCTTTCAGCATCAAAAATATGAAATAATCATACCGCCAAGGAGGTTAATGATCTTAGTATGCGCACACAGACTGGGTTGTTAATTTTGCTATCTATAAGATGAGATGAAAAATATTTAGTAGTTTCCAATATCTGCAGATCTACATGCACCTTCCTTCTCTCCCTTTTCCCTTTCCATTGACAAACATTTATGTGCTTAGTCCAGCCAAGAATACTACAAGTAATCTTAGAATAACACTGAACAATTTCCTTATTTTCCAAAAATAAGCCATGATCATCCCCTACTTTAAAGTAGTTGTAAACCCTTACACACCACTTTACTACAGATAAGCCTATAATAAGGCTTACCTGTAGGTACCATGACTATCTCCTAAACTTGCACGTTTAGGAGATATTCACTGTATCCGCATGTGTCAACGTCATTGGCACATGCACACTGAGGAAGCGGCTTGCTCGTGCCATTTCTGCAGCTGCTGTGCCGTGACCGGTGGCTCCCACGCGCATGCATTGGAGTGACATCATCGCGGTTCCGGCCAATTACAGCGCCGGAGCCCACAAACACGGAAATAACTCCTGAGAGACATGTCGCCGGTTACAGCAGTGTACGGAGACTGCTGCACCAGCTTTGATCTAAGGTAATTATTTAATAGTTATTTTTGGCTCCTCTGTAATCATTGGAGCAGCTATTGCTTAGGGCTGTTCTGGATCTCACAGGCTGCAGGTTTGATAGTTTCCCCTACATTCTGGAGGCTTCTGGAATATAGTGGATGGGAAGGTCAGATAAGCAGCCTGGATATTTATTGTGCCTCAGCCAACCCCTGGGGAGGTGTGCCTAGCAGATGGCTGGGGAGGCATATAATTAGTCTGAGCTTTAGAACAGCAATGTCTTCCTTTTGAAGGGATTCCACCTGTCTGGGAGGGGTGGCTACTTCCCTCCCACAGCAGTCCTACTGATGTTTATCAAAGCCTCGCCTGCGTCAGCCCTTTGATGAAGTCAACCCTGACGTAACACGTAGAGCGGAGCCTTTTGTCCAATCTGGGTCCAAAAGTGGTGTCTCTCTCATCCCTATCAGTAGCTACAGCACAATCTAACGATGTTGGGAGCCGCCTGCGGAGGACTAGTGGAGTTTCACCTTGCTCTATGACAGTGGATGGCAATTTGTTTTTTTTACTTCTGTGAATGTTTACATTTTTTAAATAAAAGTTTAAGACTTTGAAAGACAGAGAGCACTATTGGCTGTGTGCTTTTATGTTTTTATGAGCTGCACTTCCACCACTACTCCCAGGAAAGGTCCATAGAAGAAGGTGAGCGGCCATTGTGATTGCAGGTGGTGGATCATTATCACCGATAAAAAAATGAGGACTATGGAGGCGGGGAGCACCAGATCAGAAGGTGAGATCAGTCTGAATGGTAGCGGTAATGCACACTGTAGAGGGGGGAGCAGAGAAAAGGAGCACATGCTGGATTGGAAGCTGAGTTCTTGTGTACAGAAGGGGTGAATGCAGACTGTGGGGTGGGGGGAGAGCAGAGAACAGGAGGTGACATCCTGTGTATAACAGCACTGAATGCAGACTGTAGAGGGGGGGAGCAGAGAGTTGGGGCACACAGCTGGATTAGGCTGAATGTAGCAGGAGGTGAGATTATAATAGCTTTATATTATGCCATAATTGTACATAATGCTATTATGATCTCACCTCCTGGTACAGCATACAGCATGATCCAGCCACAGGCCCCTGCAGTCTGCATTCAGTGGCTACCATACACAGAATCTTGCCTCCAGCAACATTCAGCCATGTGCTCCCACTATCAGCACTCCTCCTGGTACCACCCTCACAGGTTCAGAGGAAATGGAACCATTGAGGCGGCATCAGGTATCATTTAAAACAACATTGGTATCATGTGCGTATTTTTTCTGCACAGAAATATGCAACATATATGCATTTTTCTGCAGAGAAAAATGCTCAAATGATACCAACATTGTGGTGTGAACCGGGCACATAGAAATCAGTTATTTTCTCATGTCCTTGCAGAGACCTACGTTAGGAAAATGCATGTCTCTGCACATGATGTGAACAAGACCAAAGTATTCTTTGCAGGTCAAATCTCTGCACCATCTTCCATCAATTCTTATGCATGTATGTTGTGGACAAGGCCCAAATGTTCCTGTAGTCTGCTGTCCTATTTATGAATCACAATATTTAGGAGTTTTGTTCAAGTTCAGTAAGGCCTCGTTCACAGCATGTGTGTAAAGAAAATTATGGAAAACATGTGCAAATTTGACTTGCTTAGAATATTTTGGGTTCTAATGTATGTCTCTGCAAGGACATAAAAAAACAACTGATTTCTATGTGCCCTGTTCATACTAAAATGTTGGTGTCAGGTGAGTTCTAATTTTTATTCTATTATTTAAAGCTATTTCTACAATAAGTGTGGTTATATCTACAGCTCGCTGATCAGATCCAATGTTCCGTGAGCTGTAGCTCTGAATTTTTTTTTTTAGGGGTTCCCCGAGATCTCAGACTTTTTGCCAAGGGTTCTTCCATGGTAAAAAGATTGAGTAACACTGGTTTACATTTTTCTCTCCTGCAAGGACAGAAAGATACAGCATATTTTTCTCTCTATTCAGAAGAGAACACAGGGGTGGGCTGCACAGTGACTGATCAGTCACTGACTATGATAGGCGATCAGAGTCTATAACAGCAATCAGGTGACCAGGAATTGGGAGTCCTGGGTCCCAAATGTTAGAACCCAGCACAAAGAGAGGTATGCATATATGTGGCCTCATGGATAAAGAACCATTTTGGTGAGGCCACATATCTGTGTACACGCGACATCAACGGTTTAATGTAGCTCTGTCATTATAAATAAATACATGTGTCCTCTTTCATTGTCCGATCACAAACAGGATGATCTTAGCAGTCCCTTTAAGGGTTTGAGAGGGATGGTACCAGAGGAGAAGAGCATGCAGAGGAGCTTCCCAGAGTGACACAGAAGATGGGTAAAATATAACACTAGGAAAAAAAGCGTAAAAAGTTAGTCAATGTGGATAATAATTAAAAAATACTCTTAAATTACATGTATTTATAAATAACTGCCACGTTATTGAATAATATAGAATTAAAAATGGTCATGGCATTATAGCGGCAGGTAGTAGTGTGGTACAAATGTATTATGGCCTACAAATCTTTAAAAGGAGAGATCTGCATCATTACGAAACTATGCACCTCAAGAGGGACACAGACAGCACAAATCCTTCCCTACTTTATCCAAAGCTAAAATAAAATATGGCTTCAGGTATCCTTGAAAAATTGAAATCAAATTTACCCAAGTCCAATATATTTTTCCATCAATAATTTCATTTATAAGTAGATTATGGCAAAATAAGTCCCCATAACGCTTTGGGATACTGCTGCTGGATGAAGTGACACCAAACATTATCCATATTATCCAAAAATTGTACATTACTACTTAGTAACCCTATAATCTAGTTTCATAAAATCATTTCTTACTGTGCTTTTCTGTTTCCTTGTGCTCCTGAATTTCTCCATATCCCCCTTACTTCCATTCCTTTGGAATGAGCAGAACACATTCGTTGCGGTCATGTGCACTGCACTATGCACACTACAAATCTCATTATAGTTATAGTCCCCAGTCCTTAGTCCATTTGGGAGCAAAAAGAGATATTCCTACACAGCCACCCAACTGCTTGTTAAATGCTACGTTTGAAGGAATAAGAGATTTAGGGAGGCTGAGAGCAATAGAAGGTACTTTTTTGAGTTAAGAATACACACTTGACTAGAAATGTCTTTTTTTTTTAAACCAAAGTTAGGTATCACTTAGGGGATAATCTATGCAGTTTGGTTACAGCTCTCCAGTTATTTTAGCTGTGAATTTTTGAATATTTTGCACATGGAGTGTTGCACAATATTTCGCTGCATTCTAAAAAGATATATTTTCTATACTGTTACCAAGCACAACATTCCATCTAACTTTATTTTTCTGTGTGCAGTAATAAAATAGTCAAGAACGGAATTAATTACTAATTTACCGTAGCTTGCCATAACAAAAGACTCCCACATCGTATTTAACCTTGATGTATGAGACCTCAATACTTTTTAGCGATGTTATGTTTATTTAGAAACGATTTTCTAAGATGGTAGAATACGTTAATGACAATGCAATTATTTATTGTGTATACACAATGTGTGTTATCCTAGTCATTGATGGGTTTACATGTGCAATATATTCATTTAGACAAATAAAGGTATGATTAATGTTCCCTGGCTGTTTGGAGTCTTGGCATTTACAATTAACCTCGTTAGCCAATTTGATGTATTACAATCTGATATTCAACACAAAAAGCAAATTTCACCTTGATACTTGTTTTTCTTACTGGAGGACAATGTAATTGTTTGTTCCTTTCTTTACTTCTTGTCTTTACTTAAAAGGTACATAAAAGACATTACATGGTTGACCGATGATTGGAATGTCTATTATTGATGTGAGCAAACACAGCATTCCATCTTTTCTGCAAAATCTAACATTTTGTACATAAGGATAGCAAAAAAGTATTTTTTCGCAGGAAGTGCTGACCCATTTTGAATTTAAGTGGAAATGCCATTAAAAAGTACAATTTTAGTAGGTTATAGAAAACATTTGAAAGTGTTAATTGACCTAAGCATTATGACACAACTTCCTTTGGCTCATGAAGTTTGGAGTAATATTTGGTATGTCACATCTGTGCTTGTTACAGTTTTCCTTGCTGGAGGCTCTGAAATGAGGAAGCTGCCTATACCAAAATGGCCACCTCCCCATAGAGATACAGTGCAGATCAAGGCATGGTAAGTTTGCAATGGAGGAGAAAAAGCTGCAGGAAGACCCCAGGAAATACTGATGACTGTTCCTTTGTTTTCTGCCTGCCTTTTTTAGACAGAGCTTCCAGTGTTAATTTCCTCTGTTGGTTTTCCTGAAGGCTGTTGATACAAAGGTCTACCTAAGAAGGTGCGTATGTGTCCGCTGGGGAAGGTGGAGGTCATAATTGTTTTGGCACTGGTGTATATTTATTATTTCACACCTTGCATAAGGATATTAGAAGATGTAATTTAGGGACACTGTTAATTGTTTGCAATACATTGCTTTCAAGATTTTGTTTTGCTATGTTCACATTTGTAGATCTGTTATTATGTTTCGATTTTTATAGTAATGTAATACACAACTTGTTGATTTTTTTCACAGGCCCTGACAGTTTGCTGCTTGCTGTTCTTGTTGCTAAGGGACAGTGTGCAGGTGCCCCTGCATTACAAAACAAGGGGACCGAGGAGTGCACGGGCAACTGTGGTACAATTTCCAAAATACGGATCAAGTAATAGCGTACAGCATAAATACTGCCTGATTGAACATTACAGTGCTACTTATATTGTTTTTGTTGCTAGAGACATTTGCCATTTGTGACCACTCTGGGTCCTACCGCTCGCTGTGCCCCCCCCCCCCCCCATTTCCCTCTGTGTGACCTATATATTTGAAGTTAGCAATGTCAAGGAAAAGTGGGGAGGAACCAGTTAACATGGAGAATCTGGGGACTCAGTCATTGCGATCTGCAAAGGAGAAGGGAAATCAGGCGGCAGCGGCAGCGGCAGCGACAAAGCTGGAGAAATTTGCACATACCCCTGAGCAGACTCCCACTAAAACTGGGCAAGCAATACAAGTTAAAGCTTCTGGGGATAGGAAAAGTCAGGGACAGGCATCATCAGCCGCAGTAGGAGTGGGGCTTAAGAATGTGAACAACAATAAAGGTACAGGGATGGTGGAAAAAGATCATATACCATTACCAACCAATGCTCCTGCTACAGATGCAGAACCCACCTTGCGGGAAGTACTACAAGCGGTTAACGCATGTAAAACATCATTGGAGGGTCTAAGCTGCCAAATCAAAGAGGTTAAAGAAGAACTGTTATTAATAAAGCAAGAGTTGCAAAAGGCAGTAGAGAGGATAACAGCTCTGGAGGGAAGGGTGAGCCAAATGGAAGATTATGTATTTCCACTACAGCAAGATGTTAAAATCATGAAGGATCAACTGGGTAGAATTACTGAAAAAATGGATGAAATGGAAAACCATTTAAGAAGGGACAATGTAAGGGTAGTGGGGCTTCCAGAAGGGTGCGAGGGGCATAACCCTAATGTTTTTTTGGAAGGTTGGCTCATAGAAGTGTTCGGAAGAGATGTATTTTCTATACAGTTTGCGATTGAAAGGGCTCACCGGGTCCCCTTCAGGGCCCCTCCTTCTGGAGGCCGTCCCAGGTCTCTATTAATGAAGTTCCTGAATCACTATGATAAGATAATTTTACTACGTAAAGAACGGGGGTCAGTAAAATCAAGACAGAGTGAAAGTAGAATACACTTAGTATTAGGGATGGAATGAAGGGTGATAGGGGATGGGGATTCAGGATTGAACACAAGAGTGGTAAATAAAAAAGGAAAATGGAAGACAAAGGGGAACGCTTGGAATAGTCACTAGTATGAATAGTAACAGTAGGAATAGCAGGGTAAGCCCTATGGGCATTAAAGCACAGAGAGCAAGTATGCGCTTTTTTATATAATGCGCTTCACGGAATTGGTAGTGGGGTCTTTTGTTAGTTGCCCTAGGGTGCGGAGGTTTTTTGCACAATATATTGTACTAAGTCTAAAGTTGGGTTTTTCTCTATTGTTCTCTTTTTTTTGGCATGTGTACTACGGGGTTTTCAGGAGCCACTTCTTGCTCTTTGTTCCTCTGATGCAGTCTAAGGTTTTTAAGATAGGCTCCTGGAACATACGGGGGATGGGGAATCCAAATAAGAGATCTGCCATCTTTTCGCTGTTGGAAATGAGGGGGGTGGGTCTGGTCTGCTTGCAGGAAACCCACTTGACAAAGGACACAACGAAATATCTTCAAAACAGGAGGTTTCAGGCCCAATATCACTCGGTTTACTCATCGTATTCTAGAGGGGTGAGCATATTGGTGAAAAGTGGTGGTGTTTTCCTGTCGACAGACCAGTATAGATGATATGGGCCGCTATATTTTTCTGTACTGTTTAATAGAAAACAGAATGTATGTCTTAGCTAACATCTATATCCCTCCTTTTAAACTCGAAGTGTTGTATAAGCTAATGGAATTCATGTTGGACAAAACGGATACTCCGGTAATAGTCATTGGAGATTTTAATGAGGTGACGAACAAAGCTCTAGATAGATTCCCACCGAGAGCTCAAACACATAATCTAGCAGAGGGCCGTTTAGGCCAGTTTTTGGCAGAGGCAGGATTGACAGATGTAGGGAGGGCTCGGAATCCTGGAATAAGGCAATATTCCTGCTTCTCGGCCTCCCACTCCACCCTTTCTAGGATAGATGTGACCCTGGGGAACGCAGAAGCGTTGGCGATAATAAAGGACGTAGCATACTTCCCGAGAGGGGTTTCTGACCATTCTTTGATAGTGATCTCAGTGAATATAGGGAGTAGGGAGGCTCGGGGATTCTGGAAATTGAGTCCATACTGGTTGAAGTTAATGGGGGAACCGGAGAGGATAATAATAAAGTTAGAAGATTTTGTAAGATCCAATGAAGCCTCAACCACAGTGGGTATACAATGGGACACCCTGAAGGCATTCCTCAGAGGCATACTGATTCAGGGGGTGGCAGGTGTCAAGAAGAAAGCAAGAGAGTGGGAGGAAGGGATTAGGAGGGATTTGGAGATGGCAGAGAAGCAATTTTTGGAGGATCCAACGCTAGAGAGGCAGAAACTGTGGGAGGATAAACAAGAGTCTTACAGAATAGCAGTACTAAGGAAGGGTGAGAATAAGCAACTTTTTCAGAGACAACGAGTCTTTGGGGAAGGAGAAAGCGTGGGATGCATGTTGGCCTATCGAGTGAAAACCAATTCCTCCTCTTCGACAATTCCTGCAATTAGGACCCCAAATGGTGAGATCTCTTCTCATAGTTCAGAAATTACGGACACATTTGGGAAGTATTACGAAAACCTGTATAGGTCACAAGGGATGGTCGGTGAGGAGGATATGGATACATTTTTCAGGAATATGCTAATCCCCACCATTACAGAGGAAGACAAAGAGGGACTAGACGCGCCAATAACATTAGCTGAACTAAGGCAAGCGGTGAATGGAATGGCAAACCAGACCCGCTAGAACCGTCGGCATACAGGCCAATATCTTTGCTATGTACGGACGCCAAGATTCTGGCAAGGGTGTTGGCATCCAGACTCAATAAAATTATTTGTAAACTAATACACCCAGACCAAATGGGATTTATCCCCCACAGGACCACTAGTATGAATATATGGAGGGTATACATGAATCTCCAGACCCCGACAAAGAATATGGGGTCAAGAGCCGTTGTGTCTTTAGACATAACCAAGGCCTTTGACAGCCTGGAGTGGAGTTATCTCTGGCGGGTTCTGGAAGAATTTGGCCTAGGTCCCGTTTTTATAAAATGGATAAAAATACTGTATAAGGGTTCAAGCGCGAGGATTAAGGTTAACAATGAAAGATCACAAAAAATTTGTTTAGAAAGAGGGATGAGGCAGGGGTGCCCTCTGTCCCCCCTGCTTTTCGCCCTCGCCATGGAGCCACTAGCAATCTATATCAGGTCCTGTCCTAGGGTGAGGGGGTTTATAAGAAGAACAGGAGAGGAGAAGATTGCCCTGTATGCCAACGATGTCCTGTTGTTTCTTGGAGACACTGAGGGCTCCCTTAGGCAGGTAATGGACACGATGGAGAGGTTCGGTAACCTGTCAGGGTTAGTGGTGAACTGGAGGAAATCGGCACTCTTGCCAATAGATATCCCTAATAACTCCTCCACACTGGGATCCCCCCAATTGAAAGTGGTTGCAACAATACGGTACCTAGGTATAAACATGACAAAGGATCTCAATCAGTACATTGAAGATAACCTAGCTCCATTACTGGTTAAATTTAAGCGCAAAATATTTGGAACCGACTGCCCCTAACAGTAGCAGGTAGAGGCAACTTAATTAAGATGGTCTGGCTGCCCCAGCTACTGTATTTGTTACATAACTCACCGGTGTGGGTGAATAAAAAATGGTTTAAGAAAATTGACACACTATTTAGGGAATTGGTATGGAGGAGGGGTAAGGCTAGGATCAGCCTCCAGAGCTTACAGCTGCCAACTAAGGAGGGGGGAATGGCACTCCCGCATCCAAGGTGTTACTTCCTGGCGGCACAGCTGCAGCATATAAGCGGCGGAAGTGCAGATAGAGGGTTGTTGACTCTGGAGGCGCCACATAAGACAGTGGTGGAGGCATTGGAGGCAGATTCTTTCCCTGATAGTGGCCCCACAATTAGGATGATAACAAAGTTCTGGAAGGCAATAAAGAGCTTAATGGGATATGTTAGGTTCACAGAATATGCCCCCTTGTGGCATAACAGGAATTTACAGGAGGTGGTGGCCATGGGGGAGTTTAAAGAATGGGAGAGATGGGGCATAAATAGATTACCTCAGCTATATAAAGGGAACATATTAAAATCCTTTGAGGAACTTCAAAATGAAAATGGAATCCCGAGGCAAACTTTCTTTAGATACCTACAAATGAGATCTGCTTTGAATGCCCAGTTTGGGATACGTCCTCTAGTGTGGAGCGAGGCAGCATTGCTTCAGAAAGTGGTCAAATCTGGGAAAATAAAGGGTTTTATCTCAGAAATATATGTGCAACTGTGTAGTGAAAGCATCGTAAAGGCCAGAACACCTTGGTTGTAGGGAAGGATGGGAGGCGGACGTTGGGAAATTAACAGATGGACAATGGAGAAAAATATTGGAGACTGGGCAGGTGGTCTCAGTATCCCCTGCGCAGAGAGTTTCTCACTTAATGCTGGTACATAAAGCATATTATACCCCCAAAAAAATTATTTAGATTTGGACTAAGATTAGATGCTAAATGCCCTAGATGTGGTGAGGAGAGTGATCTGATACATATGGTCTGGAGATGTCCCAAGCTAGTCCGATACTGGACAGGGGTAGTAGAAGCCATTAATGGCAGGTGGGGGATACCCTTGGAAACAGAGGTCAGATTATGCATCCTTGGATATAGAGTATGGGGATCGGAGGAGGTAGCACTAAAAACAGCAGTCTTGAGGTGTCTGTATCAAGCACGAAAGCTGATCATGCAAAGATGGCAAACAGTCGCGCCCCCGACGGTTGATGAGTGGGCAAAAACAGTAAATGAGATAATTTGGAAGGAGAGAGCCCTATATATTAGAAGAGGGAACCTAAAAAAAATTTGAAAAGATGTGGAACCCCTGGTTGATAAGCATTGGTTGCAAGGAATAACTGGAAGGATGTGGGATCCTGGATGGGGTAGGAGGGGGGGGAGAGGTTAGGAAGAAGGGGTAGGTTAAAATAGATATTGATTAAATAATGGGCACTTATTGTTAAATTTGGGGATAGAGCAGGCTTGTTGGTATGGTAGTATGGTATATACAGATGTGGGGTATGTTGTCCTCTCTCCAGAGAATTTTGTTTATACGAATCCGGTGTTGTCATTACATGTCTGTTGGAAGGTATGTAAATTTTAAGTAATGTTAATAAGGAATATTTAAGAAAAAAAAAAACAATTTTTTTCACATGGTACGTGCCCTTATTTTTTTCTGCAAATGGTGATATATAGGTATGTGGGTATAGAGCAGCCATTTTTGGGGTGCCTTGAGGTTTCTTCAGGAGTGCCTTGGCAAAATGCCTAAAATTGCACCAAACAAGCCAACAGATGGATGAAGCCTGCCATTTAGTTACACAAAGTCACAGGTTTTCATTGTGCACCACTATGACCTTCTAGCCACCTAAGGCATAACAACCAACGACATTCCCCTGCCCCTCTCTGTCAGTGCTGGGGTCACATTAGCTGAGTGATGGAGAAAAACTGAGGAAGAAGAGAAACATTGGAATACTAGTCTGTACCAGTGTGCAAAAGCATATTGGAATTGGAAGAATAAAGCACCTCTAACATTGGGTGTCCTACATGTGTGAATGTTGATGTATTATGTAAAACTATTATGCCGCGTACACACGGTCGGACTTTTCGTCTACAAAAGTCCGACAGCCTGTCCGACAGACTTCCTGCGGACTTTCGGCGGACTTGCAGCAGACTTTCTAACGAACGGACTTGCCTACACACGACCACACAAAAGTCCGACGGATTCGTACGTGATGACGTACACCGGACTAAAATAAGGAAGTTCATAGCCAGTAGCCAATAGCTGCCCTAGCATGGGTTTTTGTCCGTCGGACTAGCACACAGACGAGCGGATTTCGGGGTCCGTCGTAGTTACGACGTAAAGATTTGAAGCATGTTTCAAATCTAAAGTCCGTCGGATTTGAGGCTGAAAAAGTCTGCTGAAAGTCCGGAGAAGCCCACACACGATCGGATTACCAGCCAGCTTTAGTCCGTCGGCGTCCGTTGGACTTTTGTAGACGAAAAGTCCGACCGTGTGTACGCGGCATTAGAATCATTTTTTTACAGTTTAGAATAGGGTGCCGCTTTGGGACTCTCCATAATTTTAGAGGGTGCCTTGACTGAAAAAAGGTTGAGAAACACTGGTATAGAGCATATGATTTGATATACTAGATAGGATTGATTTGTTTTTATTTGTATTTATATATACTGTATATCTGTATATATTTAACTGGTATACACTATGAGGAGCTCTCTATTCTTTCTTTAATATGTCAGTACCTGGATGGATACCTGGATGGATATATGATTGTGGATAGGGATGAGCCAAACACCCCCCTGTTTAGTTCGCACCAGAACTTGCGAACAGGCAAAAAATTTGTGCGAACACCGTTAAAGTCTATGGGACACGAACATGAATAATCAAAAGTGCTCATTTTAAAGGCTTATATGCAAGTTATTGTCATAAAAATTGTTTGGGGACCTGGGTCCTGCCCTAGGGGACATGGATCAGTGCAAAAAAAAAGTTTTAAAAATGGCCGTTTTTTCAGGAGCAATGATTTTAATAATGCTTAAAGTGAAAAAATAAAGGTGTAATATTCCTTTAAATTTCGTACCTGGGGGGTCTATAGTATGCAATTTAAAACTACTTGCGGCTATTAATGAATTGCCGATCCGACAATACACATAAAAGTTCATTGATAAAAACGGCATGGGAATTTTCCACAGGGGAACCCCGAACCAAAATTAAAAAAAAAAAATGACGTGGGGGGATCCCCCTAAGTTCCATACCAGGCCCTTCAGGTCTGGTATGGATATTAAGGGGAACCCTGGCCAAAATTTAAAAAAAAAAAAAAATGGCGTGGGGTCCCCCTCAAAATCTATACCAGACCCTTCAGGTCTGGTATGGATTTTAAGGGGAACTCCGCGCCAAATTAAAAAAAAAAGGCGTGGGGTCCCCCCAAAAATCCATACCAGACCCTTATCCGAGCACGCAACCTGGCAGGCCGCAGGAAATGAGGGGGGACGAGAGAGCGCCCCCCTCCTGAACAGTACCAGGCCACATGTCCTCAACATTGGGAGGGTGCTCTGGGGTAGCCCCCAAAACACCTTGTCCCCATGTTGATGTCGCAGGGCTATTCATGTCCCAATGGGAAGAGGAAGTGGTGTTTACAGATCCCCCGAAGAACTACGACTGTATAAAAGATACATCGATGACATTTTTATTATATGGGTAGGAGATCGTGATCTCCTAACCTCTTTTTTTCTCAAACTAAACAATAACATCAAAAACATCGTATTAACCTGGCAGATTGAGGAACAGTCCATTTCTTTCCTCGATCTAGAGATCTCACGTATTAACAATCAATACACCACTAAAACATTCTTTAAAAATGTCGATCGTAACAGTTATTTACCTCTAAGTAGTTGCCATCACAGTAACTGGCTATTTAACATCCCTAAAGGCCAGTTAATGCGACTAAGACGCAATTGTACTTTGGAAGAAGACTTTTATATGCAAGCCAGAATGATTGGAGAGAGATTTACCAGCAAAGGATACGATCAAGAGTTTATAAAAGATAAAATAGTAGAAGTCGGACAAATGCAAAGAAAAGAACTGCTTGAAGATAAAACACCCATGTGCCAGCAAGACCAGGTACCCCTGGCGTTTGATTACAACTTTCAACACAAAAAGATTGAAAGCATTATATCTCGCCATTGGCATATTCTAAAATCCGATACTGGCCTAAGAGAGGTACTACCAGATAGACCAAAGTTCATCTATAAAAGGGCACCCACCCTGAGAGATCGGCTAGTGAAAAGCGTGATTGATCCCCCCAAAAAACAATTTTCTTTCTTTACGGGTAAAGGGTTTTACCCTTGTAAACGCTGTTATGCCTGTACCCGCACCAAACGTCCGAATGAAAAAGTATTCTCTTTTAAATCAAACAGTAATGGCACCCAATATGATGTCAACGAGTTCATCGGGTGCAACACAGAGGGAGCGGTCTATGTATTGGAGTGCAGCTGTGGCCTCCAGTATGTGGGCCGCACCAAAAGGCTATTGAGAATCCGTATAAAGGAGCATGTGCAAAACATCCAAAAGGGTTTCGACAAACACAATGTGTCCAGGCATTTCGACAACTACCATAAAAGGGACCCCAGTCATTTGAAATTTTGGGGTATCGTACCCTACGCCAGACCATGGCGTGGGGGACACAAAGTAAGGATTTTGAGTCAACTCGAGTCCAAATGGATTTTTTCCATGGACACCCTTGTGCCGAAGGGACTCAACATCGAGTTTGACGTAAATTGTTTCCTTAGCGACTTTTAGGCTTCAACATTCTTCTTAGTGTTCTTCCTCGGTTAGTGGTTCCTTTCCTATCATCAAGTCAACCACTCTCTGTTTCTAGTTGCACTAGTTTACTAGATCACATTGGTTGTAATGTTATATATTTATACATATTTTTATATTTGTATTTTTGTACATTTTTATTATTCATTTAGTAGGTCTGTGACACGTCCCGAGCTCCAGCTTCCTCTTCTTTCTTTTTTCTTTTTTCTTGCATTGGGTCGGTTTTTCCGTCTTCCCCGTCGTGCTATTTTCATTCTTTATTCTTACTTTATCTTTTATTTTTATTTTATTATTTTTTCTTTTTATTTTCACTCACTTTTTTTTTTTTCTATTTTCACTTTACTTTATTTTTATTTTTATATTTATTTTTAATTTTTATTTTATTATTTTCATTTTCATTTTATTTTATTTTTATTTTTATTTGTATATGTAATTTTATATTTTTTTCATCATCTATATTTTTTTTTTCATTTTATATATTTTTTATTTAATTTTTATTAAGATCCATTTTTATTTTTGTTTTTGTTTTCCGCATACCTCACACGTTATGCATTTTCAGTACAATTCCATATATGTGATAGTGCGTCTTGGTAGGGCGTTGCATTGTGGTTTTTATTTTTCGGTTTCTAAAATCTAGTTTGAGATTATGTTCTAGCTGATCTGGTCTTTGGCTAAGTACATTCTTTCCAACCTGACCTGTTAGAGCCATCCTGACAACAGGCAACAGCACTGTGTGCTATCCTTTGTATTGATGGGCTTTGAAAAAATGGCCGCCGGGCAGCCATTAACATTAGAGCGGGCTTCGGGAAAATGGCCGCCGTGCGCCCATTACAAGGGGACTATATATAAGCATTGGCTTTCTATCCCGTGTTAACCTCTGAAGAAGTCACGTGACGTGACGATATGCATTAGGATTGGAGCACGGGACGCTGCCACAGACAAACAACAGGAGACGAGCTCGGCGCTTGTAGTTACTACACACTGCAGCATTGTTTTAAATGTAAGTTGATTGGACTTGTTTTATTAAATAAATATACCTTTTATATGGGATCACGCTATGTGCGTCTCTTTCCTCCTCACACTGTACATCACTACTCTACCTGACGAACACTGAGGAGAGAGGCACGGGGACATATTCCAGTTTCCAGGCACGGGGACAGATTCCAGATTGGTGACACTCCTGGAGGCATACGAGCTCGGCGCTCGTGGATTGATGCCCACACTCACTTCATGAAAGTGAGTGCAACCTCCCCCTGTGTGTGTCTTGCCGCCCCCTCCACTGTGGTCGTTGCAGAGTTATTTTACATGCTGTATACTTTTTATTTTTTATATTTCGCTTGGCATGTTCATCATTGTCACTGCCTGTATACACGGAACGTCTACACCTGCGGGTCATTTGCAACACAGGCTGTACACCTTACAGCTGTAAGGTAAGCGGCTTGCAAACACGGAGGTGTCCTCACTGAAGATCCCCCCTCCCTTCACGATTGGACTTGTTTTGTGTTTCTCATCACGTTTTTGTTTTTTGGACTGGATGATAGAACTAATATTCATGTTTGTCCTAGGGATTTGTCACTTGTAGTTCACCAGGATCTGGCACGTTTTTGCTAATGGGGCACTAGCCCACATATATTTTTCTTGCATTATATATATATATATATATATTTTTTTTTTGCATTGTGTCATTATTCATCCTATTTGTGTTAGTATATGCATTTTTGTTTTGCTATATTCAAGCAGTCACTGTTTCACGATTACCTTTATATATTAGGCTTTGTCTGCCCGCAACATGTCATGTTGATCAGCTACGTTGCACTGCACTGCATCCCCACCATGTTCTTTTAGCATGTAGGATCTATTCATGCATTGGCCCGTTTCTGCTTTTTTAGTTCACTTTGCCACTTTAGTCATCTTTGTAGCTTCCCTCACCCCCCCCCCCTTCATCACAGCGCAACTACCATCTTCCCCCACTTTTGTCCCATTTGTCCTGCCTTGGATCAGTACTTAGGTGTTGCAGCAGTGTCCTTTTAGCATAGCCCCCCCCCCCCTGACAGCGCAGGAGTTTCCACTTTCAAATTGTCAAAAACTGTCTCTTGTCATTTTTAACATTTTTGACACTTTTTTTGTGAAATGGTAGGGGTACTTTTGTAGGACGGCCAGGATCTGGGGGTCCCCTTGTTAAAGGGGGCTTACAGATTCCGATAAGCCCCCTGCCGCAGACCCCCACAACCACCGGGCAAGGGTTGTGGGGATGAGGCCCTTGTCCCCATCAACATGGGGACAAGGTGTTTTGGGGGCTACCCCAAAGCACCCTCCCAATGTTGAGGGCATGTGGCCTGGTACGGTTCAGGAGGGGGGGGGCTCTCCCATCCTCCCCTCATTTCCTGCGGCCTGCCAGGTTGCGTGCTCAAATAAGGGTCTGGTATTGATTTTTGGGGGGACCCCACGCCATTTTTTTTTTTAATTTTGGTGCGGGGTTCCCCTTAAAATCCATACCAGACCTGAAGGGTCTGGTATAGATTTTGAGGGGGGCCCCACGCCATTTTTTTTTTAAATTTTGGCCAGGGTTCCCCTTAATATCCATACCAGACCTGAAGGGCCTGGTATGGAATTTAGGGGGACCCCCCACGTCATTTTTTTTTTAAAATTTTGGTTCAGGCTTCCCCTGTGGGGAATTCCCATGCCGTTTTTATCAATGAACTTTTATGTGTATTGTCGGACCGGTAATTCATTAATAGCCGCAAGTAGTTTAAATGACTTTTTTTCCTTTGAAATGTTGTAGCACTGGTAGATTTCTAATCTACCGCTTATAGGTAAATTTAATGGATCATCTGTGCTATACATTGTTCAGGTTTAATCCAATGTTAGTTTAGCCTCTGTTCCAGCTTGGCTGTGTTGCGTGCAGTTCCACATTGAGCCTGTGGGTGTCGTTGTCATTATGGGTCAATGTTGAAAAGCAACAAGCACTTTATGAGTGCTCTTCTGTCCCGGAGATAACTCGGCGGAGGTGGTCCTCTGAGTTGCATTCTGGGAGAGGGTATTTATGGGGCAGACGCCATGTTTCGAGGAGCTTTTTGCCTCGTGGCCTAGAGTTATGTGTCAGTGAGCCCTATCTCGTAGCCCTTCGGCTTCGAGGGTTACTCCGCTGCAGCCATGCAGGTAGGCCCAGAAGCCTGTCTGGGGCCTGCTACTGCTGGGATGGTCCTGTGCTGTCTGTCCTGCGGGAAGAAGCTGGACAATTGAGAAGAATCCAGGGGAGGACCCGTCTTGGAAGGGACCATGCGGTGCGCTGGTCTGGAGAAGGGCCTGGTGACTCAATTGGAGGACGCATCCTAAATTACCCTACCGCACAAGTACTGCCGGGTCGGCTTAAAGGTTCTGGTACTGTGTTTGCTGTTCATCGAAAACTACTACATCCTGTGGCAGAGGATCGTATGAGTTTGTCCCACCAAAGTCTGTGGCAGAGACTTTTTGTTTGTGCTGCGTTCTGTCTGCTAGGTCAGTGAGAGAAACCTATCCGGGTGGGCAAAGATTTAATCCTAAGCTGAGGATACATCCATCCTAAAGATTTAAATTCCTTGACGCTACGCCAAGAAAAGGTATTTGAACACCCCTGCAACTCTCCTTCTACCTCTTTCCTGCTACTTCTTCCAGTTATCCCCATTAAAGCATTGAAAAAGTACTTAAGTGACTGGTGCCTACATTGCCTCGCAGTAAGCTCAACGGAGACCCCTAGACCCGGTGTTGGTGAAATTACAGGTAACAAGGTGATGGTAACAGCCCACTTTAAATCAGCAGTTCCACCGTGAGTTAGTGCTACATGTCATTTTGCTGTCAGACTGTTCTAAACACGGGAAACATGTGCCCCTTTACAGGCATACTATAGACACCCCCAGGTACAAAATTTAAAGGAATATTACACTTTTATTTTTTCACTTTAAGCATTATTAAAATCACTGCTCCCGAAAAAACGGCCGTTTTAAAACTTTTTTTTGCATTGATCCATGTCCCCTGGGGCAGGACCCAGGTCCCCAAACACTTTTTATGACAATACCATGCATATAAGCCTTTAAAATTAGCACTTTTGATTTCTCCCATAGACTTTTAAAGGGTGTTCCGCGGCTTTCGAAGTTGCCGCAAACACCCCAAATTGTTCGCTTTTCGGCAAACTGGCGAACAGCCGATGTTCAAGTCGAACATGAGTTCGACTCGAACTCGAAGCTCATCCCTAATTGTGGAGTTCCTTTGAAGCGTTCCCCAATATGGTTATGGTACCTCTTACCTGTTGATGATTACACTCAAGAAGATCTGCAGGTTGTTTTCTGAGCGTGTTTTGACCTTTCTATAACAAAAATTTCATATTGCTGGTCCTTTCTTTCCTACTCCTAGTCCTTCCCCTCTGACGCCAAACGATTTCAGCAAGTATCCCTAACATATTAAAGCCAAAGACGCTAAACTTGCCCTTACAATGACGCATCTGTCTCCTAAAAATGCCAAATACACAATTAAAATGATCTCCCTAAATTCCTGCGGTCTCAACATCCCAGAAAAACACTCCCAATTACTCCTCTCCATGCACAAAAGCAAAACAGACATTATCTTCCTACAGGAAACACATTTTAAAGCGTATTCCATCCCAAAACTTTCCAATGCACGCTACCAGACCTCCCTACATGCACCTAACTGTGAATCAAGGTCTAATGCCGCGTACACACGGTCGGACTTTTCGTCTACAAAAGTCCAACGGACGCCGACGGACTAAAGCTGGCTGGTAATCCGATCGTGTGTGGGCTTCTCCGGACTTTCAGCAGACTTTTTCAGCCTCAAATCCGACGGACTTTAGATTTGAAACATGCTTCAAATCTTTACGTCGTAACTACGACGGACCCCGAAATCCGCTCGTCTGTGTGCTAGTCCGACGGACAAAAACCCATGCTAGGGCAGCTATTGGCTACTGGCTATGAACTTCCTTATTTTAGTCCGGTGTACGTCATCACGTACGAATCCGTCGGACTTTTGTGTGGTCGTGTGTAGGCAAGTCCGTTCGTTAGAAAGTCTGCTGCAAGTCCGCCGAAAGTCCGCCGGAAGTCTGTCGGACAGGCTGTCGGACTTTTGTAGACGAAAAGTCCGACCGTGTGTACGCGGCATAAGGGGGGTCTCCATCCTATTTGCTAGACATTGTCCGTTTCAAGTCAAAGACACATGTTTAGATAAGGAAGGTTGTTACATCTTTGTGAAAGGCTCATTGCTAAGAAAACCTACCACCCTGGCAAATATCTATGCTCCAAACAAGTCCCTTTCTTCTTTGTGAAAGGCTCACAGCTCAGAAAACCTACCACCCTGGCAAATATCTATGCTCCAAACAAGTCCCTTTCTTCAGATCAACACTACAAATACTCTCAGCCTTCAAGGAAGGTCTTGGTGGAGACTTTAATGTCCCCCTCAACCCCCTACATGACACATCATCTGGAACTTCCACTATGCCATACAAAGCACTATGTGCAATTAAAAACACAACTTCAAGAGCTTGTGTTACACGAATCCTGGCCTATGCTATACCCTAAAGTAAAAGACTACACATTTTACTCAGCCCCACACAACCACTTTTCCAGACTTGACTACCTATTCATCTCACAAAGAGACCTACTGATGCTTGCTGCAGCCACCATAGACCCCATATACTTATCTGATCATCATCCTTTCTCCTTGTCCATAGAATTCTCAGACAGTCCATCTTGATCCTCGATATAGCACCTGAAGTGAACAGACTTCTCCTCCAATATTTCCGAGAGAATAATTCTCTGGACATATCGCCAATGCTGAGGTGGGAGGCACACAAATGCACCATTAGAGAAGAATTGCAATCTCTGCTAAACGCGAACAGAAAGACAGTTATACAGTAATGAACTGATGACCCGTATTCACAGGTTAGAATGAGGACATAAATCTATCCAAGCAGCACCCTCCCTTCATGGCTTGTCCAAACCAGGGGAAATGCAATTATATATTGGCCCAAAAAATATTCTATGAATACGGAAATAAATTTGGAAAGTTTCTGGCAAGATCCCTCTGATCGATAAAAGCACCCATGACAGTTCACTCTCTCACCGACTCAGCGGGAAGTAAAATTGTATCCAACAGTGAGATAGGGGATCAATTTGTTAAATATTATACTCACCTTTCTAACCTAAACCCTGTTGACCCACTGACAGAAGATACTACTAGAACACAAATGATCAAAGACTTCCTCACAAAATATAGCCCCAAACTCCTGTCCAATTTGGAAGCAAAAGCACTGGATCACCCTCTCTCTTCTGAGAAGGTAGACATGGTACTCAAACAGAGGTAACCTTTTTGCACACCTCCACACGGCTCCACTGACACCAGCAGTGGCCTCCTCTATCGCGCTCACATTTAATTTCACATACACTTCCACGCTTCTCTCTTGTTTTGGGCCTCTTCTCATACACTGACACTCACTCACACATTGGTTCCATACCTAGTTTCTCCCTCTACACTCTCTCCACACCCCTCACACTCGACTTACTTCACCTATCTCCCTGTTTGTTTTCACAGTTTTCCTTCTACTCTCTTGGCCTCGTCACATGTCCTCGCCTGGCGACCCCTGTGGTGCTTTGGCTACTTTGTTAGCCATGGCCGACGGTCTCCTGGAGCGGGCTCTCTGCCTCAACCCCGGGGGAGATTTAGTGGACCCAGACCAACATTGCACTCTAATGTATGGGTCATTACCGACCTATGCATTATCTGTGAGTATATTAACAACTTGCATCCCCGTAGCTTATCTTCCCCATACCTCTGTTCCCACATTAACACACGTTTATTGTTTTAATGCAGCCCACTGCATCAGACTCCTGATGATTGGTTTCAAGCCAAGAAACGCGTAGAGTTAACAACTATTGATGCACATACTCATTTTATTGTACTATGTACTTTTTTCTGCAATTGTACAATCAGCATTTGAATTATGTCTGTAAATATACTATTTTTAATATGCTACATGGTGGCCTTAAACATGTTCCATTTATGACTGTATTTTGTTCTAAGATCTATGTTATTAAACTCTATACCATCATTATCTTGCAACATTTTCTGTGGGTAATATTAATATGTACAGGATCCACCCTAGACATCTCACTACAGCACTCTCCTTAATGTGGACACACTCACCAACATGCCTCATACAAAGTCCCGCCTTCATCCTCCATATATTTTTTCTGTATTCATTGGGATGGAGGCATGTTGATGCACTCTGATACAAGTAAGTGGACAGGTCACAACCCCATTTTATGGTACTCAAACAGTTGAAAGCCGGAAAGAGTCCTGGCCTGGATGCTTAAGCCACACTTTTTAAGAGCATTTAACTTCCTCTTGTCAGATAGTCCTCCACCCCGAGATCTCCTAACGGCACACATAACTGTGATCCCTAAACCGAACAAAGACCCTTTATTAGTCACTAATTATCAACCAATTTCCCTATTGAACGTAGACGTAAAAAATCTTTGCTAACCGCCTTCTACCCTTGTTGCCTCAACTTATTTCACTGGACTAAGTGTGCTTTCTACCAGGCAGAGAGGCAAGAGACAACACCATAAAAGCCATTAATATGCATAATCGGGGTAACATCAACACACCATTGTGTGTTTTTTTGTCACTAGATGTGGAGAAGGCATTTGATAGAGTGACCTGGGACTATATGTCTGAATCCCCCAAAACGATTGGCATACTTGAATGCATGTTACAATTTATTTTGGCCCTTTACTCATCCCCAACTGCCAAGGTCTGTGTCAATGACCACCTATCGAATGCCTTCTTGATAACAAACGTTACACGCCAAAGTTGTCTTCTTTCTCCATTAATATTCATCCTCCCCCTAGAACCGCTACTTCAACGCCTTAGATCTAACCCAGATATCAAAGGTGTCTCGATCTCCAAGACTACATATAAGCTAGCCGCTTTCGCAGACGACATCCTCTTATTTCTGACAGAGCCACATATTACGCTACCCAACTTACGCAAAGACTTCGCCACATTTAACACCTTGACTAGCCTACAAATAAACTTCTCGAAACCAGAAGTATTGAATATCTCCCTACAGAATGAGACACTGGAGCAATGTCAAACAAACTTCCCATTCCGATGGAGTCGCGAGTCGATCATTTATCTTAGAATCCAATTACCCTCTAAATGATCTGATTTGTACATGAAAAATTACCTCCCGATCCTTCAAACCATTCAGAATGATTTGAAGTCCTGGTCAGCGGGCCTTTTCTCGTGGTTTGGTAGAGCGTCGATAATAAAAAATGAACATCTTCCCGAGAATATTATACATACTGCAAATGGTTCCCATAAAACCCCCACAGGCCTTTTATTCTTCGTACCACAAAGCCTGTATGGAATTTGTGTGGGGTAAATCATGCCCTAGACTAAGTTATCAGAGGCTAGCTCTACCCAAGTTAAAAGGTGGCATAGGCCTATGTTACTTCTATACATCTCACGTTGGGATGATACATCATCTGACAAGGCAGGCTGTAATACATGCTTTTGCCCTACCTGCTCTGGGGGCGCTACTGACACACACAGCTCTGCACTTTCAGCTTTTGCAGGCTGAATTAACCCCTTGATAACTGGGTTACATTTAGCGTTGTTGGGCTCTCCCTTTGTTCCATCAGACTTGTACCAGTGTTGTCCTGGACAAGCTCCAGCTTCAAAGCACGGAGACCCTCTGAGACACCCATGGACAAACTGGTGCTTCTGCCTCTCATGGGAGATATCCTACTCCCATCATTGGTAGTGACCACATTACCAACATTCTAAGACACACATTTTTCAATGTCATTATCACAACTAACATTACATTTATCAACATCACCAGAGTCATTCTGATGCATAGACATAATTATATCTTTTGTGGGTTGTCTCATTACCAATACTCTCAGACACACATATTTCAATGTCATTATCACAACTAACATTACATTTATCAACATCATAAGGGTCATTCTGATGCATAGACATAACTGTAGCTTTTGTGGGCTGTCTCTGTCTATTACCCATCACAGCCTGTAAGCCACACCTCACAGCACCCTTTATCTTTCAAGGGAAGCTTTGCTAAAGTCCCAACTTATCTCCACTACTTACTACTTATCTTTCAAGGGGAACTCTTTGCTCCTTGGGCAGCTCTGTTTATTAAATAAAAAAACAAAACAAAAGTCCACTCAGAAATCCCACGCAGAGGGTTAAACGTCATTCAGACATACCTGAAAATGCTATCCCATCTGGCTACTCTTCAGCAAAACTGATGCTATAGGTACTGGTCCCTCAGACCACCAGCTCTTCCAGGCCCACAGTCTTGGGTGCACACAGCTTTGGGCTCCTTAAATACACACAGCTTCAAGCCCTTCAATGCACACAGCTTCTGGCTCCTTGGACGCACACAGCGTCTATCCTCACACAGAGATTCTCTCAATAGCAGCCACTGCTCCAAATCCACCTTCCTCCAACCTTCTACTTTTACCAGCCCCTCCTTATATGGGCTGTGTGCACCTGGGCACACACCCTGCTGGCTATCCTCAAGACCCGGACACAGGGTTGGAGATCCCGTCCCACCCAAAACTCTTAGGGAGCTCCAGACTACAGAGTCCCATCCGGAACTAGCAAAACCTGGAGAAAACTGCCAGAGCAGTTTTCTCCATTTCGAATCTACCCTCTGCAGTCTTGCAATCCGCAGATACGCAAACTCTGTGTCCCTTTTACATCCAATTTCATAGGTACAGAGCCTTGCTCTGCCACAGCATGTATTACAGAAATGTAACACATATTTCTTGTTGTTTTTTTTTTGCCCAAACATACACTTTAAGCTTGGTGTAGCACTGCTTCCACGGGAACTGCTGGAATACTTGTCCCTGGGCTTCCCACTGATTGTCCTACAGCCAGTTACACAGTATTTCACAAATCCAGGTGCACACACTCGTCCACTCGTTGTCTCCAATGACCAGTCTAGGGGATTTGCTTTTATGTTTTATTTGGAGAACTTGGGTAGGAGAAGGGAATTAGTAGGATACTCAAAATGAACTATGCACAGGTGATCTGCTGAAACATACAGGGTCTGTATGGAAGAATAAGTCACTCTATAGTAGAAAAGACTTTGTCACTAGACTCAAGTCTTCAAAACACTATCCAGTGTCTCCTTTAGCTCACACACCCAGTATGATGACTTTTAGGACCAGAGGGAGATGTCAGCAACACACACAGTCTCAAGGATTCCTTCAGGGTCTGTACTCACAAAATGTCCAGGGACAGCTGGTAGCCTCCTTACTTTCAAGCAACACTCTATACCAGTGACATCAGACCAGATCCATAGACTTCCTCCCTCAGTCAGCTTGCACAGGAACCCTGGGTTGTAGCTTGCAGGCTTCAGGCCTCAGATCTGTAATCTGAGGCCACATGGCCTTCCACGCTGGTCCCCACCTGAACCTCTCTCCTCAGAGGTGGGCTGGACTGTAACCCCAAGCCCATGTGCTCGTCAGACTTAAATACAGGTGCCCAGCATTCCTTGGGGCACATCCCCTTCTAATTGGCCAGGGCTGTATCTACATCCATGCTCTCATCTGTCAGGGTTTTCTCCCACTCTCCAATATGCCTTCTTGCTATTGGATCAGTGCAAAACATCAAGACAGCATGAGCCGCACGCAGAGCACACTGAGCAAACCTCACTAATCAATCACTGCTCTCTTTTAAGCAGACAGCACTAGGGATGAGCCGAACACCCCCCTGTTTGGTTCGCACCAGAACTTGCGAACAGGCAAAAAATTTGCTCGAACACGCAAACACCATTAAAGTCTATGGGACACGAACATGAATAATCAAAAGTGCTCATTTTAAAGGCTTATATGCAAGTTATTGTCATAAAAAGTGTTTGGGGACCTGGTCCTGCCCCAGGGGACAAGGATCAATGCAAAAAAAAGTTTTAAAAATGCCCGTTTTTTCGGGAGCAGTGATTTTAATAATGCTTAAAATGAAACAATAAAAGTGTAATATTCCTTTAAATTTCGTACCTGGGGGGTGTCTATAGTATGCCTGTAAATGGGGTACATGTTTCCCATGTTTAGAACAGTCTGACAGCAAAATGACATTTCAAAGGAAAAAAAGTCATTTAAAACTACTCGCTATTAATGAATTGCTGGTCCGATAATACACATAAAAGTTCATTAATAAAAACGGCATGGGAATTCCCCACAGGGGAACCCCGAACCAAAATTTTTTAAAAAAATGACATGGGGGTCCCCCTAGATTCCATACCAGGCCCTTCAGGTCTGGTATGGGTATTAAGGGGAACCCAGGCCAAAATTTTTTTTAAAAATGGCATGGGGTCCCCCTCAAAATCTATACCAGACCCTTCAGGTCTGGTATGGATTTTAAGGGGAACCCCGCGCCAAAATTAAAAAAAAATTGTTGTGGGGTCCCCCCAAAAGAGAGAGCGCCCCCCTCCTGAACCGTGCCAGGCCACATGCCCTCAACATTGGGAGGGTGCTTTGGGGTAGCCCCCCCAAAACACCTTGTCCCCATGTTGATGGGGACAAGGACCTCATCCCCCACAACCCTTGCCTGGTGCTTGTGGGGGTCTGCGGGCGGAGGGGTTATCGGAATCTGGAAGCCCCCTTTAACAAGGGGACCCCCAGATCCCGGCCCTCCCCCCTGTGTGAAATGGTAACGGGGTACAAGAGTACCCCTACCATTTCACAAAAAAACTGTCAAAAATGTTAAAAATGTCAAGAGACAGTTTTTGACAATTCCTTTATTTAAAGTCTTCTTCTTTCTTCTATATTCTTTCTTCTATCTTCTATCTTCCTGCGGTTTCTTCCTCCCTCTTCTTCTTCTTCTGGTTCTTCCTCCGGTGTTCTCCTCCGGCATCTCCTCCACGGCGTCTTCTTCTCTTCATCTTCTTTTGCGGGTCGCTCCGCATCCATGATGGCATGGAGGGAGGCTCCCGCTGTGTGATGCTTCTCCTCTTCTGACGGTTCTTTAAAAATGGAGGGTGGGGCCACCCGGTGACCCCACCCCCCTCTGACGCACAGGGACTTGACGGGGACTTCCCTGTGGCATTCCCCGTGATGTCAAATCTGCTGTGTTCAGTTTATATTGTGTCTGTGGTTCATTTAAAGGAATATACACAGGGGTGGACTGACCATTCGGGCACTCGGGCACTGCCCGAGGGCCCCATGCCACTAAGGGACCCCATCAGGGTTGCCAACCTCAATAAAACCAGGGACAGTATGTAAAAATCTGTGTTTTTTTTTAAATCCCAAGATTATAGCTGCTCCGCCTCTCCAGTACCCTTTCAGTGTGTGTATGTGTATTCTGTGTGTGTATACTGTGTGTGTATATTGTGTGTCTGTGTGTGTATACTGTATGTGTGTGTATACTGTGTGGCCCCATAATCTATTGCCTGGGGGCCCCATAATTTCCTATTGCCTGGGGGCCCCATAATCTCCTATTGCCCGGGGGTCCCATAATCTTCTCCTATTGCCAGGGGGCCCCACAATCTCCTATTGCCCAGGGGCCCCATGAGTTGTCAGTCCGCCCCTGAGTATACATCATGTCAAACTCAGACCCTAGAGTGGAAGGGCTAGGAAGTTCCCAGGGTCAGGGCAGCACAAGAGGACAAGCAATATCCAGCAGCCTTTTCCGGGGGTAGTGCTACATTTTTTCTACCTCTTCTGTGAATCCCTTCAGCTTCTCAGCCTTGTGTTTGCTCCATAGTTTGCTTGTTCTTTTACCTCTGTTCCTGCTCTCTTTTATACCCTCTATTTATCCTCAGTTTTATTTGCCTGCTTGTAGTCTCTCCTTGCCTGCCTTTGCCTTGTATTATACTATTGTACTTGACAGCTGCCAACCATACAAATCCAAATCCATCCCAAGGAGCTCTAAGACCAGGCATGCCCAAGTTCTGAACCTAGCAGTGTGCCTTTTATTCAGCTGTCTGTTTTGCCAGTCTTTACTTAGTTTTTTTGTTTTTTCAGCTTGCGCATATCATTTTTTAAGCAATCTAACAAGATTAAGAAGAGTCTTAATCTTCTTAGAGCTTCTAGTGATGAACCGCTGATTTCACCTAACCATCTCCACTGGTGTTTAAACATCAGCATTTTCTTATGCCCCGTAGACACAATCGGACTTTCTGACAACAAAACTGTGGATTTTTGTTCGAAGGATGTTGGCTCCAACTTGTCTTGCATACACACGGTCACACAAATGTTGGCCAACAATTACGAACGTAGTGACGTACAAGGCGTACGTGATATCTCCATTACGAATGCTAGTTTTACAAGGCTGAGCGCTTCCGGCTCGTACTTGATTCTGAGCACGTGTGGACTTTTGTCCAATGGACTTGTGTACACACGATCGGAAAGTCCGACAACAAACATTTGTTGTCGGAAAATTTGATAACCTGCTAGCCAACATTTGTTGACGGAAAGTCCGACAACAAATGTTCGATGGAGCATACACACGGTCGGACTTTCTGGCAACAAGCTCACATCCAACATTTGTTGTTGGAAAGTCCGATCATGTGTACGCAGCATTAGACTATAGTAGTCCATCCTAACATATCATAATCATGCCTATGCTTTCTGTCGCTGCTTTAGTAGGAATCTCCAACCTCTCCAAGAACAGCCAGCAGTCCCCCACTGGCCACACAAAATAGAATGAGTTTGTGCAGCAGCTTATGGTAATAATTCAGGATTAATATAAGGGTGGCCTTTCACAGTCACTGCACTTTGCACTTCCTTATTAAATATGTTCAGCAGTCTTGCATGCCTCGGTGATGAATGGGTTAATTTACTGATCTTTTGTCTGAGAGAAGAATTTCAATTTCAAAATAATTTGATTTCTGCTGTTTCGAACAGACCCAATTACAGAAGTAACTGTTGTAAAAGGTATGAAGTTATACGAGGACATCTTCCAGACTCTAGCAATCTGATTGCATTAAAGTCAAAATAACCATGCTATGTGAAATCAGAAAAGGCATCCTTCTAAGGAACATGTGTAACCTATAAAACAGTGCTGTAAATTATTTTACTTTTCAGGAGATGTACTCTCAATACTCCATTTTCATCCCACAATTCAAAAACATTCATGCTAGGTTAATTGGCATCTATCCAATTTTTCTATAGACTATTGCACCTGTATGACAGTGGTAAAGGTAGTCAAACGTAAGGCCCCTGGATAAGAATGATATTCTTTTTTTTTCTTTTTCTTGAAGGAATATGGGAAGACAGTAATTCTTAAGACATTTGGAAGATGGACATAGGCAAACAGAATAAAATGTTAAAGGACAGCCTATTATATTGCCTCTAACCCCCATGCCCCAGTTTTATGAGCATGCAGTACATACGGCCAACAAACAGAGCAGGTTAAAACCAATATCCCTCAATGCAATGGACTTCAAGAAAAAGATTTTAAGGTAAGTCCAAAAATCCTATTTTCTTTATTGTACATCAAGTTAGACAGGAATATAGTAATTCTTAGACATGTGGGGTGTTCAAAGGCAATCTAACTGAATAGTGGGCAACAGATATTGAGAGATCCGAAGGATGTGGAAATCCTACTAGAAAGTCCAAAGGAATAATTGCCTAAAGATGGGATATAAGAAAAAAGAGGATCTGTATGTAAATTATGAATATAAGGAGGGATACCAAGAAAAATATGGTGTTCCAGAGCAGGTTGGGTAACACTACTAGCGGGGAGACTGTTATAAGAAAGAATGATAGACTGGAAAGCTGGACATACTATTATAAAGCATCTCTAGTTTACATGGTTGGTGAGTGTGCATTTCTCACACACTGTTTGCGGTTGAGCATGGCTTAAAGAAAATTAATTAAGTCACTTATCTTTGAATCACGGTGATTGGACCGTTCTGTGAAGATTGTGTCACTTTTTTTTATGAAATGTTTATTTCTTTGGACTGTGATTTATATTGATCATCACACTATATGAAACATAATTTTGCTTTTTATGGTATACAATTTGTCTTTTTGAGTTAGCGCCATACCTTTCATATCTTTTTGGTGTTATTTGTAAGGTGGTCTCTTACATTTTCAAAGGGGGCAGCTGCACTCATTTTTACCTTTACACATTTTTTATACTGACGTCACTACTTATCACTTGTTTTGAAATTTATTGGAGTCAACTTAAAGAAAGTATAAAGAGGGAGAGAGAGCTCACATCAAAGAGTAATGGGATTTTAAAGGGAGGTGATGTGTCTGTTTGAAGGTGAGCAATACCACAACGGTTGATATAAAAATATAAATTTTTTTGAACAAACACATGTAAAATATACAATAAATGATCAGTCAAGTTACATGATACGACCGTAGAGAGACTTTCTCTATGAAATCAGTTGTAAGCAGCCAACATGTTTCGCATATTTGCTTCATCAGGGCATTACAAGCATTACAGATTTCATCTGGTCTATTACAGACAAGAGGACCACTGAGAACACATCACTAACAGCCAAATATCTCTGTATGAACCACCTGGTGCTAATTAACCCATGGATGCCAGGTCCAAATGGGTCACGGCGGTAGGAGAACTGGACCGTGTTAAAGGTAAATGATGATCTTATAGTTAGTATGAGTAAGTGTATCAAAGTCCTCTGAGGTAAGGCAGCGATCTGGGAATGATAGCACCGCTGCGGAGTTAGAGATGCGTCTGTTGACTGGAGTCAACTTAAAGACTGAGTCATATAGAGATTCTCTAATGACCTGTAATGGTGTCAGTTCCATAGAACTAGATGCAAGAATAGGAAAATGGATACTTCTAAATAGAAAAGGTTTCCAGATGAAGGAGAGGGGAGGGAAGAATTTCCATCCTATCCAGAAATTATCATTAATTATCATTAGGTTTGTTGGATAAAGAACTATCAACTGTGCATAGTCCACAATTTGCATGTTTTTAACCAATTAAGGACTGGAAGGATTTGCCCCCTTAATGACCAGGCCAATTTTTGCGATACAGTACTGCGTCACTTTAACTGACAATTGTGCGGTCGTGCGACGCTGTACCTAAACAAAATTTATGTCCTTTTTTTTCCCACAAATAGAGCTTTCTTTTGGTGGTATTTGATCACCTCTGCGGTTTTATTTTTTGCGCTATAAACAAAAACAATTTTGAAAAAAAAACCCAATATTTTTTACTTTTTGCTATAATAAATATCCCAAAAAGGCTGATATGTATTCTTTTACATATTTTTGTAAAAAAAAAACAAAAAACGCAATAAGCGTATATTGACTGGTTTGCGCAAAATTTATAGCTTCTACAAAATATGGGATATATTTATGGCATTTTTATTATTCATTTTTTTTTACTAGTAATGGCGGTGACCAGCAATTTTTAGCGGGACTGCGACATTGCGTCGGACAGATCGGACACTTTTGACAATTTATTGGGACCATTAACATTTATACAGCGCTATATAGAACTTTATAGAGCTAAAAATAGCCACTGATTACTGTATAAATGTCATTGGCAGGGAAGGGGTTAACACTAGGGGAGGAGGAGACCGATCACTGTTCATTATCAGTATGAACAGCAGATCCGTCTCCTTTCTCCTGACAAAATGAAGATTTGTATGTTTACATTGACAGATCTCCATTCTGTCTCTCTCAGGAGTGATTGCGGGTGCCCGGCTGATCGCCGCGCTGCACGTCCCCACAGGCGAGCGAGAGCGGCCATTCTGGGATGCCGTCATATGACGGCATCTCAGAACGAGAGCCGCACAGCCCCGCCGTCATTTGACGGTGGGCGGGAGGCAAGCAGTTAAAGGGCTCTGGGAATGTGTGGTTTTGTATGCAAAGTGTTTTTTCTGCATTTTATTAACTTTTATGACAATGCAGTGTGGTACTGCGAAAAAGTAGCTCTGTGTCTGTTTTGACACTGGCCAATTTGTACGAAGTTGAGAGATTCAGCTTTATTTTTTAAAAGTAACTTATAGCTTCTAGATCTATTTTGGCTGCTATATCAACTGTTCAATTCAGGCCTATAAAAAAAAATACAGGTGTCAGCTAAAACTATCTAAAAAAGCTTTTTTCTCAGGTTGACTGGGGTGTTGCCTATTCACGTAAGCCAAGATAAATGTAGAAGGTAACAAAACATTTCAATCAAAATATTTCATGTCAGAATATGGTGTTGCTGATGATTTCTGTGAAAAGTGTACTGTAACACCACACACAGAATAAAGACATCTCCCAAACATGCAATTTAATTTTTTTTTTTTCTATGTTGCCCTTGACGTCCTAATAAAAGGACCCTCTTTCCACTGTATAGTATTTTACAATTTTCTTTTTTGCTTTGTTAAATGTCCCTCATGGCAGTGCCCAGTTCCCAATGCCTTCTTTTTTGGCAATAACTTGCCTATTAGCCTTTAAAATGACCATAATTTAGTATTCCAAATGATTAGTTGTTGAGTTCGACATTTCTGAAGTTCAAACAGGATTTGAGAAACCCCCACAAACTGAACCCAAACAGATTCACTCATTCCTAATTACCATTTTGATTGAACAATGCCAGGGTTTCTAACTTGAAATATTCATGTGAATAATTTCAACTAGATGGAAATGTGAAAATGTTAAATTATCAGTGTTGTTGCTAAGAACTCCAAGTGATCTTCTGACAAATGTCGTAATGTAATTTGCTATGTAATTTACTCAAATAGCGCAAATAACTACATAAGCAATTTTGACAGAATGCTCCTATTTTAGAATAATTTATGGAGCAGATAATGCTTTTGCATGAATTTTAAAACAGTAAACTGCAGTAAACATTTTCATATTGAACACAAAGAAAGATTCTACTGGTTTACTTTGTGGACTTCATGACCTTCCCAAATGAAAAAGTTATACAAGGGTGTAATGAAAATAAATGAAAGGAAAATGAAAGATAAATATGCTGCATCATAAACTGTTAATACAAATAGTGGTTTAAAGTTTAACTAAATACACAGATAACACTGTATATTATATAGATGTAGCACTACTCCCATAGGAGCCGCTGGTATATTGCCCAGGTCTTCCCCATATGTTTATGCCCCGCAGCCAGGCACACAAGCTTAGTCACATTTCTTCAATGACAATCTCGGGGTTTTGCTTTCGTTGTTTTTATTTTTGGATAACTTGGATAGGGTTGAGGGAATTGAGTGGGATACTCCAAAAACAAGAACTATGTACATCTTTAGGACTATGTATTCTTTCTGGAAAAAGCTGTAGTAAAGCTAGTAAACTAACAGGAGACTTAGCTTTGAAGTAGTAGTAGTAGTTAAACGTACATGGCTTTCTTTAGAGCCACAAGAGCAGAGTCCTTTTATAGAGGATTGGGCGGATTAAGCTCTTCGGGTCCCCTTTAACAGACCCACGGCTGATTCTATCTCCAGCAAAAAAAGGGTGTCAGCAGCCCAAAAGTCCCTAAGATCACTCAGAACCATCTGTACTCACACAAGGCCCAAGGGCAGCTGCCTGCCTCCTCCCAACTTCCAAGTAATGCCTATCTCCAGTGATACCAGACCAGATCTTCAGCAGACAACCCCTCAGTCAGCTCTATCTAGGGTCTCAGCATCCAGGCCCTCAGGTTACCCACCTGAGACCTCAGAGACAGCAAGCATGGGACAGCACTGCCCTGAAGGGCAGCAAGCCCTCCAGGCTGGACTGATCCTTTCCAGGAAAAGACTCTGAGTCCCGTGTGCTCAGAGAATATGTACAATTACTCAGCATGCCATCTGGGCCCTGCTCTCTGGGATTGGTCAGGGCTGTATAAATAATATAATATATTCATGCTGCCATCTGCATAGCTACACACCTATGATCCAGAAAGTTCTCACAGTGGCTGCCGTGGGCAGGACACAGGCTACCTTGACGTCTTCTTGGCAAGAGTCCACATCCTCCCTTGGGCATTCTACTGCATAGCAGGACAGAGCATCAGCATGACTGTTAAGCTTCGCAGACCTGTAGTGAATCTTATATTTGAACCGTGCCAGGCAGGTGACCCAATTTTGCTTCAACACTTCCAGCTTGGCAATGTCCAAGTAGGTGAGGGGGTTGTCCATTAACCGGTTCCCGACCGACGCACGCCGATGTACGTCAGCAGAATGGTACGGCTGGGCAAATGGGTATACCTGTACGTTTATTTGAATTCACCGCCGTGCCATTGCGTGCGCGCCGCCCGTGAGTCGAGTCGCGGGTCCCGCGGACTCGATCGCCGCGGGGATACCCGCGATCACCTCACGGAGAGGATGAACGGGGAGATGCTGATGTAAACAGCATCTCCCCCTTCTGCCTAGTGACAAGTGTCACTCGATCTCTGCTCCCTGTCATTGGGAGCAGAGATCAATGACGTCACACACCAGCCCATCCCCCTGACAGTTAGAAATCACTCCCCTAGGACACACTTAACCCCTCCCCGCCCCCTAGTGGTTAACCCCTTCACTGCCAGTGTCATTTAGTAATCAATGCATTTTTAATCGCACTGATCGCTGTATAAATGACAATGGTCCCAAAAATGTGTCAAAAATGTCCGACATGTCCGCCATAACGTCGCAGTTACAAAAAAAATTGCTGATCGCCGCCATTTCTAGTAAAAAAAAAAATTTTAATAAAAATACTATAAAACTATCCCCTATTTAGTAAACGTTATAACTTTTGCGCAAACCAATCAATCAACGCTTATTGCGATTCTTTTTTACCAAAAATATGTAGAAGAATACGATCGGCCTAAACTGAGGGAAAAAAATGTTTTTTTATATATTTTTGGGGGATATTTATTATAGCAAAATGTAAAAAATAATGGGTTTTTTTCAAAATTGACGCTCTTATATTGTTTATAGCGCAAAAAATAAAAAATTGGGTGGCACAGTGGTGTAGTGGTAGCACTCTCGCCTAGCAGTAAGAAGGGTCGCTGGTTCGAATCCCAACCACGACACTACCTGCCTGGAGTTTGCATGTTCTCCCTGTGCCTGCGTGGGTTTCCTCCGGGTACTCCGGTTTCCTCCCACACTCCAAAGACATGCTGGTAGGTTAATTGGATCCTGTCTAAATTGTCCCTAGTATGTATGAATGTGAGTTAGGGACCTTAGATTATAAGCTCCTTGAGGGTAGGGACTGATGTGAATGTACAATGTATATGTAAAGCGCTGCGTAAATTGACGGCGCTATATAAGTACCTGAAATAAATAAATAAATAAATAAAATCGCAGAGGCGATCAAATACCACCAAAAGAAAGCTCTATTTGTGGGGAAAAAAAGGACATCAATTTTGTTTGGGAGCCACGTCGCACGCCTGCGCAATTGTCAGTTAAAGCGACGCAGTGCCGAATCGCAAAAAACGCTCTGGTCAGGAAGGGGGTAAAATCTTCCAGGGCTGAAGCGGTTAAGACCCCTATGTCTGCCCCTGTGAGGTACTCCATTAACTTTTTGTTGATGGCCCACACCAAAGCCAGTAACTCAAATTTGAAGCAGCTGTAATTATAGGGGTTCTTCTCTATAAGCCGTAGTAGGCGATCACTTGTTCGCAGCCCTCTTGTACCTGGCCAGTACAGCTCCCAGGTCTTGTAAACTCCCATCTGTATACAGCTGGAAGGGCTTTGAATAGTCTGCATAGGCCAATAAAGGTGCCAAGGTCAGTTTTTTGTTTAAGCATCTCAAAGGCCTGTTGTTGGGCATAATGCCACTGTGCTTAGATGGGAGGTGAAAAACTTATTTTCTTCTGGGTGGCGTGAAAGCTCAGCAGGTGGGTAAGTGGGGCGGCTATAAGTGCAAACTTAGAGATAAACACTCAGTAGTAGCACACTAGTTCCAGAAAGGAGCATAGCTCAGTAACAGTTTTCGGAGGATGTCAGTTCTGCACAGCCTGTACCTTAGCCGGGTCTGGGGAAACGCCTCCAGCTTCTACAATATGCCCCAAATACAATATGCCCCATCCTTTGTCTCATTAAGCAGCATTTACTGGGTTTAAGTTTAAACTCATATTGTGTCAGTCAGGTGGACACCAGGTTCAGGTGCTTGATGTGATCTTGGAGCAAAAGATAATATCACCCAAGTAGACTAGCACAGTTTCAAAGATGAAGCCCCCCAGGCATGTCTCCATGAGGCACTGTAACGTGCTAGGGGCAGTGCTCAGACCAAAGGGCATTCGTTGGTTAAAGTGATTTTAAAGGCTTATTTTAAAAAAAATAATAAACATGTCATACTCACCTGCTCTGTGAAATGATTTTGCACAGAGCAGCCCAGATCCTCCTCTTCAGCCCCCGTTGGTGCTCCTGGCCCCTCTCCCTCCTCATTGGCTCACTGCCTATGATTGACAGCAGAGGGAGCCAATCGCTAACTCACAGTTCAACTTACCTGTCTGGTTGTTAAACAGGTAAGACAAGCTTCATAAATTCTGCACTTTGAGCGGTTGTACAGAAGACTACAGATAGACCGGTACAACTTATGTAGGAGAATTTGTTTCATCTCTGTGTGCACCTGAGGTCCGTCATTTCACTGGGTATATATAAGGGTTTACAACGACTTTAAGCTTTATAGATACATTCAATAAACTGATATTTTATTTATGGAGGCAGGGCCGGTACAAGGGGGGGGCGGAAGGGACGGGTGCCCTGGGCGGAACAAATTACCATGGGAAGGGGGGGCGCAGTGCTGGCAGTGTGCTGCTAAAAATGTTTTGGGCATACTGTGATTGCCGCCACCTGGCCGTGCTACAATCCCGCACAGCTGCCTGCAAGGATGTGCCGGGTGCGCACCTGCACCCGACACAAGAATAGGACCCGGTCTTCCCTTCTCTGTCAGGCGGAGCCGTGGAGTGATCTCCGCCCAACAGGCACTTCCGACTCCTGGCGTGACGTCACTGGGAGGCGGGAAGAGAGAGAGAGAGAGAGAGAGAGAGGACCATAGAGAGCTGCCGGGCACCGCAGTGAGTGCGACCCAGAGGAGGAATCAACCAGGCAGTGCATCCATAGTAAGCAGATGAACATGTACTGTACAGATGAACTGGCTAACTCTGGGGAGAGGGGAGAGGTGATAATGGTATCAGTAATATGCAGCATGCAGGGGGTTATTGTGTTGCCACTGGTCACTAATGCATTAGTGACAAGTGTCAGTTAACCCCTTTGTGCTGCATTATTGGCACAAGTTTCAGTGTTCATTAACCCCTTTATGCTGCAGCATAGCACTGACACTTGTGTTACTAATGCAGCACAAAGGGGTTAACTGACACTTGTCACTAATGCATTAGTGACCAGTGGCAACACATTAACCCCCTTCATGCTGCATATTACTGATACAATTGGTAATTAACCACTTCGGATGGACTTTGGCGTTTTCAAAACCGCACGTGCCTGATCCCGCCAGGAAGCTGACACTGCCCAGCGCTAATCACAGGCAGTGAGATATTTCCCGATCTGCGGCTGCACAGATTGGGAAATGTCTCACTGCCTGTGATTGGTGCTGTGTCAGCTTCCTGGTGGGATCAGGTACATGAGGTTGCATAAATACACTGCGACGGGGCTGCAGCTATAGTAACCGCAGTGTACCCGTACATCGCTACCTGTTTCAGGAGTCTGCCCTCACCCAACTCCCCTGTGATTGTACACAGCGAGAATCTGTCAGCAGGTCTCAGCCAATGATTCATGGCCAGGACCTGCTGATACTGAGTGTTGTCATTTTCTAAACTGGCACTGATGCTGGGCGATATAATTCCAGAAACTGGGACTGATGCTGGTGGTCATTATTACTAGCTTGCCGACCGTATCACATGTACGGTGACTCTGCTGCACTGGATCCTGTACCAGGTACATAATCCAGCCCTCCCAGGTAAGGGGCACACGCGAGCGCCACCGGTGACCCGGCTGTGCTGTGTGGGTGCTGGTCAACGGATGACCACCGGCACCCACCAATCTTTGGAAAGACACACAGGGCAGACCTGTGCCTATGTAAACAAGGCAGAGCTCTGTCCTGTCAGCTGGGAAGCTAAGCTGTGTTTTTTCAAAGCACTTTAAGTACCTCTAATAAAATACATATATTTAAAATGTGTGAGTGAACTCTTATTCTATCGAATTAAACATAATTTAATTTGTATTGTTTTAAGTAATATTTTCCTGTTTTGAAATGACACTGACTCTTTCTTTATGGGGGGGGCGCAGTTTGCCATCTTCGCCCTGGCCTCCGGATGACCTTGTCCCAGCACTGTATGGAGGGGCTGAATCACATATTGTCCTGTTTTAATTTTAAGGGACTCAGTAACACAATCTCCCATCAGACATCCTTCCAAACCTTCACCCTTTCACTGCACAGAGACTCAGCCATCCTGCTGCAGCAAGTCTCACCATTCTTGTTGCACCTTCACGTAATATACAGCCAGGTCCATAAATATTGTGACATTGACACAATTCTAAACTTTTTTGGCTCTATACACCACCCCAATGGATTTGAAATTAAACTAACAAGTTGTGCTTTAACTGCAGACTTTCAGCTTTAACTTGAGGGTATTTACATCCAAATCAGGTGAACGGTGTAGGAATTACAACAGTTTGTATATGTGCCTCCCACTTTTTAAGGGACCAAATGTAATGGGACAGATTAACAATCATCCATCAAACTTTCACTTTTTAATACTTGGTTGCAAATCCTTTGCAGTCAATTACAGCCTGAAGTCTGGAACGCATAGACATCACCAGACGTTGGGTTTCATCCCTGGTGATGCTCTGCTAGGCCTCTACTGCAACTGTCTTCAGTTCCTGCTTGTTCTTGGGGCATTTTCCCTTCAGTTTTGTCTTCAGCAAGTGAAATGCATGCTCAATCGGATTCAGGTCAGGTGATTGACTTGGCCATTGCATAACATTCCACTTCTTTCCCTTAAAAAACTCTTTGACTGCTTTCACAGTATGCTTCAGGTCATTGTCCATCTGCACTGTGAAGCGCCGTCCAATGAGTTCTGAAGCATTTTGCTGAATATGAGCAGATAATATTGCCCAAAACACTTCAGAATTTATCCTGCTGCTTTTGTCAGCAGTCACATCATCAAAAAATACAAGAAAACCAGTTCCACTGGCAGCTATACGTGCCCACGCCATGACACTACCACCACCATGCTTCACTGATGAGGTGGTATGCTTTGGATCATGAGCAGTTCCTTTCCTTCTCCATACTCTTCTCTTCCCATCACTCTGGTATAAGTTGATCTTGGTCTCAACTGTCCATAGTATGTTGTTCCAGAACTGTGAAGGCTTTTTTAGATGTTGTTTGGCAAACTCTAATCTGGCCTTCCTGTTTTTGAGGCTCACCAATGGTTTACTTCTTGTAGTGAAGCCTCTGTATTCACTCTGGTGAAGTCTTCTCTTGATTGTTAACTTTGACACACATACACCTACCTCCTGGAGAGTGTTCTTGATCTGGCCAACTGTTGTGAAGGGTGTTTTCTTCACCAGGGAAAGAATTCTTCGGTTATCCTCCACAGTTGTTTTCCATGGTCTTCTGGGTCTTTTGGTGTTGCTGAGATCACCGGTGCGTTCTTTCTTTTTAAGGATATTCCAAACAGTTGATTTGGCCACACCTAATGTTTTTGATATCTCTCTGATGGGTTTGTTTTGTTTTTTCAGCCTAATGATGGCTTGCTTCACTGATAGTGACAGCTCTTTGGATCTCATATTGAGAGTTGACAGCAACAGATTCCAAATGCAAATAGCACACTTGAAATGAACTCTGGACCTTTTATCTGCTCCTTGTAAATGGGATAATGAGGGAATAACACACACCTGGCCATGGAACAGCTGAGCAGCCAATTGTCCCATTACTTTTGGTTCCTTAAAAAGTGGGAGGCACATATACAAACTGTTGTAATTCCTACACCTTTCATCTGATTTGGATGTAAATGCCCTCAAATTAAAGCTGAGAGTCTGCAGTTAAAGCACATCTTGTTCATTTCCTTTCAAATCCATTGTGATGGTATATAGAGGCAAAAAGATTAGAATTGTGTTGATGTCCCAATATTTATGGACCTGACTGTATATTTAAAAATCTATCAGGGATCTCCCTCTAAATGGTTAATGCAGACAGGTGGAGCTAGGAAACCCTGTGCAGAAAAATCATGTGGGAACCTGTGAAAGATTAGAAGCTAATGTGGGTTCATCCTGCTGACATCTACCAAACCCTGAATGATCAACTTTAGCACTGACCCTTTTTAAGAAATATCACCCTGCCAGGTAAATAGCACATATTTTCTATTTTTATATTTCAGACTGTGTTTATGCATAAAATAAACTAATCATAAATGGCACATGTATTAGGTAAAGATTCAATTAGAAGCTGTTTGCAATTACAATGATAATGCAAAAGAGACTTTTTTACACATAGAGGTCATAGTATATATTGCTTATTCATATGCAATATAATTTCTACTGCAGCTAAAAATATCATTTTCATGTTTTATGTTGCAGTCATGTCTATGAAACAGCTGCATGAAGCTGGTATATTTCCAAAACAAGTAATTGCATGGGTGTCATGTGCACATTATGGAAATAAACACTGAGTGATAATCACTTTAAACCATTGTACAAAATAAAACTTCCATATTGTGAACAAACAATCAATATCACAGCAGCTGAGCAGAAGATGTACTATGTTGCTTGGCAACAAGGTGACAATTGAGTCAAACCTGAAAATGAGATAAAGAGGATACATTGGATGTAGGTTAAGTTGCACTGAATGGTGGTTGCCATAGAAACCTGTGAAAATAAGCCTGCAAGTCTATAAATGAATGCTGCCTACTATTATTTTAAAAAGGAATCGAGTATATATACATATATCTAAAATACACATACACTGTATATACAAAATTTATGTATATATATATATATAGATATATATAGAGAGAGAGAGAGAGAGAGAGGGGGAGAGAGAGAGAGAGAGAGAATCATAAAAAAGTAATACAACCCATAGACATTGATGACTTTTTTGAACTGGCCAACAGTAATTCTACATTCAAGTGCCAACAGATAAAGATGCTATACTTGAATGAAAATACAAAGACAATTTGCCTTTATTGTTCAAAAATATTAATATAATCCGGTACTAAAACATAGTCGCGCTCTTGAGCGTCTGTGGCACAAGACTAAGTCTCTCAAAGACTTCAAAAAATACAAATCTGCCCTCCAAAAATACTATTTCCTCCACACTGCCAAGCAAACCTATTTTACAACTCTTATTAACACCTTTTCATCCAGTCCCCGTAAACTCTTCTCTACCTTCAACTCTCTACTTTGTCCTCCACCGCCTCCACCCACTGACTTACTCACTGCCCAGGAGATCGCTAATCACTTCAAAAACAAGATTGATACAATCCGTGATGAAATCTCCACTCTACAGGTATCTCCCCTAGCTAATGCCGCGTACACACGGTCGGACTTTTCGTCTACAAAAGTCCGACAGCCTGTCCGACAGACTTCCGACGTACCTTCGGCGGACTTGCGGCAGACTTTCTTACGAACGGACTTGCCTACACACGACCACACAAAAGTCCGACGGATTCGTACGTGATGACGTACACCGGACTAAAATAAGGAAGTTCATAGCCAGTAGCCAATAGCTGCCCTAGCATGGGTTTTTGTCCGTCGGACTAGCACACAGACGAGCGGATTTCGGGGTCCGTCGTACTTACGACGTAAAGATTTGAAGCATGTTTCAAATCTAAAGTCCGTCGGATTTGAGGCTAAAAAAGTCCGTTGAAAGTCCGGAGAAGCCCACACACGATCGGATTACCAGCCAGCTTTAGTCCGTCAGCGTCCGTTGGACTTTTGTAGACGAAAAGTCCGACCGTGTGTACGCGGCATAAGACCCCATGTCAACAGGTACAACTGACACTCCCCCTATTCAAATCTGCTACTACAGACGAAGTTGCTAAACTCCTTTCTATCGCCCACCTAACCACCTGTCCCCTGGACCCTATTCCCTCTCAAATGCTACGGTCGCCCTCTGACCCCATACTACACTCTCTAACCCACATCTTCAATCTCTTCCTCACCTCTGGCATCTTCCCCAATGCTCTAAAACATGCCCTGGTCACTCCCATACTTAAAAAGCCATCCTTGGACCCTACCAATCTTAACAACCTACACCCTATCTCCTTGCTCCCCTTTTCCTCTAAACTACTTGAGCGCCTGGTTTACGACCAACTGAGTGACCACCTCATTAAAAACAACCTTCTTGATCCCCTTGATGGATTTCGCCCTCAACACTCCACAGAAACTGCTCTTTTAAAACTCACAAATGACCTACTAACTGCAAAAACCAACGGACACTATTTTGTACTCCTACTTCTGGATCTTTCAGCTGCCTTTGACATGGTTGACCACCCCCTCCTCCTCAAAAAACTTTACTCCCTCGGTCTCCGTGACTGTGCTCTTCAGTGGCTCTCATCTCACCTATCCCAACACACATTCAGTGTCACTTACAATTCTACTTCCTCCACTCCTCTTCCCTTCTCTGTTGGGGTCCCCCAAGGTTCTGTTCTCGGACCTCTTTTATTTTCAATCTACACCTCTTCCCTGGGTCAGCTGATAGCCTCTCATGGCTTTCAATATAATTTCTATGCTGACGACACACAAATCTATCTCTCCACCCCTCAACTCACTCCATCAGTCTCCTCACGCATCACTAACTTACTAACCGACATATCTGTATGGATGTCACACCACTTCCTCAAACTCAACTTGGCCAAAACCAAGCTTATAATATTTCCTCCCCCATGTGCCTCTTCCCCTGACTTCTCTGTCAAGAGCAATGGCAAAACCATCCACCCGTCCCCACATGTCAGGGTGCTAGGTGTTATCCTGGACTCTGAACTCTCCTTTCGGCCCCACATCCAATCGCTTTCCAAAGCTTGCCGCCTCAACCTCCGCAACATCTCTAAACTACGTCCCTTTCTAACCAATGAAATCACAAAGCTCCTGATTCACTCCCTGGTTATCTCTCGCCTTGACTACTGCAACTCCCTCCTCGTTGGCTTACCTTTAAATAGACTATCCCCCTTCAGTCCATCATGAATGCTGCTGCCAGACTCATCCACTTTACAAACCGCTCAGTGTCTGCTACCCCTCTCTGCCAATCCCTCCACTGGCTACCACTCACCCAACGAATTAAATTCAAAATACTAACAATAAGTTACAAAGCCATCCACAACTCTGCCCCCAGCTACATCACTAGCCTAGTCTCAAAATACCAACCTAATCGCCACCTCCGTTCCTCCCAGGACCTCCTGCTCTCTAGCTCCCTCATCACCTCCTCCCATATCCGCCTCCATGACTTCTCCCGCGCCTCACCCATCCTCTGGAATTCACTACCCCAATCTGTCAGACTGTCTCCAAATTTATCCACCTTTAGGCGATCCCTGACAACTTTCCTCTTCAGAGAAGCCTATCCTGCCTCCATCTAACAACTGGACTATTTTCTCCATTAGCTCATCCCCCACAGCTATTACCCTTTTGTATAACTTGACCCTCCCTCCTAGATTGTAAGCTCTAACGAGCAGGGCCCTCTGATTCCTCCTGTGTTGAATTGTATTGTACTTGTATTGTCTGCCCTAATGTTGTAAAGCGCTGCGTAAACTGTCGGCGCTATATAAATCCTGTATAATAATAATAATAATAATAATAATAATACTGTGGAAAAGGTGCATATGCTATTGGCCCAGTTCAGCAGAAGTTACTTTTTGTAGGCATTTTGAATAACTTCCCACCAGTGAATCTGTGATATTTTTGCCCAATCCTCCATGCAAAATACCTTTAGTTGCAGGATGGAACTGCTCATTTCAAGTCCCACAAAATTTCAATATGAACTTTGGCTAGGTCAGTCTATAACCCTCTGTGTCTTCTTTTCAAGCAATTCCCTGTTGGACTTGCTAGTGCTCTCATTCCCCTGAAGCACACTTTTATATGTTGGAGAACTCATAGCTGACCTTGTGACTGAAAGCAGCCTAGACCCGGGGGAAACAAACCAACCCCAAACCAAAGCATTTCCATCACTATGTTTCACAGTTGGAATTTTGTTCTTTTCCAGAAATGCTGTCTTCAGTCTGCACCTGTTAGGCGTGTGTAAATGCTTCTGTTCTTTGATTGTTGCTGATCTCATTCCAGCATCCTGGCTTTGTTGTGATATGTTCTCTCTGCCTGTCCAGTGTGTCCACCTGCAAGGTGATTCATGTGGTCAGTCTCTGGGTGGAGATTAAACCTGCTTTAAGCTAGCCAAGCCTGCAGTCTCATGTTTGTGATAGCATGTGTAATATGTGTAATATGTGTTCCAGGCTCCCTGTTTGTCTGCCCTGCTCTGCTAGATTGGATTCCCTCGTTGACGACCACAAATTGGATATTGATTATTCTCTGAACCTTGCCTGCCTTGAACCTGGACTGTCATTGAACCACTCTGCCTGTCTTCCAATCGCAAGTACCTGTTTGCTTTGCTTAGTTCATACATGCCCTGTCTTGCCACACAGTTAATCCAGCTCTGAGCAATCCTCTTTTTGTTGTTCAGTGAGATAAAACTTGACAAACAGAGAAAAACTTTGCCAAATCCTCCCCCTTGCTGTGAGTGACAGGTGATTTACATATCTCGTGCACTAGCCTACTACATGCATTATTTTTTAATTCCCACCCCCACTCCTTTCTTCAGCAGCTCTGCAAGGATTGGCTGTTCCACACCTCAGCATGATTTGGCATTCTGAAGTCATGTGGTTACTTTCCTGTCTTTTCACTGGATGTTAGAGATCATAGCAGAAGTTCAGTGTAAGAAATACACAGGAGAAAATGCATATTGACAAGGGGAGTGTAGAGGTGGGCGGGGAGTCTACTGACATCACGACTCCACCCACTGAGGTCCAGACAACAGACCCACCCACAGAATCTGCAGCTTTTCGGGTCTCATAACAGACAGAGGGGAGACATTTGACAGGTAAAGATACATCTAGGTGGCATGTATATCCTTATAGATAACCCCTATGGCAGTAGTTTAGAATGGATGACATTGGGTTTACATCCACTTTAAGGGTAAGCGTGACAGCATCAAATAGTTATACTGGCCAAACAAGTATATCTTTGAGTTATCAGTCTAAAACACATTGTTCCAGAAGGCCTGGTTTTTGCCTGTTTGTTCCATGTCAGACTTTAGTTTCACTCTAATGTTCTTTTTTCCTGACACACCTCCAATGCAGGTTAAATTGGAGTAATCTCTTTCTGATTGTAGGAGCATGCACTTTGACACTAATGCCTTGTTTCCACTGAGCGGATCGGTTCGGGTCGGTACAGTTTGAATGGCCTAGAATGGTCCGGTCTATTCTGGTGAGCGTTTCCACTGCAAGTGGGACCACAAGGGGCCATACAGGGTTTAGAAAAAATGCCTCAGCATAGCACAGCAGAGGGTTTTCTGTCAGCCAATCAGTGGAATGTATCATAGCTCCGCCCTAACCGAACCCTTCCATTTTCTATGGCCCCACATTTGAAGCAGGACCCTGAATGGAACGGTTCGTTTGTATGGGCCGCTTTCATAATGCAAACACCCAAAATAGCGTACCGAACCGAACCAAACTGATCCGCTCAGTGGAAACGAGGCATAACTGTTGCAAGATTTACCTGCAGAGCCCAAAGTGTAATTTGGGGATTCTTGGAGACTTCTTTTAGCATTAAACCATAATTTCTTGGGCTAAATGTGCTGATCCCATCCCTGACAAATTTAGCAGTTGATTAAAATATATTTATATTTAATTTGCATATTATTTTTCTTACAGTGATTGATTTCAAATAATTAGAGAGCTCTGTGCACTGGAACCTAGAAAATGTAGTGCATGTAATTTGGTATCTGCAATACATTGCATTTGTAATATGCGTTTAGGGTGCCGTTACAAAATACATTGGCACCCCTAGCAGATCGCAAGAGCAGTGCATTTGAGTGTGGTGCAGAAAACGTGCATAGAATGTGCCTTTCCAACGCCATGATCTAGTGTGAACTGGCTCTAACGTTCCATCTGCACACTCCCTAAGGAGGTTGTACACTTGGAACACCTGATTCTGATTTAATTGATTTGGTAGTAAATGTAGGGGTGTACTTACTTTATTCCAAATGACAAATTAGCATTTTCATTAATTAGATTATAAGAATAACTACTCCATGTCAGTTTTATGATTTTATGTGTCATTTGTGCATATCGCCTTTATCTTTAGGCACTGTCTGAATAAAGATATAATGCCTATTTAAACATGTTGAAAAAGTCAACAATGTCCATGGTGTATACACATTTTAAAGTTGAATCCCCAGGCAACCAGCTAAATTTCGAACCAGACTCTGTAGCACATTGGAGGCTCCACACCAAGCCCCATCCCCCCCCCCATCCCTCCCTGTTTTTTGAATGGGCTGTAAAATTTTGGCCTCTGTGTACGTAACTGAGTTGAATATAATAGAAAGCAGATAGTGATATCCCCTCTCCATTATAAATTACCTACCCTTGTTCTGTCCCTCCCTCTCCCAGTCCACGCACGGATGGGAAAGGGATAGCAGAACAACATTTAGCCTAGGTTCACACATATGCATTGTGTTTTCGATCCGCTGTGGGTGTCAATATCAAGTTAACGACGCCCCAAACTAATCACAGATGCAGTGCTGTTTGCCTGCACTGGATTGCATCACATAAATGGTTTGGGCGGCACAGTGGTGTAGTGGGTAGCACTCTCGCCTAGCAGTAAGAAGGGTCACTGGTTCAAATCCCAACCACGACACTACCTGCCTGGAGTTTGCATGTTCTCCCTGTACCTGCGTGGGTTTCCTCCAGGTACTCTGGTTTCCTCCCACACTCCAAAGACATGCTTGTAGGTTAATTGGATTCTGTCTAAATTGTCCCTAGTATGTATGAATGTGAGTTAGGGACCTTAGATTGTAAGCTCCTTGAGGGTAGGGACTGATGTGAATGTACAATGTATATGTAAAGCGCTGCGTAAATTGACAGTGCTATATAAGTACCTTAAATAAATAAACAATAAAAATCATGTAAAGAAATTCCAGGACTTCACTAGACAAATATATCTTAAAATGTTTTTTTTTTTGGTGTATCTGCAGTCACGCATATATCAGGGTTCCCCTCGACTTCAGACTGGGTTTGATCTGCCCTGCAATGTGCAGAACTGCACAGTGTTAATTACCTATTCTTTGCAATAGAATTCTGTTGAACTATAGTATTGTCCAATCAAAATCAATATAGGAGGAATTCAAAAGAAAGGTTGTAAGGCTTATGGGCTGAAAAGGTAAAAAAAATTATTTCACTTACTGGGCTGAAAAGGTAACAAAATGTAGGCATCCATCAGTATACTAAGAAATGAATGCTGCTGCTGCTCCCAGGTAAGCCAGCATCACATCCACAATCAAGATGTAAACAGAGCGCAGCTTTGCCCAGCCAGAAGTGTATCGTAAAGAATATACAATGGCGTTAAGAAGTGTATGAATGTACCATCAGAGCCAAGTGTAACATTATCCCATGGTAATGCTCATAGAAAACCTAAAATCAATAGAGACTTTTAAGTTATTTGATAGATCTTATGACACTTATTAAATAATATATTTTTATTTCATGTTCATTAAAGTTATTACAAATCACTATTATAGATAAAATATACTGATCTCAGTAAGTATAGACCATATTAATGCCAATTATAAATAATCAGTTATTGAACCTTCATATTTGCCCAACTGTTTTTCATTTTTTTAGGCCACTCAGATACTAATTATAATAGCGAGTCACACTTACAAATGGGGTCTTTAGCGATTTGATGCAGGAGACCAAGCAGGGGTTCCTGGAAATAAGCTGTGGGAAAAAGCCTATTGAAAGCAATTGGGGGCTGAGAGCTCCCACAGCTATTCACTGCTGCTCACATGTAATTGCCCAAGCAGCGATTGCCTGTAAATGATCAGCCCTGGAAGCAGACAATGGAGCTTTCACCCACAGGTATTCGCCTGGAACCCCCCTTGGGTCTACCACATCTAATCACTAGCAGACATATTTACAAGTGTAAATCTGTAGTAGGAAGATCTAAAGCTCTCTATACATTTCTTGGACTAACATCCAACTTCTTCAGGAGGAACATTGGAGCTAAAAATGTAATTATGTGTTGCCAGTCACATGGGCAGCACCTACATATCCCAGCAAGGAAAAAACTGCAGAGAATGGTAGAAGACTCCATGCTTAAGCATGGATATGTCCCAGATAAAGGTGAAGAAATATAACTCTACTGTATAGGTAATTCCAGGGAAAAGGTATGTCAGCAGCTGCCAGCTCACAGATCACACACCTCTGTAGTTCTACTGTGCAAAAGTTTTTGGTATTTGTGAAAAATTGTGTAAATTAAGAATGCTTTCAGAAATAGGAGTGTTAAAAGTTTATTTATATTAATTAAGAAAATGAAAAGTAAATAAACCGAAGAGAAGTCTAGATCAAATCAATATTCAGTGTGACCACCCTTTGGCTTCAAAACAGCATCAATTCTTCTAAGTACACTTGCACACAGTTTTTGAAAGAAGTTGGCACATCTTGGAGACCCAATCACAGATATGTGGGTGTAGGCTGTCTCAAATTCTTCTTTCTCTAATCCCAGAAAGACTTGATGATGTTGAGATCAGGGCTCTGTGGGAACCAAACCATCACTTCCAGGCAGTGGCGGCCAGTGAAGTTTTAGGATGGAGGGGGGCCAGACGCCCTTCCTTTTTGACCCCTCCCACTTGGCAAAAATGGGCATGGTTTCAGCTACATAGTGGGCATGGCTTAAGTGGTGTGGCTCTAAGGGGATGAGGTTAGCACCTGAGATGAATGAGGGATGGAGGGAGAAGGAGAGACAGCAGGCCCAGATCTTACACAACAATATAAATATGTGTATTCTAGAAAGTTTAACAATCAGCAGATAAAGATACTTCAAACACCGGGTGTTAGCACTTCAATCATCCCAGCACCATGGTTGTTATGGTGTCAGGATGATTTAAGCGCATTATTTCTATTATTACATTGTAACATAAAATGAAATCATTCAACTCACCATAATGCAGAGTCAGTGGGAGCCCTGAGCGTGTCACCTGCCATGTTGCCTGCCACCAGATGCCATCAGGTGCCCCCAGTCGAGTCCGTCCTTACATCAGGTGCCCCCAGCGGAGTCCGTCCTTACATCAGGTGCCCCCTGCGGAGTCCGTCAGAAACCAGGAATCAGATCGAGACAGAAGTACAGGTAATCACACTTGTTTAATAATAATAAAAGGGTAAACAGAGTAAGCGTAGTCAATACATAGCCAGAGTTCAGTAACCAGATCGAGTAGTCAGCCAATGCCAATGTCAGAGAGCCAGAGATCAACGTAGTAGTACAGCAAGCAGGATCAGGAGCCAGAAGGGACATCAGCTGAGCAAGTCTTCAACAGGAACGCAGGAGAAAGTCTCTGAGATGTGACCAAAGGCGAAGGCAGAGATGAAGTGAGCTGGACAGCTTTAAGTAGCCAGGACTGACGAGCAGATCATCATCAGCTGAGTCACTGAGGAGAGAAAGGAGCTGGCAATTAGCCGACAGCTGAGTGGCCAGCTCAGAGAAGAGTACTGAACGTAAAAACAAGATCCATATACTGTTAAATCTTTTAGAAATTTTTAATGTGTCGACACATAATGATGACAAATGTTCTTTATAAATGAGGAAAGACAATGGTCTACAAATCTTAGGTGAATCTAACAGATTACCCTTTATTTGGAGACATCTGAAATCTTTGAAATCTTGGATTCCTGCTTTCCTTGAAATCAATATACTGAAAATAAAACAATTTTCCTTCAGACTGTACATCCTCAAGTCTCTCCTGATATGTTTTATCCCTCCTTACCCATCTCTGGACTCATTTTATCTTATCAATATCTTTTTGTAAGTGAGGTCTCCATAATTAGACATAGTATTCTAAACAAGTTCTAACTAAAGATACGAACACAGTGCAATGGTCACTAAAGATCTATATAGGGGAATCAGGACCTCCTTCCTTCTGCTGGTGATCCCTCTAGTGATGCATTCTAGAATTCTATTCACTTTTCTCCCTGTCTGGCCACACTGTAATACTCTGAACAATTTACCTTTTGTCTTGTTCTGTAGCCACAAGTTGTATATCTGCAGCATGAGAACTTTGGCATTACTGCCTCTGACTGCTAGTCTCCTGAGATGTGGAGTAAGATTTGGTAATGTCACTACTGTTCACCTTGCTGGAGTCTTTGACATGAGGTGGCAAATACCTGCCTCTACCAAGATGGTCACCTCCACATAAATGCACGGGGGTTGATTTACTAAAGGCAAAACTGCTGTTTATTTTCAATTGAAGTTGTACTTTGGAAGGACATTTTCCAAAGAGCTTAGTGAATGAGGTGAAGCACTGCTGACTTTCATCAACCATCCCTCACGTGCAAGTAAAAATGCAGTTTTTATTTTTCCTTGCATGTAATTAAGTGTTCTTTGCAAAGTGAATCTTTACCACATTAAGTAAACTAAGTGAGCATTCCTTTGCAAAGTGCAAATTCACTTTCAAAATAACTAGCCTAATTGCCTCTAGTAAATTGAATTTACAGTGCAAGGCATGGTAAGTCTGTCATAAGGAAGTAATCATTTGCACGGAGGCCAAAGGAAATACTGGTGACTAGTCTTTGGCTTCTGCTTCAGCCTCATTTAAGCACAAATTCCAGGTTTAAGTTATTTATTTATTACTTGTATTTTATATATCACCGACACTTTACGCAGCACTTTAAATATATATTGTACATTCACATCAGTCTCTGCCCTCAAGGAGCTTACATTGTAAGGTATCTAAATCACATTTATACACCCACATATTAAGGCCCATTTAGAGCAGAGCCAAATAATTTATCAGCATGTCTTTGGATTGTGGGAGAAAACTGACGTACCTGGAGGAAACCCACACAGACACAGGGAGAACATGCAAACTTTGTGCAAGTAGTGCTGTGGTTGGGATTCGAACCGACAACCCTAGTGCTGCCAGGCAGAAATGCTAATCCTTAAGAGTTTCTCTTTAAAGAGGAGGTTTACTGGAAAAAATTAAAAGTCAGTGACCACAAATACTGTAGCTGCTAACTTTTAATAAAAGTACACTTACCTGTCCAGGGATCCAGTGCCATCCTCACCCAAGCTAGTTTTTCATGGTGCTGGCATCCTAACTGTGGGCAGCTGGCTATGCTGCTTTCGACTTCACAGCCGGCTGCCCACTGCACATGAGTGAGCTATGCTGAGCTTTGTGATTGGTCCTGCAGTCTTCTGGGACCTATGACGTATTCCAGAAGACTGCGGGGAGGGGGGTGGGAACTTAGGCTCAGGTCGCCTAGGCACTCCAAGCAGAAGTGGAAGCAGGTACCTGACAAACCTGGGTACCCACTTCACCCCCCCCCCCCAAAAAAAAACTACATTATAAATGTCACGGGAAGGAGGACTTAAAGCAGAACTTTCCCTTTTGGGTGGAGTTCCGCTTTAAGTTTAAAGATATAGAATTACTGAATTTATTAACCACTAAACTACATCGGAAAACTACATCATATCCTAATGATCAGGTTTAATAAAAAAAATAATCTTTGCCTAAATCCTCAGAAAAAAACACATAAAAGGATGTTTAGACATAGTTCTGTGTCCTTTAATGAGCTATTGTTAAGGCACAGGTTGGAAATGCATTTTTATTAGGAAAAAAAGTTACAATAGCTAAAAATAGACGCAGCTGGGGAAAATGGGATACCGAAACTATACAACGGCAATATCAACAGAGGCAAAGGGAAACTTCCTATTAACAAAAAATAATGACAAACTAGCTAACGTGATACAGGAAAGGAAACAGATGCTTTGCTGATAAAATATGACTTGTGCGGACAGGAAACAGCGGCTTCGGAGGGGACAGAGAGTGGCCAGCTGCTTCCTCAACCAGATAAAATGTCAGCTTGGTAAATACATTTCATTCACAAGCTCACAGCTATAAAGGCATTTATTTGTATCCTTTTTAAAAACATAACAACTGAACAATTTACCAAGCAAAAAAAAAGAAAAAAGTTGGAGTGTTCAGAATAGTATTTCATGTTGTTCCCAAACTGTTAAAGATCATTAAATCGTCTCTGAGCTAGTACAATATAAAACCCAGAGGATGCTGATCAGGTCAGAACACTAAAAGGAGGCCTGTCACCAAAGAAATGCGAAGGCTGTCCTTGCTGATGTCTCCCTCTGAAAATGTCTATTAGCTGGCTGTTAAGTTGAAAATTTGAAGTCAAAGTATACTAAAAGCTTAAAAAAAAAAAATAGGCTTTCGCAATGATGTTGCACAGAAAGGTCCCTTACCTCCTCTCCTAGCAGCCCTCACCACCACTTTCCACTCCTCCCTCCTTTGAGTGCCTCCTTAGCAAGTTGGGTGCTCAGGAGGCACCCATGCGCATGCACTGCTAAAATAGGCTGTGTACATCTATAGACACACACAGCTCTGGCAGGTGACACCCCCCACTCCATTATTACAGGAGCCTGACTGACAGCAGCAGAAGCCTATGTCTCCTGTGAAAACAGGAAGTGAGAGGAGCGGTGCTGCATCTGGGACAGTGCTGGAGTGGTGACAGGAGTTAGGTAAGTTCTTAGGGTTTGGGGTGAGTGGAACAAGTAGTGGGAAGTTGTTAAAGTATTAAGTACCTTAAAGCAGAACTTTACCCATAACAACTTGATAAAAAATATTGTTCTTCAGCAAGGAACATACATTTCACGGTAATAATTATGCTACCAACATTAGTGTAAATTGCCTCCAGTATTGCTCCTTTTTCTTCTTACTGGAGGCTGCCATTTTGCAGCAGAGCAGAAGTAAATCATAAAGCATAAGTAAACCATTCAATTTAGTGGTTTCAAAAAACGGATACATTCCTGGAATGCCGGGATTGCTAACTGTCACATTTGCTTGTTTCCTCAACCAAACTGTCAAACCATCAAATGGCTGGTGTCATAACTGATCACATGTGCAGCACCATGGCAGTTGCAGATCAAACAGAAGCAGCTTCCTTGGCTGTAAAGGATAGGATCTTTAATTCTGCTTTAAGGCTGTCAGCAGATCGGCCTCTATAAATTTGGCAGTGCCTAAAAATGCAGAGCAACTGAGTATGGTCAGAGCAGGGTGAGACAGTGTATTACTGGATTTTAAACAGTATAGGCACTTATTTTTAATGTTTTACGTACAGTAGCTATACCTGCAAAAGGGGCCAGTCTGAGGTGATCTAGCAGGACTTAATTTTCTGACTAAAGTTCCACTACTACGTCATGGCTATCATGTTTTTTACATCATTTTTTGGAATCACGAATGGCGGAGCCATCCCCAGATGCTATGTCATGGCAACCATGTGTTTTATATTTTAATCTCTTTTTCAGAATCATGAATTGTTTTGTATAATCATGTTTATATCGAACCAGAGTATATTGGGTATACATAATAATATTTATTATACAGTTGTGCTCATAAGTTTACATACCCTGGCAGAATGTATGATTTCTTGGCCATTTTTCCGAGAATATGAATGATAACACAAAAGCATTTCTTTCACTCATGGTTAGTGTTTGGCTGAAACCATTTAATATCAATCAACTGTGTTTACTCTTTTTAAATAATAATGACAGCATAAACTACCCAAATGACCCTGATCAAAAGTGTACATACCCTGGTGATTTTGGCCTGATAACATGCACACAAGTTAACACAAAGGGGTTTGAATGGCTATTGAAGGTAACCATCCTCACCTGTGATCTGTTTGCTTGTAATTAGTGTGTGTATAAAAGGTCAAAGTATCCCACTTAAAATACGCCAACCAGCACAGAGAGAAGCCTCAAACCTTCTGGCACAAAGTCATGTGGAGTGATGAGACCAAAATTGAGCTTTTTGGCCACAACCATAAACACTTAATTTGGAGAGGAGTCACCAAGGCTGTGAAACACGGAGGTGGATCACTGATGTTTTGGGGATATGTGATCTACAAAGACACAGGAAATTTGGTCAAAGTTGATGGCAAGATGAATGCAGTGTGTTATAAAAAAATACTGGATGAACATTTGCATTCTTCAGCCAGGAAGCTGCGCATGGGACGTACTTGGACATTCCAACATAACAATGATCCAAAACACAAGGCCAAGTCGAGCTGTCATTGTCTACAGCAGAATAAAGTGAAGGTTCTCGACTGGCCATCTCAGTCTCCTGACCTCAATATCATTGAACACTCTGGGGAGATCTCAAACGTACAGTTCATGCAAGATAGCCCAAGAATTTACAGGAACTGGAAGCTTTTTGCCAAGAGGAATGGGCAGCTTTACCATCTGAGAAGATAAAGAGCCTCATCAACAAAAGACTTCAAGCTGTCATTGATGTTAAAGGGGGCAATACACAGTATTACACAGTATTAAGAACTGGGATATGTAACCGTTTGATCAGGGTCATTTGGGTAGTTTCTGTTGTGATTATGATTTAAAAAGAGTAAACACAGTTGAACCCCCAAAAAACTCAGAGAATAAAATGGCGGTTGTTGCAATACTTTCTGTCACACCGTATTTGCACAGCCGTCTTGCAAGCCCCCTCTTTTGGGAAAAAAAATACACTTTTTTAAATTAAAAAATAAGACAACAGTAAAGTTAGCCCAATTTTTTTTATATTGTGAAAGATGATGTTACACCGAGTAAATTGATACCCAACATGTCATGCTTTAAAATTGTGCCCGCTCGTGGAAAGGCGACAAACTTTTACCCTTAATAATCTCCATAGGCGACGTTTAAAAAAATTCTACAGGTTGCATGTTTTAAGTTACAGAGGAAGCCTAGGGCTAGAATTATTGTTTTTTCTCTAACGATCGCGATGATACCTGTGTGGTTTGAACACCCTTTTCATATACGGCGCTACTCACGTATGCATTCGCTTCTGTACGCGAGCTCGGTTGGACGGGGAGCGTTTTTATTTTTCTTATTTATTTTACCTTTTATTTTTTATTTTTACACTGTTCTTTAAAAAAAAAAAAAAAAAAAATTGTGTCACTTTTATTCCTATTACAAGGAATGTAAACATCCCTTGTAAAAGAAAAAAAGCATGACAGGACCTCTTAAATATGAGATCTGGGGTCAAAAAGGTGTGTTTAAGGTGATGTGCAGTGTTAGTTTTCCGCCACACATAGCGTTTTGCTTTTAAGCGAAAAAGTTCAATTTTGGTCTAATCTGACCAGAGCACCTTCTTCCACATGTTTGCTGTGTACCCCACATGGCTTCTCGCAAACTGCAAATGGGACTTCTTATGGCTTTTTTTCAACAATGGCTTTCTTCTTGCCACTCTTCCATAAACGCCAGATTTGTGGAGTGCACGACTAATAGTTGTCCTGTGGACAGATTCTCCCACTTGAGCTGTGGATCTCTGCAGCTCCTCCAGAGTTACCATGGGCCTCTTGGCTGCTTCTCTGATTAATGCTCTCCTTGCCCAGCCTGTCAGTTTAGGTGGATGGCCATGTCTTGGTAGGTTTGCAGTTCTGTCATACTCTTTCCATTTTCGGATGATGGATTGAACAGTGCTCCATGAGATGTTCAAAACTTGGGATATTTTTTTATAACCTAACCCTGCTTTAAACTTCTCCACAACTTTATCCCTGGCCCGTCTGGTGTGTTCCTTGGCCTTTGTAATGCTGTTTGTTCACTAAGGTTACCTAACAAACCTTGGAGGGCTTCACAGAACAGCTGTATTTATGCTGAGATTAAATTACACACAGGTGGACTCTATATACTAATTAGGTGACCTCTGAAGGCAATTGGTTCCACCAGATTTTAGTTAGGGGTATCAGAGTAAAGGTGGCTGAATACAAATTCACGCCACACTTTTCACATATGTATTTGTAAAAAATGTGAAAACCATTTTCCTTCCACTTCACAATTATGTGCCACTTTGTGTTGGTGTATCACATACAATCCCAATAAAATAAATTTACGTTTTTAGTTGTAACACGACAAAATGTGGTATGAATACTTTTTCAAGGCACTGTACATGCAAAATCTGTAACTGCAGAGACCTGTCCCAAAAAACCCAAAGGTTTTCAAGGGAAGGTTAAGTGAAGCATTACCCTGGAATTACTCAATGAACATTAAACAGCCATATAACACATATACCTTGATAAATGCATCTCTTTTCCTTCTGTTTTTGCAAATATACATTACGGTTGATGGCCTGAAGTACCACAATAATATTATGATAATAATAGAATATGCTCATATATAGAATAGATATTATTCTGTTTAGATTGGTGCATAAATATATCAATGGCTCCTGAAGAAGTGGACTAAGTCCAAGAAACATGTCGAGCCTTAGGATCATCACTCTTGGATATGATACACTGTGTTGTCAAAATGTTATCATGGTTTTGTACTGTGATGTTATAATATTTTGTATATGTAATGATGAGGCTTTTGCAAAATTTTATAAATATGAATTAATAAAACAATAATTTTATGTAACATTTTGTGCCTCAAAAGTCCCATCGGATTATATGTAGTTTTTGTATGATGTTTAAGTGTTTTGTTTAGTAATCATGGTGGAAGAACCATGACTCTTGCAAGACTGAAAAAGAAGTGGAGTTATCTAAATGTGGATTTGATTAGCAGAGTCATATGGGATTTGCTTGTATAAGCTTGCAAAAATTTCAATGTTAGAATATTGCTATGGTAGTCTTTTTTTATAAAGCATGTTAAAGCGGAGTTCCACCCAGAAATTGAACTTCTTCTGTCTGGATTCCATCCCCCTCCAGTGTCACATTTGGCACCTTTCAGGGGGGAGGGGGAAGCAGATACATTGTCAAATCCAGGTATTTGTTCCCATTTCCGGGGGAAATCTACGCAATGTCTGGCAAATCCCCCTCCCCCCGCTGTCTTATGGAAGACACACAGGTCCCAGAAGACAGCAGGGACCACTTAGAACGTGCAGCGTGACTCGCGCATGCGCAGTAGGGAGCCAGCTGTGAAGCCAAAAGTCTTCACTGCCTGGTTCCCTTACCAGGAATGGCGGCGGCTGCACCAGACATCCGATCCGAAGATCAACTGGGGTGCCGACATCGCGGGCTCTCTGGACAGGTGAGTGTCCTAATATTAAAAGTCAGTACAGTATTTGTAGCTGCTGACTTTAAAAAAAAATTCTGCCGGCTTTAAAATAACACCAAACTTTAAAAAAAGAAAATTGTATTTAACTACATAACTCAAAATAAATCCTTTTTATTCTTCCAAATCTCAAAATCTTATATACTTTTTATTTTATTAAATGTTTTTGCTGCTGTAAACCTCAGACATGAAATATGAACAAAGCATATTCCTCTATAGTGTGTGCTTGTCTCAATCCAGAGCACAAGGTGTCATTTCTGTCTGCTGCTTCCTTCCTCTACCACCTGTATGAATCAATTCAGATCTGTTTTCCTGACACCAAGAGAAAAAAGGTGACAGGGGAGGGACCTCCAGCAGATTGACAGCCTTAGCTCTGTTCCTGTGTGCTGTTTCCTCCAATCATCTCTCAAAGTTTTCCTCATTGAGCTATGCAGAGTGTACCTTCATCTCTCAGCCCCATTTTTTTCTTATGCCGCGTACACACGGTCGGACTTTCCGGCGGACTTGGTCCGGCGGACCAGAGTGTGCCGGACAATCCGCCCGTGTGTAGGCGCCAGCGGACTTTTCCGGCGGACTTTTTCCCCAAAGTCCGCCGGACCAAGATTTGAAACCTGTTTTAAATTTATCCGCCGGACTCAGTTTCGGGCGGAAAGTCCACTCGTCTGTGTGCTGGTCCGACGGAAAGCCCGCTCGTGTGTATGCTGGTCCGACGGACCAGATACGACGCGAGGGCAGGGTATTGCATCTCGCGCTCGCTGCAATAGGAAAAACAGATTTTCCTATTGCGGTGAGCGCGGGGCATACCAGGCCCTTAGGTCTGGTATGGATTATGAAGGGGAACCCCCTACGCCGAAAAAACGTCGTGGGGTCCCCCCTAAAATCCATACCAGACCCCAATCCGAGCACGCAGCCCGGCCGGTCAGGAAGGGGGGTGGGGACGAGCGAGCGCCCCCCCTCCTAAACCGTACCAGGCCGCATGCCCTCAACATGGGGGGGTGCTTTGTGGGAGGGGGGCGCCCTGCCCCAAAGCACCTTGTCCCCATGTTGATGAGGACAAGGGCCTCTTCCCGACAACCCTGGCCGTTGGTTGTCGGGGTCTGCGGGCGGGGGGGCTTATCGGAATCCGGGAGCCCCCTTTGATAAGAGGGCCCCCAGATCCCGCCCCCCCACCCTATGTGAATGAGTATGGGGTACATGGTACCCCTACCCATTCACCTAGGGAAAAAGTGTCAATAATAAAACACACTACACAGGTTTTTAAAATAATTTATTAAACAGCTCCGGGGGGGTCTTCCTCCGGCTTCGGGGGTTTCTCCGATTCCTCTTCTCCCGGCGTCCGGTTGGTTCTTCTCCGCTCTCTTCTCCCGGTGTTCCAGTTCTTCGGCCGGCTCCTCTGCTGTCTTCAGGTAGCTCTCTTGCCAGCAGAGGTCCGGGCTTCTGGGCTTCTTGGCTTCTTCCCTCTTCTCTTCTCCAGTTGTTGACACGACGCTCTCACCGGCTGGACTGCTCTCTGAGGGCTCCGTTGTGACTTATATAGGCGGAGACCCCGCCCCCTAATGATGTCACAGTCCCTGGGCATGCTGGGACTGTGACGTTTTAGGGGGCGTGGTCACCGGGCGATGTTGACCACGCCCCCTAAAACGTCACAGTCCCAGCATGCCCAGGGACTGTGACATCATTAGGGGGCGGGGTCTCCGCCTATATAAGTCACAACGGAGCCCTCAGAGAGCAGTCCAGCCGGAGAGAGCGTCGTGTCAACATCTGGAGAGGAGAAGAGGGAAGAAGCCAAGAAGCCCAGAAGCCCGGACCTCTGCTGGCAAGAGAGCTACCTGAAGACAGCAGAGGAGCCGGCCGAAGAACTGGAACACCGGGAGAAGAGAGCGGAGAAGAACCAACCGGACGCCGGGAGAAGAGGAACCGGAGGAACCCCCGAAGCCGGAGGAAGACCCCCCCGGAGCTGTTTAATAAATTATTTTAAAAACCTGTGTAGTGTGTTTTATTATTGACACTTTTTCCCTAGGTGAATGGGTAGGGGTACCATGTACCCCATACTCATTCACATAGGGTGGGGGGGGCGGGATCTGGGGGCCCTCTTATCAAAGGGGGCTCCCGGATTCCGATAAGCCCCCCCGCCCGCAGACCCCGACAACCAACGGCCAGGGTTGTCGGGAAGAGGCCCTTGTCCTCATCAACATGGGGACAAGGTGCTTTGGGGTGGGGGGCCCCGCAGGGCGCCCCCCTCCCCCAAAACACCCCCCCATGTTGAGGGCATGCGGCCTGGTACGGTTTAGGAGGGGGGGCGCGCTCGCTCGTCCCAACCCCCTTTCCTGACCAGCCGGGCTGCATGCTCGGATCGGGGTCTGGTATGGATCTTTGGGGGAACCCCACGCTGTTTTTTTCGGCGTAAGGGGTTCCCCTTTATAATCTATACCAGACCTAAGGGCCTGGTATGCCCTGCGACGGGGCTCGCAAGGTGTCAATCTTGCCGATAAAAGCGGCAAGATTGATTTCCTTTTCTAGTCCCGTCGCACATGAGTCACGTTCAAAATGAATGGACTTGTCCGTGTGTGGGCAAGTCCGTTCATTCTGAAAGTCCGCCGTACCTCCGGCGAAAGTCCGTCGGAAAGACGGGCGGACTTAGCCCGCCGGAAAAGTCCGGTCGTGTGTGGGCAAGTCCTTCCGTTTTAAAGTCCGGCGCACCTGGCGGACAAAGTCCGTCAGAAAGTGTGCCGGTGTTCTGCCGAGAAAGTTCCGCTCGGCGGATTAGTTCCCCCCATTACTGCACATGCGCAGTAGAAGCCGGTGGAAATAGCCGAAGCGGAACAGCTGAAAATCAGCTGTACACAGCGCCTGTAAGAGGGCCCCTCGCGGGCTCGCTTCGCTCGCCACGCTTCGGGCACGGCCTCGCTGCGCTCGGCACTTTTAGATTCCCCCTCTAGGTCCACTTGGATAGTGGGGAAGGAACCTGGACCCAGAGCGCAGGCGCCGTGTACAGCTGATTGAAGCGTTTGAGCTTCGGCTATCTCCGGCGGCCGACAGTAGTACGTACTGCGCAGGCGCTGCGCCTGCGCAGTACAGGGGGGAACCTATCCGCCGAAGGAACTTATTCGGCAAGACACCGGACCAAGTCCGCCGGAAAGTCCGACCGTGTGTACGTAGCATTACAGCTCAGACAAGCTTTAAACTTTGGAGTTTGAATGGCTGTAGAGGATGTAGGGCTGCAGATCAACAGGTACAACTTATATAGGATGATTTGTTTAATCTCTGTGTATCATCTGAGGTCAGTCACTTCACTGGGTATAGGTGAGGGTTTACATCCAGTTTAATAAAAAATAGATTACAAGACCATTAAAGTGTTTTAACCAGTTGCCTACAGGGCACTTTCACCCCCTTCCTGCCCAGGCCAACTTTCAGCGCTGTTGCACTTTGAATGACAATTGCGCGAGCATGCAACACTGTACCCAAATGAAATTTTTATCATTTTTTCACACAGATAGTGCTTTATTTTGGTGGTATTTAATCACCACTGTTTTTTTTTTAGTTTTTGCTATACAAACAAAAAAGACAGAAAATTAAAAAAAAAAAACAACATAATTTTTCATAGTTTGTTATAACATTTTGTAAACAGGTAATTTTTCTCCTTCACTGATGTGCGCTGATGAGGCTGCACTGATGGGCACTGATGAGGCGGCACTGATAGGTGGCACTGATGAGGAGGCACTGCTGAGGCGACACTGATGGGCACTGATAGGTGGCACTGATGGGCACTGATGGGTGGCACTGATAGGTGACACTAATGAGGAGGAACTGATTGGCAGCACTGATGAGCACTGATTGGCAGCACTAATGAGCACTGATTGGCAGCACTGATGGGCACTGATTGTCAGCACTGGTGGGCACTGTTGGGACTGCACTGATAATCAGGACACCCTGTCAGTGTGAAGAAAGAAAAGCAGATAACCAGCTTGTGTTTACATCCGTGATCAGCTGTCATTGGACACTGATCACGCGGTAAAGGGATCTCATTTAGCATCACTTTAATCATCTATACCTAGCTTGCCTAAAAGCACCCCTTCATTATTAGATTAAGCTGTGTGATAAATGCAATGAAAGCAAGCCTGGAATAAAACACTAAATGGCAATCTCTCATTTGAAATCAAACAGTTGTACTCCATTTAATTGATTTCTATAGTTAAAGCCCTTTACCATTCACTAGGTGTCAGCAGCGCTGCACATATCCACATTTCTCAACAAGAAAACCATTCTAGGAATTCCACCGTTTATCGGCTAATGAGAATATACTATGGGGTGAACTGGAATTACACAAGGACTTCATCACAGCAGAAATAAACAATTTTGTCACATTAGTTTGTCACTGCAAATTAGTAAAGAGGGAAAATAGTAAGAGGCTCAATCAAATAATAAATGGTAAAACAGATGCATGTGGATTGGGAATTCACAAATATTTACGAATCAAAATTCTATAGCATTTAGGACGAGGCAGCCAAGGAAAACAACATTAATGCCTCCTTCTAACATTTTAATACAAATAGAAGTCTCTGTAGCATATATTTGCCAATATGTGCGAAAACCATACATCACAGATCTCTTGAATGTCATTGTACATTTCAGAAGGCAAAGGGAAACGCTTGGTAACTCTATGTAATCTCTACTGTTAGTTTATTATTTGCTATATAAGATGCAATGGAGACACTTTCATAAACTAAAATAGGAACCTTACTTTCCAGGGCACCTTGCCAATTCTGGCATTTCTGTCCTACATGTAAAATTCATCATTTTTTTTTTGCTAGAAGATTACTCAGAACCCCCAACAATATATAGATAGATAGATAGATAGATAGATAGATAGATAGATAGATAGATAGATAGATAGATAGATAGATAGAGATATCTATATATATCTATATATATATATATATAGATATATATAGATATATATAGATCTATCTATCTATCTATCTATCTATCTATCTATCTATCTATCTATCTATCTATCTATCTATCTATCTATAGATAGATAGATATACATCTATATCTATATATATATATAGATAGATATATATCTATCTATAAATATATATATATATATATATATATATATTTACTCAGAGGCCCTAGAGAATAAAATGGTGAGTGTTGCAAATATTTATGTCACACAGTATTTGCGCAGAGATTTTTCAAATGCAATTTTTTGGGAAAAAATACACTTTAATGAGTTTTAATGCAAAAAAAACCACAACATACGACCAATTGTTTGGTAAGACATAAAACATGATGTAAGGCTGGATTCACACCTATGCATTTTTAGTGTTTTTTGCATTTTGCAGATTTGCTCTACAGAACGTGTTCCATAGGAAAACATGTTAAATGGACTGTAGTGCAAATCTGCAAAATGCAAAAAGCACTAAAAATGCATAGGTGTGAATCCAGCCTTACACCAAGTAAATTGATACCTAACACATTACACTTTAAAATGATGCACGCTCGTGGAATGACGCCAAACTAAGGTACTTAAAAATCTTCATAGGTGATGCTTTTGGCCCCTTTCACACACAGACATGTCAGTTTTGATGGACTCTGCTTGCTCAGTAGGGATCTCTCCGCTGATCCCTGCTGAGGCGGCGGATGACATGTCCGTCTCTGCTCACTGTGCAGGGACGGACCTGTCAGAGCTCCGTTCTCCTCTATAGGGGATCGGATGAAAACGGACCGCCGGTTTTCATCCGATCCGCCAGACGGATGGAAAAAAGGGTTTCCATCCATCCGGATTCAGCGGATCAGATGTCAGCGGACATGTTACCGCTGACATCCGTCGCTCCATAGACCTGCATGGAGCATCCATTCAGGTCCGCCTAAACGCCTAAAAAACTGACAGGTGGACCTGAATGGTCCACATGTGTGAAAGGGGACTTAAACATGTTTTACAGGTTACCAGTTTAGAGTTACAGAGAAGGTCTAGTGTTAGAACTATTGCACTCGCTATAACGTTTGCGTCAATAGCTCACATGTGCGGTGCGGACACCGTTTACATATGCAGGTGGGACCTATGTATGCGTTCGCTTCTGCGCATGAGCACGAGGGGATAGGGGCGCTTTAAATTTTATTTTTTATTTTTTACACAGTCCCTTTATTTACTTTTTTTTTGTTTTATCACTTTTATTCCTATCACAAGAAATGTAAACATCCCTTGATAGAAATATGTAATGACAGGTCCTCTTTATGGAGACCTTTGGGGACTATAAGACCCCAGATCTCTCCTTTACCCTGGAAAGCTTGAGATTAAAAAAAGGAAAACTTTGATCTCTGCTTTGCAGAAAACAAAATGACAGTGTTTACATCTGCCAGAGCTGGAAGTGACGCCATGACGTCAAGTCCATCCTCCCAGGATCACAGAGCTCTATGATAAACTGATGGTGCTGTTGGATCAGATTCCGAGCTCCCTCATCACATGGGAAAGGCGCCGGTGGGCTTCAAGAGGGGGGGGGGCATCCCCTCGTGCTTCCTGGAAAGCAATCCAGCAGCTAATCAGTGCTAGGATGGCTTTTACATTGTAGGGAATCGCCGTCTGAAAATAAAGATACCAGGATGTTGCCTGTAGCTGCAGGCATCATCCCAATATCTCCACTTCAAATACAGGATGACATGGGGCATGGTTAAAGTGTTTGTAAACCCTCACATATACCCAGTGAAGTGAATGGCCTCAGGTGATGCACAGAGATGAAACAAACATCTACATAAGTTTTACCTGATTATTTACAGTCTTCTCTCTTCTACATCAGTTTAAAGTCCAGAATTTATAAATCTTGTCTGAGCTATCAGAAAAAAAGGGTGGAGAGCTGAAGTTACACTCTGTGGAGCTCAGTGAGGAGAGCTGATTGGAGGGATTGGATTGAAGAATTAAAATATATAAAACCCCCTTTTTTTATTAGTGTCCCTTTGCTGGGTAGCAGGATTGAAGATTGGGGAATTTTGGCTTTGTGGTCTCATAATTAGAAATTAGAAATAGTAAAACTACATAATATGCTGAAAAAAATGTCGTTATTTAATTTCTTTCTGTTTTGTATTTAAACAATTAATTTCAGGAATATGAAAGCAGAAATTATTAACAAGCAAATATTAATGAAAGTGAAGCAAAAGCTGTTGCTACATATTTTTCTCATATACAGTATCTCACAAAAGTGAGTACATCCCTCACATTTTTGTAAATATTTTATTCTATCTTTTCATGTGACAACACTGAAGAAATTACACTTTGCTACAATGTAAAGTAGTGAGTGTACAGCTTGTATAACAGTGTCAATTTGCTGTCCCCTCAAAATAACTCAACTCACAGCCATTAATGTCTAAACTGCTGGCAACAAAAGTGAGTACACCTGAAAATGTCCAAATTGGGCCCAATTAGCCATTTTCCCTCCTCGGTGTCATGTGACTCGTTAGCACTACAAGGTCTCAGGTGGGAATGGGGAGCAGGTATGTTAAATTTGGTATTATCGCTCTCACTCTCTCATACTGCTCCCTGGAAGTTCAAAATGGCACCTCATGGCAAAGAACTCTCTTAGGATCTGAAAAAAAGAATTGTTGCTCTACATAAAGATGGCCTAGGCTATAAGAAGATTGCCAAGACCCTAAAACTGAGCTGTAGCATGGTGGCCAAGACCATGCAGCAGTTTAAAAGGACAGGTTCCACTCAGAACAGGCCTCCCTGTGGTCGACCAAAGAGGTTGTGTGCACGTGCTCATCATCATATCCAGAAGTTGTCTTTGGGAAATAGACTTATGAGTGCTGCCAACATTGCTGCAGAGGTTGAAGGGGTGAGGGGGTCAGCCTGTCAGTGCTCAGACACTACGCCGCACACTGCATCAAATTGGTCTGCATGGCTGTCGTCCCAGAAGGAAGCCTCTTCTAAAGATGATGCACAACAAAGCCCACAAACAGTTTGCTGAAAACAAGCAGACTAAGGACATGGATTACTGGAACCATGCCCTGTGGTCTGATGAGAGCAAGATAAACTTATTTGGTTCAGATGGTGTCAAGCGTGTGTGGCAGCAACCAGGTGAGGAGTACAAAGACAGATGTGTCTTGCCTACAGTCAAGCGTGGTGGTGGGAGTGTCATGGTCTGGGGCTGCATGATTGCTGCCGACTCTGGGGAGCTACAGTTCATTGAGGGAACCATGAATCCCAACATGTACTGTGACATACTGAAGCAGAGCATGATCCCCTCCCTTCGGAGACTGGGCCGCAGGGCAGGATTCCAACATGATAACGACCCCAAACACACCTCCAAGACAACCACTGACTTGCTAAAGAAGCTAAGGGTAAAGGTAATGAACTGGCCAAGCATGGCTCCAGGCCTAAACCCTATTGAGCATCTGTGGGGCATCCTCCAATGGAAGGTGGAGGAGTGCAAGGTCTCCAACATCCACCAGCTCTTTGATGTCATCATGGAGGAGGGGAAGAGGACTCTAGTGGCAACCTGTGAAGTTCTGGTGAACTCCATGGCCAAGAGGGTTAAGGTAGTGCTGGAAAATAATGGTGGCCACACAAAATATTGACAATTTAGCCTGGGGCTGCATAAGTGCTGCTGGCACTGGGAGCTACAGTTCATTGAGGGAACCATGAATGCAAACATGTACTGTGACATACTGAAGCAGAGCATGATCCCTTCCCTTTGGAGACTGGACCGCAGGGCAGTATTCCAACATGATAATGACCCCAAACACACCTCCAAGATGACCACTGCCTTGCTAAAGGAGCTGAGGGTAAAGGTGATGAATTGGCCAAGCATGTCTCCAGACCTAAACCCTATTGAGCATCTGTGGGGCATCCTTAAATGGAAGGTGGAGGAGCGCAAGGTCTCTAACATCCACCGGCTCCTTAATGTCATTATGGGCGAATGGAAGAGGACTCCAGTGGCTACCTGTGAAGTTCTGGTGAACTGCATGCCCAAGAGGGTTAAGGCAGTGCTGGAAAATAATGGTGGCCACACAAAATATTGACACTTTGGGCCTAATTTGGACATTTTCACTTAGGGGTGTACCCAATTTTGTTGACAGCAATTTAGATATTAATGGCTGTGTGTTAAGTTATTTTGAGGGGACAGCAAATTTACACTGTTATACAAGCTGTACACTCACTACTTTACATTGTAGCAAAGTGTAATTTCTTCAATGTTGTCACATGAAAAGATATAATAAAATATTTACAAAAATCTCACTTTTGTGAGATACTGTACATTTTCTTTCTGTATCTGTATCTAAATAGTAAATAAAATAAACATGATAGTAATTGCAGGGAATTTGTGAAACATCATGGAGCAAAGTATAATAAAAGAGCGGAGGAAAGAAGTGAAAAAAAAAAAAGGCACATCTAGAGAGTGACATTTTTGCCCATTTTTATTTGCAAAAATGCTCAAGCTCTGTCAGATTGGATGGAAAGCGTCTGAACAGCACAGCGCCACAGATTCCCAGTTGGATTTAGGTCTGGATTTTGAATGGGCCATTATAACACATGAACTTGCTTTGATCTAAACCATTCCATTGTACCTCTGGCTGTATGTTTAGGTTTGTTGTCCTGCTGGAAGGTGAACCTCCGCCCCAGTCTCAAGTCTTTTGCAGACTCTAATGCCGCGTACACACGGTCGGACTTTTCATCTACAAAAGTCCAACGGACGCCGACGGACTAAAGCTGGCTGGTAATCCGATCGTGTGTGGGCTTCTCCGGACTTTCAGCAGACTTTTTCAGCCTCAAATCCGACGGACTTTAGATTTGAAACATGCTTCAAATCTTTACGTCGTAACTACGACGGACCCCGAAATCCGCTCGTCTGTGTGCTAGTCCGACGGACAAAAACCCATGCTAGGGCAGCTATTGGCTACTGGCTATGAACTTCCTTATTTTAGTCCGGTGTACGTCATCACGTACGAATCCGTCGGACTTTTGTGTGGTCGTGTGTAGGCAAGTCCGTTCGTTAGAAAGTCTGCTGCAAGTCCGCCGAAAGTCCGCCGGAAGTCCGCCGGAAGTCTGTCGGACAGGCTGTCGGACTTTTGTAGACGAAAAGTCCGACCGTGTGTACGCGGCATAACAGGTTTTCTTCTAAGATTGCCCTGTGTTTGGCTCCATCCATCTTCCCATCAACTCTGACCAGCTTCCCTGCTGAAGAAAAGCATCCCCACAACATGATACTGCCACTACCATGTTTTATGGTAGGGATGGTGTGTTCAGGGTGATGTGCAGTGTTAGTTTTCCGCCACACATAGCGTTTTGCTTTTAGGCCAAAACGTTCAATTTTGGTCATATCTGACCAGAGCACCTTCTCCCACATGTTTGCTGTGTCCCCGACATGGGTTCTCACAAACTGCAAACAGGACTTCTTATGGCTTTCTATCAACAATGGCTTTCTTCTTGCCACTCTTCCATAAAGGCCAAATTTGTGGAGTGCACGACTAATAGCTGTCCTGTGTAGAGATTCTCCCACCTGAGCTGTGGATCTCTGTAGCCTTTCCAGAGTTACCATGGACCTCTTGGCTGCTTCTCTGATTAATCCTCTCCTTGCCCGGCCTGTCAGTTTAGGTGGACGGCCATGTCTTGGTAGGTTTGCAGTTGTGCCATACTCTTTCCATTTCCGGGTGATGGATTGAACAGTGCTCTGTAAGATGTTCAAAGCTTGGGGTATTTTTTTATAACTTAACCCTGTTTTAAACTTCTCCACAACTTTATCCCTGACCTGTGTGTTCCTTGGCCTTCGTGATGGTGTTTGTTCACTGAGGTTCTCTTAAAAAAAAAAGTATAATAAAAGAGCGGAGGAAAGAAGTGAAAAAAAAACAAGACAACATTCATGTTGGGGAAAGAGTGAAGAAGACCCTTAGGCTGGGTTCACACCTCCGAAGGATGTGGCTCGCAGCAGGGGTCTGGTGCGTACCTGTTCTCCGTTTTTGCCTGAATTTGTCCCTGAAACGGAGCCAGGGACGCACAGGAGCAGGTGCAAGCCGCTCCGCAACCACAACATAGATATGTGAACTGCCTCCATAGAGAGCTGGTCACAATCTCCTGTCATGCGAATTGGATGCGGAGAAAATCTCATCCAATTCGCATAGGTGTGAACCCAGCTCGAGTCTCCAGTTTGGGTGTATAACTTGTTATAATGTATGGCAGATTAAATAAATAAGTTAAAGCATTATTTAACCCAAAAGCAAAAATGTATTATATTGCAGCTTACCAATTCTTAGATGTGATGGCTACATTCATTTTCTTTTTTAAGCTTTCTTTCTTTTATTTTCACCTGATGAACCTGCCAAAAAGTCTTTTGTTTTTTAAACAGAACAATCTGTCTTGCAGATATAGCAGTAGGGCTACTTTCAGACTGGGGCGTTGTGGGCGTCGGCAGTAAAGCAGCGTTATATTTAGCGGTGCTATTCAGCCGCTAGCGAAAAATGGTTAAAACTGCCAGCAAAGCGCTGCTGCAGCGGTGCTTTGCTGGCGGGTTTGCGGCGCTGCCCCATTGTTTTCAATGGAAACGGGCGCTTTAGGAGCAGTGAATACACCGCTCCTATAGCGCTGCAAAGATGCGGCTTGCAGGACTTTTTTGACCATCCTGCAAGCGCACCGCTCCAGTGTGAAGGCCCTCGGGCTTTCACACTGGAGACACAGGAGAGGCGCTTTACAGGGGTTATATAGGCACTATTTTTAGCGCCGTAGCGCCTGTAAAGCGCCTCAGTGTGAAAGTAGCCTTAGAAAATTGATACAAACCATTCACCACTGACAGGGTGCTTTCAATTATAACCTTTATTTATTTATGTAAAACCTTTATCCCAAAAGAAACAAAACTGTTCTTTTATCTGCTTATAAAGTGTTAGCTGGAGTTTGCCTTCAGTTTGTTAGTGTATCTAAATCTGCTAGTCCATCTAACACTCCCCTCCCCCAGACTGACAATGCTGCTGTCTCTGTGTCTCAGTGTCTCTGTGCTCCTTCACCCAGAGTGGAGGTGTGTTACTGGCCAGATCACCAGGTCAAAACAGAGTGAAAAAAGCCAAAGAATAAAAAACTGATGTAGCAACCACATCTAATAATTGGTAAGCTGCAAAATATTCCAATTTTGGTTTTAATATTGCTTTAGATTTCCTGTGATTTATATAAATGAAAGATTCCAAAGGTAATAATAATGTCAAATCTATATTCCATGCAAACAGCTACATACAGTATACAGCTGAAATACAATAGTTTTGCTAATTTGTTTTTCTTTTTAACCAATTGTGTGATACATTCGGACAGCACAATCAGGTCCTGTACCCCTTAAGACCTCACTCTAAATGACTGCTGTTAAAAAAATACAGCCTGGTCTAGCACTTGTCTTAGCTTGTGATTGGACAGTGAAAGAGCAGCAGTACTCTAATGAGATCATCGCATGTGTATTGCCACAGATACTGATTGTCTCTTGGTCCTTGTCCACCCTTTACATCTGTCAGAGCCCTAGTGTGTAGGAGATTATAGGAGGCTCACATAAAGTCAAGTTGAAGTACTTACACTAGTTACATTAGAAAAAAAAAAAAAAAGATTTGTACGTTTTGTGATTTTTATATCTACCTGACGCTCATATTTTCATTTAAGTTTGTTAAGTTTGTTTTCATTTTGTTTTTATTTTGTTTTACTTTAAATTTTTGTCTCCCACCATTAAGAATAGATATATGTTCGGTATATTTATTACATAATTTTGTACCTCATTTATACGTAGAAAATGTATTGGAATGATATAAGTATGTAAAAAGGAAAAAATCCTGAAGCAAGACGCATGAGTCACTATCTTTTTAACAATGTCGGCATGATTAGTTTTAAAACAGTGTCAGTGTATTATAAGTCAGAGTCCTCCTCTGCTGACAGCTCCGGGAGCTTTGATTATGCAGTGGGAGTGGCTGGTAGTCCCGCCTCCCTCATTCGCTGTTTAGACTCATCACTGTTATATAAAGCCGGCCTCATGATTGGTAGATTACGCCCTCAGATGACGTCCGGAAATGACGAAACGCGTCAGGGTCGTAATCTAAGCGGAAGTGACGTATGCGCTCCACGGAAGGTAACCAGGAAGCAAACGGATTAGCTGTATACAGCTCGCATCCAGGAACTCCTCCCGGGGGACGATCTATACAGGCACAGTGCACTTTTCAATGCTCTTTTAACCTTTTGTATTTGAGGGTCTTGCACCACCTGGTGGTTGAATTAAGGAGACGGAAAAGTTTTAAAGATTATTATCCAAAGGCTTGTGATTACTGATATTGTGGTGAGTGCAATCTCACGGGGGGTGACCCCCTCACGCGGTGATCATTATTGGTGAAAGGATTTCCACGTATACCTTCACATTCACAGATTACATCTTTATTTTTGAACTTTCCTGTCTCTTCAAACATCCGTTCTATACAAAGTGTTTTATAACATCGGACACTTAGTGCTGCTTCAATAAGTACAACAAATCAAGGACTTGGCACGCATATCTTTTTGATTTTAAACTTATTGTTTATTACATATTCATTTTTTTAAAGTAGCTGCTTGGGTCTGGTGCATCTGATTACAGAGTAATTCTAAGGCGCGGATTGATGTGAGGCAGAGGCGGTTTAAATTGTCCACACATTCCACAGTTTATAATTTTAACCATCTAAATACCGGACACTTTCACCCCCTTCCTGGCCAGGTCAGTTTTCAGCTTTCAGTGCTGTCACACTTTTAATGACAATTACTCATTAATGCAACACTGTACCCAAATGAAATTTGTATCATTTTTTGAGACAGATAGAGCTTTCTCTTGGTGGAATTTAATCACTACTAGGTTTTTTGTTTTTCTGCTAAATAAAGAAAAAAAGACTACATTTTGAAAAAAAACTGCACTTTTAAATTTAGCAAAAAAAATTGTTCTTCATAAATTTAGACCAAAATGTATTCTGCTGCCATTCGTTCGTAAAAATAGTGTATAGTGTCAATGTATATTATTTAGTCTGTAAGAAAGTTTTAGAATCTACTATATCTATGGTACTGTATATCTGAAAATCGATTTGTCCTGATGTACTGACGGCCTATCTCATTTCTTAAGGCCCTAAAATACCAGGAAACTACAAATACCCCCCCCCCCCCCCCATGACTCATTTTTGTAAAGTAGACAGTCTAAGGTATTTAGTAAGAGGCAGGGTGAGTTTTTTGAAGTTGTCATTTTTTGTCACAATTTTTTGGAAAATAAATACAAATTATTTTCTTTTTACATTTTTTTATTTTTTTATTTTTTTACATACTGTTACCAGTGCAGTACATCATCACCATATGACTGGTGTGACAGTGATCAGAAACCCTGAATGGTGACAGTATGTAAAAAAAAAAAACAAAAAAAAAACAATAATGATGATTTATATATAAAATAATATTTTTTTAAACATTTTTTTTCTTTTATTTATATTTTTTTACACACTATGACTGCTTATAACAGTGATCACGTATCACAGGCCATGATCCTGGAAGGAGGGGATGTCCACCCAGGATGGGAGAGCTCCTGGTGATCTATCTATCATCCATAAACATTATGAAAACATAAAAATTTTACAGAATTCAGAAATGTTAAAGAAATGCATATATAGAACCTCAGAGGGATAAGTGAGATAGTAATATGAGTCACAGTTCTTTTTTTATACTATTCTAGGTAAAGTACAAATGAAGCAAAGAACATTTGACCCACTTATCTCTGTGCATTGTTCTTTACCTCATTTACTTCTGTACATTTATTTGTCACTTCCAAGCCTATTGATGATGTTCTACGGAAAACATAAAGGACAGTTAGTATACATAGTTCCAGGGATAGAGACAAAGAAGCATCTATTGGGAGTCTGCATTCTGCTGCTCTACGTGATAATTTCAAATGTACTGTGCTGGATCATTCTTTATATATTGTACTGTATCTGTCATTATATATTGAACTGGATCAATCAGTATATATTGTACTGGATCAGTCATTACACAGTATATTGGATCAGTAATTATACAGTGTACTGGATCAGTCATTACAGTGCCTTGAAAAAGTATTCATATCCCTTGAAATTTTCCACATTTTGTCATGTTACAACCAAAAAAACATAAATGTATTTTATTGGGATTTTATGTGATAGACCAACACAAAGTGGCACATAATTGTGAAGTGGAAGGAATATGATAAATGGTTTTCAATCTTTTTTACAAATAAATATGTGAAAAGTGTGGCGTGCATTTGTATTCAGCCCCCCTGAGTCAATACTTTAAAGAACCACCTTTCGCTGCAATTACAGCTGCAAGTCTTTTTGGGGATGTCTCTACCAGCTTTGCACATCTAGAAAGTGACATTTTTGCCCATTTTTATTTGCAAAAATGCTCAAGCTCTGTCAGATTGGATGGAGAGCGTCTGAACAGCACAGCGCCACAGATTCCCAGTTGGATTTAGGTCTGGATTTTGAATGGGCCATTATAACACATGAACCTGCTTTGATCTAAACCATTCCATTGTAGCTCTGGCTGTATGTTTAGGTTTGTTGTCCTGCTGGAAAGTGAACCTCTGCCCCAGTCTCAAGTCTTTTGCAGACTCTAACTTCTAAGATTACCCTGTATTTGGCTCCATCCATCTTCCCATCAACTCTGACCAGCTTCCCTGCTGAAGAAAAGCATCCCCACAACATGATACTGCCACCACCATGTTTTACGGTAGGGATGGTGTGTTCAGGGTGATGTGCAGTGTTATTTTTCCGCCACATATAGCGTTTTGCTTTTAGGCCAAAACGTTCAATTTTGGTCATATCTGACCAGAGCACCTTCTCCCACATGTTTGCTGTGTCCCCGACATGGGTTCTCACAAACTGCAAACAGGACTTCTTATGGCTTTCTATCAACAATGGCTTTCTTCTTGCCACTCTTCCATAAAGGCCAGATTTGTGGAGTGCACGACTAATAGCTGTCCTGTGTAGAGATTCTCACACCTGAGCTGTGGATCTCTGTAGCCTTTCTAGAGTTACCATGGACCTCTTGGCTGCTTCTCTGATTAATCCTCTCCTTGCCTGGCCTGTCAGTTTAGGTGGACGGCCATGTCTTGGTAGGTTTGCAATTGTGCCATACTCTTTCCATTTCCGGGTGATGGATTGAACAGTGCTCTGTAAGATGTTCAAAGCTTGGGGTATTTTTTTATAACTTAACCCTGTTTTAAACTTCTCCACAACTTTATCCCTGACCTGTGTGTTCCTTGGCCTTTGTGATGGTGTTTGTTCACTGAGGTTCTCTAAAAAAAAAAACTCTGAAGGCTTCACAGAACAGCTGTATTTATACTGAGATTAAAATGGCACACAGGTGCACTCTATTTACTAATTAGGTGACTTCTGAAGGCAATTAGTTCCACTAGTTTTTAGTTAGGGGTATCAGAGTAAAGGGGGCTGAATGCAAATGCATGCCACACTTTTCAGATATTTATTTGTAAAAAGAATTGAAAACCATTCACCATTTTCCTTCCACTTCACAATTATTTGCCACTTTGTGTTGGTCTATCACATAAACATTTTTGGTTGAAAAATTTGGAAAATTTCAAGGGGTATGAATACTTTTTCAAGGCACTGTATAGTGTACTGGATCAATCATTACACAGTGTATTGGATCAATCATTATATAGTGTACTGGATATGTCATTAGATAGTATAATGGATCAATCTTTATATATTGTACTGAATCAGTCATTCCACAGTGTATTGGATCAGTAATTATATAGTGTACTAAGTCAATCTTTATATAGTGTCCTGGATCACTAATTATACAGTGTACTGGATTAATCATTATATAGTGTTTTGGATCAATCAATATATAGTGTACTTGATCAATCATTATACAGTCGATAGGATCAGTCATAGTGTGCTGGGTAACTTATTATATAGTATACTGGATTCATAATTATATAGCGTATTGATCAGTCGTTATATAGTATACTGGATTAACCATTATGACTGGATCAGTCATAGTATACTGGGTAACTCAACTCATTACATAGTGTATTGGATAGGTCATTATATAGTGTAGTGGATCAGTCATTATATAGTGTACGGGGTAAGTTGTAAAGTGTACTGGATAAGTCATTTACTGTATAGTGAACTGTATATTCTATCAAAATGTAGAAGCACTGAGGCAGTTCTGAAAACATTCTAAATGTTTGCATGCAGAATGATGGGTCATGAATTATAAAATCCCAGCACTGGTATTATTTTTAGCTATGAAGCCCCAAGGACAGGCCCTCATGGAGTGTGTGTACGGTATTTCTGGAATGGATAATCCCTGCATTGTAATCTCCATCCAAGCTTTCTTCAGTTTAAAAAATTCACTCAAAGCTGATCTCCAGTATACCAAGCACTACCCGCCCAGCCTTTCTGACATCTCTTCAGACAATCGATGACTCTTTTATAGCTAAAATAATTAAAATAGCAGCAAAAAATTATTATTAATCTAACTGTGATATCATCACGCTGCATTTTTCTTCACAATCTGACTGGGTTTTATGGGAGGTTACAGAATGACGCCACATGTCATTTCCTCCATCTCTTCCCACCACATAATGATATACACATCCCATCATGCTTTGGGGTATTAGTTTATTTTGTGGGCATGGCTGTGAGCATAGTTAGGAGAGGAAACTAGTTCTCCTTCACTGCCCCCAATAGTCCCACACAGCCTCAATACAGGGAAATGAGGGCAATATGAGGAGCTCATGCTTCGGTTGCCTGATGCTAGTGACATTAATGTTCAATGTGCCCCAGGCATGAGGGCAGACCTAATCATGAGTGTGTTGAGCTGGGCATAAAGGCAGGCAGGAAGTTCCTGCTCAGTTATCATTGTACTGCCCACTGTTCCCATAACGTTGGTATGATGACCTCAGCAAAATTGCTGTCCAGACTGCAAAGGGGCGGTAGAGGATAGAGGAGCTACAAGTTTCGGGGTCCCATAGACAGAAAATGACAAACATAAGACTTCTAAAAGATGATTTTGAGGGAAGAGTTAATGAGAATGGTGCTACTACAAGGCAAATAAGTGCAAAGTATATATGTGTCCGACATACTACTGAAAATAGAATTTACCCGGAGTGGTGCTTTAAGGGTTAGAATGCATTGGCTTCAGACTCAGAAACAAATAAAAATAAAAAATGCTTTTTAAATGTCTCTGATTTCCTTCTTGCCTAGTTCTGACTTTCTTTTGCATTAAAGTGTTTGTTACCATTTTCACATATGTGTATGTAGCTGGGAGCCACAGGCTGTATGATCCTCGCCCGTCCCCCCCGCTGGTGCACTGTGTCAGAGCAGCAGCTGCAGGCTGCATTTGTCTGCTCGCTCTACCTCCTCACTCCTTCTCCTCCTCCCTCCTGGAAGCCATGGACCTGAGCCAAACAGTGGAAGGGGATGTGATGCAGCAGTGCAAAGGACACTGGGAATTGTAGGCTGAGAGGAGCACTGCACAGGGGGAATGAGTACAGTTAAAACTAGACATGTGCAATTTGTTTTGGCTCGAATACACATTCAGACAAATTTTTGTAATGAATAATAACGTATTTCGTTGAAATCCATTAAAAAAAAAAAGAAAGTTGTTTATACGTTTTCTAACAAATTCCAACTTTTCAGAACAATTAGAATTAGTTTTTTCGACCGATTCAAATTCTGTGTGAAGAAATAGCTGGTTGTTAAGCCGCCCATGTCCTTAACAATCATGAGTCATCATTTGTCAGCTGGCTTCCCCACTGACAGATGAATGCAAAAAAAAGAATGTATACATAGGAGAAGAGATAACACATGCCTCTGCCGAGGGGGAAACTATGGCAAATGGGGATTTTTAAGTGCCCAGATCATAATAAATCTACCATATTTCCCTGAAAATAAGCCTGGGTCTTATATTAATTTTGGGAACAAAAGACCCCGTAGGGCTTATTTTTCAGGGTAGGGCTTGACATGTGCTGTCGTCTCTCCCCATCTCCCTCCCTGCCTGTCAGGAATCCCCAGTGGCCAGTAGAACTGAGTAAAAGTGGGTGTGGAGTCCTGGGGTGCACTGTGTTGCAATATTGTGTAGTGTGAACTGTGCGTTTTTCTGTGGTCTATTTGTGATGGGTGCCTTGTTATAGCGCCTCTCTGCCCTTCTGTGACCCGCCGATCCTCTCTTCTTGCACTGACCTTAATTTTCTGGTGCAGTCCAGGGCACACTCTGAGCATTGCAGAGGGAGGGGGGCCCAAGATCCCCCGCTGACAGCTGGCAGAAGAGGAGAGCAGCGTAGGATCAGCTGAGCACCGCTCAGCGCTTCCATGGCTCGCCAGAGCTTCCTTCCCTGCTCCAAGCACTGCAGGGGGGCGCGAGATCCCTGCTGACAGCTGGGAGAAGAGGAGGAGAGCAGCAGGGGATCAGCTGAGCGCCGAGCGGTGCTGCACAGAAGGTGTTTATCACACATGGATTGCAGCAGCATGCACGGTTTGCATTGTGCAATATTTTAGTGCAGTGCGTTTTGGGATTTGAAAACCACTATAAACTAGGGCATATTTTTGGGGTAGGGCTTATATTGCAGCCCTCCCCGAAAACCACAGTAGGGCTTATTTTCGAGTAGGTCTTATTTTTGGGGAAACATGGTATAAAACAAAAACATAAAATCACATAATATTTTATATATACCAAATGATTAAAAGAAACAGCAGGAGTGTGAGCTCCATACAGGAATATCAAATGCTAGACAAATATCCACTATAACCATCTGTGCTTGACTGGATGGAATAAGGTGTATGGATCAACGTGTTTCGTCCAGAAGGGCTTCTTCAGGATATACCTTGTAGTGCTTACAGAGCTTATAACTGGTGAACAATATAGACAGTAGATTAATAGTATAATTAAATACATCATAAGCATATCATACAATTCCTAGGTTTAAGTATAATAAAAACACAGAATAATCAGGTTATGACCACAAAATAACCTTTGTAAAAATATATTAATTGTAAAGTTGGGCTCAAAGGGAAAAAAAAGGGGGGGGGGGGTTTCAGATCACTTATCCATTGAACTCTGGTACCTTGGTATATGAATATACCCATCACCCCCTTGTTGGACCCTTGACCCCATGGGATCCAAGTTTAATCAATATTCTATCTTGCACTTTACCTATTTGGTAAGTTTTGCTAATGTGGCGTGTTGGTGCCTTACTGCTTTACTGCTTACATGAATCTACAGATTCTAACATCCATCCCTTTTAACTTTATTAGATGACTCCTCTATGGCGGAGACATTGATTCTCTGATTTTATCTCTACAACTTAGATTCCAATATCGACTTTGATCAGTGTGCTTTTGGCCTTTCAACATATGCTTATTGAATATATTTCATGTTACATTATTTGAGGTGAGATTTATATCCAGTCTGCTTGCTCTCTCCCTCTCCTACTTTGTGTCCCCCAATATGTGGGCTTTGCCTCATGCCCCACGTACATTTTGGCCCTCCATATCCCCGTCCCCCTCACCCTTTTCCCTTCCCCCTCCTTCCTTCCCCGTTTCCCCTTCCCCCTCCCTCTTTTAAAATAATAAATAAAAGATAGTGTCCCTCGATGTAAATCTATCATCAATCACGCCATCCGCTGACCCGAAAACTAAAAACTAAATAAAAAATGCTCCCGTCTCCTGGAAGGCCTCCCAGTGAATGCCTCCTCTGCGCTTTGACATTTCTTATATAGGTAAGGGGCAGGGCCACCTGGGTACGTCATTCAGTGGCCCCGCCCCTTCCGTTGTCACAGACCCAGCATGCACCACTCTGTGACGTCAGAAAGGGGCGGTGCCACCAGGGTGACGTAGCCAGGTGGCCTCGCCCCTGACCTCAATAAGAGATGTCAAAGCGCAGAGCAAGACTTTGCCTTAATGCCTCCCAGAAGGCGGGAGCATTTTTAAATTTTTTTGATTTTTCAAAATGGCAGGTGGCGTGATTGAAGATGGATTTACATCGAGGGACACTATTTTTAATTTCTTAAAGGATTTGTAAAAAACTTGTCTCTTGTTTTTATTACTTTTTGACTTTTTTAAAAAAGATTTTTCTATTGGCGGCAATTTAAATGTCATTTCATTTTTTCTTTAGAAATTTAATTTTCAATTGCCAACGCGAGTCAATTTAAATGTGATTTGACAAATTTTTTTATCTTTAGAAATGTCATTTTTCCTGCAGCATGTTCTATATATGCTACAGATGTGACGCTTTACAGGCAGGTAAAGTGAAGAGAATCCCACTTTAAGTGAAACAATAAAAATGAGTAAAAAAAAAATGGTGTGGGGTCCCCAGAATCCACACCAGACCCTTATCCAGGCATGCAGCGTGGCAGGTCAGGAAAGGGGGGGACGAGTGAGCGCCCCCCCCTCCTGAACCATACCAGGCCATATGTCCTCAACATGGGGGGGGGAGGTGGGTGCTAAAATTTCAAACGTTTAGAATTGAGGCCAAACAGTTCAATCTTGGTTTCATCAGACCAGAGAATCTAGTTCCTCACAGTCTAAGAGTCTTTCAGGTGCTTTTTTTGCAAACTCCAAATGGGCATTCATGTGTTCTGCACTGAGGAGTTGCTTCCATCTAGACACTCTGCCATAAAGCCCAGATCGGCGGAGGGCTGCAGTGATGGTTGTTCTTCTGGAACTTTGTCTTATCTCCACACAGGATCTCTAGAGCTCAGTCAAAGTGACCATCGGGTTCTTGGCCACCTTCTCCCCTAATTGCTCAGTTTGGCCAGGTGACCAGCTCTTGGGAGAGTCCTAGTTGAGCCAAACTTCTTCCATTTGAGAATTATGAAGGCCACTGTGCTCTTGGGAATCTTCAGTGCAGCAGAAAAAAAATTTGTAGCCTACCCCAGATCTGTGCCTTGCAATAATCCTGTCTCTGAGCAGGCAGTTCTTTTGACCTCATGGCTTTTGCTCTGATACAGTATGCAGTATCAGCTGTGAGGCAGTTTATAGAGAGGTGTGTGCCATTCCAAATCATGTCCAATCAGTTTAATTTGCCACTCCAATCAAGGTGTAGAAACATCTCAGCAATGATCAAGAGAAATGGGGGGTACCTAAGCTAAATTTCAAGTGTTGTTGCAAATGGTCTGAATACTTATTGCAATGTGATATTTCAGTTTTTCCTATTTAATAAATTCTGATACATTTCTATAATTCCGTTTTAATTTGTCATTATGGGGTACTGAATGTAGATTAATGAAAAAAAAAAAAAAATTTAAACAACTGTAGTATTAGGCTGCAACATAACAAAATTAAAAAAGTGAAGGGGGCTGAATACTTTATGAATGTGCATTATCACAAATTCTTTAAATAAGACTTACAATAAATATTCAAGTCCACGTTACATATTAAGCGTTTTTTTTTTTTTTTTTTTTTTTTTTAGCAGAGTGAAGGAAAATGTAATTTATTATAAATGCAAGCTTTATGAATATAGCAGGGAGTCTTCTGTCCACAAAGAAACTCTATACATTCCAATACAACGTGCAATGTAAAGTGGACAATGTATAGTAACTCCCAGTAACCAACTAGAGTTCGGTTTCTTCTGAGTGAGGATTGATTACTGTGTTTTGTACACTGCTAAGTTTTCCTGAACAAGGTCACCTTTGACAATAAGTAGTGCTAGAAACAGTGATGGAGAAGAACACAATGGTATTCTATAGGAAGAGTGAATATAGGTTAATGACGAAGCTAAAAAGAAGTGCATACAAGCAAATGGTCACAATCAGTTTTTCTGTTCTCAATAGTTCCTTCTTAAGGTGCTCCAGAGGCTAGGAGATGCTACAGTGATACTGCAAGAGTGCATATCTCAATCCAATGTTTCTCAGGAAAATCTGAAATCCCTTGTCTTTTAACGTTATATTAGTTTTGACCTTGCAGCCAGCTTGGTCAAATAGAAAATATCACATAATGTCAACTTAATAAAAGGATTTAAACTATATCCGAAGGAAAAACTTTATTTTCTTTTCATTTTGGATAGGGCAGAGGAGGGATAAAACCATTGTCAGTTGTTTTGCCATCTGTGCACCATAAGAAGATTTCCCTTTACTTCTTATCATGTAGACTTAACAGGAGCTGATAGGATATTTTTCAAATTTGAGGGATATCCCTTCTTAGACAGGTGTCACAGGAATGCGTGCCCCCGATGGAAGATTTCCCCTCTATTCATTTTCTCATGGCATAGGATAATTTTGGAATTACTCTCTTTCTTACCCAGAAGCACAGGTAATCAGAACATTTAGAAGATTGTCAATTGACAAATAAAAACCAGGAGCTCTAACCACTTACCACTCTATCCAAGTCTATAAAAAATGCTTTGCCTTTAGTTATACTTTAAAATGACTAGCCTTAATCCAAGCAAAATAAAGTACCCAGCAAGATATTAGCTGGAAATGGAGATTACTGAATGTGTACAGCAGCTCATATCAATCTAACTGTGTTCATTTTTGTAGGTAAGATAATTTCTTTATTTAAATGTTTAATTGGGATACCAAAAACACTTCATATTTGCACTTTCATGTGCAATCCATATTCCTTTGCATAAAATAACTATTTAGCTATTTACCTCTTGCGAGCATTTGTTTTTCATGAATTAGAGCTCTTCCCATGAACGTCTTGCCTCCACTTTTAAAATGTCTCCAGTTTTTGCTCGTCTTATAGATTTCTTACATAATCTTCTAATAAGATCTGGTCAGAAGCTGGGATTTTAAAGAATGAAAGCACAAATTATCTTCACATCAAAAGCTCCCCTTCATATTAGAGGTCCTCCTATTAAAGTTCCCCCAATCACACCAAAGCATCCCTCCTTCACATAAGAGTCTTTTCTTTATGTTAAAGGTTCCCTATCACATTTTAGCCTATTCCCTTCAGAGGTCGTCTCATTGCATCAAAGGTCCCCCCATTACATCAGAGGCCCTCCCTTCACATAAGAGTCCTTCCTTCATGTCAGGGGCACCTCTTACATCAGAGGTCCCCCATCACACCAGAGTCCCACTTTATGTCAGAGGCCCTCATCACACACATTGGTCTCCCCATCATATCGGAGTCCTGCCATCATGTCAGAGGCCCCCATTACATCAGAGTCCCGCCATCATGTCAGAGACCCCCATTACATCAGAGTCCCCCCATCATGCCAGAGGCCCCCATCAAGTCAGAGTGCCCTCGTACATCTGAGGCTTGCCTGCACCATGACAACTCATGACACTGATCCATGGCAAACTGGGTCCTCTACTCATCGCACTTTGGAGGGGACCCAAGCAGCACCCCAAGGTGTTGTTGCACTACGCTTAAGGAGTGCTACTATAATTAACATACTGTGAATAATAATCATCATTGAGGACTAAAGTAGTCCTAATAATAGTCCTATAAAGTCTGTGATATATCCTTCTCAAGCTTTAAAATGAAACTATGCTTCTAATTATCTAATCATCATGGTCTATGACTTATCATTCCCTTTTCACCATGGCATAAAGTAATCCCACTTATTCCAAGTAATACAACCTTATGTCTTATCACATAGGGGGCAACTAGGGATGAACAAACTGGGCACATTTCAGTTTGCAGGAGGTTTGGTGAACAAAGGTTTTGGTGAACCTTTGTGAAGCCTATGGGAGACAAATCTTACTTTTTCTGGCATGTTTCAAGACTAGTTTGAAACCGTTTGTTAAAAAAATGGACACCTTGTCACTATACTGCTGCAAAATGACAGATCCCCGGGCTGTTTGTGTACAGACTGCAGTTTGTTTAACAGTTCACTGGCCTGTGGACAGGTTGGGTTCTTGGGGGTTTTGACTTGAACCCGAAGCTTATCCCTAGTGGCAACTACACAATTTTAGAAAATGTATTAATTACTGTAATGGAGGGAAGGGGGCTTCAGTTAACGGTTGCCATTTCATGTACTGTTTTTTTAATGCAGCATTTTAATTTAGTGTATACAGGAGGAATACATTTGAGAGGCAGGCAGATCGTGTTACAATCGAAAGAATTATGGCAAATTAGAAACATACTATTTAAGAATGTTTTAGAAAAATTCCTCTCCAGATAGATAATAAACTGATGGAATAAACAGAACATTAATACACCCAACATTTTAATATCAAATATCTGGCACAAACATGCCAGTAATAGATAACATATACTGTATTAAATTCAGTAAGCAGTTGAAAACCAGCTTCATTGTGCATTTATATCAGTATCAGTTGTAAAAACCCCGTTCAAGGGTGATAAAGTAAATCAAACATCATTAAGAAAACATCATTACTTAAGTGTATAATCCTATAATATCATTGATAAATAGCTACAATATAATCATAATATTAAATGATTCTATTATGACAAAATAAACAAATCACTCCCTATGCACTGAGGTTGAGTATATAATGAACACTAAAGCCTCTCACCAGGGTCTGACCCTTTAACCTTAAAAGATTATGAATAGCTGGGCTTATTAATAAGGCAAACTACAAATAACTGGGACTTATATAACGGTATGTAAGGTCAGGTGCAGAATGTAATCGTAAGCACGACATTACTGTTTTCTGTGTATGATTCAAATCTCTCTATAGATCGCAATGCACACCTACAGCCTCTTCCTTCTCACTTCTGTGATGGTGTTAAATGTATAATTGGCTGCAGCATGGATAACAGCATGTGAGCCCAGTGATTGACAGGTGTGGAGAACTTTGTAAGTAGTGTAGCAGCAGGCACTGTTGAAAGAATTGCTTATTTCCTCCAATAATGTTAAATCTTTGCATTCCTCCTAGAATGTTTCCATATTTTTGCCTACACAATTTTTTTTAAGAACTGCATCTTTTTAATATATTTTACAGTTGTGGTTTAATTTTCTAATTGTAAATGCTGATTAACAATCAAGCAAAGGGTGAGAAAACCATGTAACCCATGCATATGTTGCAAATCTCCTTTTTAACCTGACTAGATCGATTTCAATCTGGATACAGGCCAGACCTATTTAACAAGTAGTCGTCATTAACACATTGAATGTAACTATCAAACTGACCTACAATAAACCTGCTAGTGTATTTGAACTGATTTAATGCAGTGAGTTCAGCTGAACTCACATACTTCTAACATTAACTATTGTGGATTACATCCCAAGAGCATTTTCAGGGTCAGTGAAGGTAAAAGTGAAGTACACGCATGATTCCCTTACTGGTTTCCTAGTAGGATACTGTTACAAAATGTAATTTTAGGTTTGTCAAGCATTTAAATGAACACATTTTTAAATATCCACCCATCCAGCCTTTTGTTAACATCCACCAATATCACCAATAACATGCCCCCCTTCCTTCAAAAGATACCATTACAACACAATGTGATTTATGATCTAGTATGCCCACGATGGAGGCGGGCAATAAGTATCATCATACTGATGCCAATCCATATGCCCTTTAGCATTGGGCAAGGGTAAATGGGGGTAGAAAATAAAAAAATAGGGTACACTCTTAAACAGCTTTGTGGTAAACAGTGCTTGACTTTTCTGGACCTCTGTTGCAACAGACAGATGTTTGTGTATTGTGGGGTAGGGGATATGTACTACCTAATTCTCCTTGGTCAATTAGAAAAGAAGTGCATTGGATAACGGGCTTGTTCATCAGAGTGTTTCAAAGATCAACACCTAAAAAAATTATATAAAGATGATCTACTCCACCTATTTAATTTGTATTACATAAATGATAAAAGACTAGTAAGAAGTCTTCTGCATTCATCAATTCTGCAGGTCACCTCTTAAGTAAAGGCCACACTCATGGTCAAACCAGATGATCAAAGTTCCTTAAGTCATATTGTTTTCAATCAGTGGCTTCAAACTCTAGAATTAAGATATAAAGATAGAGGGTACCGCGCTTAGGAAAAATATAAAGGTTGCAGCCTTCCCTAAAAAGCTCCCATAAGAGAGCTCTTGAAAGTAGAGATATGACAGAAATGGGGTAGTTGGCGCTACCTGTGTTCAGAAAGGCGATCTATCAGATCACTCTTTATATGGCCCAGGGAACTCAACGAGTAGTTGGATCAGTGTGGTGTAATTATACATCTACACCCTACATGAGGGGTATGTGGATGTGAAAATACACCTATATAAGGACAACCTCTAACTGATACCACAATAGGATGAGTCCACAGTGATGGACTTAATTACACCAGTGAAAGTTGAAGAAAATTATTAAATAATATTTAAACAATACAATAGTGACCCAACCTCGTGTAAATCCAAAAATACTAAAACATAAGTCCAGAATTAATAAGTGAAAACTCTATATGTATAAATTGTCCATACACCAACAGGTGATGTAAAACAGATAAGTGTTTCAAAAAATGTATATAAGTGTTCCAAAAAAATATTAAATAAGATGTGGCAAAACATTTTTTTCCAGAAAAAAGCAAAAAAATGCACCAAACCAAAAACAAAAACCAAAATCGCACAAATAGCACAAAAACGCATGTGTACAGCCGTTCCAATGTGACTGATTATTCATGCTTTAACAGGTTAATGCAGATGACTTTTGTGCTTGCAGCTCTTGACAGGTGACTTGCGTGCTCCCCCTCAAGGGTCCCCACTCACCAGCTCCCTTTAACCCCTGCAAGGGTAATAGGCATATAACTCCACAGTCTCGGCCAGTGTTCCCAGGTTCCAGCAACTGCAAATTTCTCAGACGTCCCTTGGATTTGCCAAGCAGTGGCAGATATATACAGCTATGATCCTCATGGAAGAAAAAAAATGGCTCCCATATTGTAGTATCAAAAGAATATTCCGTTTATTAAAAATTATTTTTAAAAACAAAAGTATAAAAAGCAACAAATAAAAGAAAAAAGTCCATACAACATAGGTGTGCTAGCACATAGCCCAGCCCTAACTAATGGAAAACAAGAGGAACACGAGCTGTGGATAGATCGCCTTTCTGAACACAGGTAGCGCCAACTACCCTATTACTGTCATATCTCAAACTCTAGAAATCTGGATCCCAGCCCAGGTAATTGCAGCAACTAGAACACTATATTCTAAGGCAGCCCATACATTAGGTCCCTTTTTGATCAGGTCCGCCTGTCAGTTTTTTAGGTGGACCTGATCAGAGCCTTCATTCACTAATATGGAGCAGCGGATGTCAGCGGTGACATGTCCGCTGACACCTGCCGCTATCCATCCGATCCGGTCTGTGAAATACAGACAGATGGAGACCCTATTTTCCATCCGTCTGGCGGATCAGATGGGATTGGATGAAAACGGTCCCTTTTTCATCTGATCTCCCCATGGAGGAGAGTGGGACTCTGACAGGTCCGTCTCTGCACAGTGAGTGGAGAAGGACCTGTCATCCACCTGCTCAGTGGGGATCAGCGGATTGAACCCCTGCTAAGAAAAGCGGAATCCGCCGGGTGGATCGCCTGTGTGAAAGGACCCTAAGTTTTTTTCATTCAACCCATCTATATTGAGTCAATTTTTTTCATTTAACCAACTGGTTGAATCCTCCCTGTTAAACTATTCTACTGATCGATGCTGTAGTCCAGGGATCCTCAAACTACGGCCCTCCAGCTGTTGCAGAACTACACGTCCCATGAGGCATTGTAAAACTCTGACATTCACAGACATGACTAGGCATGATGGTAATTGTAGTTCCTGAACAACTGGAGGGCCGTAGTTTGAAGACCCCTGCTGTAGTCCATATTCTGCAGTGCTAGCAGTGCTAATCAAGCAGAAAAAATCTGACAGGGCATTTGTACAGCAGTTGATCCATAGATTGACTGCTGTGCAACTACAGTGCCCTTACATGGATCGAAAATTCAGCCCTTCCCTGCTAAACTGGCAACATTTCGATCCATTTCTGGCCAGCTTAAGGCTTCAGCCCCAGGATAAACAGCCATAATAAATTTAAAAAAAACATCGGGCACATTGGCTAGTATCTTTCAGGGCTTACTCCATAATAAATCGACCCAATGAGCTGTGGCTATACGATCACTGAATGATACCCCTCTTTCAAACTGAGTCAAGTGACATTTTTTTTTTTCCTGGCATATATCTTCTGCAACTGGATGTTAGATTCTTAACCCTCTGAACCACCCTGCATATGAAGATGTAATCCAGTATGTTTCATAACCCAGCCATTTTCTTCTCTCTGAGCCTACTTCAACCTCATCCACACAGATTGTAAGATGAGAAGATTGCACAGAATCATAACACAACACAATGCTGATCATAGAAACAGTGGAGGAAGTTTAAGGTGACCCTGTCAGCACAGGGTGACATTGTTCGTAGAATAGAATGTAATAGAAGAGGCGATATACTTACCTTTCCAGCAGTCAGTTTCCTCTTCACTGCTCCCTGACTGCAGCAAATATTCTAAATTTCTGAGTGTGCCAAATACCCATTCCCCCACTGTATACAGTGGTTTCTGCCACCAGGTTAGAAGGCACAGAATATTTGCTACCTTAGTATGCTGGCTCATCATACACTTGGCTTAGAGGTCATTTGGGGATTGGTAATATTCATTATAAATATATTTAGCAATGTAAATATGCGTGTCTTGTGGCATTTCTGAGGTTGCATTATGAAGAAGAATGAGTCATACTTAATCTAAGAAATAAAATGCTTTGATTTTAAATGATGTTGATGATTTCCAAGAAACCTGAACAATAATTACATCCAGGCATCAACAACATTACATATATACAGGTTAGGAATCTTGCTTCTTTGCATTGAAATAATATTTGCATTAAAAGATAAACTCCTAACGAGGTGGTGCATTTGTCCTTGTACCTATATTGTACAATATTTGGTGGTTGGACTGTCTTCATTTCTGGCCCTTTTGGACAGATGTTTTTTGCATATTCCACCAAGTCAACTCAAGGACAATCCTGCAAACCCCCTGAATCATCCTTCTTGTATTAAGAAGGGAAATCTTAGCCTTTTTGTCTAAGCTGCTCGCACTGTAATTTCATGTCATTGGGAACCTTGTGTATGTCCATATACACATGAGCTGATATTATGAAGAGCCTAACTGTACAAATACTTGCTAGATATTAGATTCATGTCTATGGTTCTTATATATGGATTCACCCAATTTGCAGTCATACCTGCAAAAAGGAACCCTGTATAATATCCCACTCAGGGGCGGATCCAGAGTCTAGTCTCGGGAGGGGCACTGCCAGAAAATATATTTTTTTGGGGTACATCTATCGGGGAAAAGGCTGGTGTTGGCGCTTCAATCATCACGGCACCATGGTTGTTATGGTGTCAGGATGATTGAAGCGCATTATTACTATTATTACATTGTTGTAAAAAATTAAATAGTTTAACTCACCATAATGCAGAATCAGTGGAAGCCCCGAGTGTGTCACTTGCCACGTCCCCTGTCACCAGATGCAGATTGTCACTTGCCACGTCGCCTGCCACATGTTGCGGATTGTCTCTTGCCACATCGCCTGTCACCAGATGAAGATTGTCACTTGCCACTTGCTAAGGTGGTCTCTTGTGTCCCAGAGACAGGCAGCAGAGAGATGTTGTAATCCCCATTAGTATAGAATCCCCCCTCAGTACAGAGCCCCCATTAGTATAGAATCCCCCCTCAGTGCAGAGCCCCCATTAGTATAGAATCCCCCCTCAGTGCAGAGCCCCCATTAGTATAGAATCCCCCCTCAGTGCAGAGCCCCCATTAGTATAGAATCCCCCCTCAGTGCAGAGCCCCCATTAGTATAGAATCCCCCCTCAGTACTGAGCCCCCCATTAGTATAGAATCCCCCCTCAGTACAGAGCCCCCCATTAGTATAGAATCCCCCTCAGTGCAGAGCCCCCCATTAGTATAGAATCCCCCCTCAGTGCAGAGCCCCCATTAGTATAGAACCCCCCCTCAGTGCAGAACCCCCATTAATATAGAATCCCCCGTCAGTGCAGAACCCCCATTAATATAGAATCCCCCCTCAGTGTAGAACCCCCATTAATATAGAATCCCCCCCTGCACATGTCAACCCACATATACATGGACGTGTGCTGTGCTGTGCAGTGCACTCATACTTGTTAGTTAGTAAGTTACTGCTGTCTGCTGTATTATTGTAAGGAGGCGCCACTTCAGGCTGTGTCACGCTGTCACCGGCGTCACGTCGGGACCGGGTAGGTCGGCTCTGAGAGACTCGAGTCCGACCTCCGACGTGACGCCGTGACTCACTCACACACTGCAGTGTGACTGACGTCACTCGTTGCTAACGCCAGGGCTGCCTGGCGTCTAGCAACGAGTGCAGGGAAGAGGCTCCACCCACCTCTTTCCTTCAGTGTCAGACAGTGACCGCCGCTGCCCGTACCACACGCGAGTCTCTCTCTCGGCGCCGCTGATCGGCACATGTGAGAGAGAGACTCGGGCCGGCAGCGGAGCGGCAGCCAGGATACAATATCATTCAGAGTGTGCTATTATTTCGGGGGGGGGGCAATTGCCCTGTTGCCCCCCCCTGGATCCGCCCCCGATCCCACTGCGTACACAGTATACTTAACTGCTCTTTCATTCTCTCCCTTATCTCCTATTCCTGTTTCCACTTTTAATTCTCTTGTTTTTCTTATATGTATATTACTACTTTTAGATCATCCATGACAACACCTTAAGTGGAACCACCACTAACCTGGAACACAGAAATAGAGCCATCTTTTATATTCTTAACAGACTGAAAAGGCCGTACTGGGCAAATGGTACCACTTATTATTCAATGGTTTTTGAACTAAATATGTATCTGTCTTATAATACTCTTTTTTTTTGTGTCATGCTACCCATTTAAAGGTTATAATTAAGACCATGTGACTGAGAAAATATTCCCTTTTATCAATCCTTTCTATATAAGTTTTTATGGTATCTGAAGAAAACTTCAGATAACACTATTGTAAGCAAATGCCCAGTCTTTAAACAGACACATTATACAAGAACCTTTTACACACACATCTACTGTGCATGTTGGGTGATATCTTTAAGCAATTACAAGAAGGTTCAAGAACAACCAAAACTTGAAATTTTCCAACCAACATTGTAGTTCTACTTGGTGGTCTGTCACATTTCTTTTTATGACTAAAGATGAAAAAATAGAAATAACAACATTTATTAACAAAATAACCTTACTGGTTAACTTTCAAACATTATATATGAACCAATGTAACACTATTAAATTTATCCGGAAGATAATTAGGTAATCATATCATCTAGTACAAAGGCAGAATCTCGGTGAAAAGGATACAATCAAAAGGAAAATAAAATTGGAAAACACATTTCTGAAAAAATCAATAGGTGGAGATGAACTGCAGCTCCAGCAATCAATAAATGAAATAAGAGGTCTTCAAGGTGGGAATCTTGGTTCTTATTGGGAATAATATTAACTGAGTCTAAGGAACAAGTTAACATTCTACAGGTTTAAATTTTAATACTAAAAGACGGTTGATTTAAAGATAAACCACTACTGCCTTGGATTTCAAAGAACAGAGTATATAAGAAGGTGAAATGTTATTTTGAGGATGAAGGAAGTTCATTGGTTATTATGGATAACGAATATCTTCTATAGAGGGACAGCTTAGCATGAACCTCTATTGCAGGGAAAAGCAATGTGTTCACTTAAATGCCAACCCATCACATTATATATATATATATATATATATATATATATATATATATATATATATATATACTGTATTTTCACCTTCCCTTTGTTGCTATATTACTCTGCTTCTCTTGTGTAAGCAAGTATGGGGGGCTGCTCACTAAAACCTACTGTAAAGTCAAATTCACCACTCAACAAGGAAGAGCCCAGCAGGCTACAATCAAGAGACGGCAGCATGGTAAAGATCCTTGAGTTCAAATTCATTGAAAGTCCAAAAATGGCTAAAATCCAGCCTAACAAAGATGCTAAAGCATTTTGACCGTTCATGACTCAATCATAGCTATGGCTGAAATGTGTTAGCTTCTTTGTTAGGCTGGCTATTAGCTGTTTCTGGAAAATAAATTTATTTTAACTCAAGGATCTTTACAGTAGCACCGGTTCTTGATTGCGGAGATTGTGTTTGTGATGACTTGCAAAGCCAGAAGCTGTACAAACTAAACTGGTTAAGGAGGTTGAGCATTTTTAATTTTGCATTTCTCTTAGCAAGAATGTATTCCAGTAAGCAGCCTCCATGTTTTATTTGCTTGTCCAAAAAAAGTATGCGAGAACAAGCCTAGGGGGTTTCACCACCTGAAGTGGCCTAATCCAGATGCATGTGAGGCTTGGAGTGGGTGCGCATTGGGATAGTACTCTATCACCACTCAATTTGTCAATGGGCGCAAAAAGAGAAAGTCTGCTATAAGCTTCAGTTTGCTTTGGTTGGACCAGAGAGACTTGAAGCCTACAAAATACCAGTGATTTTCATCACTGGGACTTGTAGGTGCACAATATTTTGCATACTAAGTAACAATCCTCTATGAGGATCACCTCTTTAAAACAGGACATTTAATTCTTTTCTTGGTTGTGAATATTGCAATAAGGTTTAAATACCCTTATATTAGATGATAATTTCTACTGAAAATAGAAAAAATGTGTAGCCAATATTTCCCCTGATCCCTGTAGGTAGGTGCCTAATGTGCCTAATGGTACTGGCACAGAACTAAGTTTTACATTCTTTGTGGCATCACTGAGGTGTGTCAATTGGTTATTCAGGTAGCTAGAACTCTCTCTTGCTTTTCGCTGTAGGTAGCTGGACGAAGTGGCAGGGGATCAAAGTATATAGGGATGGCTGGGAATTTAAGTGAACCTATTTCTTTGTCCTTTTGATTGCAATGCACAGGTTCACTTTAAAGTGAACCTGTCCTGAGAAATAGCACAACTGATTAATGCTGGTTCCCGACAGGGGTGTCTCACAGTCCCTCTAGTATGACTTACATTTTTTTTCACCAATGAGGCAGTCTAAAAAAATTAATGGCATTGTGTTGCTAACAGTCACCAGTGGACTGTTTATGTGCCACCACTGATAAACCTGCTGTACTAGACCATGGTGTGTTGTTCTAAAACAAAGGTAAAATTCAGGAATACCAAGAGGTGTGTACCTAGGTTGGTGGGCCTTACTGGTGCACATAACGAAAGGTGTAAGCCAGAGACCTTTGCTCCTTTATGGAACCATTGTTAGGTCCTGTGTCAATGAGCTTTGGGCTTGTGTTGATGGCATCTTTCTAACATCAGTTTGAGATGCTTCTGAGCTCATTCAGAATTCCTTAAGAGGTTTATTTAACCCGCAGTTGACCTCTTTCCTACCTGCATTTAACCTACTTTAGTCAGGTTTTGCATTCTCATAGACTTGAATGAGCATTCAAAATCATCTTGATGCAAACAAAATCTCATCAACACGGTCCCTTAGTTTGTTTTTACCCTTTTTCAGTACAAGTACATGTTAAAAATACATTTTGTCCTTGAATCATTTTTTTAGATGGTTGTTACAGCTATTGTGCAAATGCTGCCTGAGAATGCATGAAAATGTAATGGAGAAGAGTATCCAGAGAACCCCAATGGCAACTTTATCTTGGAGGAAGCATTAGCAGTTGGATGAAGAAATCCAGCCTGGCCAACCGCTCTCTAATTAAAAGGAGTAGCTGGGGGCATCTACTGCTATCCGTAGATAAACATGACTATTACTGCCCAATATAAAGTGAAAATATTCCAGTGCTGCAATCCCAGCCAGACACAGGGAGACAGTGTTTAGTCATATCTATCAGCCTCTATATGAAATGTACATCTCAGTTCTGGGTCATTTTAACCCTTTTAAAGAGACTCTGTTTTGATTTTTTTTTAAATGTAAAAAATGTATATTTATTGAAAAATGTTTGAGTTTACAAATTAAAAAAAAAGGAAACATTTCAAATATAGAAAGCCAAATGAACATGTGCATCACAAACAACAAAATCATGGTATTGTTGAGCATTGGTATATTATGTCTTGATTTCAGTCATATGTATTAATATACCATACATTCATATAAAAGATATATAAAAAACATGGAAAGATAACAAGAACAGAAAAGAAAAAGAAAAAAGAACTAGCACCATGCATTGTAAGATATAAAATTACATAACAACTGCTGGGGCTGAGATACAGTATGCATAAAGGATATTTGCCAAGTTGACTCAGGGCAGTAATCAGAGTCACCCCAGACCTTCCAAATTTTTGTAAATCTTGGTAATGAACCATGAATTAGTGCAGTCCAGTGTTCCATTCTACGTATGTCTGTCAAGGTAGACTAAAATTGTGAAAATGTAGGTGGACAGCCAACATCTTGGTATGATACATTTTGCCACCAGCAATATAAAAGACATTAACCCCCCAGCAGACCTGGAGATATTTGGTAAAGGGAGGCCCAGTAGGTAATGTATGGGATTCAAGGGAATGAAAGTATTTATGTTTTGCAAGAGGGTTTTTATCTGAGCCCAAAATGAGTTAATATATGAGCATTCTCAAAAAATATGGTAGTGAGTACCTATAGCGTTATTACATCTCTAGCACTGCCTAGAGACCTCTGGGTTGTGGGCTTGCAAGAAGTCTGGAGTCCTATACCAAAAAAGATGGATCTTAAAGGCAGTCTCTCTCTGCGCCACACAACGTGAAATTTTTGATGTAGACTCCCACATTTTCCCCCATTCTGCTAGGGAAAAAAGTTGTTACAGAATGTGAGACCATTTCTTCATATAAGTATGACTAGATTCAGTTAAAGGGATAGTTCCATAAAGAATTTTATATATGGAGGAAATTAAATGGGGTTTATATGGACCTCTGGCATAAAATTATTCAAAGCCGATTGTTTTGTCCAAAGATAGGGAAGAGGATTTAGTAGAGAAGAAATGTTTGATTTGTAAGTAAGAGTAGAAGAGTCGAAGCAGATCTGCAAACATTTACATGTCAGTGGGTTTACAAGGTGGCACAATTGAAAAATCCCTGCTTGGGTCTAAGATAACATACGATTATAGGATAAACTATCAGGGATGTTGGGTTAAAATGTACGTTTAACAGTGGAGGGCATGGAGAAGAGAGAGAGTACTTCTCAGTACACCGCTTCCATATTGATAGAGTAAATAACATCAGAGCTAGACATACATGTCTTTTTTTGTTTTGCAATTCCTTTATTTTTCAAAGAGGATATGGTTTACATCCCAAGTAAATGACATAAAACATGTAATACCATCATGAAACAGCAATAATAGGGTCACATCAGCAATTATACAAATCAGTCGTCCCCAGCAACACCATAATTGGATAGGAACATAGGATGTAATAGTTTCAAAAATACTGAACAACAGGTAGAGCTGGGGGAATCCACAAACGACCATAATGGGGACCCTAGCAGAAAACATAAATGTCAAGCTGTGCTAGAAAATAAGATTCAAACACTATCGGGATGCTGTGAGTCGATGGCCGGTGGGATTAGAATATAACGTAAAAGGAAAAGAAAAAAAAATGAAATAAGAATAAAGTTGGATACGAATATAAGCAATATTCGAAAAAGTAATACCCACAACTAACGCTGGTATTCGATTAAGGAGGGGCAGGAGGGGAAAAGATTAATTGAACGGGGGAGGAGGAAAGAATATAGCGGGTGTCCCTAATGTGGGAGGAGAAATGGGTGGAGGAAAGGGGAGAAAGAAATTGAACAGATAGTAGGTAATAGGTGCCTCTCGCCCCGGTGAGTAGAGCTAAATCCAGAAGGTACACCGAAATTACGAAACCTCCTGGAGATATGCATCAGTGTACACAAAGTGGTGCCAGGGTCTCCAGGTTTCACAAAAGGTCTCCTCCTGGTTGTACAGAGTGGCGGTGAGATCTTCCGTATCTCTTAGTTCATTTACTTTAGAGAACCACAGGGCTTTGGATGGTGGGGTATCCGATCTCCAACAGAGGGGGATGCACGCCTTAGCTGCGTTCAGTAGTTGGATTGTAAGGGAGGCCTTGTATTTCTTAATCGGTCGCGGTGAAAGATGGAGCAAACAAGCCGCAGGGTTCCCCTCCAAGTCGACATTTGTCAGATGTTTGATGGTGTTGGTCACCTCCCGCCAGAATGGTCCAAGCTTGGGGCAGTCCCAAAAGATATGCAACATTGTACCCTCCGTGTTGCCACAGCGCCAACACAGGCTAGAAACTTGGGGGAAGAATTGGTGTAGAGTGGTAGGCATCTGTACCACGAGTCAGAATTTTGTAGCACGTCTCTTGGACTTGGTATGCAGGTCCAATTCCCATCTGGACAGAAACAGAGGGTCAAAACCGTCTGCTGGTCGAATCAAAAGGGTGTAGATTGTTGAGAGACTATGGTGGATCGGCTCCCCTTGGTGACAAATGTTTTCCAATTCCGTAAGCTTTTGAGATATGCCCGGTATTCGCAGACATCTGCAAAGAAAGGCACGGAGCTGGAGACCACTCCAAAAGTCTAGCGGGGGGGTCAGAAGCAGACACCCCAGCCAAGGAGGACAGTTGACTGTCTGGATCCACAAAGTCACAGAGATGGAGTCATCTGCTCGCTTCCAGACATTGGAAGTGGGGGTTCTGGAGGCCAGGAACGAACTCTGGATTGCCCAGAATTGGTATCATAGGGGAGGGGGATGGCGACACTGAAGAGTGTCAGAAGGCGTCCCTAGCCACCATCAGCATACTGCCTAAGGAGGGGTGATCCATTAGGGCTTTGGGCAGAGATGATGTGAGTCACAGCCAACTCTTAGCTGTGCCGTTGGAGTCTTCTATTTCCATGGTCATCCAATGTTTCGCTGCCGCGTGCAAGTGCCAGTCCACCAGTCTCGTAAAATGTGTCACCCTGCAAAAAATGAGGAGACCCTCCGCGAACTCCAGGAGCCCCGGGAGAAGCCTCCGCAAAAACTGGGGATGGTCCACGTTCGGGAAGTACACATTCGCAACGGTGACCGGCACATCAAACACCCTTCCCCTCAGGAGGACGGAATGACCCTGGGTGTCCGACCGTTGTGCCTCAAGAGTCCAGGGGACCGATTTGGTAAGCAGGATGCTTACCCCCTTAGACTTGGAGATGGGAGACACACTATGATAGGCCATTGGATAGGCCCCATTAGTAAATTTAAGGTTATGGTCACCACGAAAATGCATTTCCTATAGGAAAGCTATTTGGATTTTACTTTTCCTCAATCCAGCCAATAGCTGGAAGCGTATCTCGGGCGTATTATTGCCCCGCACTTTGAGGGAGGTGGCCTTAAGGATACCCATCCTGGCGATACACCAGTAGGTGGACCTAGTGGAGCATGTGTGATAAATCCAGTCAATTAATCTCCCCGAGGCGAGAGGTAGGGAACAAAGATAGATATGGAGAGGAAAGGGGAAAAGGAAAATAAAAATAAAAAGGGGGGAGGGGAGGGAAAAATTTACAAGGAGTGTAGGTAAGTCAAGGACTCTGGCTAAGCACCGGTAGTGCCCAATCAAGAGCCCACCCTATTTGGGGTGAATGGACAGCTATGAGTCACCCAGATTGAGCAACTAAACTGCAAAGGAAATAAAATATTAGGAGATGCATGAGTTGTGAACAACGAGAACCACATTTTAACTAATTATAGAGCCAGCATGGTTAGAGTACATATAATAGCTGTGTAAATCAAGCATGGGTAACAATGTAGGAAGGAGCCAGTAACTGAGACTAGGGATGAGCCGAACACCCCCCGGTTCTGTTCGCACCAGAACATCCGAACATGCAAAAAAGTTTGTTCTAGGGGACACGAATGTGAAAAATCTAAAGTGCTAATTTTAAAGGCTTATATGCAAGTTTTTGCCCTAAAAAGTGTTTGGGGACCCGGGTCCTGCCCCAGGGGACATGTATCACTGAAAAAAACATTTTAAAAACGCCCGTTTTTTCGGAAGCAGTGATTTTAAGAATGCTTAAAGTGAAACAATAAAAATGAAATATTACTTTAAATATCGTGCCTGGGGGGTGTCTATAGTATGCCTGTAAAGTGGCACAGTTTTCCCGTGTTTAGAAAAGTACCACAGCAAAATTACGTTTCTAAAGGAAAAAAAGTCATTTAAAACTGCTTGCCGTTGTAATGTATTGTCGGGTCTCGGCAATATAGATGAAAATCATTGAGAAAAACAGCATGGATCCCCCCAGCCCATTACCAGGCTCTTTGGGTCTGGTATGGATATTAAGGGGAACCCTGCACCCAATTTTTTTTTTAAATAATGGTGTTTGGGGGGCCTCCAGGCACTATATACTCTGAACATAGTACCTATATACTCTGCAGAAAATTGGGCCTTAGGTGTTGGTGGTGCCAGAACACTGTAACCCCTCACAGTTAATCTTGTTGTGCGCAGGACCAGGCCCCGCTGTTAAATATTATTTCAAAAATTGTAATTTCATGCCCCTGTTAAACAGGGGCATCAAAAATGGGCCTTAGGCAGTGGTGGTGCCACAACATTGTGCCATAACACTGTAAGCACCTCTTGGTGGGCGCAGGAACGGGGCCTGCTATGAAATATTAGATCAAGAATTGTAATTACATGACCTTGTTAAACAGAGGCAGAAAAATTGGGCCTTTGGTGGTGGTAGTGCCACAACACTGTAAGCCCTCACAGTTACGCTTGTTGGGCACAGGAACGGGCCCTGCTATGAAATATTATATCAAGAAATATAATTACATGCCCCTGTTAAACAGGGGCAGAAAAATTGGGCCTTTGGTGGTGGTGCCACAACACTGTAACCCCTCACAAATACTCTTGTTGGGCGCAGGAACGGGCCCTGCTATGAAATATTTGATCAAAAATTGTAATTTCATGCCCCTGGTAAACAGGGGCAGAAAAATTGGGCAGTGGTGATGGTGCCCTAAACCAAAAATATTGTTGGAAGCTAGCATCATCAAGATTGAGGAGGAATAGGATAGTCACTCAGCATAGGCAGTCTTCAAGGGATCCCACATCCATAGAAAAATCAATCAGTTACATCAGCATCAGGTGCTTGATAGCTGCTGCTGATCCAAGACTGATTCATTTTTATAAATGTGAGCCTATCAACGGAGTCTGTGGACAGGCACACTCTATAATCTGTTACAAACATTCCAGCAGCACTGAATGTGTGTTCAGAAATAACGCTGGATGCAGGACAGGCCAGTAGTTCAATTGTATATTGAGCAAGTTCTGGCCAGAGGTCCGTCCTCAAGACCCAGTAACCCAGTGGATGGTCTGTTGGAAAGGTCTCCAAGTCTGCTCTTGCCCCAAGATATTCATGCACCATGTAATGCAGACGCTGGCGATGGTTGCTTGAACTGATCAGACCTTGGCACTGAAAAATTGTCTAAAGGCATCGGTCAGCCGGCCACCTTCTCCATCGCTCTTCCTCTGACTGAACGAAGCCTCAGCAACACACATTGTCCAGCACCAGAAAAATTGTAACCTCCCAGGGTCTGGAAATTGCACAAACCTTTCTTGATGGCCTCCTGAAGATGTTTCATCCTCTGCTCCCTCTGCGAAGGCAGGATGAGTTCTGCAACCTTACACTTGTAACGTGGATCAAGAAGGGTTGCCAGCCAGTAATGATCCCTCTCCTTGATACCATGAATCCTAAGGACCTGCAGGCTTTGCAGAATCAGGAAGGCCATGCAGCGTAAGTTTGCAGACGCATTCAATTGTGAGTCCTCTAGGTCACTGAGGATGCCGTTGTCAGGAACTACCTCCTCCCACCAACCTACGACTCGTTGGGTTTCTGGGGACTGAAAACCTTCCCTTGAAGACTGCTGCTGAGTGTTATCCTCTACATCTATGCTGACACAATCCTCCTCCTCCTCTTCTTCCTGTGTGTTTGGCGGGCCCACAGGAATTCTATCTGGATAAAGGGGGCCTTGAGAGGTAAGGAAGTCCTCCTTTTCATCCCGCTGTTCTGCCTCAAGTGCCCTGTCCATTATTCCACAAAGTGTGTGCTCCAACAGGAAGACAAGAGGGACAGTATCACTGATGCATACATTGTCGCTGCTCACCATCCTCGTGGCCTCCTCAAATGGTGACAGGACAGTGCATGCACGTGGCGAAAAAAAGCCAAGCTCCCCTTACCCTGTCCTGGTGCCATACTCACACAGGTACTCATTGATGGCCCTCTGCTGCGAGTGCAGCCGCTGCAGCATTGCCAACGTTGAGTTCCACCTGGTGGGCATGTCACAAATGAGGTGGTTGGTGGGCAGGTTACATTCCCTTTGAATGTCAGCCAGCCGAGCACTGGCATTGTATGACCGGCGGAAATGACCACAGACTTTTCTGGCCTGCCTCAGGAGATCCTGTAAGCCTGGGTACCTACTCAAGAACCGCTGCACCACCAAATTCAGGACGTGTGCCAAACATGGGACATGGGTCAAGTGTCCCTGTCAGAGGGCGGAGAGAAGGTTGGTGCCATTGTCGCATACAACCATTCCTGGCTGAAGCTGGCATGGCGTCAACCACCTCTGAGCCTGCCCCTGCAGAGCTGACAGAATCTCTGCCCCAGTGTGGCTCCTGTCCCTTAAGCTTGCATAGGCCCTTGAACGCTTATGGAGCACTGCTGGTTCAGAGGACAAATCTGCAGAAGAGGCCATAGAGGAAGAAGAAGAGGAGGGGGTGGGGGAGAGAGCTGTGGCAGAATCACCACTAGCATTTTGTAGGCGTGGTGGCGGAACAAGCTCCAACAATACTGAACCCTGTCCTGCATCCTTCCTAGCTGCCAGCAGAGTTACCCAGTGCGCTGTGAAGGAAAGGTAACGTCCCTGCCCATGCCTGCTGGACCATGAGTCAGTGGTAATATGCACCTTACTGCTGACCACCTTGTCCAACAAGGCCAAAACATTGCCTTCCACATGCCGGTAGAGAGCCGGAATAGCCTTCCATGAAAAGAAATGGCATTTTGGAACCTGCCACTGAGGTACAGCACATTCTACAAATTCACAAAAGGGGGCAGAGTCTACCAGCTGAAAAGGCAGCAGTTGCAGTGCTAGCAATTTGGCCAAGCTAGCATTCAGACGCTGAGCATGTGGATGGCTGGGACCGAATTTCTTTTTACAGTTTAGCAACTGGGGTAGGGAAATTTGAAATAATAATATATAATAATAATAATAATATATATATATATATATATATATATATATATAAATATAGGTGTACTAATAGTAGATTGGCTGCAAGTACTTGGGACACCTATTACTACATCTTCGTTCCTCTCAGTGCAGGATTTTGAGAGGACTGGAGGTATAGTGGGGTTGGAGATCCCAGATGAGGAGCAAGGAGAAGTTTGCCTTTTTCTTTAATGTGGGTTTTTCAAGTGCTGTTACCAACAGACTGCATGGTGGTGTACACATTACACAATACAGTGCAAGCATGTGGTGCCCAAGTGGCTGCTGTTCTGGCCACGCTTGATCCTCTTCAGACACAGGTTGCAAACAGCAATAGTGCAATCTGCTGCACATGTGTCAAAAAAGACCTACATCAAGGAAGTTTTCAAAATCAGCGGGGAATCAGCAGCGTCCTGCACCTGTGGAGCTCTGCGGTGTGATGCCGTAGGGTGGCTGCCCTTAAACTGCCCCCTAGAGGACACCCTGCCTCATTGGAGTTGTGCCTCCTCCTCCTCCTCTCTTCTATCAGGCATCCAAGTAGAGTCAGTGACCTCATCATCCCCTCCCTCCTCATCACTGGAGCAAACTTGGCAGTATGCTGTGGCTGGGGGAACATGACTGTCAGTTTCTTGTCCTTCTTGGGCACCCCCTCTCTCTAGGCACAGGTTACTCCCTTCCTCAACCTGGGAACTAACATCGGAGCCTTCTAATCGCTGCGCATCCTCCATCAGCATGTACCCAACACTGTGGTCGAATAGTTCGGGGGACTGGTCCGTGCATCATGGTGGGGCTACGGAAGGAGTGACTGTGGACAAGGAGCCGGTGGAATAGGCTGCTTTGGCAGCTGCATTGGAAGGCTAACTACTCTGAGCCTGGGTGACAGAGGATGAGGAGGATGAGGATGGCTTTGTTATCCACTCCACCAACTCTTCTGCATGTTCTGGCTCAATAACACGGCCAGCAGCAGAAAAAAAGGACAAGCGTGCCCCACGGCCATCTGCAGAGGATGCACCATGTCCATGACCAGCACTGTTGACTGTAGACACAGAGCCTGCTTTCCCTCTTTTAGTGGCCTGTAAGCGTCTGCCTCTTCTTGGTGGCCTTACGGACATAATGTATATTTTGTTTTGCAACTACACAATGCACTGTATTGTGTACTGTGTACACCACCAGAAAAGAAGTAACAACTGCACTACGGCTGCACTGTATTGTGTACTGTATACACCACCAGAAGTGTAGTACGAACTGCACTACGGCTGCACTGTATTGTGTAAGGTGTACACCACCAGAAAAGTAGTAGCAACTGCACTACGGTTGCACTATATTGTGTAATGTGTACACCACCAGAAAAGTAGTAGCAACTGCACTACGGCTGTACTGTATTGTGTAATGTGTACATCACCTGAAAAGTAGTAGCAACTGCACTACGGCTGCACTGTATTGTGTACTGTGTACACCACCAGAAAAGTAGTAGCAACCGCACTACGGTTGCACTGTATTGTGTAATGTGTACACCACCAGAAAAGTAGTAGCAACCGCACTACGGCTGCACTGTATTGTGTAATGTGTACACCACCAGAAAAGTAGTAGCAACCGCACTACGGCTGCACTGTATTGTGTAATGTGTACACCACCAGAAAAGTAGTAGCAACCGCACTACGGTTACACTGTAATGTGTACTGTGTACACCACCAGAAAAGTAGTAGCAACTGCACTACAGTTGCACTGTATTGTGTAATGTAATGTAATGTATATCTATATATATATATATATATATATATATATATATATATATATATAGATAGATATATATATACTAGACTGACTGTATATACACTGCCACTAACTGAATAACCTGCCTGCTTAATCTAAATCAAGCATCCACCCCAACAACACTACACAGGGCCGCCGTGCAGGCAGCCTTATATAGTGTGGGGCGTGGACTTAGTCCCCCTGAGTCCCCCTGAGTCATGATTAGCCAAAGGCAGGGAGCTTTATGGGAGCGCTGGGATTGGCCAAAGCATGCAGGTCAGGTGCATGCCTTGGCCAATCATCATACAGCAGTGCACTGCGAACACGCAGTGCATTATGGGGCGTTCCACGGGTGCTCGAATTTCCCACCCCATAATGTTCGTTCTTCGGCAAACGGGCAAACACCCGATGTTCGAGTCAAACTCATGTTCAACCCGAACATCAAGCTCATCTCTAACTGAGACCATACTGTGGTGGTGGACCTGGGAGGAGTGCCCGTGGCTATGAGACATCCAGCGGGCATCAGATGATACAAACCAAAGGCAGTGTGGAGATTTTACTCTGTTCCCCAGGGCACCAAGACAGAGGGTCAGAGTGATAAAAAGCATGTATCACATTTGAGGTTAAAGCACAATACAGGTATCCAATAGTAGTATCAGAAATATAACATACAAACCCTTTCCCAACAGGCCCCACCACCCCAGCAACAAATGGACAAACCCTTTGCGGCCTGCCAAGGGGGATTAAGAATTGAAGGGGTGTTCAGAGGTCGTGCCCCCACTGGGCAGCGCCACATGGGTTCGGGATATTGCCGATCAGCTCCGACACAGGAAGGCAGAAATATCGGGGTGTGTAGCCTGCTGGCAGATCTCACATTCCCGATCATCAGTTGCCCAGTCCCCACCACCTAAGACGGAGATGGAAGGGGTAGAGCAGTGCAGAGGACACAAACCAAGCTCAACAATTGCATCAAGTCAAATTTGGTATATTGAGTCAGCAGCAAATGGTGGATATTCCTGAGGGCTCTAGGCCCAGGGTTAGAGGGCCCAGAGTGGAATTGGGTGGTTTTGGGTTCAACGGAGAGGTGGCAGTATGCTTGATACTGGGGATGGTGTCGTGTCCATCCAACTTGAAGTAAAGGGATTTCCGGATCTCCCAGGTGGAATCCAAGTCATGATTGAGGATGTGATACTAGCCCCCAGGCCGATGGAGGCGATGAACAAATCCAGTAGACAGGAATCATGAGATCAAGTGAACAGTTGCAGGATAATTCTAATAGAATAGTAAACAGCAAACAACAGATCCCAGAAGGTCAAGGCTGGACGGAAGTCCGGACACCCAGTTCATTGAGTCTGAGGTAGGAAGGTCACTGAAGCTCCAGAAGGGGATCAATCAAGTCAGGTCATACATACATACATACTTAGACCAGTGGGGAGGTTAGTTCTCGGAGGAGGTTGAATGGGGTCTAGGGGCCTCACGACTAGGGGCATGGGAACGTGTTCTCCTTGTGCATTGCGGTCTTGGTAGGGGTGGGTCGAGGGCTTCATGAGTAAGCAGGTAGTCATGCCAATTGGGGACGCTGACAGCAGGCTTGTTTAGGAACCTGAACAGCTCCGGGAGCTGGTCAGGGGAACGAAGGTAGAAGTCAGTTCCCTGCTTGCGGACAATTAGATGGAAAGGGTGGCCCCGACATCTGCTGCATGAACTGCTTCCAGAAGAGGTCGTATTAAGCCCCGCATGGCCCTTGTTTGCCTGGAAACATCTGGGTATATCCGTAGAGGGGCTCTGTCAAAGTCAATAGGGCCCCTCGACCAGGCCAGCCGAAGGAGCTCTTCTTTAACACTGAAGAAATGGACCCTACAGAGGACGTCCCGTGGAGGGTCCAGGGGAGCAGGGCCTTGTGTGGGGGAGGGAGACACCCTCAGACCTGGCACTTGGTGCACCCTATCCAGCTCCAGTTCGGTGGTAGGAGGCTTACCCAGAACCTGGCTCAGGATTGCTACTACTGTGGAACGTAGGACGGGGCCCATGGTGGCCTCTGGGATGCCACAGAGGCCTGGAATGTTCCTCCTGCTCCTATTTTCCCCATCGTACAGCCACAGTTGGATTTCAATAAGATGACGTCAGAAGGTCTGGTGTTCCAGCTCCAGGGTGGTGACACCAGCCTCTGTAGCGTTGGTCGATGATTCCAGGTCCGTCACCCATTCTTCCACCAAGTCTACCTGCTGGTGCAAGTCGTGGAGCTCTCATGTGAGAGCATTGACAATAGAGGTAGCCATAGCCTGCAGGTCCTGTTTAGTAGGCAGGTCAGTAACCATATCCCGGAGCACTCCCACTGAGCGGCCGCCTGCCCTGCCATTGGATGCAGAGGCATGCTGTGAGTCTGACTGTGGGAGGTCTGGGGACACTATAGGGGAGAGCGGACGGTCAGGGAGGGAGGTCTGATCCCCTGCAGTCCCCACTGGTGGAGCCGTCTTACCAGAGGTGGTGGCGGCACTCTCTGGGGTAACTCGCAGCGGCGCCATCTTGGATGAGGTCGCGGGTGATGAGGCGGTGTGCTGGTGGAGAAAGTAGTGGGTAATCTCGGTACCCCTCGATTCCCGTCGTGGTCAGCGGGAGTTTGCGGTCCCCCGACATATACGAGTGGCTCGTCTGTGCAGTTCACCGGGTGAGTCTCGGTCTCAGCTCATGCAGAGCTCCAGGAAGGACGTCTTCACGCTGCCATGGATAAGCCACGCCCCCGACCCACACTTCTTAATTGAGGCATACATTTGTTAGATGAGGGCCAGTAAAAAAGTTTTCCCTGCAAAAAAAATGATGAATACATACCTGTCCTGCCACCTATTCTGCTGACAAAGCTTGCCGAAAGATCTCCTGCTTCAGACGCTTCCAGAAGTGTTGAATGCTTGGTTCCTTACTGTGTGCTGTGGCTTTACTTGTTGACCCAACATTATCACAGGTCATACAGTGACAAAGAGGACAGCATAAGGAGCTACAATGTGCAGCGAAGGACCAGGTATCACCTCAAAGTGTCAAAAACACAGAAATCTCTGTGTTCACAATGATACTCCCCTGAAAAAACAAAAGGGAAATGTCAAGATAATAAAGTACTAGTAAATATATATAGTACAGCATTGGGTAAAATGGAACAACTATAATACAACAAAGTTTTAAACTTTAAAGTCTCTTTTCATAATTAGCAAAAAAAACAAGCATCAGAAGTTAAAATTCTACATGTAAACCAGATTTCCAAAGTTTTATCTTCATAGATACGAAGCTAAATCACCAAATGAATCTCAGAAAGAAAAGTATTCCAAAGTCTCAGTGGTGGATCAACCCAACCTAAATATAAAAGGTATATAAAAATGATCCACATCACCAAAATTCCTCCATGTTCATGTTGTCCTGGTAGACAAAAGTCAGGCAGAAAACATTCACCAGTGACATCAATAGTAACTCACTTTAGGTAAAGAAAAGTACAAGAACATCTTTTAGGCGTTAGGCGTTCCGCGATTCTCTTTGCGCAATTTTACAGCGATTTGTCGTGTCCCGCTATTTGAGGCGTTTCCGAATCGCGGGCAGAATCGTGGCGATTCCACCCGCAAAACGGAATGCCATTGTGTGACTGGAACCTTACACTTTACTATCCAAGTCCAGCCCTAGCCAAGCTGCATTGTTCTGAGTGCAATCGAGAAAAATAAATGGTTGGGGCTTTGTATAGTACCAGGGAGGAGAGTCTGAATGATCAAAACAGCTAAACAGACTTAAAAATGTTATTTCAGTTTCATACATACATGTGTCAACTGTGTATTTCAGTGGTAAACACTTTACACACTTTAGGCACTGAGAGGTGCAAAACACATCACAGAAGGAGTGTATTAAGTTGGCACTATGTTAATTTGTCATACAATGAAATACACTACTTAGTACATGTCAAACAACTTTCCCTTAGGCATTAAATCACAACTCTGGCTTAGTGTATCTTGTTGAAAGGTGAAGGGAAAATGACTACAAATTTACAATCAGATATATTTTTGTGATTTGTTCAGATCTTTTCTAATATTGTTTTCATAGTGTAACAATCTGACATCTTCATTCATACATGTGCATGCTAAGACCGGTTGAGCATCATTTATCATTAAAGTAATTTAGCGCTTAGAACAAATATGGGGGCTGCCATTGCGGACCTCTCCCAAAAATGCTTGCTGCTGGTTATAATAGTACTGATCCAGTGGCTTTCAGGGTTATTGATCTGGAACAAGTATAAAGATGATTGGCAGGTCTGACTTCACTCGGATTTTTGAATTTGCATAGTTCCAGGCCAGTGTCTATTAACAGTATTAAAGTCAGAGACAGCCAGGCAACTTACATATTCAAAAGTGGTTGGCAATAGCAGCCCTAATACAATATGCCTGTCAGTGCTAATTTCCTTTAAAGCTTGCCATACGTGGATCAAAATTTGGTCACTTACATAGTTACATAGTTGGTAAGTTTGAAAAAAGACACCAGTCCATCCAGTTCAACCTGTGGTGTGTGAGTGTGCTTGTGTTTATGTCAACAGTGCATTGTATAGCCCTCTATGTTGTGGTCGTTAAGGTGCCCATCTGATTTCTGTTTTTTGAAACTATAGACACTTCCTGCTGATACCACTGCTTGTGGAACAGAATTCCACATGCTTATTGCTCTGACAATAAAGAACCCCCTATGCGGTTTAAGGTTAAACCGCTTCTCTTGCAATTTCAGTGAATAGTCGCGTGTCTTTTTAAATTCCCTTTCACTGAACAGTTTTAGGGTCTAGGGTCACCAGTATGGTATTTGTACATCACTATCATATCACCTCTCAAGCATCTCCTCTCCAGAGGGAATAAGTTCAATATTTGTAGTCTTTCCCCATAGCTGAGATCTTCTAGTCTGGTGATGGCAAACCTTGGCACCCCAGATGTTTTGGAACTACATTACCCATGATGCTCATGCACTTTGCAATGTATTTGAGCATCATGGGAAATGTAGTTTCAAAACATCTAGGGTGCCAAGGTTCGTCATCACTGCTCTAGTTCTTTTAGTAGCATTGTTGCCCTTCTCTGGACTCTCTCCAGTTCCAGCACATTCCTCCTGAGGACTGATGCCCAGAACTAAGCAGCATACTCAAGATGTGGCCGGACCAGAGTCTTGTAGAGTGTTATGCTGCGTACACACGAGCGGACTTTTCAGCAACAAAAGTCCGACGGTCATTCCAACGGACTTTCATCGGACTTTTGACGGACTTCCAACGGACTTTCGAAGGAACAGACTTGCACACACACGCTCACACCAAAGTCCGACCATCTAGTACGCGTACACCAGTTCCAACGAGACTATAAAACGGAAGTTCAATAGCTCATACATCACCCTTTGGGCCCCTTCTGCTAATCTCGTGTTTATCTCATGTTAGTAGAAGTTTGGTGAGAGAGGATTTGCGGCTTGTGAGACTCATATTTTTCAGATCGTTTAACTGTTGTTCAGTTTGTGCTTGTGAGGTTTGTATCTGCTTTTCAGTGCGTGTAGTCAGTTCGCATTGATTTATCAGTGTGTCATTGTCCGCTCATTGCTGATTTTCAGCTCGCTCTTCACAGGCCTTGCTGTTCTTCAGTGCGTTCTGTTAAGTTCGTTCTGACCAGCCGACTGTTTTGAAGCCATGTTGTGGGTACGTTCTCGTCGTCGAGCTCGTGCTTTGAATGTGCTTGGTGCTGTAGTTCATTCTTCAGCCCAAGCCCAGTCCATGAACAGGGCGAGAAGGAGTTCATGGACGAACAATTGGTTGCTCCAGCGTGACCAATTCTCTCACATGCCTTTGGTCCGTGAGATCCGTGAGAATAATCCTGAGGATTTCAGGAATTTTCTCTGGATGATGGACCCTGTTTTTGACCGTTTGTTGGCTTTGCTGACCCCTTATATCAGCAGGCATGGTACCTGCATGAGGCAAGCCATCACTGCAGAGCAGAGGCTAGTCGCCACGTTGCGGTACTTGGCTGCGGGGAGAAGCCTGCAGGACCTTAAGTTCTCGACAGGCATCTCCCCCCAGGCTCTGAGGATCATTATCCCAGAGACCTGTTCTGCCATCATCCAGGTCCTGCAGAAGGACTATATTAAGGTAAGAATTTTATCTTTTAACATCACATTTTATTGTATAATGTTTGCTAATGTAATGTATTTCTTTACTCAAACACTAATTACCATGATTATGATCAATATAGTGTGAATAACCCCTTTGTCCTCATGCATGCTGTAATTTTTTAATGCTCTTTTTTGTCCTGCATGCATATTTGCGTTCACTAACCTCCCCAGCATGCTATGCTGGGCCCATATCCACCTATCTATACACTTAACAATGTATTTTGTCAGCTCCATTGTAGTGCTTTACCCTAAAATGTCTCCAAATGGTCTGTGTGTCCTTAAATTGCTTTAGAATCCCCCCTAAAATGTCTCCAAATTGTCTGTGTGTCCTTAAATTGCTTTAGAATCCCCCCTAAAATGTCTCCAAATGGTCTGTGTGTCCTTAAATTATTTAGAATCCCCTCCCCCCCAAAAAAAATGTCTCCAAATGGTCTGTGTGTCCTTAAATTGCTTTAGAATCCCCTCCCCCCTAAAATGTCTCCAAATGGTCTGTGTGTCCTTAAATTGATTTAGAATCCCCCCCCCCCCTAAAATTTATCAATGGGCCATCAGAGGGGGGGGGGAATCTGATAAGTGGGCCTTATATTTTAGTCTTTAAATAATATTTACAATTAATGATATACTGATGCTGGGCAATAATGTTTTTTGTGTAATGTGCTTGCAATGTTATGTGCAAAAGTACTTATATTTTTTTTCTTGTTTGACTCCCCAGTTTCCTTCAACGCCACAGGAATGGCAGACTGTGGCATCCCATTTTGCCACCCGTTGGGACTTTCCCAACTGTGGAGGGGCTATAGATGGGAAATACGTCCGCATCATGCCACCACCCCATTCGGGGTCATACTATTTTAATTATAAGGGGTTTCATAGTATTGTCTTAATGGCGGTGGTGTCGGCACAATATGAATTTCTGTATGTGGACGTGGGGAAGAATGGCTGGATGTCGGATGGAGGAGTCTTAGTCCAGACGGAGTTCTACCAGCGTCTCCAGAGTAGTGGACTGGGATTGCCACCTAATGCGGATAACGTGGAAGGACTCCCCTTTGTCTTCATTGCAGATGAAGCCTTCGGTCTGGGCGAGCACCTGATGAGGCCATTTCCCCAAAGGCTCCTCACCCCGGAGAGGAGGGGTTTTTTTTTATCATCAAAGTTTATTGTGAAAAATCAAGAGATGCATCTGTGGAGACGCAGCTCCACCCAGTACAATACCGTATTAGAAATATCATCAGAAACAACATTGAATTTCAGTTTGTTGCAAGGATTAGTATAAACTGTTTTTATGATTACACAACTTCAAATTTTAGTAAAGCAGATAACAATGACTGTCATTCGTGAGTTCCGTATTGTCATTCAGAGAAAAAGAATAGTTGGAAAAGAAAGAGAGAGAAGGGTAGTAAGGATTAAACCTTCAGGTTTAATTAATGGGAAATAGTGTTCCTCATTTGACTGTTTTTCAATGCTTAGTTTATCATATGAGAGTTAACTTATAACCAGGTCCTATTTCATAACATCTAGATATGCCTGTGAGTATTTATATATAAGCCAAGGTGACCAAGTTTTGTGAAATCTTTCCACATTTTCTCCTGCTTGTGCAATAGTCTCCTCCATCTCATAGAACTCCGCTATCTTATTGAACCATTCCCGTATGGTCGGGATTTTTGTAGATTTCCAGTACAGTGGAATGATAGCTTTGGCCGCATTTAAAAGGTGTTTGGTGAGTGAGTGTTTATACCTCTTAATGGGGAATTCCGTGACATGCAGGAGACATCCCGCTGCGTCCAGCTTTAATTTTGTTTCTGTTATTAAGTATATCATCTCCCTGACCTTTGCCCAGAATTTGTTCAGTACAGGGCACTGCCACCAAATGTGTATCAATGACCCTTTGTCCGAGTTGCAACGCCAACAAGTATCCGAGTGGTCTGGAAACCAAGAATGTAGCTTTGCTGGTGTGGCATACCATTGAGTGAGTAACTTGTATGCTGTTTCCTGCGTTCTTGTGCTCAGGGAGCATTTATGAGCAAAAACACATGCTTTCTTCCATTGTGAAGTCGACAACGGAATACCTAGTGCTCTCGACCAGCTCTCTCTGAGATCCCTCTCATCCCTGTCCTCCCCATTTTGAATCCAGCGGTATGCTAGTGATGTCACTTTGGAAATAGGTTCCTCTGTCTGACATACTGACTCTAGTTCCGTTAGTGGTCTGTTGAAATTGTGTTTCCTTTGTGTTCTGTTAAGGAAACTACGGCATTGCAAATAAGTCCAAAGCTGTAGATCGGGTAGTTTGTTTGTGTGTTTAAAGTCTGTAAAGTCCCTGAACTCTTGGTTGTGGAAACATTGTAGAGCTAGTAGGGGTTTATTTGTGTCATTTGTTTGTAGTGATCGGTTCCCCATACCCGGTGGGAAATTGGGGTTATTCTGTAATGGAGTTAGCGGGCTAAGAAGTGATGAGAAGTTGGTAAGTTTCGTTAACTTATGGAAAATTGCTAGGGTAGTGCCCACTAAGGGATGTGTCCTCATCTCCACTGGGAGACTGCCCCACTGAATCCATGGTGAGTATTTGATTGGTGTATGGCTTAATATTTCTTCTATTTCTACCCAATCTTTGATTGTAGAGTGACAATGCCAGTCTATTATCCTGGTTATGTGAGTGGCGAGGTAATAAGCACGGAAGTCTGGTATTCCATTCCCCCTTTGTCTTTGGGCTTAGTAAGTCTAGAAATTCTTACTCTAGGTTTTTTGTGGGCCCAAATAAATTTCGTTTGAGTTGAGTGGAGCACTTTAAAGAAGTTTTGGGGGATTTTTATCGGTAAATTTCTGAATAAATACAGGACTCTTGGTAAAATAACCATTTTACAGATGGCTGCCCGTCCAAACCAGGAGAATCCTTTTGAGTGCCAATTTTGTAAGTCTGAGCATATTGTTTTCAATAGGGGAGTGAAATTATATTCAAACATTTGAGATATTTTGGGGGTCAGCCATATCCCTAGATATTTAAGCGCTGTGCCTACCCATTTAAAGGGGCAATTTGACTTGATGAGATCTAATTTATTTGAAGGGATCGAGATATTTAAAATTTCTGACTTGGCATAATTAATTTTGAGGTTTGAGAGATACCCAAAAATAGAGAATTCCTTCATCAGGGAAGGGAGTGAAATGTGGGGGTTCGTTATGAAGAACAACAAGTCATCCGCGTATGCTGCCACCTTGTATTCTTTTTTACCTACCTCAAAACCCTGTATTGCCCTCTCTGCTACAATCCGTCTAATGAATGGATCTAAGGTTAGGATAAATAGCAGGGGCGAGAGGGGGCAACCCTGTCTCGTCCCGTTTTTGATCTCAACTGTATTTGAAAGGGAGCCATTGATCTTCAGTTGTGCAGAAGGGTTTTTATAGAGCATAGAGATCCATGACATCATATTGTTTCCCAAGCCAATGAACCTGCATGTTTCTAGCATGAAATCCCAGGCTACGCGGTCAAAGGCCTTCTCCGCATCCGTGGACAGGAGAAGGCCCTCGAATTTCCGCACCCCGGCAGCATGCATTAAATTGAGCGTTTTGATAACATTATCTCTGGTTTCTCTTCCTGGCATGAATCCTGCTTGCTCACTTCCTATCAATCCGTGAAGTAGAGGTTTCAATCTATTTGCTATTATTTTTGAGATCAATTTCACATCTAGATTCAAGAGCGAAATTGGTCTGTAGCTTGCACATTCTGTCAGGTCTTTGTTTGGCTTGGGAAGGATTGTTATATGTGCCTTGAGGAAATCCGCTGGAATCTCTCTGGGCTCAGACAGATAGTTCAGAGCCCTTAGTAACAGTCCCAGCAGAGTTTCCTGAAATGTTTTGTAATAGATTGCCGTGAAACCGTCTGGCCCCGGACTTTTCCCCGTCTTTAGGTGTTTGATCGCTTGTTGTAGTTCATAAGCTTCTATGGGTCTTTCTAGTTGGGTAATATCTTCCTTTGACAATGTGGGAAGTTTAGAGTCTATCAGATATTGACGTATGGCTTGTAATCTCGATCCTTGAATTAAGCTAGGTTTCTGTGGGTTGGGTAAGTTATACAAGGTTGTATAATAATTATGAAAGTGGTGTGCAATTTTTTCGGTAGTGATATCTAGTTTCCCTTCTTTTGTTCGTATGCCTGAGATGTTTTGTTGTGTTTTCGCGTTTTTAATGGCTCTTGCTAATAAGCTTCCTGTTTTGTTACCATGTTCGTAGTAGATTTTTTTTTTAAAAAACAGGAATCTTTTAGCTCTTGTGTCAAAGATCTGTTGAAGTGCCTTTCTATTATCTAAGAGTTCAATTGCCGTATGTTCTGTCAGGGATTGTTTATGTAGGGATTCCAGAGCGTGAATCCTCTCTGTTAGGGACTTAATTTTGTTTTCCCTCTCTTTTTTGCGGTGAGCGCCCATTCTAATGAGTTCTCCTCTGATTGTGCATTTATGTGCTTCCCATATTGAAAGGGGATTAACATCTGGTGTAGTGTTGGTTTTGAAGTAGTCTGATAGTGATGTCGCTATTTGAGGGAGTGTAGTTGGGTCTGTTAACAGTGCTGAATTCAATCTCCAAGTATTTGTTTTGGTTCGGTGTTCTGTGAACTTCAACGATATTGAAATTGGGGCATGGTCAGAGAAGGTCTGTATCCCTATTTTAGCTCCTGAGACTATATCCAAGTCTCTTTGTGAAACAAAGACATAATCTATTCTTGAGTATCTGCTGTGGGGTATGGAATAAAAGGTGTAATCTTTCCCTTCGGGATAAATGAATCTCCAAGAATCTATTAGTTGAAGCGAGTTCAGTAGTGTTTTGATTTGTTTGAGTATTTTGTACGTAATATAGGTTTTGCCTGTGGACGCATCACTGAGAGGATTCAATGGGACATTAAAGTCCCCCCCTAAAATGATACATCCCGAACCAAAATCTTTGAGTTGTCCAACAATTTTACGGCAGAAAGTTAGGTGTGCTGTGTTAGGAAAATAAACATTTGCTAGCGTGATAGGCGTACCACAGCAATTCCCTTTCAGGAATATGAACCTTCCCTCTGGATCTATGAGTTTGTCAGTTAGTTCAAAGGAAGCATCCCTACTAATGAGTATGGACACTCCCTTGGATTTTGCTAAGTCGTTTGTTGCATGGTATGCCTGTGTGAAGAAAGAGTCTGTCAGCTTGGGGACTTGTTGAGTTTTGAAGTGTGTTTCCTGTAAAAACACAAAACGAGGTTTACCTTTTTTGAGTTCCTTTAAGAGGGTCTTGCGCTTTTCAGGAATATTCAGGCCCTTCGTGTTATGAGAGATCACTGTAGGCTCATGTCCCAGGGATGAGTACGCCATCTTGAGGGCCCAGAGAGAGCTGTCGAGGCAATAACTGGAGAGAGAACTGAAGTTTCCAATATATTATACTTTACCCTTTAAAAAGTATAGGTAAGAAGAAATAAGGAAGAGAAAGCGTAGAATGAGTACCTTGAAAGTAAGAGTACTTAAAAAGTAAAAGAGAGATAATGTGATCTCCTTGGAAACCCTATGGGGCCAAGGTAGAATATTAGTGCCTCCTGCCAGGAAAATCCTCCCCTGTCAAGGGGCACTTTGTCGGAGCGCGATTGGCAGCCGCCCAATCACTTTGGTTAATCCAACTAATCAAATTAGATTAAATCAAATATATAACACTCAATTTGTGAGCAAAAACCGGCAGCAGCCATAATCAACATATTGTAAACAGTATTGGTCAACAATGCACCCTAATTGCAACAAGGAAGGTACTTACTACAACCCCTGATCTCTTTAACTCAGTTAATTTTACATGTAGAAATGTCGATGAATTATTTGGCCGTACCTCTGTTCTCCTGAGAGACTTCAAGGCCCCCCTCCAAGCAGGGGTATCATCTTGTTGTCTGCCCTTTAGAGGTATTTTTAAATTGTATCAATAATTTGCAGTTTTACTTTGCTTTGTTTTTTTTTTTTTTTTTTTTAATTTTAAAGTTATTTCTTTCATCGACATTTCCATAGTCAATGCTTGCTGAAGTGCAATAACAACAGTCGTGCTTTATGAACCACATACTCCTGCTAGTATCATCTACTCTGTTATATTTGCTCTGCAGCAGTATTCTATCTATAAAGTTGGCCTAAGCCCTCATGGGGGGTAATAGCAACAGTCCCCGTAAGCATAAACTCCATCTAAAACTTCTGAACTACAAGAACTGGCCTTTTGTGTGTTGTTGATTCTTGATGTGTAGTTCCGTTCGACCAGATAAGACAAATCTAGCCGAAGTGTCTATGGTTGTTGGCATCAAAAAACTTTGGGGTCACCAATCATGGTATTATTTCAGGAAAGTTGCTCATCTTCCACCACTTAAGGTGTGATTGTCTGTGGACCTTTTCAGGCTTCTTCAAAGCCCCTGGAAGCTTGAGGTCTGTTGTTAGGGGTTCCAGCCTGTGACCCTCCAGGGCGTGCTGATTTCATCTTCTTGGAGAGGCGTTTGTCGGGTGATGAGAAGGGGGATCTTTCCAATGGAGGTAGCATAAATTCTTGATACCACTCTGGTAGTTCAACCGGTTCCAGATGTAATGCTTGGCAAAAATCTGGGAGATCTTCTGGCGATCGCAAAGTATGCTGTCTTCCATTGTGGTTCACCAGGAGTGCGAACGGGAATCGCCATGAGTAGCGGAGATCCTTTTCTCTCAGCTTGTCAAGTAACGGTCTGAGAGCCCTACGGTTCTTTAGTGTGATCTGAGACAGATCGTGAAAGAGCATGATGGTTTCTCCATTGAAGACTATCTGGTCGTTCCTGCGTGCTTTACGCATGATGTCTTCTTTTAAAGCAAAACTCTGCAAGCAGCATATGATGTCACGTGGTGGCATATTGTCAGGGCCTCTTGCTCTGAGTGCTCTGTGAGCTCTTACAAATTCAATGTCTGTCTCCTCTGGTCTTTCTAGCAGGCTGTTAAAAACCCTCTGTACAGCTGGGGTTATTTGATCAGCCTCCACAGTCTCTGGGATCCCCCTCACCCTAATATTATTTCTTCTGCCCCTATTATCTAAGTCCTCGAGGTGTTTGTTAATCTCTATAAGTTGTTGGGACTATGTATGAGTAACTCTGTCCAGGCGATGAAGAGCTTTATCCCTGCATTTGCCTGCGTGTTCTACCGTAGCCATCTTGTCTGTGAGAATCAACATGCTGGATTTTAGATCCGTTATCGCCGCCGAAAAGGTGGCTTTTATGTCAGCTGCAAAGCCTGACATGCCGGCATATGTCAGGGGGAGGTCGGGGTGAGGGGTATTCCTACCGTTCTCCTCAGCCGCAGATTGAGAGTCCTCACTGAAGTCATCCTCCGTTACATGCGGCGGTGCCATCTTGGCTCCTATCAGGCCTTCTCGTGCTGGCGGAGGGTTCCGGAACAAATCCTCAATGTTCCTTCCCTGGTAAGCTGCCGATGTGCGGCGGGATCTTGTGCGGGGTGTCCCTGTGTTCCTTCTGCTCATTATCGAGTGCTTTGGGTGCAAGGTAACGGGCTAAGGCTGCCTGGAAGCCGGAGCTCTTGTATTAAGCGTCCATCGCTGTTGCGCGCCAAGCCACGCCCGAGAGGAGGGTTTTTAACTACCGGCTGGCCAGAGCGAGAAGAGTTGTGGAGAATGCCTTTGGGATAATGGCCAGCCGGTTCCGTCTGTTTCAGACAGCTATCCACAGAGCGGACTACAATCTAAATCACCTTGTCCTAGCGTGCTGCATCCTGCACAATTATTTACACAAACATTCGAGCAATTATCTTGCATCACTTGGGCCTGAGGACGGACTTATAGAGAATCCTCTGACAGGTCTGGATACGGGCCGTACTGGCTTGGCCCACCAAAGCACCTGTCAAGTTCGGGATAAATATGTTGATTTTTTTAGGGGGGCAATTGCAATGGCAGACAATCTATAATTTGTTTTAATAAAAAATAAAGATCAGATAAAATCTAGAAATGTATTTATTGCTTGCCTTTCTTTTTGGCTGTCTCCTAGGTTATCCTAGTGCACTTGTAGTGCCAAGTGTATTTTCCTTTAGTAAATAAGCCTCATTGTCACTGTAAAAACCAAATAACTTACAAAACTGGTATTGAGCATTGAAAGAAGAAGCCACACATCTTGTTGATTAACAGAATTTTTAATCTATGCACATTCACATTTTTTTTAACAAACAGGCCTCTATTTTTTTTTATTTTTTTTTAACAAACAGGCCTCTATTTTTTATTTTTTTTTTATTTTTTCTTTAACAAACAGGCCTCTATTTTTTTTTATAAAGTTTTTTAACAAACAGGCATAAAATTATTCAAAGCCAAAGCCCAGAATGGGGTCAGCAAAAAAGGAAATGAAAAACATGATCAATGTTTTTTTTATGAAAAAGGGATTACATTCTCACAAAAACATTGATCATGTTCTTCATTTCCTGCTGCATATTGTCCAGCCGATTACGCATTAGGTCCAAGCTCATGTGCATGGCATCAATATACCCATTCCAGGCCATGATCTGTCCAATCAATCTTTGTGCACTGTCCATGCTAAATGGTTCCCCTTCCACATCACCTAAATTTGATGAAATAAAGATGTATTTAAAAACATGCAGGCATACATAGATTACCATAAGCTGGGGTGTCAGACAGTCACCTGGTGGGGCGCACATGTCGCCCACTTCCTCCACCTCTTCTTCCTCCACATCCTCGGGAGGGGGGGGTACTGGTACTTGGACATGCTTCCACTGCTTCTTCCCCTTTCACAACCAGATCACCTAAATTTGATGAAATATAGATGTATTTAGAAATATGCAGGCATACATAGATTACCATAAGCTGGGTTGTCAGACATTCACCTGGTAGGGTGCCCATGTCGCCCACTTCCTCCACCTCTCCTTCCTCCACATCCTCTGTGGGGCTTGGGCTGATTTCCCAATCCGGCAGGCGAGGTCGGGGGTCCCTGGGATCAGGTTGTCTGAGTCTTTTCTCCCCTATGAGAATGAAACAAAAGGTATACTTAGCACACAGATATTTGAGTCTAGGAATAGAAATATGAAACATTATATTGAAGTGGTGTACAATTGTCTGTTTGGGCAGAGCTCCAAGTTGAAGATATGATTAAAATTATCTTTGAAACAAGCTGGAATACTTACCTTTTTTGGCCACATTTCACAGATAGAGACACCCCAAAAAGTATCCACTGGAGCACCTGTGTGGGTTACCCAAAAAAATGTATATTGGTGTCCCACTATAGTGCTCCTGAGTCCAGATGTGTAAACAGCTGCTGAGTGTACTGTCCTTACATTCCACTGAATGACGTTTGCTATTCATTTTAGTTTCAAAGACAACTAGACAACAATGTCCTAAACTTCTCTTAATAAGACAAATTACCAAAATGTAGTTTAAACCCTGTATCAACTAAATACATCGTATATATTTTTCAATCAATGTTTACTACGAACGATATTTCCTACGAACGTTTAACAATTTAAAAATTGTACAGTAAAGAAAAGCACATGGAGCAGCATACAAGGTAATAATCAGAATAGGAACACACGACAAGTACTTACTGTTTTTCAGCACTTTCTGGATTCGTCTGTACTGATCCAGCTCCCTGAATTTTAGGTCGGACCATCGTTTCCTCAGCTGATCTTTACAGCGCCGTACCCCAAAATGATGATGCAGGGTCTTCACCACTTTCAACATTATTTTTGCCTTTCTTGAATTAGGCTGGGCGTACGGTCCATGCTTCCCATCGTAATCTTTTTTTAGCAAAATAGCTACCATCTCCACCATCTCTTCAAAGGCCGTATTGGAGGCCTTAAATCTCCTCTTCCCAGATCATTATGTTCCGGGCTCTGGGCTTTCCTCATTACTTGAAGAATTAGTACATACCTGCTGTGTCTCCACCATTGTTGCTCCTACTGCACACCATAGAGGGAAGGGGGCTTAGAATATTTGTTAAAAAAGAACGTCAGGGGCGGATGACACAGGCGGAGTTTCACGCATGCGCGGTGTGTATAAAGCTAACACGCATGTGCCGTACGTATGTTCTGTGTGTAGAGAAGGGGGCGGAGAATATTTGTTAAACAAGAACGTCAGAGGCGGGAGATGCAGGCGGAATTTCACGCATGCGCGGTGTGTATAAAGCTAACACGCATGTGCCGTACGTACTTTCATGCACGGAGGAAAGCAGAACTGAAGTTGCAAGCGTCAGAGACGAAGGTAAATTTTATTAACTTTGTAGCGGCCTATACTGCTTAAAGATTGAGGCCTATGTTGGGATAAGATTATGAGAGTTTAGCCTAAAACATTAGTGTTTATTGTCTTTTACAGAAAAAAGGAATACTAAATTTAAGGACCCTGAATTTCTCACACAATTTATTGAGAAGTACAGGGAGATGACGAATCTGTAGGAGGTCAAACACCCTCAATATTACATTAAAACAGTAAGGAAGTCAACGCTGGAGAGACTTCTGGCATTTGTGCAGATTTTCATCCCAGAAGCAACCGTGGAGATTTTGGAAAAGAAAATTGGGATCTTGAAGAATATGTACAGGAGGGAGCATAACAAGATCCAGACTTCCCTGAGATCAGGAGCATCAGCAGATGATGTTTATAGACCCAGGCTGTGGTACTTCGATAAACTATGTTTTCTTGAGGACCAGACTGAATCTCTTTTGACCCTTCCCTCCACCCTTCCCTCCACCCCAGCAGAGGCTGATGAGGACCAACCTGGGACTTCTATCCTGGAAGAACCGGATGTGACCATCTGGAGCCAGGTATATTATTTTTAGACATATTTAGTGTCCTAATATTAATGATGTTAACTAGATGTTCTATTACATATAAAAGAGTATCATTCTGAAACTAGCATTTTTTCGAGCCGGTGACAACAATTTTTGGCCACTACTGTCAATTGATATGTAGACATAATTTTTTGGATAAAATCCACATTGAATTTGCAAGTCATGAACTGAAAATTGTGTGTGATTGATGAACCAAAAACTAACACTATGTCCCTTTTTTATACACAGGATGAGCTCAGCCAGGAGGAAGGTGTGGAAAGCGGCAGGCAGGAGGAGGCGGGCCCAGTGACAGCCAGGAGGTTGGCAGGAGTGGTGTCAGCCAGGAGGAGGGAATGCTGCAATGAAGAGAAGAAAGTGATGGCCTGGGTTCAGTCTGGTCTGACAGAAGACGCAGGCTGGTGTAGTACCACAGCCTGGGGATATATATGTCATCTGCTGCTGCTCTTGATCTCTGGGATTCCTGGACCAGATTGTGCTCCCTATATTATAATTTTTGTTTTCACAGACTTGATGTGTGCCCTGGGGTCAAAAGGCTTCACAAATTCCTAAAGTTTCTCCAGGGTTGACTTCATCTTTATTTTGTTAACCAGAATAAATGGATATTTTATTTTCTGAAAATACTTGCCTATGTTTTTTTTATTAAAATACATTTTTAAAAGACAATGTCAAATTAACAAGGGACAACAACCTCCTTGAGGTTCCAAAAATATAAAAATATGTAATGTTCTTGTGGTAACTTTACACCAAAAAAAAAAATAAAAAAAAAGGTTCTTGTGGTAACTTTACAACAAAAATAATATATATATGGAGATCACTAGAAAATAGCAATCCTAAAAAATTCTGTTCTTGATCTTGATGAAATAAAAAATAATAAAAGATGACTCCAAAAAAAATTTGTAAACATTAGTACGGAGATCGGGCTTTTAAAAAATACAATATCATTCATGAGATCAAGAGAAATAATCCAGAAATCAGTTTGTGAGAACTCTGTGTGAATATGAGCAGCAAAACAACTTCATTCTTCTAGCATTATAAAGAAGACAATTAATGCGCTACATTTAACGATCACAGAATTTGCAGCGTGAGGAATGTGCTAGCTACAATATGAACACTAGTTTTACCAGACCGAGCGCTTCCGTCTCGTACTTGCTTCTGAGCATGCATCGTTTTTTTGCCCGTCGGACTAGCATACAGACGAGCGGATTTCTCGATAGGAACTGGGTCCGACATAAAGATTTGAAGCATGTTCCAAATCTAAAGTCCGTCAGACTTTCGACAGAAAAAGTCAGCTGAAGGTCCGATGAAGCCCACACACGGTCGGATTGTCCGCCGGATTCGGTTCGTCGGACCAGTCCGGTCGAAAAGTCTGCTCGTGTGTACACGGCATGAGAGTTATCGTTTTATCGCTAGAGTGAATCCCCTTTTTAATGCATGCCAATATTTGTGGACTTTGTTTGCAGCAGCTTGCCATTGCATGCTATTGCTGAGCCTGTCATCTACTAGGACCCCCAGGTCCCTTTCCATTCTAGATTCCCCCAGAGCTTCTTCCCCTAACGAGTAACTTGCGCTCGTATATTTTTAGCATCCAAATGCATTACTTTACATTTTTCAACATTAAACCTCATTTGCCATGTAGTTGCTCACCCCATTATTTTATTTAGGTCTTCTTGTAAGGTTTCCACATCCTGCGCTGAGTTATTGCCTTGCTTAACTTTGTATCATCTGCAAATATTGAGATTGAATTGTTTATCCCATCTTCTATATTGTTTATGAATACATTTAACAGAATTGGTCCCAGGACAGATCCTTGGGGGACCCCACTTACCACACCGGACTATTCAGAGTACTTGGCATTTATCACCACCCTCTGGACCTGCCCCTGAAGCCAGTTTTCAATCGAGGTACTCACCCTATGGTCCATGCTGACAGACCTCAGTTTGTAAAGTAAAAGTTTGTGGGGAACCGTATCAAATGCCTTTGCAAAATCCAGATACACCACATCCACAGGCCTTCCTTTATCTAGATGCCAGCTCACTTCTTCAAAGAACGTTAATAGATTGGTCTGGCAAGGACGATTCTTCATGAATCCGTGCTGATTATCAGTAATGATACAGTTTTTATTACTAAAATCTTGTATATAGTCCCTTATTACCCTCTCCATTAGCTTACATACTATCGATGTTAGGCTGACTGGTCTGTAGTTTCCAGGGATATAGCTCTGCCCTTTTTTAAATATTGGTACCGTGTTGGCTTTTCTCCAATCAGTGAGTACCTTTCCAGTCAGTAAACTGTCCATAAAAATTAGGAACAATGGTCTAGCTATCACCTGGCTGAGTTCCTTAAGGACCCTCGGGTGGAAGCCATCTGCTCCTGGTGACTTATTTATGTTATGTTTTTCAAGTCTATTTCTGATACTATCTTCTGCTAGCCATGAGGGTGCATTCTGTGCCATTTTATTAACATTATAGTCTTGATTACTATAACCCCCCTTTGTGAAAACTGAGGAGAAGAATTCATTTAAAACCTTTGCCTTCTCTTTGTCTTTTGTAACCAAATTGGTTCAGCAGGGACCGGCCAAATTTCGATCCATGTATGGGCTACCTGATTGCACACAAGTCAGTCTATCAATCAGCTTGTGTACAACCAGCTTGTTGAGTTTTTCCTGAATGATCAGTACCGCTGGTTATAGTTGGCAACAATGATCATTGTGTTCTGTGGATGGAGAAGGAACACAATAGCGCTGTGGGAAGGATTCCCCCATCAGTATCAAGTGTGTTGATGGGGAAATTGGCACATTTTCCTTTTTGTTCAACCCACTGGTTGAACAAAAAACAATGTATAATGTTTTTCCAGCCTAAGAAACAAATATCCTTCCATTGTGTTTTAAAGTTAGAGCATCTGTCTAAGAAATATGGTTCGTGAATCGTGATATGCTGTAAATGACTGATATCTCAAATTACTGAAGCACCTTAAATTTGTGTTGTTTATTTGCCAGACATATGCAACATTTAGCTTCATTTCTTCATGGTGAGTTTGATTTCACCTTCAACAATTCTTTCATTAATAGTAGAGATGAGCAGACTTTGGAAGCTAAGCTTCATCGGTTCAAATGAAGTAACCTCTATATCTGCAGGTCACAGAAATGATCCTGCCAACAAGGTGTTTTTTTACTTTTAAGCTACCCTTAGAATTTCTACAAATCAATACATGGTTTAAATGCTGCCCTTCTATCACCCCCAGCAAGTCCTTACTTATTTGTAACTATATGAAATTACAAACAGCAGCATAATACATTTGGAGAAAGTTTGTCATTGTGTAGTATTTGACCAGAAGGTTAATAAATAAGCTTATATTAATATTAACACATGAAAAAAACAAAAAAGCAAAATACATACAAAATATGAGACTCATAGCAGTTATATTAAATTATTATTGATTTGAAATAGAATTCAAAGAGCACCAGTGTGAAATCATATAATTTGATATAGGAAGATGGCACTTTATTTACTCAATCTCCCCACATCATCTTCCTGAAGTACCTAGTTCATTGCCAGTATATATATATATATATATATATATATATATATATATATATATATATATATATATATATATATATACATATATATACTGTATATACATTTTCTATTATTTACTTCCTCTACACATTGCAAAAAAGAATCAATGCTCCTAAATGAATAAACCCACCAGTGATATCCCCTTCTTATTTCAGTCAACAGAGTTTAAGGTGGTAAAATAGTAAAGTGAACTAAAAAATTAGGAGCTTAACTGCTGTGGCTGAACATGGGTGATTTTTAGGATGTCACAGTTTTACTGTGTCCATGTTTGAAATGTTTTTGTATCTTCTGTCCTGCGTGTCTGAAAAAAAAATTTGGGCATCCGAAGATTTTAAAATTTCTTTTATGTGATGTTTTACTTATAGTTCTCTGCACTGGTGCCCCTTCAGCATTCCCAAAGACCTGCTCCTGGGTATTGTAGTGCAAAGTTAGTGTGATCATAAAGGCATGGCCACTCTGTAGGTTGGTGTCTTTTGGAAATGGAACACAAATGGAAAGGGAAGCAAAGTAATGAGCAGTTCCACCGCTTCTTCGTGTTAAAGCACATGCCTAGCTCACTGTAAAGACACCAGGCAGAATTAATATTAAGTACGCTTCTCTACTTATACAAGTGTGGTGGGAAATCCCTGCCTGAATCTGGAGAGAGAAAGAAAGAAAGTAGGGCATGCCTGTGATCAGACTCATCATCATTGTGCAACTTTTGTTTAGTTAAAATAAGGCAAGTTACGAAACTGTACTATATGGGAAGGAGGGAAAGCCCTGTCTGTACCAGATGCAGCAGAGACCACGGTGATTTAATTCACCTTATGTGGCAGTGCCCAAATCTCTATTGGAGGGGAGTTATAACTACCATAAATAAGGGTTTTCAGGCTCAGCTGCCAGAGGAACCAAAACAATGTTTGTAGGGAATTCTGTTAGATCTCCCTGTGGATGATATCCCCAAACAGGCTATAGCTAGGGCACTCTTCCAGGCCTGCAATCTAATTTTAAAACACTGGACATCCACTGCCCTCCCCACACCCCACCCCCCACACCCCACACATTGAAGGAGTGAATAACTCAAATGGGGGATACCCTTAGACTAGAAATATATATACAGCATTTCGGCATAGGGGGTGCTTTGGTAAATTTAACAAACTTTGGGTCCCATAGTTGGACACACTGGGCCTGGCCCCGGTTAACCTTATCATGGATAACCTTTTACTTGGTTGGAGGTGAAGGTTTGTTTATCATGTTGTTGTTTCAGGGTAGAGGGACACACTTGGCTGTATTATCATGCATGTGTTTTATATATTTTGGTGTTTGAACGCTTTGCCCTACTGATGTTCTTACATTCCTTGAATGTTTCAAGTTCATTATGTACTATTGCTGTGCATATGCTCTTTAACTTGTACTGTTTGCACAAACTGTTTAATAAAGTTCTTTGAGATTAAAAAAATGTGAAAAAGAACATTTATTATACATTTATATCAAGCAATTCAAGCTCTAAAAGGTGTTCCCTAACATAAAAAATGTGGACACAGAAGCCATGCGTGTGAATGGATAGTGTTGAATACAGTGTAAGTGTAAAAAGCGCTGCGTAAACTGTCGGCGCTATATAAATCCTGTATAATAATAATAATAAAAGCAACAGGGAGCTGTGAGATTACTCTGTAGATCACAGTTAGGTCCCTGGACCAGGGTTGTGGGGCAGAAGTCCTTGTTCTCATCAACATGGGAAGAAATTGCTTTGCCAGGGGGTCCCTTGGGGCATGTGGTCTGTTAAAATGTTGGTTTCCTGCATGTTCGGATAAGTGTCTGGTATGGATCATTGGAGGGGAGTTCAAACAATTTTTTTGGGGGGGGGTGCCCTCTAAAAATTCGTACTGAATCTGAAGACTCAGATATTGAATTTGCGGGGTGGGGGTTGGATGGGAGGGGGTTAGACCCCACACTGTTTTTGTTTATTTTTGTTTGTTTTGTTTGCATTGGGTCCCCTATTAGGATAAGGTTCCATCTATCAAAAGGGTCTGGTATAAATGAAGAGAAACCCCTGCTACTTTGTTACCAAACAGAACTAAACAGCCAGGACCTGTCATTGGCAATTTAACTAGTTCAAGTTCAGCTACTACATACATACTACATACGTCCAAAGAGTGAACTGTTAATAACAAGATGATGGCTTTAGTTGCAGCCATCAGCTTGTGCAGGTATTCTTCAGCCGAATTAAAAGTGATGCAGCAGCTGTATAGCCACCAATCACTTTCACAGAGCAGGAGGCGCCGTGCCCCCCCTCCATCCCACATGGGCAGCAACCCCCCGTTCTCTCCCGCTTTTACTGGGCAGGGGTGACACTGGTCTGTTCCACCCCTAAAGTCTCCAAAAATAGTACCTGTCGCCTGCCCAATGCTATCACATGGGGGTTTAGTAACCCCTTGTGACAGCAATCTAGTAAATGTCAATCAATCAATTAATAAAAAAATAAAAAAAAAATAAAATACAAATATAATAAAAAGTATTAGAACATTTAAAAAAAATACTTTAACCCCAATCGCCCCACACACATGCGCGAACGTGAACCCATGCCCATGATGTGCACGTGTATGTAAACTGCAGTTGCACTATAAGTGTGACATATCGCTGAGAACATTAGAGTTAGAGGAATAGTTCTACCACAATGACTCCTAGTTAACTCTAGAGCTCTAAGAGCTTTTAATGGAGATTTTTGGGTACCATAGTTACTTGCGATATGACAAGCGCACACAATTTTAAGACTTTGCGTGTTTGCTAGCTATTTAATTGATGCAACCTCAACTTTTATATTTTACAAAAAAATAGGTATTATATTCTGTATGTTTGCACTAAAATTCCCTTTATTATAATATTTGCTGAAAATTTTCTTTTAATAGACAATTGTACAAATATCATGTGAAATAAACAGTTGCAACTATCATCTTTCTATTCTGCAGAGCCTCTGATTTCAGAGCATATATATATATATATATATATATATATATATATATATATATATATATATATATATATAATGTTCTGGGGGGGGGTAAATTATTTTTTTTGTCAAAAAAATAAGATATTTATATGTGTGCAAAAAAATTTAAAAAATTTGCTCCAGAACCGAACTGGTCAAACTGCTTTTTTTCTTTGTAAATGTCAATTTTGCTGTAGTAGGTTGTACACTTACAGATGTGCCACTTCACATGCAGTTTGAGGGCATTGCCGGGCATGGTATCTAAAGGAATTTGCATTTGTTTCACTTAAAGTATTAATAAAAGTTTAATAGTTCATATTTTTTCCAAAATTAAAAAAAAATGTTTTTACTTTGATGCATGTTCCCCAGGGCAGTGCCCAGCTCCCCATGCCATTGGTTTGACAACCCCTTTTAGCCTAGAACATGGCCATAACTGTTTTTTTTTCTTAGCATTCATCTCCCATTGACTTCAATTGGGTTCAGATTCAGCACCTGAACTGTAGTCATGATCTGAGAATCCCCCTCGAAATGAACCCAAGTACATTAAGCTTATCCCTACTGGTCAATGAAAGTACTTAAGATGACCTGGCATTGATGGTCAGAGAAAAAAAATGCCCTAATATTGGTGTCACTATGAGCAATAGAGATGGGCCGAACGGTCCCCTGTTCAGTTCGCACCAGAACTTTTGAACACCGCGAAAGTTTGGACCTGAATAACGAACCCCATTAAAGTCAATGGGACCCGAATGTCAAAAATCAAAAGTGCCCATTTTGAATGCTTATATGCAAGTAATTGGGCATACAATGATTATAGGGGTCTGGGTCCTGCCCTGGGGGGACATGTGTCAATAAAAAAAAAAGTTTGTGAAAATGTCATTTTTAAATGAGCAGTGATTTCTTGATTTTTAAAGTGAAAGCCTAAAAATGAAAATTTCCTGCCAATATAGTGCCTGGGGGGTCCCCTTAGTCTACCTGTAAAGTGGCAGATCTGTACCATGTCTAGAATCTGCTGCAGCAATAATTGCATTTATAAAGCCAAAAAGATGACATTTTCCCTGCAAGCTGCCTTTTTTTTTGCTCAGCAACAGCTGGGGAACCAGTGTGTATGATGACGCCATAATATAGTGCACTGTTTTTGCAACGTTTGATGTGCCTGAGACACAGTTTGCAGATAGCAACAGTGCGATCTGCTGCAGATGTGCTGAAAAAGGCCCAGACAGCTGAGCTTTGGGGAGTGGGCCGGGAGATAATAGCCGCTGAATGTGATGGAATAGAGTGGCTGCTCTCTACTCTTTCTTGATGTCGGCCTCCTTGGGGTTGTGCCGCCTCACCTTCAGTTTCCTCCTCTGCTCTATCTGGCACCCAAGTTGCATCAGTGACCTCATCATCATCATCTCCTCCATCTTCATCATTACCACTGGAGACAACTGGGCAATATGCTGCGGCTTGGGGAACATGAATGTCAATTTGTCTACCAGTGTTCCTCCCTCTCTCTAGGCTCATGTTGCTATCATCCTCAACCTCAGAACCAACATCTGAATCCAGTAATGGCTGGGCATCATCAAGGAGCAAGTGGCTGACGCTGTGGTCAAATAACTCTGCTGACTCCTCAATGGCTGACATTGGGACTATGGCAGGAATAGATGTGGACAAAGGAGCAGGTTTATCCACTCTGGCAACTGCAGGGGACTGTACACTTGTCTCTGCTTGCATGACATAGGATGAGGAGGATGAGGAAGGTTTAGTAAGCCAGTCCACCACCTCCTCTGCATGCAGTGGCTGGATAGCACGGGCAAACTCACTAAACAGAGGAAATGATGTCCTGCCTGAAGACTGACCACCACGTCCACCTTTGCCTGCAGACACATTTGTTGCTGGCCCCCTTACAGTTCCAATGGATTGTCTGCCTCTCCTTGTTGTCCTCCCAGACATTATTGGGGGGGAGGGGGTGGTGCTTATAAGCAAATGTAAAGAAGAAGTTGAAATCTGTATGTAAATGCACTTTAATCAATGTAAAGAAGTGTTTGGTGCACTTTAATGTAAGTACTCACACTACACAGAAACACTCCACGGATACACTATAATATACTGCAATATAATGCACCAAACGTACAGTGATGCACAAAACTATATGGTGTTAAACTGGCAGTAACACACACAGAAGTAAATGGCGTTAAACTGGCAGTAAGGCACACAAAACTATATGGCGTTAAAGTGGCAGTAACGCACACAGAAGTAAATGGCGTTAAACTGGCAGTAACGCAAACAAATAGACGGTGTTCAACTGTCACTACTCTGACACTATCTGAACTTTCCCTACTCTAGCTATACACTAATGTATTACTAACACAGTCTCATTATACTACACTGAAACTATCTGAGCTGTCCCTACTCTACACTAATGTATGTATGAATGACACGGTCTCACTACACTACAGTGAAACTAACTGAGCTGTACTCTAGCTGCACACTATGCAAAGCTGAATGATGGTCCTCCTCACTACACTCACACTATCCCCAGACTGACACTAAACTAGTATTCTACACTGACAATCGAAGCAAAATAGCACAATATAGACCACTAACTAACTAATAGCACTGAACAGAACCCTGTTCTATCTCTCCACGCCAAAATCACACTGAAAATGGCTGCCTTTGAAAGAATACTTTTATACTGTGGGGCGGGAATGGGCCATGATTGGATAAAGTCATGATGACAGTGTCCAATCATGACTCTGAGAGTGCTTTGTGCAGCAGTGAAAGCCTCAGCCAATCAGGACTTGCAATGCATTGTGGTCGGTTCGGGGGGGCGAACAAACAGTCGAACAACCCGTTTGTTCAGCTGTTCGCCGAAGGTCCGAACAGCGAAAGTTCGGCCTGAACTTATGCTCGGTCCGAACCGTTCGCCCATCCCCAGTGAGCAAGTGGTAATTAAATTGCAGAACACACTGACAGTCTAAAGTAACTAGACACTCCCCCCCACAATGCCCCCATTATCTGTCCTCTCCCCCACAGAGCACCACTAGCTCCTATGTGCCTGTGCATGTAGAACGTTTCAGCCTCACCAGCTTTTCTCCTCTTTATATTCTCAGGGCTGCTCCAGAATAGACTGAGAGCTGGCTCTGCTCTCTAAGGAGGCCCTGCCCCGGATAAGCTAAGAGTGGTGGAGCTGGAATTAGGGGAAAAACTGTGTGTGTAGTAAACACACTATCAGAGGCAGAAATGCACCTTCTAGCACCCAATGCCGGTACACTATTATATTTTTGAAGGTGCCATATCACACCCATGCACCCTTAGGCACCACAACTGGTTGAATGGCAGGCACCATAAGAAACCACATTGTGGCTTTTTGTGCAATGGCCCCATCTTCACCCCTGGGTACCTATGCAAGTTCAATATCTCTGAAAGTTTGTATTTGCATAGGTCTCCACATGGCTCGCAATACTTATTGATAGAGCATGAGCTTGACTACTGGTTGTTCAAGAACCAAATGCAAGAACAGAAGGAAGATGTGTCCGCTCCCCAATACCCTGGAGGTTAGGGGGATTTGACTAAACTTGGCAGCAGAGCAACAGTAAACCTAAGAGTACCATCAGGCAGGTTTTGGTGTCTACTGTCCAAGAGAAAGGGATTGTTTAAAGTGGCTTTAATTAATTGCACCTATAGGTAAGCCTATAATAAGGCACTGTCTAGCAGATATTTACTGTATATGCAGCTGATGACATAATTGGTGCATGCCCTGTGCCATGACTGGTGGCTCCCGTGCCAGTCACACAGCCGGAGTCAGTGGACCCGGAAGGAAAACGGGTGAAAATGGATGCGGCCTCCAGCGGTAACAACGCATCGGTGGAGGGCTTTGTTTCCAGGTAAGTTTCACATAATGCGCTAGTATGCAATGCATACTAGCAGTTTACTTCCTCTTTAACAGGTTTTGTTAGACTGCAGGTTTGCTTTAAATGTGTACTAATCCTTTAAGCAAAAAACACTTTTTAAATCATAGTACTTCTACTAAGTAGTTACGTTTTTCACTTTCTTGTACTAGGTAAATCATATTGTATTAATTACTCTCTTGCACAGAATTTTAATGGCAACATTTGTAAATGACTAGCTCTAGTGGAATGTTTCATAACATTTGAAAATCTGACAGTGGATGGATAAAGGGAGGGTTCCTATAATATAAACAAATCATTCACAAAAGAGGAATTCCAGGAATGAGGCATGTCTCTTCATGGTTACTATCACTAGAACATTCCTCTTGTTGATGTCAAAGTATTTTATGATATTACTTGGGGATTCCTTACCAAAACACAGTTATGCTACAGATCATATTTTGACTCCTTAGGTCAATATTTAAGAGTTGCTTATATTAATAGCTTGTATGAAAAAGGTACATTTGTAAGATAGTTTAGACATCAGGGCTAACAATGTAACTGGAATGTACAGTATATACACATTACACTAATTCTTTTCATAGATCCACATCTTCTAGCAAAAGTGTGGAAACCGGAATAAGCATAACATATTTAAGCCATAATGTTTAAAATATGTTGGACTTGATGTCCATTTTTTTTTTTTGTTGCAAAAACACAATTTCTAAGGAAAACGTCAAAAAAGAAAAACAATGTCATTAGGTGTAATGTAAAATGCCAGCCAATTTTCTTTATGTTTTTGAGAGAATAATGACTTATAATCTGACAGATGGTTAAAACCTTTGTCCAGTTTTTTTAAATGTCGCTGTCCTTATGGGAAGATATAACCTTATTTCCTGTGTAATTGGATACAGTCAGCACTCAAGTGGAAAAAAGGATACAATCTTGCTGCAGGAAAACTTCAGAATATGTTCTTTCCAGGTAAAAGTTCTCTTTTGTAATTGTGTTTATAATAGACAGTATCCACCGCCGATTTGTTTCTTCCTAATACACTGTATCAGTGGCTTTGAAGCTTCCTCCATGCTGGGTATCTTTGTAAAACACTAGAGAACAAACAGAAGGTGTACAAGCATCGTGTAACACCTTTTTATATAACCTGTATTTAAGAAATAGTAAGATGTGGTACTCGCAAACATTCTCTATAGACCTGCTATATCATGTAAAATGACATCCAGGAAGAGAACTTCTCAACTGTTACTGCTCAGAAGGAATCCCTGCAGTGGATCTTGTTAGCGAGCCCCTGGCTGATTTCAGCTTGGGACCTTCTTCATCAGAACTGGAGACATAACATGGAGTGGCAATGGTAAACCCATTGAATTTAGAATTTACATTGTTTAGTCTCACTGGGGAGGAGTTAAGTCAGCTATACATGAATCGAAATTCAACCAGTTCAGCAGGAATCAGCCAAATTGCGATCCATGTATGGGCAGGCTGGTGTGTACAAGTTGATCTATTAACCGCTTGCCAACCGCCTCACGCAGATATACTGCGGCAGAAGGGCTCGTACAGGCAACACCACATACCTGTACGTTCCCCTTTAAGAGGCAGCCAGTGGCCGTGCCCGCAGCAAACTCCGTGAGTCGGGTCGCGGGTCCTGCGGACTCGATCACCGCGTTGATACCCGCGATCGCCTCACGGGGAGGAAGAACGGGGAGATGCTAATGTAAACAAGTTCTGCCTAGTGACAGTGTCACTGGATCTCTGCTCCCTGTCATCGGATCAGAGATCAGTCACATGCCACACACAGCCATGCCCCTCACAGTTAGAAACATGCCCCTAGGACACACTTAACCCCTACACTGCCACCTAGTGGTTAACCCCTTCACTGCCAGTGTCGTTTACACAGGAATCAGTGCATTTGTACAGCACTGATTGCTGTATAAATGACAATGGTCCCAAAAATGTGTCAAAAATGTCCGATGTGTCCGCTATAATGTCACAATCACAATAAAAATCGCTGATCGCCGCCATTTAAAAAAAAAAAAATATTAATAAAAATACCATAAAATATATATTTTTTATATATTTTGGGGGGATATTTATTATAGCAAAAAGTAAAAAATAATGTTTTTTTTTTCAAAATTGTGGCTCTTTTTTTGTTTATAGCGCAAAAAATAAAAAGCGCAGGGGTGATCAAATACCTCCAAAAAGAAAGCTCTATTTGTGGGAAAAAAAGGACGTCAATGTTGTTTGGGAGCCACGTCGCATGACCGCGCAATTGTCAGTTAAAGCGACGCAGTGCCGAATTGCAAAAAGTGCTCTGGTCAGGAAGGGGGTAAATTCTTCCATGGGCTGAAGTGGTTAAAGTGGTCAGCCTGTTGGAACAATTCTCTCTCAATCAGCACCCCCAGCTATAACCAATGGTGCTGATAAGTGTATTCTGATGCAGTGGCAGCCTGTCCATTAGGGGCGCATGGGGGCCGCTCCCCTATCCATGCATCCTGCCACCTAATCTATATGCAGGGTGCTGAACGCATGGATTCCAATGGGTTTTTTTTTTTTTTTTTAGCACATGATTAGAGCCAGAGGCTTCTTGGCCTTTTGGCTAAGATCAAGTGTAGTACCTGTTCTTATCAGTTTCCAGAGGAGGCGCTGTTGCAACTTCCGAGTGTAGGGAGGGCACATGCAAATCCAATGGTGTAATTGGACCTGGAAAGATGTTTCAGCAGTGCCAGTGTCTGGAAGCCCACCGAGACGCCAGCGGGGCCGAGTCCTAACCATCCGGAAGGGTTCTCCTGGTGCGGATGGGTGCTGCATCTGGGTCTGCCTGGAGGGTCGGGTCCCTGGCCTTCTGGCCTAGATTGTGGTAGCTCTAGCTACGGACAGTTATTCAGGAAAGAACACTTACTCCCCTTTTTGAGGGGGGGGAGTGGTTATTATTTCCCGAATGTAATTAAGAAGGAGTGATGGGAGCGATGGTGGAGCCTGATGGTAAAGGGCTCTCACCAATCTCCCCTAACTTCATGCCTTTCTGCCTGGAGTGGGGGTGGCTGTGGTCTGGGCTGTTGGTCAGGGTTGGTCCTGAAAGGCTGTGGAGTATGTGCCCCTGGAGTGGCAGTCCAGGGGTGCCAAAAAAAATCACTGTGAGTGAGAGTCACTTTGGTTTGAGGCACCATGGTCACTGCACCATAGAACATGCTTTTTTAGCACCTGCCTCTTGGGCCGGGCCTTTTGGCTGTGACCAGAGGAATTTTTTATTCCTGGCCGGAGGGCCTGGTCATTGTTTTACACAATGGCCACCTTTTCACTCTCGTCTTCACTTATTCCTTCCCCACTTTGTTTTATTTATTAAGCCTATGTTTGTCACTTTTTGTATTTTTGTGTTTGTACACGGTTTGTTGCATTGTGTGATGAGTAGGGTAGCGGGTCCTCGGGCCAGCCCTGAAAGTCTTGGGAAGGGGTGGATAATAGGGCTTTTGGCTTGGTTCACCCTCTCTCATGGGGTCTCCCTTCAGGGGAGCCTCACCTAGTACTTGGGTGGGTCTGTTTTGGCATGCCCTCCAGAGAACGGGGTCCATCTGATTTCGGCCAGATGGACCAACTGTAAGTACCCTTGTCCCCGTCTGGAGCCTAACGCCCCGGGGGATTCAGGGAAAGGCACATTTGTGTACCCGTTTGCTCTTTTTTGTGTTTCACTCTTTATGTGTGTGCATATTTTTTTGGCACCGGGTGAAGCTTTTGGGTGTGTTATGCATGCCATAGGCTTTCAAAAAAAAAAAACTGTCACCCGATCAGAGCTGTCTTAATAGCATCATGGGCACCAGGGCAAAGTAATACTCTGAGGCATTAGAATCCCTCTTTACAAGCCTGCCCCAATTTATGTTCCTACTTTTAAGAATGAAAGTATGAATAGTTGATAGAAATAAACATTTTTTTTTAGTACTTTCATTAAAATTGATTTTAAACAATAGGAAAACATGCCATAAACATGCCATAAATCACACTACAGGGGGGATCAGAAGGACACAATACTGAGATCAGGAGGGCACAGTACAGGTTTCCGTGATGCTGCCCTAAACATGGCCATCCCGGGACAGCTTAGTAAAAAGCGTGACTGTCCCGGCAAATCCAGAATGGTTGGCAAGCACCTGGGGCCCTGGTGCCTATGCATTTAAATGGCCCTGCACCCGATTGGCTGAAAAGACAGTTGATCCTATTGGACACCTAGGAGGAGGAGGGAGGAGACACACGGTGGAAGCCGCCATGAAGCAGAGGAGGAGTAAACGCGATGGAAGCTGCTGCCCACCACCCGTAGGAGTGCTGCCTGCCCGCAACCTAGATGGGGTAAGCTCAGGGCTGGATGACCGACCAAATGATCGCCCTCGGGGGGGTTATGAGATTGACCCGACCGACCAACAGCGAGGGGGGAACTGGGAGCCACCCACCCCCAAAAAAGGGAAGGAGCAGGAGCATAATAGTATGTATTAGACTGTCATTAGATTAGGATACTTAAACAGAACGTATGCCTCCTTATATTGTGTCCCTATCAGAGTCCCTTTTACATCAGGGGTTATCATCGGAGTACCTCTTTACATAAGGTGTCCCCATCAGAGTGCCCCCTTGTATCAGGTGTCCCCATCAGGGTCCTTACACCAACTGCCCCCATCAGAGGCCCCCTTACATCAATTGTCCCCATCAGGGTGCCTCATGGATCAGTGGGTGCGCTCTAAAAACCCTCAAAGATACCGTAGGGGGAGGCGGGCACAACTAAAATCTGGGGGGGGGGTGGGCACAGCCCACCTTATCTCCATCGTGAGTGGTGATTTCGTTTCCAGCCGTTGAGACGCATATCTCTGGGGACTTCTGGTTATGGTTTTATGCTTGTTTTTTCCCTATACAATGTGGGTGGATATGTTTTAATCCACTTTGGTTTTATACTACGTACAAGTATCCCATTGCCCAATAACTAAGGAGCAATGAAGGAGGACTACAAAGCTCAGCACATCCAAGATATTCACATAAGCATATATGACTCCTGTCATTGGGAGTCCATAGCAGCTGGTGAGTGAGTGGGCACATAGGAGGGGAGCACAATTTGCACCGCATTTGAGTTTTTAACACTTAGCACTTTTGCACAATGGAACTTTACTTCACAATTAGGAAGATTTGAGATGATGGAGTTTTATGTGAACTATGATATATTGGATTTGATGAATTTGTGCTTTGTCTACTGCTGGCTTTGAGTGTCTGAAGCTCATGGAGTGCAACAGAAATGAATCCAGTTAAAAACTGGATGAGAGGCCATGTCAAAGCTGCATGACTGGCTCTTTTTTAATCATAGAGCTCTCTCTGCTGTGTTAAGCAGAGAGAACTCCATGGTGCATTGTAGCCTACACAATGCCCACATTTTGTCAACATAAATATAAAATGCAATTTACAAGTAAAACAGGCGCAGTGCAACAGTACCTCTATAGAGTGTACCTTGATAGTCCAGGGGGGTCGAGAACTATATATAACGATTATATATATATATATATATATATATATATATATATATATATATATAGAGACTGGTCTGTCAGGGCTGCCACCGATGGGACCAGAAGCAAGGTCCAAAAAAGGCTGAGAAGAACAAGGAAAAGGGGCGCCTCTGAGTATGTATCAATAAACATTTATTATAAAAAATAATATCATACAGTGTCTACTATATATATTGTTTCAAATTTTTTTTATGTATACATATACTTCCTTACATTCCCCACTATGTTCCACATAAAATATATTATGTAATTATGTAATATACTATATAATATATTCACCCATTACCTTCTTTTTATCTCCCCCACCTCCCCATTTTTTAATGGTAATATACGGATTCTCTTTTCCACTAACCCTATCTGTCATTCTTTTACCATTTCTTATTTAATAAACGTACCCCGTACATATTTATACCTCACTCCCTTTATTTTTTTATGTGGTGGTTTATGTATTTATTAGATAATGGTACTTATTATGCAATTTATTTCCCTATTTTTCCACCAAGTATTTCTTTGCCATGTTCATTTCATTGTCTCCTAATATGCTGTTTACCTTCCAGCCCCTTTGTGCCTACAATGTGTTAAACCTAGTGTGTATTTATCTGGCCCCTCCCCCTGTTGAGACTATAAGATTTTGCCTAGACCCACATACCCCATGCTTGACAAAGGAGTGCTGCTATGCCTACCATCCATAGCTTGTATACATGGAAACATTTGTGACGTCACGGCTCCGCACCACGCTTTGCTGTGCGTGCCAAGCCTCGTTCTGGTTCACTCTCCACGGCCGTGCTACCAGACGAGACTGACATTCATCACGGCACTGCCTGTGACAGGACCCGGCGTCTTCCTTTCCTCTCCCCTGGAACCCACACGTGCCTGGATGTTTCTACAAACCATCTCATCTTTACTCTGTGTGCCAAGGAGAAAAACCGCTGTGCCCCACCACCTCACATCATCCCATGTGGATTTGATGCATCGCCAGCCGTTTATGGACATGCTGAAACTTGCAGTCCCTCTCCTCTCCTCCCATCCAGAGACATGCTTGAATGCAGATATGCTATCTTCCATGTGAGTGGATATTATTTTTTATAATAAATGTTTATTGATACATACTCAGAGGCACCCCTTTTCCTTGTTCTTCTCAGCCTTTTTTGGACCTTGCTTCTGGTCCCATCTGTGGCAGCCCTGACAGACCAGTCTCTCTATATATATAATCGTTATATATAGTTCTCGACCCCCCTGGACTATCAAGGTATACTCTATAGAGGTACTGTTGCACTGTGTCTGTTTTACTTTTAAATTGTTCTATGTACTGAAGCTTCAGTGCTGCATGCACCTGGTTGCATACTATTTTACCGTGTCCGATTTTATTAGAACATACTATGTTATATACAATTGGTTCCTTGTTTAACATATGTAGATTTACCACTTATTGCATCTGCACTTGTTGATTTGTATATAGTGTTTACTTCCATATACACTACTACAGACAAACTACATAAGTGCATCTTATCTGGTCCCTCTCCCTCCTTTTCCTCTTCCCCTCCCCCATTTATTTGCTTACTATTGTTTTATCTACATTGTATACTCAGTTATTTACCACTGTGTTAATTTATTATGGATCTTCTTAATGATGTGGCGATCCATAGGTACAATGTGCTGGAGGAACTCTACACCTTATTACCTCCCAACATGTTCTCCAATGATATCAAACTAACTGGTACCACCAGATATACCTTGTGTGGCAAATTTAAACATCTAGAAAGAATCTTTAAACACGCCAATCAGCAATGGTGGGATAGATTCTTCCTAGAAAAATACATTTCCACCAAGGTCTCACCCCGAGGTTTAATAATTATTAAAGATTGCCCATTCCTTAATGCTGCCAGCAAAAAGGAATGGGAAAACATTTCCAAGTTTTGTACCTCAAAGTGGATGGAAATCCTGATTGAGTACAGACTGCATCTTTTTGAGAAACTTAAATCAGAAGCTCATACCATAGCCAAAGAGATCACAGACCATCAAGTCACTGCACCACTCTCCTGGCTTGGTATCTTGCACAAAACTACTAAATCAGATGAAGATTTTTTGGTCAAAACTAAATTAGGCAAATTCAAGAGAGATCTGGATGATTTTAATCTGGATCGGGTATTTAATTGGAAGCAAAAATCCACCACCGATCACAAACGTTCCTTTCCTCCCCCTTCCTCTTCTTCACTTCCTCCCTCTGCACTTTCCCATACCCCTCGTCCACAGCCCCGTCCTCCACCACCCTCCCATCCATCATATCCTCCTCCCCTTTTGGGGATTCCCACTACTAAAACCTTTTTCCAGCGGCCCACACCTAGTGCTAATACACATATAGGACAAAAACCCAACCTCCAATAAAACCAACAATTTATTAGCTGATCTTAATAAATTTTACAATAGACCCTCCTACAAGAAAAAAGGTACCAACCCCGTTACTACCACTAACATATTCATTCCCCACCAGACTCATGGCCCCTCATCTGAAGTCACATCTTCCACCCAACATGATGAGGTTGCTGACCTACCAAAACCAAAATTCCCTCAGTAATACTACAGATGAATTTATGGAGATTCAATCTGGAAATATTACGGATCTTCCCTCTGGTATCTATCCCCCAAGACCCAGCACGAGAGACCATTCAGATCCTCTTGTTTTGGGGTCACCCTTCCACATCCACACTTTCAATTCCATGTTCCTCCTTGCCCTCTGATCCCGCTTTTTTAGTGCACAGTCCTCCTCAAGCCAACCGGAGAAAAAGAAAACTTACTGGAGAGGCTGTAGAGGAGGATGAGGAAACAAATCTAGAGAAAAACACACCAAAACTCTGCAAACTATGAAGATTTTTAATCTATCTTCCCTAGAACTCTCCACTGCCGATAAAAGCTTACTTAGTAGGGGACTCAATTTTGCCCCAATAAATAAGCCCAACCCTTTCCTTCTATTCAAGGATCTGAATAGATACATCCGCAATCTCACTTTGATTTTTTTAACAATCTTTCATGCCAAACAGAGCAAACCCACTGTGAATGACGCAGCCCCAACAACTCCCCCCTTGTCCTCCAATTCATTTTGAATACGATGGTGATCTAATAGACGCTCTAGAATCCCTTACTGAGGATGAGGATACACTTAGCCTCTTCACTCAGCATTTGGCCACTTCACCACCCATCATACATTCATCATTCAAACCCAAGTCAGTTTTTTATCCTACACAGTCCAAGGGCCCCTACCTGGAAAGCTTCTATAGGGTTGTGTATGCAGTCTTCCTTAAGCTCTGCCAGTCATCTTCCTCTATACCTCCCCATGTACACAATCTTTCTGTTATTGAAACTCAAGCCCTAGAATCCCTCAGCCAAACCACCAACGTTATTATCAAAACTGCTGAAAAAGGGGGTGGTATAGTCATACAAGACAAAGCCGACTATATGAAAGAGGCTCACAGACTCCTCTCGGACCAAACCACCTACCATAAGCTTCGTAAAGATCCCACCAGTGATTTTTCCACTGAGGCCCACTGTCTCATTCAGTCAGCTTTTGATAAAGGAGTGATCAACAAAATGGAAGCCTCTTTTTTCACAAAAACTTCTATCAGGTTCCTTACTTCTATCATCTGCCGAAAGTACACAAAAGTCTTACATCCCCCCCGGCAGACCCATTGTGGCTGCCATGGACAGCGTCACCACTGGGTTCAGTCAATACATTGACCTATTTCTACAACCTATAGTTCAACAGTTGCCCTCATATATCAGAGATGGCACTCACCTCTTAGAACTTTTAGCGCCCTACAGATGGGAATTCACATATACATGGCTCTCCCTTGACGTCGCCTCTCTTTATACCTCCATCCCCCACCAGTTTGGCCTAATGTCCCTAGAATTTTTTCTTGCCCAGGAGCCCTCATTAATCCCAGACAAGTTGCCTTTATCTTGGAGGCCTCTAATTTCAGTCTAACCCACAATTATTTTACTTTTGATGATGAATTTTTCCTACAGATCCAAGGAACTGCTATGGGAGCATATTTCGCTCCATCCTATGCAAACCTAGCCATGGGGTATTGGGAAAAAAACTTTATTTGGCAGAACAACCCCTACTCATCTAGCTCATTTTTTTGGACGTTATATCGATGATATAATAATCATTTGGGATGGTCCCCCCAACCTCATTGCTCTTTTTGTTGATCATTGCAACCACAACCCATATGGACTAACATTCACCCATGTCTCTGACCCAACCAACTTGGCCTTCCTCGTTTTGGAATTAGGCCACATAGGCGAGAATATAATAGCAAAAAATTACACCAAACCCACGGCAGGTAACTCTTTTTTACATTATACCAGCTGCCATTACCCAAAATGGACTAAAAATATACCTAAAGGACAATTTTGTCGCTTAAGAAACAACTGCACTTTGGATAGTGACTATGCCTCATCTAGTATTTCACTCAAACAAAAATTTGCTGACAAAGAATACCCCAAAGAGTTGGTAGATGAAGCATGTGCTCTGTATGCAAAAGGAAAACCCACTAAACAAGTAAAAGACAAAATAGATCACTCTACCAGATTCATCACCACTTTCCACTTCCAATATAAAAAATGGAGAACATTCTGAACAAACATTGGGATATCTTGTTACAAGATCCCCTCCTAAAAACTACCCAACCTTAAAAGTAAAATTGCCCCCAGCAAAATTAAAACAACTAATACATGTACCAACCCCATAGTTCTCATACCTTTAGTTGGTATGTACCAGTGCAAAAAAATCTGATGCAAAACTTGCTCTTTCATTGAACATGGTCAAAAATAATTTCTCTCCAAAGAAAAAACCTACATGTTAGATCAATTCTACAATTGCTCTTCTGACTTTGTGGTATATGGCCTCACATGCCCTTGTGGCCTAATTTATGTTGGTCGAATGATCTGTCCCCTTAGACATCATTTCGGTCAACACCGTAGGCTTATTGAGGGTGGCAAAGACATGCACAGCGTTCCCCGACATTTTGCTGAGCACCATAAAAAATCCACTATTGGCCTAAAAGTTTGGGTGATTGAACAAATTTCCAAATCACTTACTGCAGCAGAGCGTTTTAAAAAACTGCGTGAGAGAGACATTCTGGATATACACTCTTGATGTCCTCTCGCCCGGTGGTTTAAACGAGGCTATTGAAATCGCCACGGTGTTATAACTTGTTATTGTACTATAGATATCTATTATTAGCCTGGATGTTTACATTGATCTTTTATTCACCCTTTCTCTGCCATTTTTTCACTACAGGTGTCTCTTTTCACACATTGTGTCTTTCTCTTTAATATATGGGGGTAACTGATTCGGCCCCTTTCAGTAAGTATTGGCTTGCCCCCATCATCCCCTTCCCCCTCCTCCCCTCCTCCCCTCCCCCTTCCCAATCCTCTCCCTCCCCCCTCCCCTTTCCCCCCTTCATTCCTTCCCCCCTCCCTCTTCCCTTTTTCTCCCACTCCCCCCATCTTCCCCCCAAACCCTCCCTTCATCCCCCCTCCCCCTTCTCCCCTCCCTTTTCTCCCCTCTCATCATACAGTGACTACTATATATATTGTTTCATATATTTTTTATATATACATATACTCCCTTACATTCCCCACTATGTTCCATATAAAATATATCATGTAATATACTATATAATATATTCACCGATTACCTTCTTTTTACCCCCCCCTCCCCATTTTTTAATGGTAATATACGGATTCTCTTTTTCACTAACCCCATCCGTCATTCTTTTACCATTTCTTATTTAATAAACGTACCCCGTACATATTTATACCTCATTCCCTTTATTTTTTTATCTGGTGGTTTATGTATTTATTAGATAATGGTATTTATTATGCAATTTATTTCCCTATTTTAATTTATTTTATTAATCTGTGTCTTACTTATTTTAATGTTTATTTATTTTTCATGCATTTTTTTCCACCAAGTATTTCTCTGCCATGTTCATTTCATTGTCTCCTGATATGCTGTTTACCTTCCAGCCCCTTTGTGCCTACAATGTGTTAAACCTAGTGTGTATTTATCTGGCCCTTCCCCCTGTTGAGACTATAAGATTTTGCCTAGACCCACACACCCCATGCTTGACAAAGGAGTGCTGCTATGCCTACCATCCATAGCCTGTATACATGGAAACGCGTCGCACATTTGTGACATCACGGCTCGGCGCCACGCTTTGCTGTGCGTGCCAAGCCTCGTTTCGGTTCCTTCTCCACGCCCGTGCTAACAGACGAGACCGACATACATCACGGCACTGCCTGTGACAGGACCCGGTGTCTTCCTTTCCTCTCCCCTGGAACCCACACGTGCCTGGATGTTTCTACAAACTATCTCATCTTTACTCTGTGTGCCAAGGAGAAAAACCGCTGTGCCCCACCACCTCACATCATCCCATGTGGATTTGACGCATCGCCAGCCATTTATGGACATGCTGAAGCTTGCAGTCCCTCTCCTCTCCTCCCATCCAGATACATGCTTGAATGCAGATATGCTATCTTCCATGTGAGTGGATATTATTTTTTATAATAAATGTTTATTGATACATACTCAGAGGCGCCCCTTTTCCTTGTTCTAAATATGAAATGCAGGCTGTGGTGTGCATACCCCAGTGGAAAACAACAGAGCAAGAATAGCAATATCCTCTTTTCTTTATATATAAGACCCTATTTTTCTGTGCCCTTCAATAGTGCTGGTAGTGCTGGTCACACAGGGGTTGATGTACTAAAAGCAAATAGACTGTGTACTTTTGCAAGTGCAGATGCTAAAGAGCTTAGTAAATGAGGGGGAGGTCTGCTGACTTCCATCATCCAGTCATATGTAAGCATAAATGCTTTTTTTAAAATCTTCCTTGCATGTGATTGAGTATTCTTTGTAAAGTGAAGCCTTACCTCATTTACTAAGCTCTGGAGAAACTGCACTTGCACAGTGTACAGTGTAATGTGAGCAAGGTCCTATAGTGATACCGGGTACATGTTGTGCCCCATGGTATGGAATTGCAGAAGGCTTTTTTTAACAAATGCAAGCGCCTATGAAACTTGTGCAGTCTTCATAGTATATCATAACAGGAACTATAACTAACTAGTGAATAATGACATCTACATGCTTGAGGTATAAACCCCACATATTCCACTCATAGGGCAAAAGAGTAATTTTCCTCAATATTAAAAAAGACAGACAACAATGTAAAGCATTGTATTAAAAAACAATACTAGGCATTTAATGACATCACATAATTTTTGGTCCACACAAGAGGACTTCATATTCTTTGAATATGTCCAGGACTTTCAGGTTCCAGGTCTCCAGTTTACTTGTTACCCGTAGGAATGTCCTTCGTGACATGAAGGACATTCATGAACTTCTGAAAAGTCTTGTCTAACAGCTACATGATGACTGGCATTCAGACAGTTTATAGGTGTTGGGTCCTCCCTTACGTCATCTAAGTGTTGGCTTGTTACTCTAACAAATTGTGGTCCATTGTCAGATATTAGTTCTTTTGTGTTACCTTCCCTACTGAGGGCTGAGGAGAGAAATGTAATTACAGTAGCAGGTGTTTTATTTGAGACAAATGCAATTTCTGGCCATTTATTGCAATAATGCATTAAAGTTATAAGAAATCAGAAGTCACAGGTACCTCTGTGAAAGGATCCACAATATCAATAGCAAGCTTCTTTTAAGCAGCATCAAGAAATGGCACTGGCCAGAGTGTGTGTGACAGCAGATTTGTCATGACTCCGACAAGTAATGCAAGATTAAATGGTAGTTAGTACTTGGGCATCCATGCTTGGCTTGCTTTGCTGTTACAATTCCTTGGTGACTCTTATGTGCACATTGTATAATATGCTCTCAAAGGCTTTCGTGCTGGTAAACAATGAGATCCATATAGCCAGGGCTTTTTTTCAGGGGGAACTTGGTGGAACTCAGTTCCACCACCTCTGGCTCAGACCCTTTGGTGCCTGCTCACCACAATCACTTGTAAACACAGAAGTCTGGTTTCTGTGTTTACAAGTGACACCTCTGCACTCTGTGTGTAACCCCCTTGAACTCTGTACTCTGTACATAATGCAATCCTGATATTTAATGCCACTTTAAGACTCTTCTTCTTCTGTTTGTGAAATATGACCATACCCACTATTTGATGTGATTTGGAGGGTGTGTGTGGAGGGAGGGGTTTTGGGGGGTCGTGGTTGAGTTCCAGCACCTATTGTTTGAGAAAAAAAGCCCTGCATATAGCTATACAGGACAGCTCATATCTAAGGGCTCATGCACACAGGTACATTAGGGGCATGTAACAAACAATGCTGGCATTTTTCTGTGTCAGGGAAGCACAGGTGCTGCATACAGACCACATGGACTTTAATGTAGCATATGGATGTATACCTGTAACACAGAAAGTCAGTGTTCGAGGAAATACATATGAGTCAAAGCAGTAAAAGACATTGCAGGCTAACCAAAGTGTGGATGAAAAGATACAAACTACTGTAAAGAAAGAAGAGACACCTTCATTGCCAATCCTTTGTCCTATTGTCTGGGAAGCAGAGTAGTTATAAAGTTTTTTTTTTTGTTAACAAGTTGAGGCGTATGTACAACCTTTTGAGTATTTTTTAACAAAATATGTCCAATCACCAACACCTTTTGAGTATTTTATAACAGGAACCGAAACTAACTTGTATTTTACATGTAACAGCTGTAAATAGTGACATCTACAGGCCAGAGGTATGAACACAGCAGTACAAGCTGGTGTTAGAGGAGCACAAGCTCCCACTGCCTCAGGATTGACTGCATAGAACAGGGATGTTTAACTCAATTTGACCCAATCAGCATTATGTTTGCCCTCAATGGGCCGGTTGAATCTGTAAGACTATATAAATGTATCTTCTCTTTATCATATTAAATAATTGCAACTGTATTATTACTGGTTTTAGTAATAACTTAAAACTTAAAGAGGAGGTCCAGCTTCCCACAAAAAATTAAAAGTCAGCAGCTACAAATACTGCAACTGCTAACTTTTAATATATGGACACTTACCTGTACAGGGAGCCCACGATGTCTGCATCCCAAGCCTTTCGGCTTCACAGCCATTTCCCTACTGTGCATGTGCGCTGCGCTTTCTAATTGGTCCGGCGGAGGAAGGAGGAGAGGGTCGCGGCCCCGTCTTCCGCAAGTTGGAAACGGTACCTGTCAAAAGCAGGTACCTAATCCTCCCTCCCCCCGAAAGGTGCCAAATGTGGCACCTGAGGGGGGGAGGAGACAGATAAGCAGAAATTCCACTTTTGAGTGGAACTCCGCTTCAAGCTGTGAAGGGCAGGTGCAGACTGGCACAGAACCCACGCACACTCCTGAACCTAATGGTGCAAGTCTAAAAAAAGGGTGGCACTTACTGGAGACTGCTCAGACAAAACATGGTTATACCATGATGTTCTGTCTGAGCAGTCTCCATTACACAGAGAAGCGCAGGTTCTGGCAGAGGAGTTCTGTCCTCCTCTGCTGCCTACTGCTGAGAAAAAGTGGTGGCAGATACTATGGGGGTGCCGCAGCTGCAGGAGAGGTGCAAGGGCCACATGAAATGGCCTGGAGGGCATTGTGTTTGACACATGTCAAAGTGAAAGGAAGGAAGGAGAAGGATAACTGACTACACAGAGCAGCAAAAAGAATAATTACATTTGTACACCTGTGCCTGCAGCAATCATAAAAGTCGTATACAGAGAATGCTTATAAAATATTACATTTATAATAATGGCAATGCAAATTCTTCAGTAAAAAGAAAATAATAATAATATTAATGATAATAATAATAATAATAAGTTAATAACACATCTGTTTTAACTTCTGTATAATTTTAGTAAACAGGCAGATATTTTAATAAGCTTAAAAGCAAATATTGAATGCAAATGTGTTTATCAACTGATTTGAGCAATCGTGAAATGCTGCTCTTTAAATGCAGCAAAACATATTTCATGTGTAATGTAAACAGATGTTTCTTTTGAATAAAACCGTAATTTATTAATGTGACCCCCAGAGCCCTATACAAAGCTTTCGGAGTGCTATCATTGTGATATAGTTCATTAACTTCCTCTGCTCTCTTTACTGAGCTGTGCTCTCATTAATCACTGCAGAATGATAGCTTTTGGCTGTTGCCACAACAATGATTTTTATTAGCTTTCTAAATAGATACACCGCATGCCAGAGACTAGATAGTATTTATTATCCTTGGATTAAAGCAAATCTCTGTTTCATTTCTGGAGAAGTTAGACATCACTATTGTTGGCACGTCTGCAAATTAGAATTTCTGAAATGTTATACTGTTCACCATCTATATTGTACATTTTCAGTAACACAATTGGCTAACACAACATTAACACAATAGGAGTTTTTAGCAAAATATGTGTCTTTCAAAGCATCCTGAGTGCATGTTTTCATGCGCAGGGTATCCTGTGTCAGTACTATGGAAAAAGGGTCATCAAAAGTAGTCAACACTACTGGACCCATGGCAAGGGCCTGGTAACTGGTCATTTTTTATTGTGTTAATTTAATGTAGCGGGGTGCCTGTGAAACCGGTTCAAGTGGCAAGAAAAGTGATCAATGGGATATATGTTCATGTACGGATTCTTAGATTTGCAATCTAAGGTAATGCCAGCAAAGATTTCATAGTAAAGAAAGATAGGACACTTACCTTTAACCAAAGACTTTGTCAGGCTATGGACACAGTATGGCTCAATTGAAGAGAAGTTTATTTTCTTATGAATTATGGCCAGAGACCTCAACTTTCTGTTTGTGACTATCCTTTGGGATTAAACCTGACAGGTTTATTAAAAAAGAGTTGAGCAGAGTATTGGTAACTGTAAGCGCCAACACACAAGTCCATATATAACAGGAGATATAAAGGGCTGAGCAACTTAGTCCATAGGGGACAGGCTGGAAGTTCAAGGGTTAAGTGGCAACCGGTAATGTAATGGTTAAAGTAGGCTGGAGGCCTATTGAAGGAGCAGTGGGTCCGAGCGTGTAGCCTTCTCTCAACCTCCCTGCAAGCCCTCCTCCCTGGACGATCCCTCCCCTGGATACCGAACCCGGAAGCGGACGGACAACCTGTGACATCACGCACGCTCCACGTGCGCTCCATGCCGGCCCCTAGTCTCTTCCTGATGGCCACAGAAGGAGCTCCTGGCTGGTAATCCACCTTCTGCAGCCCAGCATCCCTGCAGCGTCACCACCACAGGATCAGAGGGAACACCGAGGACCACATACCTATACAGATGAGCCTTTTATATGTTTTTATCCTGTAAGTGTGTTTTTACCTGGTGTCATTAAACATCATTTGTTAATATTACACTCAGGTGGCGCTTCCTTCTCTACCCCTCTCTCATTAAAAAAGAGTTTGGCCCTGCCTTGAGTCTGATACCTTACAATAATTATAGATATTATGTCATTGGAAGGGGTGTTGCTAGACCCAGGCATTGGCCACATGTGTCTACAATCTACTTCATGGTGCTCCATGACTGCCATATTGTTTGTGTTGTCAGTTGTCCCTTTAAACCCTCTCCCCTCTTGTTCCTGTTCCATTTCCCAGGTAAGATAGAACTGAGCAAGGGTCTCATGCCAAAACGCCCTCTAGTACACTCTAACAAGCACCAATCTTAGTCACTTTTTCTGCATTTGACCAGACCTCTAGTCTGGTCAAATGCTGTCTACAGATGCAGCACTCTATATCCATTTTGAAGAGATTCCTCTACTGATAGGAAATGAGATGGTGGAAATAAAACACTTCCAGACCTGGGGTAAAAATGCACTTTCACCCTACTGTATCAGTAGAACAAAAACATGTAAGGACTAAAGAACCCTACCCTTCCCCTATTATCCTTTAAAAAGAGGTGAGTGGCTCTGTAGTCCTCAAAGAAAGCTGAGATTAAGTAACTGTAACTGAAAACAGGCAAAGAATATATGAATATATAAAACCAATTGTGCCTGCGCTATAAAATATGAGCTGAGATGAAATAAAATATAATGTATTATATAATATATAAACTAAAAAAAAAAAAAAAAAAAAGTGATAGTGCAGAAATAATTTAAACCGCAATAAATATGCTAATAGAAACATACATATACAAATATATATATATATATAATGTGCAATCCTTATACGTAAACCTCGAAGTGCATACACAAAAAAGTGCAATCCTTATATAAAATGCTGAAGGTGCATCATGCATGGATAAAACCTAAATTCCAAGTGCAAATCTTGTGACATTCAAGTGTCCAAAACAAATTACGATCAACAAATTCAAACTGAAAACAAGAAGTGTAAATAAACAGTGTCCATGAAATAAGTGTTCATCATGCTTCTCCTGAATGGTGTCCAAATCACAACAAGCAAGATGTGCTCTCCCGTGATCCCCCACTTGTGCTTGCGCTCACCTCAAATCGTGTGACACAGTAATTAAACAGTGTCAAACACGCAATGGGGCCACTCCTGGGCTCACTCAGGATACAATGATGTATACTCAATCCTCTCAGGCAAAGCCAAAACATCATTCATAGAAGAGAAAAAGAAAACTCCATGGTGTGATATAGTAAGGAAATTTATTTAAATAAAAGAAGTTCCTCCAGGAGGGTACTCACAATACATGGGTGCTACAGTGCACCAAACTATCCAGGTATGATTAGTAAGCAGCGGCTCGTATGGCGTGCGGTGTGGTTAGTAATGACCTCCTTCCCTGCTGACAGCTCCGTCCTACCCCTCCCCGACGTGTATTCGGCACAGGGATCACGTGCCTTCCTCTGGGGGATATATCATATCATATATCATATCCCCCAGAGGAAGGCACATGATCCCTGTGCCGAATACGCGTCGGGGAGGGGTAGGACGGAGCTGTCAGCAGGGAAGGAGGTCATTACTAACCACACCGCACGCCATACGAGCCGCTGCTTACTAATCATACCTGGATAGTTTGGTGCACTGTAGCACCCATGTATTGTGAGTACCCTCCTGGAGGAACTTCTTTTATTTAAATACATTTCCTTACTATATCACACCATGGAGTTTTCTTTTTCTCTTCTATGAATGATGTTTTGGCTTTGCCTGAGAGGATTGAGTATACATCATTGTATCCTGAGTGAGCCCAGGAGTGGCCCCATTGCGTGTTTGACACTGTTTAATTACTGTGTCACACGATTTGAGGTGAGCGCAAGCACAAGTGGGGGATCACGGGAGAGCACATCTTGCTTGTTGTGATTTGGACACCATTCAGGAGAAGCATGATGAACACTTATTTCATGGACACTGTTTATTTACACTTCTTGTTTTCAGTTTGAATTTGTTGATCGTAATTTGTTTTGGACACTTGAATGTCACAAGATTTGCACTTGGAATTTAGGTTTTATCCATGCATGATGCACCTTCAGCATTTTATATAAGGATTGCACTTTTTTGTGTATGCACTTCGAGGTTTACGTATAAGGATTGCACATTATATATATATATATTTGTATATGTATGTTTCTATTAGCATATTTATTGCGGTTTAAATTATTTCTGCACTATCACTTTTTTTTTTTTTTAGTTTATATATTATATAATACATTATATTTTATTTCATCTCAGCTCATATTTTTTAGCGCAGGCACAATTGGTTTTATATATTTATTTTATCACACGGAATGAAACTTGGGTTAAGTGTTTGCTGCTTAAAAATAGTGGATTCACTCCATAGAGGCATCGGTCCACTTGTGGCTCGCAAGAACCCCACATTTTTGAAAGAATATATGAAGTCAATAGCTCACCAAGGTACACCAGGTGTTTTTTGAACCTATTAAACAAATATAATAAATAATAGATATTTAACAGATCGAAAGGGACCACATACCCTTTAACCCTTCCACTAGCCTCAGGTGATACACAGAGATGAAACAAATCCTTTTACTTAAGTTGTACTTGTTGATCCACAGCCTTCTCTCCTCTACAACCATTCACAGTACAACATTTCTTAGTTTCAGAAGGCAGGGTACAGGGATCTTATGTCACACACTGCATAGCACAGAAAGGAGAGCTGAGCGTAATCTGAGACCTGAATGGAAGGAGAGGACACAACCCCCTCTACACAGTAACATAGGGAAAAGTGCACAGCTGAGGCTATCAATCACAATCAAGCTGTGTGAGGTAGGTGGCATCTCCTGGGATTCCCTGGTGTCAGCATAAACTATTAGAAGTGACTCATGCAGATAGCAGAGGAATTAGAGAGCAGCCCGCAAGCACATTCAGTTCTTTGGGTTGAGACAAGTACACACTGTATTATCCAATAGACATACCAGGGCCACTGGCTTGCCAAATATTAAGGATATCAGTGTGTCATAGGACACACTCTTATGACACACTGATATCCTTAATATATGGCAGTCCAGTGGCCCTGGTGTGTTTGTATACTGACCTGAAGTCCATTTCGGGGTAAGAGCAGTTCCAGTTGATCCTGCACAATTTTGTTCTTGTTTTTAAGATGATTGAATTAGGACTTTTTTTGTCCTTATTATTTTGCATTATTGTATTTTGTCTTATGTATCTCTTTATGTATTGCAGTGAATACGCTGTACACAGACAATTACGAATCTCCTGAAGAAGCTATATATTTTAGCGAAACATGTTGAGAAATACGTTTTTTGTACAGTAGATATACTACATTCACTGTTGCTTTGGTCTGATCACATTATTTTATCAAGAAGATTTAATATCTTTTTTAACAAATGTATTTGATAAAATTTGTCATTTTTATATTATACATGAAATTGTTTTTCATCTTTTCAGGCACCTTTAAAGTCCCCTGATCCATTTTCCAAGTTTTTTATATTTATCTTGAGGTTATTTCTTGAAACCACTTATGCAATGATTGTTTTAAAATCAACAACTAATATACAGTATATAGGCATGTGTAATAAGCCAGTTCAATGACAGTGTACAAAGATCAGTAACCTACAAAAACCAATCAGAATTCAGGTTACTTAAGTCAGATCTCTGCAAAATTAATTGTGACTGTATGCTATGGGTTACTGCACTTTGTCCTGCCTGTCTTAACAAATAAGCCAACCGTCTGAACCGTAATACCGACTGGATACCTGAAGGTAGAAAACTCTGTTTAAATGGCATGACGATTTAGATTAAATTGATAACTGTTTGCAAAGCAAGTGTCACATATTAAATAATTTATAAGCATGGTTTACCCTGTAGCGTAGAATTAGAGTTACAAAATTTCCTAGAGCTTTGTATGTATAGCAAAGAAAAAAAATGTAGACCTATTCCTGCTCCAAATTATATTTATGTTGTAATCTGGTTTGACATTTCCCTAACCTATAAAAGGCTAGAGCATTAATCCACCATGAATTGAAAGCATGTCATAAAACTGGCTGAAAGGGTAAAGACTACAAGATCGACAGCTTAATTTAATATTCATGGCATTGCTAGTTCATAAGTATAATAATTGCACATAAGCTAGGACCTGCAGGGAGAGATTAGTGTCAGCTACGACACTGTACAACATTCTAGGCACAAGGACACTGTTGTGGAATGAGAGTTATTTTTAGGCTTTTTAAATTGTGAAATTTCACAGAAAATTTATTGTTAGATAGAAATGTATGGCTGCTGTTCAAGAAATGCCAAAAATAAATGTCATTACAAAATATGAAAAATAGATGACTATGTAAACTCACTGAGAAAAACATTGTGTTTTTTTTTTTACCTTTAGTTTTGACAGTTGCCAATAGAGACATTACTAACATAATTTCAATATCTGTGACTGATTTACTAAAGGAGAAGGAAAAGTTCAATTAGCAAAATGAATGTACTTTTACTACCCATGATGTGCAGAGAAAATAAAAATACTTGCACTATTGGATGAAAGAATTGGACACCATTTTTCACTAACTGCTCCTTTAGTAAATCAACCCCTCGAGTTTGTTTAATTTTAAAGGATATCTTTATCATGATTATGTGTTGGCTTCTCCTATTGAGCTCTGCTTTTAGGAAGGAAAAAAAATATGTGTGTGTGTGTGTGCAGTTTTTTTTTAAATCCCTCAGCACATGATTGGATGTTGGAACATAGATTCACTTGACTTTTAAAAATGACTTGCTTTGCAAGATTAATAAGATTAATAAAAAATATAAATCTAATAAGCAATACCAAACACTTCTACAGCCTAATCTCTTTAGCATTGTAATTGTATCATGAATTTATACATGGTGGAGTTAAATATATGTAAGGTGGTATAGGAGGGGGAGCTTAAAGCCCAACTCTGGAAACTTTTAAAATGTGTGCTAACTAAACCCCTGTTTTTAACAATTTTAATGCATACTGTTATGCCCCGTACACATGGTCGGACTTTGTTCGGACATTCCGACAACAAAATCCTAGGATTTTTTCCGACGGATGTTGGCACAAACTTGTTTTGCGTACACACGGTCGCGCAAAGTTGTCGGAATTTCCGATCGCCAACAACGCGGTGACGTCAAGCACGCACGACGAGACTAGAAAAGGCCAGTTCAGAACCAAGCACCCTTTGGGCTCCTTTTGCTAATCTTGTGTTAGTAAAAGTTTGGTGAGAGATGATTCGCGCTTTTTCAGACTCGTGGTTTTCAGATCGTTTTCTGCTGTTCAGTTTGTGCTTGTGGGTTTGTATCTGCTCTTCAGTGCGTGCAAGCAAGTTCCGCGTGACTTAGTCATTGTGTTCTTGTGTGTTCGTTACTGTTTTTCAGGTCGCTCTTCACAGGCCTTGCTGTTCTTCAGTGCGTTCTGTTACATCGTTCTGAGCAGCCGACCGTTTTCTAGCCATGTTGCATATGTGTACTCCTCGTAGAGTTCGTGCTGTGCGGGGGCTTGGTGTTGGGGTCCTGACTTTGACACAAGTCCAGTCCATGAACAGGGTGGGGAGGAGTTCTTGGACCAAGAATTGGTTGCTTCAGCGTGACCAGTTCTCTCATATGCCTTTGCTCCGTGAGATTCGTGAGAATAATCCTGATGATCACTCCAGAGCAGAGGCTCGTCGCTACCCTGCGAGAAGTCTGCAGGACTTGAAGTTCTCGACAGGCATCTCCCCCCAGGCTCTGGGGATCATTATCCCAGAGACCTGTTCTGCCATCATCTAGGTCCCGCAGAAGGAGTATATGAAGGTAAGATTTTTATCCTTTAATGTCACATTTTATTGTATTTAATGTTTGATAATGTATTGGCACACTGTGTGCATCCTCCAAATTTGGCTTTTCGAAACATTGCAAAAAAAATTTTAACATTGTACCACACAAAAACCAAAGTGATTTTGTGGGGTATATAAATTCGCCCCAAAACATCAATGATGTTATTATTTTTTTGAATCACATCATTGATTTTTGTCTTGATGTTTTCCAATTCTAAATTACACCCCATGATCTCCCCGATCAGGATCTGGGCACTTTCTGATGTGAAAGGATCTCGATCCCTAACATCATGATCACCTAAAAAGAGAGAAACCAAACAAAAACAGGTATCAAAAATCTGCCAGCATCCATGTCTTACCTGAGTCTGTGGTCGCAGACACTCACCTGTTGTGGTGCCAATTTCAACCACATCTTCTTCCTCCTCCTGCTCCACTTGGGTTGGGGGTATTTCAGCTTCTTCCACAGGTGGGGGGTCTCTGGTCTCCTCGGATGAGGGGTGTCCTCCGAGTCTTTTCTCCCCTATGTAAAACAAAAATGGTAGAATTAGCACACAGTGATTTGATGGCAGAACTATAAATAGGAAACATTGCTTGGAAGTGGGGTACAATTGTCAATTTTAGCAGAGTTCCAAGATGTCGCTTTTTTATTGTCCTTTGTCAACCTGCAATACTTACCTGTTTAGTACAAGCTTCACAGATGGAGACCTCCCTATAGTATACACTGGTGCACCTGTGTGCCCCCCCTAATAAAAATGGTGTTCTTGTGTCCCACACTAGTGCTCCAGTGTCCAGATGTGAAAACAGCTGCTCAGTGTCCTCTCCTTACACAGAATCTAGTTTGCATTTCATTCTAGTAACAAACCCATCTACACAACCAAATATTTTGCATCCAAGTAGGCCCTAAAAAATGTTGGCAAATGCATATGGCCTAAACAATGGTGTTTTAGAGGGCGAAAAAAAAATGTTTGATACGAACGAATAATGGGCCCATGAACATTAAAATTGACATTTTAAACTGTACAATTAAGAAAAGCATATGGAGCAGCACGAACATAATAAACACAAAAAGAATAGGAACACAGCACAACTACTTACTTTTTTGCAGCACTCTCCGGATCTTTTGGTACTGCTCGGGCTCTCTTAATTTGAGGTCTGACCACCGCTTTCTGAGCTGATCTTTCGATCGTCGTACCCCGAAATTCCTGTGCAGACTTTTGACCACTTTCGCCATGATCATGATCTCTGATATTGGGGTTGGGGTAAGGCCCATACTTCCCGTCATAGTCAGCGTTCTTCAGGATGTCCACCATCTCCAACATCTCCCCAAAGGACATATTTGTGGCCTTAAATCGTCTCCTTCTGGATCGGGACGTGTCCGGATCCGGGCTTTCCTCCTCCTCCTCCTCCTCGTTGCTATAATTAGCACGCACCTGCTCTGACTCCGCCATGTGCTCTTCACCCACTGCGCCGAACAAAAAGGGGCGGGGAATAGACTAGAAAGAACGTCAGGGGCGGGCGGAGTTACACTCATGCACAGTGTGTATAAAGCGTAACACGCGCGCGTAGTACGTACGATCTGTGAGCGGACGAAGGAGCATTGGACGCGCCGATCGTAAGAACGAAGGTAAGAGCCAAACTTGTGCCTATACTGCTTCTACATTGAGGCCTATATTGTAACAAGATTAGGAGAGTTTTGTCTGACATTAGGCTTTGTCTTGTGTTGTGTCTTGCAGTGAACATGGATATCTTATTAAAAGATAATGACTTCATGTCACTATTCATTGATATGTTAAGGGAGCTGCCATGTCTGTGGGAGATCAACAACCCACATTACAAGAACCAAACAAAGAGGAAGGCAGCACTGGATAAATTGTTGGAAATTGTGAAGCAGGTGATCCCCACGGCAGACATCACATTTTTGAAGATCTTAATTGGTGGCCTGAGGAGCACTTATGTAAGGGAGAGCCAGAAAGTCCAGGATTCGCAGAGATCCGGAGCAGCAGATGACATCTATCTCCCCAGGATGTGGTACTATGACAGGCTGCATTTTCTGGCAGGCCAGACTGAACCCAGGCCATCCCTCTCCAGTCTTCCTTCCACGCTTCCTTCCCCCCAGCTGAGGCTTCTGACGCCCAACCTGGGCCTTCCAGGCAACAACATGTGGAGGAGCCCAGATTGAGCCAGGTATAGCATTCCTCTAAATAGTTCAGGTTGTCCAATCAATGATGTTAACTAGATGTTAGTTTGGAGTACTAATTTATGATTGTGATTGATGATGCAAAAACTAAAACCATGTCCCTTTTTCATACACAGGGAAGTCGCAGCCAGGAGGTGGCCGGGCCAAGCCGGCTGCCTGATATGCCGGTCCCTCCCCTACACCTGGAAAGAGAAAGTGGCAGGAGGAGGAGTGCTGCCATAGGCCTCTTTTGGAGGGCTACAGAGGCCCTGGGAGCACCACACACAGTGGAGGAGGACATTGCTGCCATCATTGCCTCAAAAATGCAGAGGATGGAGGAGGGACAACAACTCATGTGTGAGTCGCTCATATTGGAGGCTCTTAATAAAGGTATGAGGGGCCAAATTACATCTCAGACACACCTTTGCGAACTCACAGATGGTCCTCCTCCTCCTCCTGCAGGTCCTCCTCCTCCTTCTCCTCCAGTTCCTCCCAGTCCTCCTCCTCCTCCAGGTCCTACTCCTCCTCCTGCCACATCTCCAAGAGCACAGCCACAGCCCGGAATGAAGCGTGGAAGGAAGACCAGAAAGTTATGACCCTGGATCCAGTCTGGTCGGCCAAAAGATGCAGCCTCTTGTGGTATCACAGCCTGGGGACACAGATGTCATCTGCTGCTTTCCGGATCTCTGCGACTTCTGGACCAGACTGCCCTCCCTTACATATGGACTCCTCAGGCCACCAATTTTGATGTTCAAGAATTGTTGTCTGCCCTGGGGGTCCCAGGCTTCGCTAATTTCTCCTGCTGATCCAGTGTTGCCTCCCTCTTTGTTTGGTTCTGAGCCCTTAATAAAGGATTTTTGTTTGGAATTATACTTGCCTATGTGTGTTTGACTTGAAAAAGGACAGTTGGTTTGTGAGGATTCAGTTACATATCAAAAATACAATGTGAAATTAACAAGGGACACCAACAACAAACAATCTCCTTGAGATTAAATAATAAAAGATATAAATGGTGTTGTGGTAACTTGACACACAAAACACACACAAAAATAGTCTGGAGTAAAAATAAAAATAAGATTAAACAAAGATCAGCCTTGGAAAAAATACAAACATCTAAACCAAAAATGGCTTTAAAGCCAAAAAAAAAACAAAAAAAAAACATTCTGTCAGATGTGACAAATAACAATATATTAAGGGAATCCCAAGAAAAAAACAAAAAAAGAAGTTTGTGAGAAGTGTGTGTGAATATGAGCAGCAAAACTACTTAATTCTTGTCACATTATAAAGAAGAAGAGAGTGCGCTGTATTAAACCATTTTTAACATTGCACCGTGACGAAAGTGCTGTATCCATTGCGAACGCTAATTTTACCAGACCGAGCTTTTCCATGTCTAAATTTCTTCTGAGCATGCGTGGCACTTTGTGCGTCGGAACAGGCCACACACGGTTGGAATTGACGCAATCGGATTTTGTTGTCAGAAAATTTTATCTCCTGCTCTCAAACTTTGTGTGTCGGAAAATCCGATGGAAAATGTCCGATGGAGCCCACACACGGTCGGAATTTCCGACAACACGCTCCGATCGGACATTTTCCATCGGAAAATCCGACCGTGTGTACGGGGCATTAGACAGGGTAATTCGGTTGGTAAGCAGACTGGTTGGTTAGTTGAGCTGGAAATGTATGTTACTTTTAAAATCCTCCCTTGCAGTGGGGCTGTGCCTACACTGCAGCGGTAACTGCTCCTTTAGTTTAAGGGAGAATAAAAGCTCTTTAACTCACCTGATCCTTTGTTCCCCAGGCTGATATCAGGATGTCATTATGTCAGGACCATGGATTGCTGGAGCATGGGGTAGAAGATCCTGCGGGGACTGGTCTAGTAGTGTGGAGAAGCAGAAGATTGTGAGAAAATTATATAAGAGGGCGCTAACTTAAGTTGCTTTAGATTATGTGCTGCTGCCCCTTTAAAGGGGTTGTAAACCCTCATGTTTTGATGTTACCATGTTGACAATGTCAACATGGTAACGGTTCAACAACCAGGTGGACACATTACAGGACCAACAACCAGGAGGACACAAGTTGGTCCTAGGGATTTGCAACTTAATCCCCAGAAACCTCCTCCCAGAGGCAGAAGGGGTTCTTATCAATTGCCTCTTAGAACCCAGACCCTTGGTAGGGGCGGACCTCCACCTAATTATGTTTACCAGCCACCCACACAATGCCCCTCCAGACTCAACCATGACTCTGGAGGTGGTGCATTCTATAACTCTTCCAATCGGGGGCGCCCCTTCAATATACGCACCCAGGGACCTCATCCCTATGGAGGGAATATCAGTTTCCCATCCACTCAAGGTTTTGTTTCCACACAAAATAACAATCAATACTATGGGCCCATACATGCCACTGGCCCTAGCCATTTCCAACCACCTATCAATTCAGGTAACAGGGACAGTTATGAATTTGATTATGGTGGCAATCCTCAGAACAGTTTCTTTTCTTTGCGTGATTTGTCTTGCCCTTCAAATGATGTAGAACAGAGAACCAACACCCAGCACGGTACACGGAACAGCACTTTGCCTCCGGCCCCTCAAGCACCTGCTGGCAGCAATGGTTTCGAATATGCTGGTTCTGGCTCGCTGAGTCTTGAACCGTACCAGTGGGGTTTTCACAGACCCAGCCAGGGCACCAAGCGCACCATAGATCAAAAAGAGGAACTAGAGGGGGGAGGAGGATACGAGCTAAAGCGAAAAAAGCCATAAAGGCTACAGGCATTTTCAATTTAAGTACAGTCGATTTGAATGATTCTGAGAAGTGCTTGACAAAGGACTTAAATTTGCACCCCCACGGAGGCTCAACAAGTTTGAGACCTATATGGACATACACAAATTTATCCGGAAAATAAACATTAAAACGTTACATGCTCTCTAATCCTGTTAGTGATACTAGGGTAGCAAACACGAAATACCAACATTCAGGGCTCTCAAACGCTTCTTTGTTCAATCCCCCAGGAAATATAGCTCCTTCTGTCAGGGTCTTTAGAGATGTTCTCTTAAGAGACCTTGATGAAATGCCTATCAAAAAAGGTTAAACTCAACCATGTTTACTCGGCCAGCCTTGACTCTCTTTGTGAAAACAAGGGACTTGTGATTAGGCCGGCAGATAAAGGTGGGGGGATAGTCATCCTTAATAGGGATGACTATATGTCAGAGATGTTTAGTATTCTTGGCGACCGTTACACCTACACCCCTCTTAAATCAGATCCTAAGCCTAAATACCGCAAGGAGTTAGAGAATATTGTTGGCAGAGGTTTTGATCATGGCATTCTCAATAAAAAAAGAGAGGGCTTTTCTTATTTCCAAGGCACCATGTACGCCCATCATTTATTATTTGCCCAAAATTCACAAGCACCCAACCTGTACCCCGGGATGTCCCATCGTTAGTGGGATAGATTCCCTTACGTCTTGGGTGGGCAAGTACATTGATTTTTTCTCCAACCTTTAGTTTCCAAGATGGCATCATATCTCAAAGATTCACGTCAGGTGATAAATTTGCTGTCCAATTACACGACCTCTGACACCACGTGATTAGCAACAGCCGACGTGGCATCATTGTCATGAATCTGCCACCTAAGGGTTAACTTAGTCCAGGCTGATTTCAGTGATTGGCAACAGGCTGCCTTATTTAAACACCTCAGCAGCTCTGTGTCCTTGCTGTTTGATCTGCAGCTCTGTGTATGTGTTTCCTGAAGATCTGATATCTGCTCCTGTTTGACCCGGCTTGTTTTGAGACTGTTTCTGTTATCCGCCTGCACCTGACCCTTGGCTTGTTTGACAATTCCTTCTGCCTGCTCCTCTTGTACCTCTGTTGCCAGCCTGATTATCGACCTGGCCTGCCTGACGTTCCAAGACTCTCCTCCAGTCTGCTATACTTACCTACTGCAGCCATCCAGCTTCAGTCCCAGTCTGCTTACCTATCTGCTGATCCATCCAGTCTGCTCATTTGCCTGCTGATCCATCCAGTCTGCTTACCTGTCTGCTGATCCATCCAGTCTGCTTACCTGTCTGCTGATCCATCCAGTTTGCTCACCTGTCTGCTGATCCATCCAGTTTGCTCACCTGTCTGCTGATCCATCCAGTCTGCTCACCTGTCTGCTGATCCATCCAGTTTGCTCACCTGTCTGCTGATCCATCCAGTCTGCTCACCTGTCTGCCGATCCATCCAGTCTGCTCACCTGTCTGCTGATCCATCCAGCCTGCTGGTCCTGTCTGCTGTGTCAGCCATCTGACCCATCTGCTGTTGATCCTGCCAGGCACTCATACCATTCTGCACTCCCGTGCCACCTGTCTGCTCTACCAGGGGCCACGAGTCAGATACGTAACGTAAGGGAGGCCTTCCTCTGCACTATCGGGCTCATCAGTCAGGTATGTGAGAACTTGACAGTCATTGTATACCATTATTCCTCATGATTTGGACCTAAGGGCCGTGGAATTTTATCTTAGACGAGACTCTGGTCTTGTCGACGAACAAATTTGTTTTCTCATGGAGCTTCTGCAGTTTGCAGCTACACATAATTATTTTTGGTTTGACCATGTTTTCTTTCGCCAGGATAGAGGTGTGGCGATGGGGGCTAAAATGCCCCCAGTTTGGGCAACTTCTTCATGGCTATGTGGGAGGAGGATGTCGTCTATGTTTGCCAGAAACCCCAGCTCAAGCTGTGGGTGAGGTACATCGACGACATCCTCCTTCTATGGAACCTGAGAAGATCTGGAAGCCTTCATGGAATATCTCAATAGTAACACTAGGGGGATCTGGTTGAGCTTTGATGCTAGTCTATCCAGCATCAATTTTCTAGATCTGACTATTGAAAAATCTCACAATTTCTTTGTAACTTTCACTCACTTTAAGGACACTGATAGGAATTCCTATATTCCAACCGACAGTTGTCATCATATATCCTGGCTCAGATCGGTGCCAAAATGTCAGTTTATGAGAATTAAACGTAATTTCACTAATGCTGACCAGTTTTCACTACAAGCTGATATCCTAATTGAAACGGTTCCTAGAGAAGGGATATGCCAGTGATACTTTGAAAAGTACACTGGAGGAAGTTAAAGCTATGGACAGAGAGGTTCTTCCTAAAGAAACAGCTAAAGTGCCTCGGGATGATAAGACTTCCCTTGTCCCGTTTATCACAACCTATTCAGTCCAACATGGTAGTATCAAAAAACTTATCAATAAACACTGGCACATTTTGAACAGTGACCCTATGCTAAGTGCAGTACTACCAGACAGGCCCCAGGTGATTTACAGAGGTGCCCCCTCACTCAAAGGTAGGTTGGCACCTAATATTCTTAACCCTCCCACCATCAAGAAAGGTTTCTTTGAAAATTTAACAGGTTTTTATCAGCGCAGAAGGTGTCGGGTCCATTCGTATAGTGGTTGCTTACATAGACGCACGAAAACCTTTGTTTCCACCAGTACAGCCTTTGAACACACTATTGAACCTTTCATCACGTGTTCCGTGGAAGGGGTAGTTTACCTACTTCAATGCCCATATTGGAAGGACTAAACAACCCCTTTCTGTGCGTTTTAAATGAGCACATTACCAATATAAAGAATGGTTTTCCCAAACCTTCTGTATCAAGACATTATCTTCAGTGCCACAATAAAGATCCTGCCAAAACCATATTTTTGGGTATTGACAAATACCGCTCACACTGGAGAGGAAGTTCCCTTATTAGGAGTATTTCCCAGCTTGAAATGGCATGGATCCATAGACTAAAGTGTTATGCTCCCCAACATAGATGTAGATGTAAATTCCTTTATTGATAATTCCTTCATTATTCAAGTTCTATTCATTATTCATTCGTCCATCTGTCTTTATTCAGTTTTTATTTATTCATTATATTCATTTATATTGATGTTTATTCATTTCATACCAATTATATTTGTATATTGCTTGTGTCTTTTGATACCTTCTGTGGTTATCAATATAAAATAATGTTTTATTTACTTGTATCAATTAACTGTAAACTTCATGTGATTTGAGGATTGAGATATCTACCATTTAAAGTTTCTCTTACTGTTCGTGTTTTTTTTGTGTTTTTTTTGCCACCCTTGTCATGTCTCCATAGCCCATGAGGCATTTTTTATGCAACTTACACCCCCTCGGATTTCCCAGTTGAATCATGGGTGATCCGTTTTCTATCTTTAATATATATTTTTTCATTTTTTAAGTTTTATCATTCATGCCTCTAATTCTATTTATATCATTGCTCTCGGCTGTGCTTCACATATTAATTTATGGCTCTTTCATTATGCACACTCCTAAGTACTGCACTCTTTGTTTATGTAACATAATTATTTTTCCTTGCCAATATCTTGCCCATATCTATCATGGAGGACTAGATGTTATCCGTTCTCCATGCTTGATTTGTTTGCGTTTCTATCCTCAACTCAGATCGAGGCTTGGCCAAACATCGTTGTGTATATAACGTGATGCATCAGTGCATCGCCCGTGCCCCACCAGACATCAATTTATGACGAAACGTACGTCGGGTGGACAGAATGTGCTGACGTCATCGTGGTAGACTTTCTGAGCAGACGGGCGATCGCAACCCGGCCGGCTTTACATGCTTTTTATCCACTTTTGTCTGTAAGTGCAATCTTTACCTTTTATTAATAAATTTTACAATGGTAATACACTATGGGAGCTTCGTTTTTGTTTTCCCGGCCAACATTTGGTACCCACTTCCACACATCCTAGCAGGTGTCGGCTACACGGAGTCTCGGTTGATGTTTGAGTGATCCATCCATGATCCCCACATTAAAGGCCTTGGCTGGGTTATAGCCACAAGCTGTTATTTGCTTGCCTCTGGTGAGCGCAATGGTGGTGGAAGATTATATTGTATTGTCACAACATTTACAACATTGTGTTTTGCAATTATATTTTTATTAATATTTTTAATATTTATTTTTAATATTTTTTGGGTATACTGTACACCATTATTATATTTTTATTTATTTTTATTGTTATTTTTATGATTCACCTACATCCTCTGGGTTATCATACCAATATTATTTCATTTTTTTTTTCACTTATGTGTCTCACATTGGTTTATCAGTATTACCTGTATAACCTTTAGCGCAGCTATTTTTCTTTTTATTTTGTATAGGTGTATGTATTCCACTTATTAGTTGCTGCTTTGTTTTTTAGGCTAAGCGCGGTATTAACTCTTTCTTTACTCATGTTTTTTCACCTTAATGCATCCTATGCACCAGACCCAAGCACACAACTTGGCAGGCCACAGGAAAAGGGGGGGCGAGAGAGCGCCCCCCTCCTGAACGGTACCAGGCCACATGCCCTCAACATGGGGAGGGTGTTTTGGAGTCCCCCTCAAAACACCTTGTCCTCATGTTGATAGGGACAAGGGCCTCTTCCTCACAAGCCTTGCCCGGTGGTTGTAGGGGTCTGTGGGTGGGGGGGACCCCCAGATCCCACCCCCCCATGTGAATGGGTATCGGATACATTGTACAATTTCTTTATAAAAAAAAAGTCCCGTGGTGTAAATCCATCTTCAATCACAGCGTCGTCAAAAAAAAAACAAACTGAAAAACTCTGCTTTGATGGGAGGGGTTCTGTGACCTTTTTGCGCTGTCAGATCTTATATAGCTGAAGGCAGGGCCACCAGGTGACATAAGTTGGTGACTCTGCCCCCTTCTGACATCATGTGACATCACGTAATGACAGAAGGGGGCTGGGTCACCCGTTTACATCACCGGTTGGCCCCGCCCTCAGCTATATAATAGCTGTCATCGCAAAAAGCCTGCAGTTGCGGGGATGCCTCCCATTGAGACAGAGTTTTTCCATTTTATTATTTTTTCTCGGTCCGTCAAGGCTGTGATCGAAGATGAATGGACATCGCAGGACATTTTAATTTTTTTTTTTAATAAAGGAATTGGCCCAAACTGTCTTTTGTCATTTTTACTTTTTTGACACTTTTTTTTGGTGAATGTGTAGGGGTACAATGCACCGGATACCCATTCACATGGGGGTGGGATCTGGGGGTCCCCTTGTTAAAGGGGGCTTCCAGATTCCAATAAGCCCCCCGCCCGCAGACCCCCACAACCACTGGGCAAAGGTTGTGAGGGTGAGGCCCTTGTCCCCATTAACATGGGGACAAGGTGCTTTGGGGGAGACCCCAAAACACCCTCAGTATGTTGAGGGCATGTGGCCTGGTACTATTTAGGAGAGGGGCGCTCTCTCACCCCCCATTTTCCTGCAGCCCGCCAGGTTGCGTGCTCTCATAAGGGTCTGGTGTGGATTTTGGGGGGACCCCATGCCATTGTTTTAATCTTGGCGCGGGGTGCCCCTTAATAGGTGTAAGCAGCCTAACATAGTGTGGGGCACCCTGACTTTGGCCAATCGTGGCTCTTACAGCAGAGCGCGCTGTGATTTGTCAAAGCATGCAGGTCAGATGCATGCTTTGGCCAATCAGCAGCCATCAATGCACTGCAATCTCGCAGTGCATTGACGCTCTCGTCGTACATTATGGGGCATTCCGAGGAGGCTCGAATTTCCCGCAAACACCCCATAATGTTCTAAATTCGGCTAACGGCAAACATCGGGCTCATCCCTACTCCCCTCTCATATTCAATGAAAATTACAGATTCAAGTAAAATAATATACTCATAAGGTAGCACCTTAAAATCTGAAGATCATACAATAACAAACCATATACAGTATCTCACAAAAGTGAAGTACACCCCTCACATTTTTGTAAATATGTTATTATATCCTTTCATGTGACAACACTGAAGAAATGACACTTTGCTACAATGTAGTGAGTGTACAGCTTGTATAACAGTGTAAATTTGCTGTCCCCTCAAAATAACTCAACACACAGCCATTAATGTCTAAACTACTGGCAACAAAAGAGAGTACACCCCTAAGTGAAAATGTCCAAATTGAACCCAATTAGCCATTTTCCCTCCCCGGTATCATGTGACTCGTTAGTGTTACAAGGTCTCACGTGTGAATGGGGAGCAGGTGTGTTAAATTTGGTATTATCGCTCTCAGTCTCTCATACTGGTCATTGGAAGTTCAACATGGCACCTCATGGCAAAGAACTCTCTGAGGATCTGAAAAAAAGAATTGTTGCTCTATGTAAAGATAGCTTAGGCTATTAGGAAGATTGCCAAGACCCTGAAACTGAGCTGCAGCATGGTGTCCAAGACCATACAGCGGTTTAACAGGACAGGTTCCATTTAGAACAGGTCTCGCCATGGTCAATCAAAGAAGCTGAGTGCACGTTCTCAGCATCATATCCAGAGGTTATCTTTGTGAAATAGACGTACGAGTGCTGCCAGCATTGCCGCAGACGTTGAAGGTGTGGGGGGGTCAGCCTGTGAGTGCTCAGACCATATACCTCACACTGCATCAAATTGGTCTGCATAGGTGTCATCCCAGAAGGAAGCCTCTTCTAAAGATGATGCACAAGAAAGCCTGTAAACAGTTTGCTGAGGACAAGCAGACTAAGGACATGAATTACTGGAACCATGTCTTGTGGTCTGATGAGACCAAGATAAACTTATTTGGTTCAGATGGTGTCTTGCCTACAGTCAAGCATGGTGGTGGTGGGAGTGTCATGGTCTGGGGCTGCATTAGTGCTGCTGGCACTGGGGAGCTACAGTTTGAGGTAACCATGAATGCCAACATGTACTGTGACATACTGAAGCAGAGCATGATCCCCTCCCTTCGGACACTGGGCGGCAGGGCAATATTCCAACATAATGACCCTAAACAAACCTCCAAGATGACCACTGACTTGCTAAAGAAGCTGACGGTAGGTAGGGAAGGTGATGGACTGGCCAAGCATGTCTCCAGACCTAAACCCTATTGAGCATCTGTGGGGCATCCTCAAACCGAAGGTGGGGGAGCGCAAGGTCTCTAACATCCACCAGCTCCGTGATGTCATCATGGAGGAGTGGAAGAGGACTCCAGTGGCAACCTGTGAAGCTCTGGTGAACTCCATGCCCAGGAGGGTTAAGGCAGTGCTGGAAAATAATGGTGGCCACACAAAATATTGACTCTTTGGGTCCAATTTGGACATTTTCACTTAGGGGTGTAATCACTTTTGTTGCCAGCGGTTTAGACATTAATGGCTGTGTGTTGAGTTATTTTGAGAGGACAACAAATTTACACTGTTATACAAGCAGTACACTCACTACTTTACATTGTAGCAAAGTATCATTTCTTCAGTGTTGTCACATGAAAATGTATAATAAATATTTACAAAATGTGAGGGGTGTACTCACCAAGTTGTGTAACAATAGCAAATTAATATTTGCTATTGTCTTCCTGATTCTCCTCCCGTCGAATCAGGAAGTGGGTCCTGAGACCCGATTGGCCAGGGAATCTTAGGCCAATTAGGTCAATTAGGTCTCAGGACCCACTTCCTGTTCGGCTGGGAGGAGAAGCAACAGCCATGGCTCTTCCCTTGGCAAGCTGGAGCGAGGAGCAGCAGCCCCACAGCCCTACCCCAGATACTCGTCATCTGCCTCTGATCGTCGCCTTCCTGACCTTCTCCTGCATGTGGGGGGGGGGTTGGGTTGGATCTGTGGCCCCTTTCTGAGCATTAAGCTCTTCTTAGATGTGCTCCGGTTCATGGAGTGATCTTGTCCTTCCAGCCACCTGGCAGCCCACCAGAACCGATAATTGGCAGTACTCCTCTCTTCTCAATCCCTTCCCATGTTATATAGTATTCGTACTGCACCCCACACCCCTTTTATACTGGAACTACAAATATTTGCCATTGACAGCTCACTGTAAAATCTTTTTTTTGCGGCAACTTTCCTTTCATCAAACTTTGCAGTATAGACTGTTTGGAGTTCATTGATCCCCTATACTGGCCAATTTGCTCTGTGAATAAATGATACAGAGCCCCACACAGCCGCTATGTTTTCAAATTGTGACAGCGGGTGCGGGGAGAAGGGCCCCCACCGGCTGTCACAGTAAGGAGGAAGCAGATCCAGGAGAGAGGAGGACGAACATCAACATGTTACACTCTAAATACAATAACGTGTTGAGAAAGCTGAATTTATCTTTTAACTTCCAAGCCCCCCTTGCATAGCAGAGGAAAACTTCAGTTGTGGAGTTTTGAGAAAAATGTAAGCAACAATGTTTATTACACATTTTAAGTTATGCTATGTGAATTAGAACACCTAGCAAATATAAAGTTGGTGCTATCTCAATTTGGCTGCAAAAGTGGAAGGAACTTTATTGCTAGAAATGAAGGGTCATCTGAAGTCTGACATCTGTTAACTGGACAGCAACCTATCCCCTAGTTTAGGAGTGTGTCACTTTTAAGGGCTGGCAATTGAAAAGGCAGCAATTTGATTTCAGGTGACTTTTCAACTATGGGCAAAGTAATATTAATTTTTAAAAAAAAACACACAAAACATAAACAAGTGACTAAAGAGGCAAATGTTTATGGTTTTAATAGGGGCCCACTCCTGGACAGAACCAACCAAGGGATCTTTTGGTAGTCTTAATGTCCAGCCTCATATTGCTTTTAAATTATCTGCATTTCAAAATATACTTCTTAATCTTCTTTCTACCAAAATATACTTTGACTGTTGGAAAGTTGTGCAATAAAACCAAAGATGTTTTAGGGAGAACTTAATAGCGATGGCTTAGCTATGTGAATCATTGCTCTCATTCCTTCACAACAGGTCAAGCGTCTGGATATACACCACACACACGGCACAGATTGGAAAGAATGCAGTCACATGACTGGTTTGCGGAGAAAGTTGAAGTTGAGGTGGAAGGCAACTTTGAGGTAATGGAATATAGGATTACATTAAGCAATGTCTAATATGATTAATGCTGTGAAAGACGATAAGGTAAGCAAGGAAAATAGAATTAGTATATAGAGATAAGCACTATGTAAGGGAGGAGGAATCGTTAGTAAATTTTAAATATGATTTGGGATTATAGACAATTACTTGACTGATTTGGATTGCATTCTGTAAGAAGAGCCATAACTTTTTTCATAGCAGAAGTAAGGACAAAAAATGATTCCATTTTTAGAATACTGTATAAAATATTAAATATTTAGCAAATGTAGCACCCTGATCCTAAACAAGGCTGCTAATAAATCTAGTTGTGCTAGGTGGTAATTAGGCTGGCTAATTGATAGGTTGATCCACTGATTTCTGTCCTAAGTTTGAGTTTTAGTGTAGTCTCTCTCTTCTGTCAAATAAATTCAGGTGATGGGTAACTAGGTTGTCTCAGCAAATCAGCAATAGTTTCTTTAACCGCTGTGTATGCTGGGATAGGCTATTTATTTGGGAGGAGTCAGGTTATCGGGGTTCTTCCTGCCCGAGGCTGCGGCCTGGGTGGGTGTGCGTTGAGAAGCTGCAGGTTGCTAGGCCTGGAGCCTATGGCAACCCATGCTTGCTGTTAGGTACACTTAAGGTCTATTCAGCAGTTCAGGGTTCCGCAAAGGAGGAGCAGCCAAGGTTAAGCCCGAAGCTTGGGGCGGAACCGCATTTGTTAGAGGCTCAGCTCAAGGGGCTGTGCCTCTAACACATCTAGAGAGTGACATTTTTGCCCATTCTTCTTTGCAAAATAGCTCACGCTCTGTCAGATTGGATGGAGAGCGTCTGTGAACAGCAATTTTCAAGTCCTGCCACAGATTCTCAATTGGATTTAGGTCTGGACTTTGACTGGGCCATTCTAACACATGAATATGCTTTCATCCAAACCATTCTATGTAGCTCTGGCTGTATGTTTAGGGTTGTTGTCCTACTGGAAGGTGAACCTCTACCCAGTCTCAAGTCTTTTATAGCCCTAACAGGATTTCTTCTAAGATTGCCCTGTATTTGGCTCCATCCATCTTCCCATCAACTCTAAGCAGCTTACCTGTCTCTGGTGAAGAAAAGTATCCCCTCAACATGATGCTGCCACCACCATGTTTCATGGTGGGGATGGTGTGTTCAGAGTGATGTGCAGTGTTAGTTTTCCGCCACACACAGTGTTTTGCTTTTAGGCCAAAAAGTTCAATTTTGGTCTCATCTGACCTGAGCTCCTTCCTCCACATGTTTGCTGTGTCCCCCACATGGCTTCTCGCAAAATGAAAATGGGACTTCTTATGGCTTTCTTTCAACAATGGCTTTCTCCTTGCCACTCTTCCATAAAGGCCAGATTTGCGGAAGGCACGACTAATAGTTGTCCTGTGGACAGATTCTCCCGCCTGAGCTGTGGATCTCTGTAGCTCCTCCAGAGTTACCATGGGCCACTTGCCTGCTTCTCTGATTAATGCTCTCCTTGCCCAGCCTGTCAGTTTAGGTCGACGGCCATGTCTTGGTAGGTTTGCAGTTGTGCCATACTCTTTCCATTTTTGGATGATGGATTAAACAGTGCTCCGTGAGATGTTCAAAGCTTGGGAGATTTTCTTATAACCTAACCCTGCTTTAAACTTTTCCACAACTTTATCTCTGACCTGTCTGATGTGTTCCTTGGCCTTCTTGATACTGTTTTTTCACTAAGGTTCTCTAACAAACCTCTGAGGGCTTCACAGAACAGCTGTATTTATAGTGAGATCAAATTACAAACAGGTGGACTCTATTATAGTTAGGTGACTTCTGAAGGCAATTGGTTCCACTAGATTTTAGTTAGGAGTACTCCACACTTTTCACATATTTATTTGTAAAAAAATTTGAAAAACATTTATCATTTCCTTCCACTTCACAATTATGTACCACTTTGTGTTGGTCTATCACATAAAATCCCAATAAAATACATTTACGTTTTTGGTTGTAACATGACAAAATGTGGAAAATGTCAAGGGGTATGAATACTTTTTCAAGGCACTGTAAATACTTGTCCATTATTTTGTTGGTCACCCTATGCCCCTAATAGACACAGGATGTTAAACATAAGAGGGGCATGGGGAGCCAAGACAAGGGTTTCCCAACCTCTCTAAAGTAAGCTGGGTTCTATGAGCCCCCGACTCAAAGTGACTCCCATCACATATCTCCCCTTTTGGCAGGGGACTAACACAGAAGGAGACCCCAGACAGGTTGACTTCAAAATTAGTCCGTAGTTCCAGTCCCCCAATGCCCGTACCCACACAGTACCCCAAACAAATCATTCCAAACAGAGCATTACTCACCCAGCCAACCTCTGCCTCTCTCGTAGCCAACCTCTGTCTCTTCTCCCCGCTGGTGAGAAGTGCAGACTGGCCCCTCCCCCTGGAGTCCTTTCAGCTGCTGGATAGAAGACAGGGTGGCTGGGCTCACTCCGTCATGCTGGTGGGGATCTGGAACGACTGCATAGCATCCCTGGGGTATACAAGTGGAGACTGTAGTCCCATCCACTTTGGCTAGATGAAAATCCCTTAGTGCTTGCAGAGCTATCCTGCTGTCATAATGCCAGATGGTTTTCTGGGGTTGTGTCAGTGGAGACCGAAGTCCCATTTACTCTCACAGGAAATTCATCTTTTGTTAGTTGAGGGCAGAGGCCAGCAGCACTCTGCCCAATTTCCAGCCCTCCTACTGAGTTTCTGTCAGTGGAGACTGCAGGCCCATCCACCAAAACCAGCTCAAGCTGCAGTTGTGAGGTGATGATTGTGTTCTCTCCCTGGAGTTTCTGCAGGGTTGATAGTTGTGTGCAGAGGCCAGTAGCATTCTGCCCTGTTAGTACTTCGGCTGGGGACTCCACATCATCCACTCCGGCTAACTATTGGGGAGGGAGGCTGGCTTCCTCCCCATCCAGATTGTGGAACGGCAACTGGGGCGGGAAGGCAGTTTCCTCCGCTCTGGCTTACTGTTGGGGAGTGAGAATGACAACCTCCTCTCCCCTCTCCCCCTGGATCCCGATCTGCTGCTCAGGAGTGACCACTACCTCCTCACCCTGGGCCTCCGGAACTGACGTGGGTATGGAGCAGAGGTCTTGGACCCTCTGTCCAGTTGTCAGTGCTTTAGCTGGAGAAGTTTCTTGTAACTCCAGAGATGCTGCTGGCAGGAAATCCAATGTCCCTGTCACTGTTGTGGGAGAAAGGCTGGCTGCCTCTTCTCTCAGGAAACCTGAAGCTGCTGTTGGTGCTGGGTAGAGCTCAGTGATGTTCTGCCCTGATGCCAGCTCTTCTGCTGGAGGCTCACTTCGTTCTTCCTCAGCAGAAAAGTCAATTAAATCACTAGTCTCTGGAATTGCTGAAAATCCAGGGCACGGGTTTGCGGCACTTGGGCCCAGTGCCAACACTTTGACAGGTGATTCGTAATCCATAACACCCCCCGATGAAAAGTAAATTAAAGCCATACATTCTGTGATCTGTGGCTGGGGAATGAGGATGCCTTCCTCTTCTCCTGAGCTCTGGAACTGCAAATGGGAAGATGAGCCGGCTGCTCCATCTCCCGTACCTTTACCTGGCTGGTGGACAGATGCATTCCTCCATGAAAGCTCATCCTGTGCAGAAACAGGATAGTCAAGGTCAGTCAACCCTTGCTGCATCTGCCATAAGACCTCTGCATCCATAGCTGCGGGCGGAAATGGGTAAAACACCCTGTTACTCTACCACATTGCTGACTCTTCAGCCGGGATTTCAGGACTTTTGGCTGGTACTTCTGAAAAGTCCCAGGCTGTAGGCAATCTCCAGCTCCCATTCCTGATTGGTTAGAAATTCCAAATCTTCCAGTGTCCAGTGAAATTCTGAGACATTTAGCATCCGTTCTCTATATTCAAAGATTTCCTCCTAAAGCCACTCCAAATCGCTCCCAAAGTCAGTGTCCTCAGACAGCCTCTCTAATAACAGCACCAGGCCTCCATAGCCAAAGCCTTCTGTTGGGGTGTCGTCCGCTGTCCACAGGCACACATGGGCTACATACCAGCTTTGGACTCTGTAGCTCTTGTCAAGCTGTATCTCCGCTTGGACCAGCCTGCTTAACTCCAGCTTTCCATTCCTTGTGCAGTTGTTTTCCCCAAAACACCATTCGCACTTCGTACTGCGCGCAATACCTTTCCTGAAAGGTGGAGAGAATTTTTCCCTGGTGTCACTGCTCACAGACTAGCACTTCCTTTCAGAGTTCCCAGCGGACAGAATCATACCATCCCAGCAGGACCTGCTCTCACAATGGTCCCCTGTGCTGTATCCACATCTCTCACAAACTCCTTCCAAATTCCTCTTCCATGGCATCTGGTATCTGTACCTCTCCTCCCCTGCTATCCGGACCTTGGACCAAGAGGTTTGGATGTCCCAGACTGCAGGAAGAATCCCACTGCTTGCCACCAATGTAACGGTACTGCTTCCCACACTCTGCTTGAGTGCTTCTTTCATATACCGCTTCCTCCAGTCTGAACATAAATATCAGTTTAAAAGCGGCCTGGAGAGTAGCTTAAAAAAAAGAAGAAAAATGACACACAACTATTACATTTTCTCTTTATATTGCTGATATTGTATGCATGCCTGCCCTATTTTACTATTAAAAATGTACTCTTTTTGTCTTTTTGTATTTTCTTGCAATTTTTTGTGTCAATCATATTCCTATCAAGTTGAAACCGATTTTATCAGACAACCCCATAGTCTCTTTGGTCCATAAAACCAGCAAAAAAATATCAATAATATGTTAAAAACACCATATATACTGTAGATTATGCTTTTGTTGCAGTTTTCTCTGCCCCAAGCAGCATTTTTCTGTTTTCAGTGGATTTGCTCCATTGATGGCAGCAGACAAAAGTTAGATTTTTTTTATGATTAGAGGAATTAATATCATTCCTAAAGATAACATACCTTGAAAGTTCTTGTTTGCTCTCGGAATGTAATTTCCTGGAAAGGGCAACTTGTAGAATACAAATATTGTACTTGTCAAGGTTTGACTTATTTGTAGAGTGAGTAAGGATAAGAAAACTTTAAAATCCACATGTGAACAGGGATATATAAAAATGTAAAGGCTGTAACTACTATAAGCTTTTCTGAAAATAACTGTGTTAGTCACCAAAAGCATTACGTTGCTGGTTCAATTACGTGCACACAAAAGCAACACCAGATAAAACAAACATATCTATAGATGAGCAAATTAAAAATTTGCTCTGCTCAAGGATCACACAGTCTACTTCCATGACCTTGTTTACTGAGTTTGAATTGGGCAGTCCTTTAAATATCATATTTTCCCTTTTTTAAAAAAAAAAAAGTCCCATTTTACAGATATACCTTCCCCATGCAGCAAGCATTAAATACTTAAAACAAACAAAAAAGTATAAGTGAATGGTGGGAAGCCAAAATGAACCTGTGCTTTGACCATGCAAGATATTTAACTTAATGAACCTTTCCTCATTGATAAATGTGTAAAAGTAAAGTGCAGCGCTAAAATATGAGTACAATTCTTTAGAATAAAATGTACAAAAATAAATAAATGTCCATAAGTGAAAATATGGGGACCAATGTTGGGTCCTAAGTGATAAACCAAAAAGTAGTCCAGTGAAATGAAAAAAACAATCCAAGTGTATCAAAACAATAATATATCAGACTGTAAGTGTCACACAATTAGTGAAAATTGATAGAAGATCCACCACCAAAGTCACCAATCGCTTACCGAAATGATTGAACTCAGATAGGTGTACACCTAATGAGTCAATCAGGCTTTTGTTAGGTACCAGGGATGGTTCAGGCTCACAGCAAAGGCAAAAAAAAAAAATAAAAGTCTAGCTGATTCCGCTGTTACTGTCTTACAAGCGTTGTTTTTATCTTTGGAAATGTGAGTGTAATCTTTATATTTTCTGATTAAATTTAATTCATTCCAAATGGAATTACGCTACGTGCACTCCTTTTTCTTTCTATATCTAATGGTTGGGCTTTCTGCCCTATATAATGTCCTATCTGCTGATATCCACTGGTCTGAACACCCCCTGGAGATTGAGCCTTTGCTGTGAGCCTGAACCATCCCTGGTACTTCACAAAAACCTGAGTGACTCATTAGGTGTACATCTATCTGAGGTAGAGTACTAGTGTACTCTAGTTGGAGCTTACACATGACTGAGGACTCTCTGGGCCAATCACCAAACATATGCAATGTCACATTGTCACATGAGAGAAAGGAGAGTAAGTCACATGTTTCTTCATACCTGTAAGTACCTTCTTATTACTCCTTACTCCTAGCTAAAGAGAGAGATTAAGGAGAAAAGGTAAAGGTGAATATGTGCTTTTACATGACACCCAGCAGGGTTGTCTTTCATATTGATTGGACCCTGGGCAAACACCTCTTCATTGGCAGAGACATCAGCTCTCGCTGCTGTTAATCACAGGAGAGAGAGGGGGCGGAGCCGAGCCGCAGCTCTGTGTGAGAATAAACACGCAGAGCCATGGCTCAGGAACAAGCCTGCTTGGATGCCCCCATTGTAAGCTACTTGCTCTGGGGGGTCACTCGGCAGGGGGGAGGGGCTAAGAGTGTCAGCGGGGGACCCAAGAAGAGGAGAATCGGGGCTGCTCTGTGCAAAACCATTACACAGAGCAGGTAAGTATAACTTGTATGTTATTAATTTTATTTTTTTTAAAGAAAGCCTTTCAGAATCACTTTAATAATGTAAACATAAGGAAATGGTCCACACTCACTTATTGGTCCAGACTCATTGATTAATTGCTAGAGGTTACTGCACATCCTTACTGCTCACTAATTGGTTGCTAGAGGTTACTTCACATTATTACACCTCACTGATTGGTTGCTAGGTTACTACACATCAGTGCCGCTCACTGATTGATTGCTAGAGGTTATTGCACACCATTACTGCTCACTGATTGGGTTGCTAGAAGTTAATGCACACCATTACAGCTCTCTGATTGGGTTGCTAAAAGTTACTGCACATCATTGCCACTCACTGATTGGGTTGCCAGAGGTTACTGCACACCATTACCGCTCATTGATTGGATTGCTAGAGGTTACTGCACACCATTACTGCTCACTAATTGGGTTGCTAGAGGTTATTGCACGCCATTACCGCTCAGTGATTGGGTTGCTAGAAGTTACTGCACACCATCACCGCTCACCCATTGTTTGCCAGAAGTTACTGCACTGCTTACCGATTCCTCTAACTCACTCTCAGTGTCTCTCCCTCTGTAAGCTGCTCTGGTCCAACCGCTGTTTTAATAATCCACCCTCCTCCGCTGTTGACAGGAGAAGGGTGAAGGAAAACAATCACAGCCCACTCTGTGTCTTTCAACTTAGCTCTGCTGACCACAGAAGAGGTGGGGGCGAGCGGGGGAACACTGAGCCGCTCTGGTGCTGACATAGGGAGAAGTGGGATGAGCGGGCTCCGGCAGATACAGCCCACAGCTTGCCTCTCCCCTGTGACACTCGCAGTGAGGCCGCTTGTATCAACCGGCCAGGTGAGCAAGTGGGGAATCAGCTGAACCCGCTACATGGGAAGAATATTTGAGGGCAGCGTGGGCTCAAGGGGCAATTGCTTTGGGCCCCCCAACAATGATTGGGCCCTGGGCAACTGTCCCTTTTGCCTAATGTTAAAGACAGCTCTGACACTCAGAAAAGGGGAGCCTGGAAGAAAACCCCTTGATTACTTAGCTGCATCTGAGGTCTTGTAAGTTAAGGGGCAGGGAGGGAAACTGTGTTGGGTCTTTCAAGCAAAGAGGAGAGATTTGGGAGGAGAGATTTTTTTTTGGAAGGGAGGTGAAGATTAAAGTTGTGCTGGAGGGAGAGATTTAGGATTAGATCGGCTTCAGAAAAGGTATGTATACTGATTTCTTCTTTACAGGACTAGATAAGTTAGGTTAGTGTTAGATTGTGGATGTCTATAGGTGCAGGGATTTTAGTTTTAGCATGGACTTCCACTTTAAGCTTTGAAGCAAATCCCCCTGGAAAGTGCAACTTCCCTTGCAAATTGATCAGTCTATTTACCTTTTATAAATCAACCCCATATGGTCTATATTGCAGGGGGCATAATGAGGAGTTCAGAGGTGTGTACCTCACAGAGTGCAGGGCTCAGGAGTGCATAGTGTACAGAGTGCAGGGCTCAGGAGTACATAGTGTACAGAGTGCAGGGTTCAGGAGTACATGTAGTACAGTGTAGTATAGTCTGGAGTGCATAACACACAGAGTGAAGTGGTCAGGAAGGCATTATACACTCTTGACCCCTACACTTTGTGTGGTTCAAAATTTCTGACCCCTATTTTCTGTGCATTACAACTTCCTGACTGTGTGCATTTCAGACTCCTGCACTATATTGTACATTAACACCAAAGTATTGATTGTCTTGACAGTTGTTGGTTGCTAAGCAGTCCCTGACTATTTAATTGAAGTCCTTCTGCATGGTAGAATCAGACAAAATGTTATCGCTCTGTCTATTTTCAGTGTGCAGTAAAGCATATGCAAAGAAAAAGTTTAAAGTGGAAGTCCATGCAAAAATTAAAATCCCTGCATCTATAGCCACCAACATTCTAGCACTAACCTCTCTAGCCCTGAAAAGGAAAAATCAGTATACATACCTTTTCTACAGGCAATCCAACCCGATATCCAGCGGCGGAAGCTCGTATCCCACATTGAGCTGTCTGTGACGGGAGGGCCCGTGGAACCCAGAATCCCTTGGAAAGGTTGGGAAACCCTTGTTTCAGCTCCCCATGCACCTCCTATGTCTACATCTCCTTGTGTCCATTAGGGGCACAGGGTGACTGAGAAAATATGGCTTGGATTACTTAAAATGGGGCAGTAATATTTATTCACAATATCTCCCAGGATATATATAAAGACTATTCTTGGTTTGTTTGATTCTGAACTCAACATGTTAATTGAAAGAGCTGATCACATTGGCCTCTGTACAATGTAGGAGACAGGCCGACTCCTACTGGAGCTCCTGCTATTGTGAGAAGGTGTCCTATGTTTATACTTATGATAATATATAATCTACTGTGCGAAGCTCGATGACAGCAAGTCCAACCTGTAGTGAAATCCTGATTAATCACAACAATGGCCAGGTGGGCATGGAGTCACATCGGCTGCTTTAAGGGATTAGTTAATCAGCTCATGTTAATTTATGCTTCTGGTTACAGGTGTATTGTTAGAGTAATATGATCAGGAGGGGGGAACCTCCTCTTCAACTGTATATAAGACTGTGTTCTTGTTCTAATAAACAGTTTATGGTGAGCAACCAAATGAATATTGTCTTGGTTGTGGTTGTCAGCGGTTGGAATATCTGATATCTATATTGAGACTGGAAGGAAGTGGTATATGAAAAAAGCACTCAAGTGGAGTGTGGGACATTTCGTTACACTGTCAGCCGCATTTTCGCTGTGTGGGCGGATGCAGAGGACACATCCGTCAACAGAAGCCCCAGAGTAACTCTATTGGTGACATCACTTCCCATTCATTTCACAGCCTTTGTTGGACGTGTACTCAGCAGTATGTATACTGATTTTTTCTTTTCAGGGCTAGATAGGTTAGTGTTAAAATGTTGGTGGCTATAGATGCAGGGATTTTAGTTTTTGCATGGGCTTTCACTTTAACTAAAAAAAAAAAAAATGATTGTGCTTTTTAAGTGTCTGTGAGATTGTGGCACAACGATTAAGGCACACATGTACAAGTGTACACAGATGGGGCATATGTGTGCCATGCATACTGTGAGTAGATTTGTTTTTTTCAATTACGTCTGTTTTAGCCCCACCCACTGTTAGCACATTTGACCACACCGACTGTTCACTGCAGCATGCTATGTGCCACATTTCTGTGAATACCACAATCAACAATTGTGTCTGTGATTTTGCGCAAAACTTCTAAATAAACTAAATAATCAATAAATAATAAACTCACATTGGGTGATAATAAGCTAAAAATCCCCCATACATAATAATAAATCTAATAGTCCATGAGTGAATAAAACGTGACTGTGGTGCCAATCAATCAGGTGAATTAAATGTTAAATAATAAATACAGTATAACATCAAAAGTGCAAGTGCGTTGATAGGAGATCTCGTGACTTTCGTGGTGTTGGATACCCACTAGGGGCTCCCAGAACTCTCACCTTGTTGACACCAAAGTAGTGCCTTTATGTATCCATTGAGGACTGTGCTTGTTCCAATCCAATCGGTAATGTTGCTCTGGTGCGTCTATGGGGAGATGGCGTTCTCTCCGGTATACAGACTCCACAAGTCAAATTTGATAAAATCTGTAGCCTTGTCTGAAGCCCTCCTTACCACCAAAACTCAAATTCTGCTCCTATGCCCCCTTTTTCTGGTCTCCTTCCTATTGATCCACCTTGGGTTCTCAAATTATACCTTATACACAATAAGCCCTTATTGGATCAGAGGAGGGTGTGTAGGGGAGGGGCCGGGAGTTCAGTTGTCTGGAGGGGAGGTCCTGGCACACTTGCTGAGAGGAAATCATCGGAAGAGCATCTGCTGTCCTGGGCGGTGCTGGTACCTTACAATCCCAGCACCACGGGAACCCACCTCCTCAGGAGATTTACAGCCTATATGGGGGGGGGGTCTTCTGAATTCGGGAGAGGCTGAACCCGACAGGATGGATGGATGGATGGAGAAGAGAAATAAATAAGTAAATAAAAATAAAAATAAATTTATTTTTATTTACTTATTTATTTCTCTTCTCCATCCATCCATCCATAAAAATAAAAATAAATTTATTTTTATTTACTTATACATAAAGCATGTAGTACATATCATTGGAGTATTTATGGGGCTGTCAGTTAGAAACCAGAAACTCCCAGGACATCTTTCTAGTTAATTTCATTTAACAAATAAAAATCTGCTCTATTGACGCCTATCATATAATCATATAATCATTTTATACAAAATGTCTTGATATCCTGATGTGTAGGTCTACAGTGTGCAGCACCCTCAATAAAGTATTGTATCAATAGACATAGAGGGGGAGATTTACTACAACTGGTGCAGACAGAATCTGGTGCAGCCATGCAAAATACCCAATTAGAATCTAAGTTTTATTGTCAAAGCTTAATTGAATAAGCAGGAATTAGAAGCTTGGTTACTATACACAGCTGCACCAGATTCCAAATACTCTGGTTTAGTAAATCTCCCCCAGACCGTCCTATTTAATAAATGTATTCAATAAGTTTGTGGAGTTTGAGCTACTCCTTTATGATACACACAGCTTGTTCAAGCCAGCTTTGACCTTATCCTACAACAAACACTTTTCCCCTTACTATAAAACCATATTTAGGCTCCATGCACACTAGCTTAAAAAAACGCTCCTAGCATGCAGCTATTTTAGTCTAGAGATGTTTTTTAAGCTTCAGCGTTTAGGAACAATTTGCCAGCAGAAAAAAACACTGAAATCTATGAGCTCATAAACTCTGCTAACAGCTGTTAAGTGCGGTGCCCAGTATTTTTTTCTTTCTCTAGCGGGTGGCCACTGGCATCAGTGAATAGCTGGTTGTTAAGGAGCAGGCCAGCAAGCCAGCTGTCGTGTTCTTAGCAACGGATGAGCGGAGTAATGGAGCAGTGGAAGTCACTCAATAAACTAAGGGGTGAGGCCACCCAGTGATGCCATCGGGTGACCTCACTCACCCCCTTGTGATGCCATCGACCCAGCATGCCCTTTGTCAAAAACTAACTCTATGTTTTTACTCGCTTTTACCACTTTTTTGGTGAATCAGTAGGGGTACTATGTTGAGAGCATATGGCCTGGTATGGTTCAGGTGGGGGGTGCTCAATTGTCCCCTCCCTTTCTAGGCCTGCCAGGCTGCATGCACGGATAAGGGTCTGGTATGGATTGTGAGGGGGACCACGCCTTTTTTTTTACATTTTGGTCTGAGGTTCTCCTCCAAATTCATACCAGATCTAAGGGTCTGGTATGGATTGGGGGGGGGCACATCATTTTTCTTTTTTTTTGGAGTGGGGTTCCCTTAAAAATCTATACCAGACCCAAAGAGTTTGTACACACATTTTTTTTTTCTTTGTTTTTAGTGCCAGAATTCTTTTGTTTTCATTCAGCTGTCAGCTAATATTGAGCGTTTTTATCCAGGGTTTTTACATATTTTTTTTAGCTCCTACTGTGCATGGAGCCTTACATACAACACATACGAAGTTAGCAACAGGCAACATTCAAAACAACGGAATAAAAAGTAGCAAGTGTTCCAAAATGTTTGCTAAACTGACCACAAATGCCAAACCACCAAGTTAAAGAGGAGCTCCAGTTGTTTTTGTGTTTATTAAAAGTCAGCAGCTACAAAAACTGTAGCTGATGACTTTTAATAAACAAATACTTACCTGTCCCAGGATCCAGAAATGTGCTCACTGAGCCGTCCCTTCCCTCCCTGGCATGCTGGCATTTCAACTGTGGACACCCAGCTGTGACAGATTGCGGCTTCACAGTCGGGTGCCCACTGCGCATATGCGAGTCATGCTGTGCCTCCTGAATGGTCCGGCGATCTTCTGAAACCTGTGACATGTCTCAGAAGACTACAGGGAGGGAGAAGGAGAGGAGAACTTCTGCTTGGATCGCCTAGGCAATCTGAGTGGAAGTGGTAGCAGGTACCTGTCAAAACTAGGTACCCCCCCCCCCCCCCCCCCAAAAAAAAATGACATGCCAAATGTGGCAGGGGAGGAGGGAAGGAGGGAAGGAGTACTTAAAGTGGAACTTCCCCTTTTGGGTGGAGCTCTGCTTTAAGACAGAAGATGGTCAGCAGGGTAAGAAAAAAGCACTAAACATTGACTTCTATGTTGATATTTTCTAATGTTGTGGTGGATGTAGATCTTTAATGGGAAAGCTTGGAACTCAGGGGTTCAGAAATTCATCCAATTTGCTTTAAACCAACTATATTAAGTTACCTCCTTATTCCCATAAAAAACATTTTATATTCCCCTGACTGCATGCTCCTGCTTCCTCAGTGCTGTGCGGCCAACAGAGACCTGCACAACTGCTACTGCAAAGTCTCCAGCTGGTCCTTCACATTTGCATGCATCAAAAAAATTCTAGTCTTCCATATGGAGGGCTGTTAATTATGCATTCCATTTCCATAGGGATTAATTACATTTTTCCATAACTGCAAAGTTTGCTGCAGGACAGCATAGATTTTGCAGGAACGTGGACCTGTGAGTTTAATACTTTGGAGGGGAGTTGGGCGATGGGTGAGATTAACTTAAATGATAACTACACCAAAGAATATGTAGAATCCTCCTAGATTTAGTTGCTAAAATGTTTGAAATGTTGGTTTAGTTATGTTGGTTTCTCTGTACTCATTGCAGCAGCTATTGATGTCTTTGGTCTGTTCTAGATCTCACAAGCTGCAGGTTTTTCTGCTTCCCTTGCCTTCTGGAAGTTTCCAGAACATAGGGCTGAGAGAGTCAAATGGGCAGCTTGAATATTTATTGTGCCTCAGCCAATCCCTTGTAAGATATATCCAGTAGGTGGCTGGGGAGAATATAAATACTCTGTGTTCTGGAGCAGCCAGGTTGTTGCCCTGCTGGAGAAGTTCCATAGCTTCAGGGAGTTTGCTGATGTTCATTGAGGTCCCAGCTGTGGCAAAGCTGGGAGGCCTATTCTGAATTATCTTTGGAGCCAGCTAAGGAACTTCCCCTAACAAGCTGGTCTGGAGAGCTCACAGAGGAAGTACCTGGTGGAAGCTGGAAAGTGAAAAGTGGTCCTTTGGCATTGTGTGAGTATTCACCTCACATTCACTGAAGAGTGACTAGTGAAAGCTGGAATTGAGTAGCTATCATGCAGTCAAAGAGAGCTAGGAGAGCTGGAAGCTAGGAATTGTGCAGTCATCCTGTGTCTGGTGGAAACTGGGAAGTGTTCAGCTGTCCTTTGACATTGTAAGTGCTGACCTGAGCTCCAGATCCTGTTGACTGTGTCCTTCTTTTTTTTGGTGATAAGTGCCAGTTGTAGCCTTCACTGAGACTGCTCTTGCAAGGTCTCAGTTCTGGCCATTCCCCTTTGTCCCTAGTATAATGACTGTGCAGAGATGCTCAACCTAGTGAAGTGCTCCCTCCTGATTCAGTGTCCCTGGAGCATCCCATACCACCCTGCACCCCTCCCTTCTCTTCAAGTTAATCAGCAATAAAGCTTAAAAAGACAACCATGTTCATAGAGAATAATGGAAGCTCAATACAAGTACTTTATACTGCCTTTGTTCACTCTGCCTGGGCCCTGAATGTGGTGCAATGATTTTGAAGAATAAAATGTGAGGGGTTTGCTTGGTTTGTACATATCCTGGGGTTAATGAAAGGGGTTTTAAATTATGAAACATTATTCCTTTAGGTATTCATAATTACCTGTGATCACATTGGAGATATTGTCCCCTACTTCTTGTCCTTATGCTGCTAGTACAAGAAATTGAGGCAATGGTTGTCACCCGAAAAGGAAAGCATGGACGGCAATAAAAGTGTTCTAACCCCTCCTAACTCTACTAAAATTCGTTTTTTTTCTGTGTTGGAGATCTTGGGTGAGGCAGGCCTTTCATGCCACATACTCGACCTATGTGAGAGGGGTCTCAATCCTAATAAAAAAAGCCCTACCATGTAAAGTCGAGAGAGTGATTTTGGACCCCAATGGCAGATATATAATTTTATTTCTGGAACTCCATTCAGTTCTTTGGGCTTTCATAAATGTCTTTGTGCCCCCTCCTGCAGATCCCACCCTACTTTTATCCATCAGCCAGAAACTAGCTCCCCTCCCCTCTACACATATCATCTTTGCTGGGGACTTCAATTCAATCCTCAACCCAGCCCTAGACTCCTCTAACCCCCAGCGTACTGTTTCCCGGACACCTTCATTCTATCTAAGCTATGCAGATGGAAACATACTAACTGCAAAGTTTTTTCGCATCTGTCCACAGTACATAAATCTTGCTCCAGAATAGACTTCCCTTTTGGTAATACCTCAGTGCTCTTTAAAGTTTTTGGGGCCTCCCTATCTCCCAGCGGGACTCTCTGACCACTCTCCGCTTGAAATATGCCTCAGGTTGGGTAGACAGAAAGATCCAGGCACCTGGAGGCTAGCTCCATGATGGATTAACAATGACAGTGTATCTGAACTCATATATCCACAACTAGAAGATTACTGGTCTCACAACATGGACACAGCTGCTCCTGGGGTGGTGTGGGATGCCTTCAAGGCCACGGCCCGAGGCTCTTACATTTCGGCCATTAAAGCTACCAGATCCGATTGTGCTGCTGAAACATCTAGATTAGAGGGTCTGGAGACAGACGCTTCTGTTTCCTTTGCTGAGCATCCCACACCATCCAATTATCTACAACTAGCCCAAGCCAGGAGGAATTATACCTCGCCGGGCAAAGATCCCAAACACTGTGCCTCCTACAGGCCTATTTCTCTATTAAACTATGACCTAAAAATTCTGGCCAAGGTCCTCGCCACTAGGTTGGTCAGAGTCCTGCCTGAACTGATCGACACCGATCAAACCGGGTTCATGCCAGGAAAATCCATCAACATCAATCTGCGAAGAGTTTTCACTCATGTGCAGCTCACAAATCCTCATTCCCAAACCCGTGTAATGGCTGCATTAGATATTGAGAAAGCCTTTGATACAGTAATCTGGCAATACATTAAATTAGCGAGTTTTTCAGTGATAGAGCAGACCTTGATGCCTTTTACTGAGTCTGAGTTCCTGAGGGCCGTAGCCAGGGGTTCCATGACCAGGGCAAACAAAAATGGGGAGAGGAGACACCCCTGCCTAGTATCTCTCTCTACTGAGAAGGGATCCCCCTAATTTGACTTGAGCTATTGGGGATTTGTATAATATGTCTATCCACTTGCAAAAGAAGGGACCGAATCCAAATGTCTTTCAGACATACCTACTCAAAATGAAATTCCTCCCAGTTTTTCTTTATGCTCTGAGGCACTCCCCAATTTGGACCCCCAAAGCCTTCTTTCAAAACTTTGACTCCACTATAACCTCCTTTCTATGGAAGTCTAGCCCCCCCAGAATAAATAAATCTATACTCAAAAGGCCCTGGACAGAGAGTGGTCTAGCCTGTCCGGATATTCAGAAATATTTCTTTGCTGCATTACTATCCCACGCCCATAACTAGTTAGCCTCAGACGACTTAATGCTGCGGTAGTTCTTGAGGCCGCGCACATAGAGGTGTTAGGGCCCTCTCTCCTCTCACACTCTCCATGAAGGCGGTGATCAGGGCTTGGCAACTAGTGGTATGTAAACTACAAGGAAACCCTCACACTAGATCTCCGGACACCCCCCCACCGTGGCTCAACCCACATTTGTCAGAGTTTCAGTCTGTCCCGAACCCAGGGTTCTGGGCGGCCAGAGGTATAAAAAAACTGGAACATATCTGTACTAGCGGCTCCCTGCTATCCTTTGATACCTTTAAGGAGAAATTTGGGCTTACTAATCGACAATTCTTTAGATTTCTTCAAATTCGCCACGCCTTCACAATCCAGTTTGGACCCACCCCAGTGCTTCTCCTACGGTCCAACCTTGAGACCACATTGGGGAAGTCCCTCTGCTCAAACCCACCTCTACTATTTACAAGGCCTTGTTACCCTCAGTCCACTTTGGTCTGGAGGATTTGTTTTCTAAGTGGCAGGGCGTGATCCCTGATCTTGAATCAGAGGACTGGGAAGATGCCTGGGAGTATCCTTTTCTACAACTTATCTCTGTTAGAAATTGGTTGATACAATTTAAACTGATCCACAGGGTTTAATTGTCACCCCAAAGGCTATCCACAATTTACTCAAGTTCCTCCTCCAACTGCTGGAAGTGTGGTGTAGCTGAAGCTGACTTCAACCATATGTTATGGTCCTGCCCCAAGATCCAGTCCTTTTGGACAGTGGTCACAAAATTCATAGAAACTCTGCTCATGATCCATGTCCCCCTGAAGGTGTCAATCTGCCTGCTGGGTCTGGTCAGCCCCCTGGCCCGCCGCCAAGCAACCAGAACCCTAATAGTATTCCTATTATTTTATGCTAGGAAGGCTTTACTCATAAAATGAAAAACAACCAGAGGTACCCACCTTAAATTAATGGAAATCGTTGATCAATTCAGCGGTGCCATTATACAAAGCGGCTTATCTCGCTAGAGGCTGCCCAGCCAAGTTTGACAAAATTTGGCACGTGTGGGTAGATTCAGACATCTCGAACGCGACACAATAAGATCTAGACCCTTTTGTTTGTTTACTTTAACCAATTGCCTTGTAATGCTGTTGACCGAATTTTGCTAATAATTGATGGTACGCCCAGGTGCATTTCTCCCAGCCTAAGCACCTCTCCCTGAAGTGGTCACCTACAATATATGACCCATTATCCTTCCCAATATCCCTTCAAATTGATAGCACGAGCAGTTAAAGTTGTAACTGTTACATTAGATACATTAGTACTTATAGGACTGTTATATTGTGTGTTGTTTAAGCCAGAGTATGCCCAGAGGCTTTATTCTATAATTTCCTTTTTTTTTCCTCTCTCTTTTTCTTTTATTTCCACACAAAACTCAACAAAAAGTATTTTAAAAAAAAAAAAAACTCCCTGGAAAAAGTGGTGACAAAGGTAAGGGAACTTTTGTCCTTGTTCTTTTGATTTATATGTTTTGTATGTTTTAAGGGTAAAGGGATTTCTCTTTGTTATATATTGGATTGCTCCTCTCCTTCCCTGAGGCTATAGAAATGGCTCTATTATTATGCCACTTCTGATAGCGTCTATCACTTAATTGTTTTGAGATGTTGGAACATTCTAGCTGAAAACTTTCTGGGGTAGAGCAGTTGCGCTGGGCTCTAATGAACTCACCCACCAGGTTAGAGCAAATAGTATGGGGTGGATGGCAGCTAGAGGCCAGAAGTAAGGAATTTCCGGCAGTGGGTTTCCGGAAGGCTACAGTATTTATAATATCTAAAAAGTGCAGTTATAAAAGAAAAAAACATAAAGGTGTGTGTAAATGGGTAATAATGGGAAGTGCTATAAACACAAATCAATATACAAAACAAAAATGCATAATAACCATGACATATATAAAAGTCCAATCACTGAGTGGAAAATTGTGAGAAAAATTCATAGAACATGTGTCCAAATGAGAAGACTGTGGTAAATTCTTCAGTAACAAATGAAGTGATGCAATCACAGGGGTAGCTGTAAGGCACATTCAACACAGGATAGGCAATTGTCTAATCGAAAATTGTAGATAAATACTTCTTACCAGATACGGTGGACCCACCTGTCATATAACAGTGGGTCAATAAGGCTTGTATTGGCCGATGCTGTAGTTGTCCCCCGGCATCTCTCAGTTCTCACTCCTCCCCGAGCAGAGCGATGCTGACTGTCAGTCAGCATCGCTCCTGGTCTGCTTCTCCACGCTTATTGGAGCAATGAGCTGTGGAGAGGTGGGAAGAGGCCGCCTCAGTGGCCTGCTGAGACTGCCATCAATCAAGCAGCTGGCAGATCCAGACTTGGGAAGTCAGGATGGCATGCTGCCTCGACTGATGGCAGTGGCGTCAGTGGAGAGCGGACTTCAGACTGCTCTATGCTGAAAATGGGTCACAGGAGTGCAAAACAAATTGCACTCCTGTGACCTTTATGCCCCGTACACAGGATCGGACATAGATCGGACATTTCGACAACAAAATCCATGGATTTTTTTCGACGTATGTTGGCTCAAACTTGTTTTGCATAGACACGGTCGCACAAAGTTGTCGGAATTTCCAATTGCCAAGAACGCGGTCACGTACACCACGTACGACGAGACTATAAAAGGGCAGTTCAGAACCAACCGTGGCACCCTTTGGGCTCCTTTTGCTAATCTTGTGTTAGTAAAAGTTTGGTGAGAGACCATTCGCGCTTTTTTAGGCTCGTGGTTTTCAGATGGTTTTCTGCTGTTCAGTTTGTGCTTGTGGGTTTGTATCTGGTCTTCAGTGCGTGCAGCGAGTTACCCTTGACTCTGTCGTATTCTTGTTCATTCGTTACTGTTTTTCAGGTAGCTCTTCACAGGCCTTGCTGTTATTCAGTACGTTCTGTTACTTCATTCTGAGCAGCCGGCCGTTTTCTAGCCATGTTGCGTATACGTACTGCTCGTAGAGTTCGTGCTGTGCGGGGGCTTGGTGTTGGGGTCCTTACCTTGACATAAGCCCAGTCCATGAACAGGGTGGGGAGGAGTTCATGGACCAAGAATTGGTTGCTCCAGCGTGACCAGTTCCGTCATATGCCTTAGCTCCGTGAGATCCATGAGAATAATCCTGATGATTTCAGGAACTTTCTCCGGATGACGGACCCCGTATTTCACCGTTTGTTGGCTTTGCTGACCCCTTATATTAGCAGGCAGGATACCTGCATGAGGCAAGCCATCACTCCGGAGCAGAGGCTAGTCGCCACCCTGCGGTACTTGGCGACAGGGAGAAGCCTGCAGGACCTCAAGTTCTCGATAGGCATCTCCCCCCAGGCTCTGGGGATGATTATCCCAGAAACCTGTTCTGCCATCATCCAGGTCCTGCAGAGTATATTAAGGTAAGATTTTTATCTTTTAATATCAAATTTTATTGTATTTAATGTTTGATAATATATTGTATTTCTTTCCTCATTCCCTAATTACCATGATTGTAATATGCTGTGAATGTCCCCTTTGCCCTCATTCATGCTGGTTTTTTAGGTAATTTTTTTTTGCCCTTCATACATATTTGCCTTCACTTACCTCCCCAGCATGCTCTCCTGGGCCTATATTCACCTCATGTAGTCACTTAACAATGTATTTTGTCAGCTCCATAGTAGTGCTTTACCCTAAATACCCCCTAAAATTTGGTAAATTGTGATTTGTGCTTTAAATTCAGGCAAAATTATTTGGAACCCTCCCTCCCCCAACTGCTAACTCAGCTGATACCAATCATCTATCTGTTGACTTTGCCAAACCCATACACACTATACCCACCTCTTTAGTGGTCAGATTTATGGATGAATTCCCCAAAGTATGTAGTGCAAGGGCCTGCCTGAATACTTTCAAATGGTACTGTTTAAAGTTTTTGTATCCTTTTATTATCTTGATAGGTAATAGCAGAATGTCAAAATGTGCTTAAATGTGTACAGTGTGTATTTATATATTTGCATTATGACACTTCTTACCTGTCCAGTGGGCTGCCAATAGTGTAAGTTAGGAGGGGCTGGCCAAAGTAATACACATTATTTAGGCATTCATCTCTCAATGAAGTGGAGAGGGTTACCTGTCCAAAACATATTCCCCCCCCCCATAAAATTTTATAAATGGCCCATGAGAGGGGGGGAGGAGGACCTTATACCTTTGTCTTTAAATACTCCCTAAACTAAATGTTGTACTGATGTTGGCCAAGAATGTTTGTGTCTAATCTGCTTTCCATGTTTATGTGCAAAATGATTAATTTATTTTTGTTGTTTGACTCCACAGTTTCCTTCCACGCCACAGGAATGGCAGACTGTTGCCTCCCACTTTGCCCAGCGGTGATGGGATTGATGGGAAACACGTCCACATCGTCCCACCACCCAACTCGTGGTCATACTATTACAACTATAAGGGGTTCAATAGTATTGTGATGTTGGCGGTGGTGTCGGCTACTTATGAGTTCCTGTATGTGGACGTGGGGAAGAATGGCTGGATGTTAGATAGTGGAGTCATTGCCCAGACGGAGTTCTACAGGCATCTCCAGAATGGCAGCTTAGACTTGCCACCTCCAGAAGACAATGTGGAAGGACTCCCATTCGTCTTCGTTGTGGATGAAGCATTTGCGCTGGGGGACCATCTTATGCGACCATTCCCGATGAGGACCCTCACCCCGGACCAGAGGGTTTTTAATTACCAGCTTGCCAGAGCCAGAAGAGTGATGGAGAACACGTTTGGAATCATGGCCAGCCGGTTCTGCCTATTTCTTACACCCATACACATGGCGGAGTATAAACTTAATCATATCGTCCTGGCGTGCTGTGTTCTCCACAACTTTTTAAGGTGAAATTCTGCCAACTATGCTGCCTCGGTGGGGCTTGAGGCCGAAATTCATGGAAATGAACCAAACCTGACGGCGCTTGAGGCTGGCCGTCCTGGCTTGCCCCCCCTGAGTGCCCACGAGGTCCGTCTATGATACCTTGAATACTTTGCGGGTAGGGGGGCCATCAATATGCCAGACAATGTCTGAGCCTTTTTTGAAATAAAAAAATTAGTTACCTACTAAAATATTTGCTGACATTTATTACTGCTTGTGTTTCTTTTAGCTGACCCTGACGGAAATGTGGGTAGTCCTGAAAATGGCGTGATTGTGTAACATTCGAAAGCACTGTTGGGTGTTATTTACTAAAGGCAAAGACACTTTGCACTACAAGTGCACTTGAGACTGCACTGAAACTGCACTTGTAGTGCAAAGTGGATTTGCCCTTAGGAAATAACCCCCATTGTCACAGAAAACCAAAATTTAACCACAAAAAAAAAGTTTTTGAGCATTGAAAGAAGAATCCACACATTCTTGATTATCAATCTTTTTTATACAAGCACAATCACATGTGCATTTATAAAAGGTTTTTAAAACAAACCAACATGTTTGTTGTATAACAATTTTTTGGGTCACATTAATAAAAGTAAAAATATCCATTTAAGGTAAAACAGGCATGTTTAAAACCAACAAGAAATACAAAAATCTGGAACTTACAAAGTTCAACTTTGTTAGAAATGGAAGGCAATATCAGACATGAGTATTTATAAACTGTGTTTGATATTGCGTTCAGATGGCGTGAAGTCACCCCTGGAAAAGCCAAATTTTGAAGATGCACACAAATTGCAGAATGTCAACATGTGCTAGCTGCCATCACGGGGGATCAATGGACGTGTTTTGGGGGTGCAACCCCTTCCTCTCAGCTACTTTATTATTGAGGAAGGGGTTGCACCCACAAAACGCGTCCATTGATCTCCCGTGATGGCAGATAGCACATGTTGACACACTGTGTGCATCTTCAAAATTTGGCTTCATTTTGTTTTGAACATCATTGATGTTTTTCTAAATGTTTTCCAAGTCCCTATTACACCCCATGATCTCCCCGATCAGGATCTGTGCACTTTCACTGGTGAAATGACCTGGATCCACAACATCACGATCACCTAAAAATATAGAAACAAAAACACACCATGTATTATAAATATGCCGGCATCCATCTCTTACCTGAGCAGACACTCACTTGTTGTGGTAACTATTTCGATTACGTCTCCTTCTTCCTGAGGTGGGGGATCTGTTGTCTCCTCAGATGAGTGGTGTCCTCTGAGTCTTTTCTCCCCTATGTAAAAAAAAAAATAGGTATACATAGCACACAGATATTTGATGACAGAAATAGGAATATGAAACATTGCTTGGAAGTGGGGTACAATTGTCTATTTTGGCAGAGTTCCAAGATGAAGAAATATTTTTGTCCTTTGTCAAGCTTGAATACTTACCTGTTTTGTAGAAGCTTCACAGCTGGAGTCACCCCTATAGTATACACTGTAGCACCTGTGTGGGGCCCTCTAATAAAAAGGGTGTTCTGGTGTCCCACACTAGTGCTCCAGTGTCCAGATGTGTAAACAGCTGCTGAGTGTCCTCTCCTTACACAGAATCTAGTTTGCATTTCATTCTAGTTACCAACCCATTTACACACCCAAATTATTTTAAGAGAAGTAGGCTAGCAAAAATGTATTCAAATGCATATGCCCAAAACAATGGTGTTTTCTAGGCCGAATGAACAATGTTTCATACCAATGAATGTGCCCATGAACATGAAAGTTGCCATTTTAAATTGTACAACAGTAAAGAAAAGCACACGGAGCAGCACGAACGTAATAAAAATAAAGAATAGGAACACAGGACAACTACTTACTTTTTTGCAGCACTCTCCTGATCCTTCTGTACTGCTCGTGCTCCCTTAATTTGAGGTCCGACCACCACTTCCTGAGCTGATCCTTGCATCGTCGTACCCAAAATTCCGTTGCAGACTTTTGACCACTTTCGCCATTATCTTGGCCTTTCTGACATTGGGGTTGGGGTAAGGTCCATACTTCCCATCATAGTCGGCCCTCTCATTATGTCGACCATCTCCAACATCTCCTCAAAGGACATATTTGAGGCCTTAAATCGTCTCTTCCGGGATCGGGACGTTTCTGGGTCCGGGCTTTCCTCCTCCTCCTCCTCCTCCTCCTCGTTGCTGTAATTAGCACGCACCTGTTGTGTCTCCACCATGTGCTCTTCCCCCACTGCGCCGAACGAGAAGGGGCGGGGAATAGACTAGAAAGAACGTCAGGGGCGGGCGGAGTTTCACGCATGTGCAGTGTATGTAAAGCGTAACACGTGTGCATAGTACGTACGATCTGTGAGCGGAGGAAGGAGTATCGGAGGCGCTGATCGTGATAACGAAGGTAAGATTTAAACTTGGGCCTATACTGCTTCTAGATTGAGGCCTATATTGTGACAAGATTAGCAGAGTTTCGCCTGACATTAGGGTTTGCCTCGTGTCTTGCAGATAAAATGGATGGCTTCAATGACCACAATTTCATCCCCCTGTTCATAGACAAATACAGGGAGCTGCCCTGTCTGTGGCAGATCAAACACCCGCAGTATAATAATAAACAAAAGAGGCAGGCAGCGCTGGAGAAACTGCTGGAGTTAGTGAAACCGGTGGTCCCCACGGCAACCATCCCCTATTTAAAAGCCAAAATTGGTGGCCTGAGGAGCACATATCTTAGGGAGCGCAAGAAGGTCCAGGATTCCCAGAGATCAGGAGCTGCAGAAGATGACATTTATGTCCCCAGGCTGTGGTACTATGAGAGACTGCGATTTCTGTCAGACCAGACTGAAGTCAGGGAATCCCTCTCAACCCTTCCTTCCACTCTTCCTTCCACCCTATCTTTCACCCCAGCTGAGGCTTCCGATGTTCAACCTGGGACTTTCAGCCAGGAAGAAGAGGAGGAGCCCAGCTGAAGCCAGGTATATCATTGTTCTACAGATTTCTGGTCAATAAATTAATGATGTTTACTAGATGTTATTATTGATCACTAATTGATGATTTAAGAAAGTGTTTTACATATCAATAGACAGTAGTGGGCATCAAAAATTGGGACAAAAATGAAAAATGCTGGGCTCAGAATTATAGTCTGTTATATTTGTTAACATTCAATTTGCAACAGTCATGAGGTGAAAATTGTGTTTGATTGATGAATAAAAAACTAAAACTATGTCCCTTTTTTATACACAGGAAGACCTCAGCCAGGAGGAGGCTGTGGAATGTGGCACACAGGAGGAGGCTGTGGAATGTGGCAGCCAGGAGGAGGCGGGGGTTAGTGGCAGCCAGGAGGAGGCGGGGCTAAATGGCAGCCAGGAGAAGGCCGGGCCCAGTAGGAGCCTGACAGAATCGCAGGTTCCTCCGCCTTCCAACCAAAAGACCCAGGAAGGGGAGTAACGTGCAGGATTCAGCACTCAGGCTGATTCAGGAGGCTTCTGCGTCCCTCAGAGCCACCTCCACTCCTGAAGAGGCCTTTGCCTGCATGGCTGCCACCAAACTGCAGGGCATCCAGGAGGGTCAATGCCTCATGTGTGAGGACCTTCTTTACAAAACCTTAACTTAGGGGGTGAGGGGCGAAATGACACACAAAACCCACCTGTGTGAGTTGGACCATCCTCCTCCTCCTCCTCCATCTCCTCCTGCCACAACTCCACCACCACCACAGACACAGCGTGGAAGGAAGACCAGAGAGTGATGACCTGGGTTCAGTCTGGTCTGAAAAAAGATACAGGCTCTTGTATGACCACAGCCTGGGAACATACATGTCATCTGCAGCTGTTCAGGATCTCTTGGAATTCTGGACCAGACTGCACTCCTTTATATATGGACTCCTCAGGCCACCAAGTTTGCCTGGAAATAATTGATGTGTGCCCTGGGGGCCAAAGGCTTCGCCAATTTCTGCTGTTTCTCCAGCGTTGCCTCCCTCTTTGTTTGGTTATAAGCCCTTAATAAAGGATTTTTTGTTTCAATTATACTCGCCTATGTGTGTTTTCCTTCAAAAAGGACAGTTTGTTTGTGAGGAGGCAGGTACATTTCAAAAATACAATGTGAAATTAACAAGGGACACCAACACCAAACAATCTCCTTGAGATTAAATAATACAAGATAATAATGGTGTTGTGGTAACTTGACACACAAAACACACACAAAAATATTCTGGAGTTTAAAAAAAAGAAAAAAAAAAAAAAGATCAGTCTTGAAAAAAAAACCTAACCAAAAAAAAAAAAAAAAATTTGAATCAGATGTGACAAATACAAATATTATATTGATGAAATCACGATAAATAATAAAGAAAGAAGTTTGTGAGAAGTCTGTGTGAATATCAGCAGCAAAAATACTTCATTCTTCTAGCATTATAAAGAAGAAGAGAGTGCGCTGCATTAAACTATTTAAAACATTGCAGCCTGACGAAAGTGCTCTATCCATTCCGAACGCTAATTTTACCAGACCGAGCTGTTCCGTCTCGGAATTTATTCTGAGCATGCGTGGCACTTTGTGCGTCGGAATTGGCCACACACGGTCGGAATTGACGCGATCGGATTTTGTTGTCGGAAAATTTTATAGCCTGCTCTCAAACTTTGTGTGTCGAAAATTCCAATGGAAAATGTCCAATGGAGCCCACACAAGGTTGGATTTCTGACAACAAGCTCCGATCGCACATTTTCCGTCAGAAAATCCGACTGTGTGTACAGGGCATTAGGGGAAACCCAGCCTAAAAAGCTCAGGCTGGACTTCTACTTTAAAGGATTGTTTTTTTGTTTTTAAAGGAACTCTTTTTTTTTGGTGACTAGCTTTGGGGGGGGGGCGGGTGCGGCGCCCGTGCACCCCCTATGGACGGGCCGCCACTGCTAACTTTTCCTTGTGTCCAAAACAAAATGAAATGTTTTGGCTGGAGCTGGGTTTCATTTGCAATCCCTCATTTGGTAATTTGGCTTTCACTTACTTTTTAAACTATACATTAGACAGCAGATGGAACGAGAGAACTTTCCAATTAAACGCAATAACAAATAATACTTTGAAGCCTTTAACATCTTGTGACCCTTGTGATTGTTGGAACCATTTGTAAAAGTCAACAGATTATATTTGCAATGTCTGGATGACCTTTCGCTCGGAGCATTGCTTTGAAAATCTCTGACAGAAGCACAGCCTGGCAAACGTGCAGATTGTGAAAATGAAATATTTCTCAAAGAGGAGAATGTGTGCTACATAGCTGGGCAAGTTATAATAAACATCTTCAATACAGTTTCCATATTAGTACATTGTATCATATCAAACATCAGTCAGCAAAGGATACTTTCTCATCTGCACACTTCATGTATCAAGTGCAATAGTAAACTGCCAGCAATGATTTCAGATGTTCTTAAGCTCACAAAATACAAAACGAAGCGGGAAAAACTTATCACATTTGTTATTAATACGTTATTTAATAGAGGGTTTTATTATTTAATATTCCTTATAATGTAAAACGTATTTAATTCAAAACAAAAATGTAATATATTGCACTTTACTAATCCTTGTTATGGTGGTTGGATTTTTTTCAAGCTTCTTTTGCTTTATTTTCACCCAGTAATCCTGCAAACAACACACTTCTCATCCCTGGGTGGCTACATCACTGCTCCATTGTATCTATAGAAGAAGACATGGTTGTCATCCTAGGCTGCTCTTCTGATACGGACTACTAACCTGTCCATATCTCTTTATCTCCATTACTAGGGGGGGCAAGGCAAGTGATAGGTTACAGAAAATAGCTAGGAAGGAAGATATTCTTCAGTGTGGCTCACATGAAATAACAGAGGCACAGCGTTTCTGGCAGGATCAACAAGTATTTGCTAGTATTTTGTTTGAAAAGATGAAAAATAATGCAGCTGCCACACCTGGTACTGTAAGATTCAATATATTACAATTTTGCTCTTGCTGATTTATTCAAATATTCATCAGTGGGTTTTGTTAGATCCAGCCACCATTAACAACAATAATTATGTACTTGCTGTATAAGGATAAGCAAAATAAAGTGTTCCTTCCTAAAGGAAATTTCAGCAAACATCAGTTCATTATTGAATTTTCTCCATTTTAGCTAAATGTATTTGGGAGCAAAGCAAAATTGAGGTGGATTTGTTAGGCTACGTTTGCACCTGCATTTAGCCCAGGGTGAATTGCATCTGCAGGAATCTTGTGATTCTCACTGCTGCTGTGAGCGGTTATCAGCTGCCACCAAGCCTGTACATGACAGGTCACTGGTGGTTGCAGCTATTTGTGGTCATGCAGTCACGAATAGCTGCAGTTGCTGGCAACCTGTCAATAAAGTCAATGGGCTTGGTGGCCACAGCTAGTCATTCACAGTAGGAGCAGCAATGCGCTTTAAATGGCTCCTGAAAGTTATGGAACCTCCTTTATTATTTTAAAATTGACTTATTTTACAAGAACCTTTAAAGTGGTTGTATACCCCCGATTGTGAGTTTTACCTATAGGTAAGCCTAGAATAAAGCTTATCTATAGGTAGTGGAAATATTTCCTAAACGTGTGCCGTTTAGGAGATATTTACCTTGTAGTGGGCCGATGATGTCATCAGCACATGCACTGTGGAGAAATTGACCTCAGTGACGTTTCTTCCCGAGCATATGCCGTGACTGGGGGCTCTGGCATGCATGCGGCTCGGGCCAGTCACACAGCTGGAGTCCGCGACCCCGGAAGGAAGAGGGGTGAAGATGGATGCTTCCTGGAGTGGGGACAGTGAGGGCTTCGTTTGCAGGTAAGTGCCACATAATGGGCTAGTATGCAATGCATACTAGCCCATTATGCTTTTACTTTGCAGAGTTTGCTGGAAACAAAAGAGGAAGTAAAACCAATCCGAAGTGACTCTGCTGATAACAGCAGAAAGACATGACACTTAGAGCTTTGGAGAGAGATAATTAAACACTACAGATATATTTGGGTCAAATTTCATGAATTAGGTTTACAACCACTTTAATACTAGCATGTAATGCCAAGTTTCAGTTTCTAAAGTTAGCAAAATAATTTCTTGTATCAAAAGAGGTATAGACTCCAGAGAGAGACATGATTTTGCCCCTGTACAATTCATAGGTAAGAGCTCTGGAATATGTGTTCAGTTTTGGCCACCAATTCACAAAAAGGATATCAGAGACTGGAGAAAGTGTAGATAAGGTATATGGTTGTGTATATGGAGGTTTTCTACTTGTTTGTTTTTTTCCTTTGGTTGAACTAGATGCCTTCGTCAACCTAACTATGTAACTTATTTAAAGTGAATATCTATAAAAGACTAAGTGGATGAAAATATTAAGGAGGCCAACCATTGGAAAAGATTTGCCACCAGGAACAACAAGCTGGCAGAGTTTAGCTTGCCTTCTCTTACATTTCTGGCCAGCTGGTAGGGGAATTTCGCTGGTAAATGGCTGTGGCTCATTCAGGTTAAAAGGTTTTCCTTGTTTCTCTATAGGAAAGTACAGCTATGCAGAAATTTTTAAACGTGTCAGAAATTATTTGTCTGCAATACAAGGGTTTCAACAGAGCAGAAGCATTTGTTACTGCTCTCCTAAATCCCACAAGTTAGACCTTGTGTGGTCACTGGAATTGACAGATCCAATCTGCCAGGTCAGGTCCTGGCATGTCACTGTCATTCAGCTGTCAAATGCCAGAAATACATTGCTCACTAGATTTTCTAGCATTGATAGCTGACTAACATGGATAGGACTGGGTACCAAGGGTATGTGGCAATAATTTTAACTGTGCCCAGGTTATAGAAATGCAGACATATGCATATTGTTAACAAGCGGCAAACAGATTTAAAGTAAGTTCTCATTGGCCTCTGTAGCTGCAGGCATCGTATAGTAATTAATCCTCAAATTTACAGCAGAAGCATGGGGGATGTTGCCTATGCCATCTCAGCACTTGGAAGCAATTGGCTTCTGTTCAAAAATTGGCGCTATATGAATGTTAGGGACCTTGGATTGTGGGCTCCTTGAGGGTAGGGACTGATGTGAGTGTGCGATATATGTGTAGAGCGCTGCGTAAAAATTGACACAGCACTATATGGGTATCTTAAATAAAAATAGAGATAATTGTAGACACGCACCCACACTCCCTCAGGTTGAACTTGATGGACTGGTGTCTTTATTCAACCTTGCTAACTATGTAATTATGTAACTATGTAGCACACCCAGCTCCCACCTCTCAGCTGTGATTGAGCATCCTTCCTGATTTCTAATCACTAAATTAAACACAGAGCAGGTTGAGCCAAGCAGGGAGGCAGGGTGATCGAAGCTGCTGAGAGAACCAAATTGAATGTCGTTAGTGCTTCAGTGCTGTGAAGTGTAATGATGAATTGCTTAAGGGTGCCTACACCTAGGGAGGTCAGTGAGGACTTGTTTCAATGCAAATGTCCTGCTTAACAATGTGTAAACACTTATGGTACCTCCTAAATTATATATATGTTATCATGTCTAAATGCCGTAACAGTTGAATTACTATTATTTCAGTAATGGTGAGGGGCATATGCCCATAACCACTTACTGTATATACTTGAGTATAAGCCGACCCGAATATAAGCCGAGGCACCTAATTTTACCACAAAAAACTGGGAAAACTTATTGACTCGAGTATAAGCCTAGGGTGAGAAATGCGCAACTACTGTAAGTGGAAAAGAGGGTCAACAATGCCCATTTGCAGCCTCACTTTGCCCATTTGCAGCCATAGGTCCCCCAAACTTCAAACTTGGTAGTTAAGGGTTCCCAGATGCCCCTGGGCTGCAGCCAAAATTTGAGGTCTCTGGACCCAAAGGGCCCTGAAATGACATTGCTGCAGATGGACCGACTTTGGGGCCCCATATCTGGGGGGCCACTTAGTGCTAGGAACCCCAAATTTGGTGTGCAAACCCAGTGGAATAGCACTATAACATATCCAAAGCTGGGGTTCCAGAAAATGTCAAGCACTTTTCTGCAGCAGAGAATGACATTTTCTGAACCAACATTGGGGCCCCCATATCTTGGGGCCATTTGGTGCTAGGAACCTCAGCAAGTGGCCCTGGGATACAGGGCCACAAAGTCAGTTAGGAAAATGTCATTCTCTGCTGCAGAAAAGTGCTTGACTCGAGTATAAGCCGAGGGGGGCATTTTCAGCACAAAAAAGTGCTGAAAAACTCGGCTTATACTCGAGTATATACGGTAATTTATTTGTATTATTTACAGCTGACTTTTGATGTATCATAGAAAATATATTTCAATAAATGAAAAAAGTTTTTCCATTGAAATTTCTGTGACCTTTATAAATGCAAAGCATTGGGTGGGTCCGCTGCGAGACCGCAATGCTCGCTTCACACTGCTGTGACCATCTTGTCACTTGTTTGCAAATTATTGCAGTCTATGGCACTCAAATTACACCAAAGTCTTAGAAAAGTAGTGCAGGAACCTTTTTTTTGTCGCTATGATTTGAGTTGCATTGATTAAGATGGCATCCATTGAAAGAAATGTGTTCTGACATCTCATGCAACTTTATGTGATGCAGTGTGAACCGGGGCTTATAAAGGCCCCACAACAGAAGTAAAGGACCCCAGGATCAGTGAGAAGGGCCTCAGGCCCAGAAGGAAGGGCCCTGGGCTCCGAAAGAAGTGCCCCAGGACTAGAGGAAAGGGCCCCGGGACTGATGGAAAGGCCCTTTGTGGTTTTTTGCACTAGGGCCCTGAAGATTCTAGTTACACCTCTGATGCAATGCCTACTCTATCCATGGGAAAATTAAATCTGATGAATTAGAATATTCTTATCATTCATAATAATCATTTCTAAAAAAGGCAATACTGTCTATGCAAACTGGTAAAGCTGAAGTTTACTCTAACCCCACCCACTTTTAGTCACACTCATAAACCCTTGCCCCAACTTGTGACCGCTTGGCATGTAGTGCGGGAGTAAAGTAAGCCTCAACAATCTGAACTCCCTGTATCCCCACTACCCCAACACTCTGCAGCTCTTGTATCTCAAATACACCAACACTCTGCACTCCGGCATCCCCCACTACCCCACATTCTGTACCCAATGAATACCTCATTATTCAGTACTCCGCATAACAGGGAATGAAGAATGAAATGCAAAGGATGCAGGTCAAACATAAAAGCTCAAGAACATCATAAAGCAAACCGGTTTAGTCTGTAAAAATTCATGTCAAACATCTGAGCTAGCTACAGAAATGTAAAGATCTGCCTTAAGAAAATCTCTTATCTAGTTGAAGCAATCTGTGTGCTACTTATATTCCCTTTTCTGATCTTTATTACCTGATCTACAGTTTTGCTGTCTTTTGCTGTCTCCTTTTGGGCCTGTGTCTTCTCCAAGTGGAGTTTGGCCTGTCCCTTCTGCAGAGAATATTGTTATAATATAATAGTAAAATAATATTATATGTGACTGGTAGACTTTGCTGGGCATGACCCTGGTATTGTTGCTTCTCTAAGTCTCTAACAGCAGCAGCCCATCTATACTGACTTCTCTACACAGCTGCTGCTGTGACCCAGAGACAGCAAATGCCCCAGTCTGATGCAAATTACCATGTCGCATATCCCTGATTTGAATAGGTGCTGACATCTCTGGGTGCTTTTCCACATCTAAGTTGGTAGCAGCATTGGAGTTGAAGCTGCTGGGATCACTGAACAGCGACAGCCAGAGGAGTGTAACACAGCCTTGTGGCTCAGGCTGTTCCTGTCTTTGAGATCTGAGGTGAAGTTTCATCTGGGGTGGGTGCACCCTTTAGTCCCCGGGGTCCCCTTCTGTAGCAGTTAATATGGCACCTTGTGAACAACTGATCCTTCGAAATTCCAGCGCTACTAGCTTTGCCCAGTGTTCACTCTCCCTGTCTGAAGCAGGGGATTCTGGGGTTGTAGTAAGAGAGCGATGAGGACAAGAAAGAAGGGGTACCCATGGATTGAAGGACTATGGTATGATACTTATTCCAGGAACATCATCAGGCATATTTGTTTGCTGGGGACAGGCTCCTTAAATTGGGTACTGTCCCAGGCAAACAGGGGCCAATGCAACCTTACCCTAGTTCTGATGGAAGCATTGAGCTGGTTCTTGGAAAGAGTAATGTAAAAATGAAAATGCCTTGATGGGCTTATGTGAGTCTGGAGGAGTGAGTATTTCTAGGCAAGCTGCATTCATATGCAAATTGCCTTGGGTAACACCCTGGGTGACAAAGGAGCCAGAGTGCTCTGAAATGCATTACCATGCCCCCTAGTGGCAGATCTTCCCTGGTGTGATGTCACATACGCCCTGTGTGTTCCAATGTGGTTTATGAAGACTTCCTGGTTTGGCTGTTAAGTGGTGTTCCTATGGTCAGAAGCTGAAGTTCTATCCACAGCTCTCCCGGGTATGAGGACTCTAACATCTGCTTATATCTTTATCAGTGCACTTTGCACACTACAGTATGTGAGTTGATAATTGTATTTTTACCATTAAAAGTTTTTAATTTGCTGCACGTCATTGATGCCCCCCTGGTGTTCTTTTCTTTTACCTGGGTAACACCCACATGTGATACTGAGCCTCTTAAATGCAAGAACGTAAACCTTTTAAATGCAAGGGGAAGGCTAGGGATTGTAAGCCTATGCAGGAAAGTGCTAGATAATGCATGAAATTCTCTAGCCAGGAAATAAGGCAGCCTCTATCTGACCTGCTGCAGCTTTTAATGCACACTCTGAGAAATTCACAGTGTGTAGCGAAATCAGAGTAAGCTATTTCAGCATAGGAGAGGAGTCTACAATTGTGACATAATGAAGGTTAAGCTGGAGGTCATCCTTAAAAATAAAATATATATAAATCCTAAAGTAATATTTCCCATTCTATATTACCTTGCTAATGATGGAATGACATTTGTGAAGATAGTATCACTAGAAGCTGTCTGTTATCCTCATGAAGTGTTGCCCCCTGAGACCATGGCCTGAGCTGTCTCTCCACAAATCCAGGCCTAGTCACCTGCATTCCATTAACTCAGAAAGCAATTTCTGCCAATGTGTTAACATGAGTCAACTTCCATTTCCTTCAACTTGTAGTATTTCCCATTGAGTAGATTACATATATACAATGGTATTTACTCACTTCCTCTTCCACTTGCATATTTTTCATTTAAAGTTGGTGGGAAAGTGCCAGTTTGTTGTATTTGTATTGGAAGGGAACTGTGTGGGAACAAGGAAGAATTCTACTGGGGCTTCCAGCTGCTCGCTGAGAAGACGTGAATGTTTGCGGCTTTAGAATGTCTAGCTTCTCTTTCATATGGCAGCATTTATTTGTGTTATTCAGCATTTGTTGTTCTCATGTGCTCAACTAAATGTAACTTCTGTTCAGCTGATATTTTTAGTAACATGTTATTTAGCATGCAAAGAACAAACATTCATGCAACTGTGTGCATGTGTTATTGTGTGTGCTGTAAAGACTTCATTTGTAAGAGTCACACATAGGTTTAAAGGTCATTTTATTGCTTTATATATAGATTCATACAATACACTTTTTCTAAATGTTTTAGTGTTTAAATTTAATCCGTACGTCCTTCATACTCAGCAAAGTAAATAGGTTTGCTTTTTACCCTAGGCAGATTATACTCACCCTATCCAACCTGCTACCAAAATCCACTGCAAGAGCATCCCTAAATCCATGTGCAAGTGTGGATTTTCTGAGTTTAAAAGCCGCAAAGGACTCAGCTATTTCCAAACCTACACCTGACACAGATTTTATGACTACCCAATTCACCTCCATACTACAGTGTGTGTCGACGCGTCCCACCGGATAGGAAGGGTACACTTCAACAAAACAGGTCTCCTCCCTTGGGTGACCGAAGGTCACCTGGTAGGATTCAACTTTTACCACTTCAGTGGGTCATGGGGCAAGAAATCCTCCTCCATTGATGCAATTGACCTATTAAAGTAGGATGGTGTCTAATAAAGAAGTATACTATTTTCTTATTAGGTTAATGTAAATATGGCAAGGATTCTTATCCTATATCCTCCTCCAACCTCAAAGCAGTTTAGCTATTGGACCCTATGGCAGATGGCAGGAGTTGCCTTCCTTGAATTGGAGGCAGGCTGGCACTTTCTGCTGCATTCAACAGCAATCCTATGGGCCTTAAAACCACTTTTTCCCTAGTTTATTATTATGCCAGGTGAAGTGAAAACGAAACTGTTGGAATGAATAACAGGGTCTGCCCTTTAAATCCTCTGAGGAGTACAGCTCCTTAGTTCACTCATCTAAGATTACAACAAATAAAATTATCCAATATTCAGTGAGATGGACTGATGCTTTACAATGACTGCTACAAAAAATGCTTTCAGTGAGAGCATTGTCCCCAGTATATATTTTAAGGCTTCATTTTTAGTTTTGACTTGTATGTACCTTTAAACCCTTAATCATTCTCCAGCCATAACTATGAAAGGAGTTTTTAAAAAGTTAAATCAAAAGTGGACTTCTACTAGAAACACTTCTGTATAAAGCAACCGCCAATCACAATTACTGGTTTCTTGGTATGAAAAGAGATGGTGCTTTATAGTTGCCTGTATTGTGCTTAATCAATAAGGTGCACAGACACCTATTACAGCCAATCAGAGTCAATCCTTTTACTAATCTTACTATAGAACCCTGAAATGGTATTATCTGTAATGGGTTGCTTAATTTTGCATATCAAAACTGTAGGAACAGATTTACTGAATAAGCCACTATATATAGGAATAGAAGTAAAGCTTACTATAGGAAGGCAATTATGCCCCTTGACAATGATAAATCTAGTCCCTACAGCACTCCAAATTACTTTCCTCTAGAAAGGTTCACATCACTTGTAAGGGTGAGCCTTCCAAGTGCCAATATGAGCAAGTAAAAGTTTCACAGAGGATGATTTGTATTACTTCAAAAAGGTTCTTTGACCCGAACATTACCCGTATCTGGTAGAATACAAAATATTTGAAAATTACTTGCTTGTGATACCATAACATTTTATATTAAGCAGATAAGACATCTGCAATACTGTAATATACAGTAGCTTAACATGATGTACTCTTTTTTTTCTGAGTAGGAAAATCATAAATCCATTGCAGAGACCAAACAACTTTGTCTATTTTTGAGACCAATGACCTGGACTTTGATGCATCTCACATGTTTATTAAAGGTCAATAATTCCTTACACCATAATATACTGTAGTACTGGTGTAGCACACCCCCTAAGGAGCCACAGATGAACTTGGTCCCCCACTTCTGCACAGCCAGGCACACCAAATTTTCACAGGCACTCCAGAGTCAGAGAACAGTCCGTGACTTTGTTTTTATTATTTATTGAGGGTTAATAACTTGGATAGGGATGGGAGGTTATGGGATGCCCACTTGGCTTCAGCAACAAAACTTTGGCAACAACTTCAGGGACATCTTCCAATATACATTCTATAAACAGTCTCCTTGACACTCCTCCTGTACTTGCTTGCTTGCAGACTCCAGGTAAATCACTGTTAGTATATCTGACAAACTCAAATTTAGGCAATGGCCCTTTACAGGCAGGAACGCAAAGCCCCTTGTGGTGTAGCAGAATACAGTGATCAGCTTGTACTTCTCCTCCTGTGACTACTGATCCCAGCACCACCTCTTTAGGCACTGCCAACCCACGAGGCTGCAGCTGCCCCTTTCACTAGCCCCCCAGGCTAACTTCTCCACACCATTCCTCCAGACTGACTCTTCACAAGCCCACCCGGCTGACTCTCACCACACCACATGGCTGACTCTCAGGAGATCTCCAAGGGAAGGATGAAGACTTAAAGCATACCGCTGTCTTTAGGGAGAACTGGCTACACGTGGCAGTCTCCCCCCTTGTAAGTGCTGATCTACTCACACTCTCCTCTCTCTTGCTACGGTGCCTCCAGGAAGGGCTTCCTCTGTGTGTTGCGGCAGGGTCCTTCCAGCACCAGAGCCCCAGCCCAAGGAAGGACAAACCCCCAGACTAGGGGGGACCCCTGAGGACCACTGACAGCCTCGGTAGCACTATATCTCCATCTTCTATCCGACTGCCCAGCTGCCATGGCTCATGCCTATTTATGAGGTAAGCTCTGCCCCCTGCCAGCCCATTGCTGTGGATTGGGCGAAGTCTCAAAAATATTCCAGGCAGCTCCTCCTAACCTCCTGCCTACTAGCTCTAGAACATTTTACAATGTTCCAGTAATAGGGGGAGGCACCAGAGGAGCTGTCAGGATGAGTCATCCAGCCCAGACTCACTGAACACTGACCCAGATTCAACAGCTCAGGCTTAGTCCTGAGCTAACTAAACTAAATTTACCTACACTAACAAACCTACACTAACAAAACCTACACTACTTCTAGCACACACTAGAGGGTGCTACACTTAGTTGACCCTTTAGAGATAATATTTCAGCTTTTGGTAGATGCAGATTAGTGGGAAAAAAAAATCACCCACTTGCATATTTTGTGGGACTCCAGTAGAAAGATCTCTGTAACTGAACATTTTGTATTCATACCTGTAAATCTTACTCTTTGTGCTGCAGCAGGCGGATCTACTGTATGTATTATCCCCAAAGTAAATGTTTACACAGGCATAAGCATGAAATGAGCTTTAATACAAGCCCTCATTGCCCTCTGTAGCTACAGACAATGTGAAGTAATTCATCAGTAAATTTCACAAAACAAGCATTGAAGTGGTTTACATCCAATCTCTCCTCTTTGGTCGCCTCCTTTTTTTATGCACTCACTCTGTGTCTGCCCTTGCAGTTGATTCAACTACTCTTACTAGTCTGCACCTTCAATGAATCTCATAAAACTTGAATCTCATCAAACAACTCATAAAACTTGTTTGAAAAAAAACAAAAACAAATGGATTTGTTTTCTAGCAAAGTGATGTGATGCTGTTATATCAGCACAGACATGGTAATCTCGTGGTTGATAACAAAGCCATGACAGTGAAAGCTGCCACTGTACACTCTATTGACATCTAGAAGGAAGAACTTAAAGAGGACGTAAACCCTGACAAGTTCTGAAAATTTGTGTCAGGGAGGGAGTTTAGAGGTAGATTAGCAGAGAGCTTGTCTCTTCAGAGTACAGCTCTGCATGTTACTTTGTTCCTCTGCCTATGTGGAGAGGGGGTATGTGCCTTTCCTCCAATCATCTCTCACACAGTGTAAGCCCAGACTCCACACCCACTGCTGGAAGAGGAAACACAATTTCTAACATGATCTGCACTTTCTAAAGAGTGTAGAAAGGGGAAGACAGCAGATATACTGTACATGTAAAACTTATGTAGGGAGTTTTGTCCATCTCTGTGTATCATCTTAGGCTGTTTACAACCACTTTAAGTCTATGATCTACCAGAACACCCAAGTCCTTCTCCACCATCAATTCCCCCAGTTGTTCCCCTAGAATGTATGATGCATGCATGTTTTTAGCCCCCAAGTGAATAACTTTACATTTATCAACATTAAACCTCATTTGCCACATACTTGCCCAATTAAGTAGCATTGAGGTTGGCTTGTAAGTTGGAAACATACTGTATGGATGTTATTCCACTGCATAGTTTGGTGTCACCTGTAAACACTGAAATGTTACGTTTAATTCCACAGTCTATAGTCTTATAAATAGATTCTGACCAAATTAAGTGGTTTAATAACCCCCATAACTAACTTCACTTATTTACTACATTTGGCCGGTTAACTATACCAATAAAAGTGTTTTGTTATATTTAATAAGTGTTGATCATGACAGAATCCCATTGAGCTTGTAACATTGTTTGCACTCTGCTTCTTTTGCATTGAAATATTAAGCAGTTGTGTCATCCCTGCCCACTTCTCCTCTGTGAACTACAGAACATCTCACCCCTGTGTTTTAGAGATGAGAAGAGAGGACAGAATTTTGTAGTCCCAGCACATTTACGGCCTTAGGGTGACAACACTTCTCCACCATAGTAAAAGCAGTGAGAGTAGTGTGTTACTGGCAGGATCACCAAGGGGAAAATAAAGAAATATAGCCTGAAAGAAGAGACTAACACAGCCACCACATCAAAAGTCTATGATATATTGAATTTGTGTTCTTGGTGTACTAAGGTGCATTATAGTGTGTATTTTTCTATAGTGCAGTCTATTACACTATATTAAATTACATTTTATTGCAGAAAATAGCCTTTTAAGTAGTTCTTAGATTTTTGTATTGGGTGTTTCATCCTCCCATACATTATTATGTTTTGTTATTGTAACTGTCATAGCAGTATAATGTGAAATGTTTGAAAAGATCTGTAAACAAGATGACAATGATGTTTCTAAGATACCAATGAATAAGCTAGTTCAGGAAAGAAATAGGGCTTCTTGACAGTTACATTCAGACTATGATGCTATGGGTCATCTGGGATTTTCTTTTCTTAAATTGTCTTTTTACATACCTTATTATATTCAGCAAGATCCTTGGTTACTTCTCAAATAGCTTACACTGAGATTGTAGATGACAGCCTGTGATTATTTTCTGGCTGCCGTCTGTCTGAGGAGCTCGTTTCTGGGCATTTTCTAGTTCTGTGAATCTGATTATCTATTCTTCTGAAATGGGATCCCTGAGGAAGAAGCTGCTTTCTGTCAATCAACAGTGGGCAGATGTGACTGGTCTTTAGAGCACAGATGAGGAAGCAAGTCAGAATCCACAAAAAAATACAGTATAATAGCACATTAGTAGACTTTTTTTTTCTTTAAACTTAATACACATTTAGGATTTATTACATTTACAAATCTTTAGCTTATTGTTTACTGCTACTGAATGAGATCTTGGAGGTGAGATTTCAGCAGCAATAAATAGATTATACAAGAATAGATTGTTACATCTATGATTCAAAACTAAGAATAAAAAAGATCAATAAATAATTGAAATTCGCTATGTAAAAAGTGGATACATGGGGAACAGTAAGGAAAAGGAAACAGAAAGGAATGGAAAGGCAGAGAATATGGAAGAAGATGGCAAATAAAAAGGTAGTAAAAGGAAAGAGGAAAAAAAGTAAAAAGGAAAGAGAGGAAAGGCAAGTAAAAAGCAAAGAGGGAGGAAAGAAAGAGAAAAGGAATGGGAGATGAAAGGAAAGGGAAAAGAAAGAGAGCAGAAATAAAAGGAAAAGAAAGGGAGAGGAAAGGAATGAGAGAGCAAAGCAAGAGGAATTTAAAGCTATAGGAAAGAGACAGGAAAAGAAAGTGAGAGAAAAGAGAGAAAAGAAAAGAGAGGAAGGAAAAGGAAAGAGAGAGAAAAGGAAAGAGAGAGGAAAAAAACAGAAAAGGAAAGAGAGAGGAAAGGAGAGCAATAGAAAGGAACAGAAATCGAATGAAAATGAAAGAAAGATGGATGAATAATGGAAATACAGAACATCTGTTAGATATTCAAAAAAGCACAGACCTCAGACAATAGGTGTGAGCAGATTGGAACTCCAGCTTGAGAATTCAAGTTTCAGATAAGTATAGGAAAATTTGATGGCTAGTTTGATTTCCTTACAAAAGCGTTAGTGGAAAAAAAAAAGATATCTCACAAAAGAAAACTGTTTCAGTATGTGCTTAATTTTTACATCTATAACCTATTTTATGTATAAAAATACCTGTACTAAAAAATTAAGGTAATTAGAATAGCGAAAAGGCATTTTGTATTAACTGAAAATATAAAATGGAAAGAGAAGACTAAAAAAAACATTGATCAGCCACAGGCAAGGACCAATGTTTTGTTCATTTAGTTGTAGTATATGTGGTGCAATCAAATTAATATTTTTCATTGCAATCATTTCGGCAATGTAAAGAGATGAAATGATTGCAATGAAAAATATTAAGAAAACCTCTTTGAAAATGTTTATAATTTTATATTTGAATCAAATTAAAGAAAAACCCCACAAAAAACAGCAAGTAAACACATCTTCTCTACCACTGGAAGACGGTGGGGTTGATTCACAAAACTGGAGAGTGCAAAATCCGGTGTAGTTGTTCATGGTAGCCAATCAGAATTTAACTTCAGCTTGTTCATTTAAAGCGGAGGTCCGCCCACCGCTGCAGAAATTAAAAGCCAGCAGCTACACATACTAGAGCTGCTGGCTTTTAATAATAGGACACTTACCTGCCATGGAGTCCCAGTGATATCGGCACTGCACCTGATGTTTCCATTGTGGGTAACGAAACCTGGCAGTGTAGCCTTACGGCTTAACGCTGGGAACCCTACTGCGCAAGCGCGAGGCTCCGCTCCTCTCTCCCACTGACATGGCGGCAGGGGAAGGAGGAGGGAGGAGGAGGGAGCCGAGCAGTGATGTCAACGTTTGCGGCTGTGGCTCCCGGAAGTGGGAAGGTATCCGCTCCCCCCCGAAAGGTGCCAATGTGGTACCGGAAGGGGGATGAGTCAAATGAGCGGAAGTTCCACTTTTGGGTGGAACTTCACTTTAAGCCTTCACAAAAGAATTGGAAGCTAATTGGTTTCTATGCGGAGCTGCACTAGATGTTGCACTCTCCAGTTTTAGTAAATCTACCACAGTGCCTCCCATGCGATCTTTTGATCAACCTTAAAAAGAAAAATGGTAAACTTAATGTATGTATGTATTTCATTTCATTTCAGAGAGCAGAAGCAAGTACTCCTTTGATGATGTTTTCAATGATGTTAGAATTGTTGAACTCCTCTGCATTTTTTGATTGTCTGTGGTTTTAACGTCCTAGTGAAACAGCCAATAGACAGATCGACAAGGGGAAGCACTGTGTCAATTTTATTATGGAATTGATTGCTAAGCGACAACTTGAATGTGATTGAAGAGACAACTGGGAACAAACATCTGCAATCTATTTATTGTGCAGCATCAATTTATTGCACTTCCAAAGGAAGTTAGTATGGAAATATGGAAGTCTTTGTACACCAAAATGGCACAGCATGTACCACAAACTGTATAAAAAAATCCCTATTTTATAAAGTGTTGTGCAAACTGTTGGTGCTATATTCTGTACAATAATAATAATAAAAATAATCCTAGTTAGGCTACCTATAGACAAAAGATGACAACTGCTCCATCAGATTGTTTTTGAACAAACTGATAAACAAACATATTGTCTATGGGGAAGAAAACGTTGACTGGACAGGTTACAAAACTGTTCCAATCGTTTAGTTCTTCTCTGTAACAAGACATTCTCTGACTCTACTGCTATCCTCTTCTACACTTTCCATTGGAGTAAAAACTACTGCTCATCCAAGGTACACATTTGATTTTATTACACTCTGCTATCAGAGGTGCAAGAAACTGGTTGGATTGCACTACCATAGCTGATCACCCTTCTTGGTCTCTGGACTCCATTAAAATCCAGCTCTGAACATTTTGATTATGTCTGACAATAGTTTGTGTCACACACGGTCACAATGTAAAGCTTTACTATCTTACAACTAGATTCAGTATAATATTTATTATTAGATTACAGAAAATCTATAAGGCTTTGTAATAGCAGAGTCTATTGGCATCTTTTGGGAACTGTAAACTAAATTCATAATTGATACAAACTATATATTGATATATATATATATATATATATATATATATATATATATATATATATATATATATATATATATATATATATACTATATATGTAGAGTTGATATGAATAAAAAAAATGAAGGATTTTTGAGTACAATGCATAGTATAACTGATTTTAATAGTGCACCCCATGGCTTTTAGTTATGTCACATTATCTATCTATCTATCTATCTATCTATCTATCTATCTATCTATCTATCTATCTATCTATCTATCTATCTATCTATCTAACTCTATAGCTATATCTTTTCTGTTCATTATCAAACACTTTGTTTAGAACAGTTGGTGGTATAGAATAAACATCTTATCCATCAAATAGAGGTTCAGTGCACATATAGTGTACACTATTTAACCTGCTAGGACTTGTTTTTATATCCCAACACATGGCTGACCTAGCATTCCCAAGAAAGGAACACGTAAAGCAGGATATTTGACTGTAAATGCTGATTGTGACCTGGGAAATATGATTTCATCTGTTTGCATATTTAACTTATAAGATTGATATATTGCTCTCTGAATTTCCTAGGGATAACAAAATAGGTCAATGTGAATATTTTACCAGTGTTGTAAAGGATTTACATTACAGGACAGGAAATTAGAAGTAGTACATACTGAATAATCACATTTTATATTTTAGGTTGTGGGTATCATTATTCTGCTTTTGCTCATTACAGTTGATAAAGGTGCCATATTATTGTAATGGAATATATTATGAGAAAACAAGATAAGGTGACCGTAGATCAACAACCACTGGCTTAGTGCTTACAACATACTTTTTATTATTCCCACAGTCAAACACAGGCATATGTGATTGTGTAGTAGCAAGAAGAAATTATGTGATAGAAGAAACTTTATACTTCTGGGGCAACAAATGCTTCCTTCTTCCATATCTTTGCTTCCAGTGGAAATATTGGGTAAAATGGAATAAATTATAAACATCCCAACACTTATGCCCCATACACACGAGTGGAAATTTCGCCAGCAAAAGTCCGATGAGAGCTTTTGGTCGGAAATGTGTGTATGCTCCATCGGACTTTTGCTGGCAGAATTCCAGCCAGCAAAAGATTGAGGGCAGGTTCTCTATTTTTCGGTCTGAAAAAGTTCCTATCTGAAAATGCGTTTGTCTGTATGCAATTCGGACGCGCAAAAAAATCACATATCCCCGGAAACAATTCAACGCATGCTCGGAAGCATTGAACTTAATTTTCTTGGCTCATCATAGTGTTGTACGTCACCGCGTTCTTGATGGTCGAAAGTTCAGAGAACTTTTGTGTAACCGTGTGTATGCAAGCCAAGCTTGAGCGGAATTCCGTCAGAAAAACCATCCAAGATTTTTCCGACAGAAATTCAGCTCTTGTGTACGGGGCATTAGAGGTACTTTCCTTTATGACAAGTGGTGGTATAAGAGGCAATACTACAGCTCTTTGAATCAGAAGATAGTGCTGCACAGGTCACATCTTTAAAAGCTAAACTAAATCATACTAAGGCTTGAAGCAACCCTCCTCAAAGCTCATACAGAAAAAAACATTTGACTTTCCAATTTAGTCATTTTAATGCTATCTAGCAGATCTCAAAGACAGAGAAGTTGGGGGTGTCAAGGTACTAAAGTGTTCCCGTCCAATTTAATGAAAACTTCAGCAAAGCACTTTATTTGCCCCTATCATCTACACCCATGCAGACTTGGTCCACCCACATAACTGTCCTCTGATTATGCCCTCCCAAGTGTAATGAATCTATGTTGGAGTGGTATATTTCAGTCCCATCTCTTGGGTTGTTAACCACAAAGGGTAGGGATGTATTCAGAGAAACTCTGATGACAGACAGTCTCACAAGGCAAGTGTGTTCTGTCGTGCTTTTTTGCCTATCTCTCAAAAAGCTTATGATTTCAGCTTCAGTATGATTGCATCAATGTCGATTCTGTCATGTGCTACAGTCTCAGAAAGCATATGCATTATTCACCAATATTTAAATCTGTGACATTAATTGGAGTATGTCTGGGCCAACGCCACCTCCCAACACCACATCCCTTCAATGTCCTTTTTGCTCTGGCATTAAATATGCAGCCCACATGGTGGAGCAGAATGTTTATATCCATTCTACTGCATGTGCACCCCACATTTTGAATGAAAGTACTAGTTAATCACATAAGAGACATACAAGACCATTAATTGGAACATTAATTAATTGATAGGTTCAATCCCCAATTAAGTGTGCTCATCTAATCATTATTAAATGAAGGCATTATGCTTCAAGCCTTATTGCTGTATTTTACTAGCCTGTATGCCTGATTTACAGTGTTTCACTTGCAATTAATAAAGTCAGGATAATCAGCTTTTACTCTGTATTAGAAGTATAGCCAAGCTTGAATGAAACCTGAATAGTTTTTTTTTTCATCTGGGAATTATTTATTACTTTGCTAATTACTTAAAAGACTTTAGTGGTAGGCATAAAGTATATATTATATTTCTGTCTTTGAATACTGAAGGAATGTACAGATGCCTGCATATACAGTAAGTCTTTGGTATCCATCAAACTCAATATTTCATCAGGATGTTACCCTAAATAATTTAACACCAGGAAACCATAGAAAACAGATGTATTCTTTGGATGAGTTGAACATTTAGCACACAGACAACAAAAGACAGGAGGCAGATGCTAGCAAAGATCAGAGAGGAAGTAGGAGCTTCCCCAGGGTTTCAAAATCAGTTGTAAGAGTCCATTACTTCTAGCATTCACATGGCAAATAGAAATCTAAAGAAGAAAAGAATGCAAAATAAATCTGAATTCATTTGGAAATGAAACATTTTGGTCATATTCTTAAAAATACAATATAATTTGCAGTACAAATTAATTCAATTAACCTTTTTAAAATCCAGAACTGAAACAATGTAGTAATCTTGGCTTGATTTATCCAAACCTACAGCCAAACACACATATATTTATGCAAAAAAAGGATATTTGCTAAATCTGGCCCTTCATGGATTTGACAGAATAAGAGATACATTATACAAAGTCATATGTTTAGTCTGAGTTTGCATTTTTGAGAAATTTGCATTTTAATAAAAGTTGCTTTTGCTTAGTGAATATTTATTAAATTTGGAACGGCAAAGTAATTTTTAGCTATGTGTGAGCTGGCAAATTTGTTAGATGCAAATGTAGCTTATGATTAACAAGCAGTAAACAAATATAAAATCAAATGTTGCTATTGAATAAATGATTCACATTTTCTCTTCTTAAAAGCAAATAATCTTTTTAGTCTCAGCTGGTAAAAAAATACCAGTTGTGCTGACTTAATAGTTTGCACTTGGTCTGCATGGGATCACCAATTTACATTATATTACATTTTAAAGTAATACTTCAGTGACTATACAGGTAGCATATTATTTATTATAATTTAGCATTTTTATTATTCCCATTTTGCTACTTTTTATTCTGTAGATAAAAAACCCCATACAGTACATGAATTGCATTCCACTCAGAGCATTGGATTAATAAAAGTCCAAGCATATGTACTTATTTTGTAAGGCTATGTAACCAAAACATTTTTACAGACTACATTTATGTAATTTTATTACTGTGAGGGAGCTTATACTGTTTTATGGTGTCCCTACCAAGTCATGTACCTGGGACAATTTGGCTAAAGATAATTAACTCTGCAGTGCAGTTCGGAGTGTTATGCCGCGTACACACAATCGGACTTTATGACATACTTGGTCCGGCGTACCGGATTTCATCGGACAATTCGATCGTGTGTGGGCTCCAGCGGACTTTGTTTTCTCCAAAGTTTGACGGACTTAGATTTGAAACATGTTTCAAATCTATCCGACGGACTCGAGTCTGGTCGAAAAGTCCGCTCGTCTGTATGCTAGTCCGACGGACAAAAACCGACGCTAGGGCAGCTATTGGCTACTGGCTATGAACTTCCTTGTTTTAGTCCGGTCATACGTCATCACGTACGAATCCGTCAGACTTTGGTTGATCATGTGTAGGCAAGTCCGTTCATTCGGAAAGCCCGTCGTAAAGTCCGTCGAAAAGTCCGCCGGGCAAAGTATGCTGTAAAGTCCGGTCGTGTGTACGCGGCATTAGAGGAAACTAAAGCACCTGGAGCAGACCCATACAAAGAACAAGCACACCATCTCAATGCAGATAGCTAGTACATTCCTGGTGGGAACTAAGCCCAAACCCCCAGACTTGGAAACAGTCCTAACCACTACAAAAGCCTTTATTAACCACTTCAGCCCCAGAAGGATTTACCCCTTCCTGACTGGGCCATTTTTTGCGATACGGCTCTGTGTTGCTTTAACTGACAATTGCTTGGTTGTGCGACGCTGTACTCAAACAAAATTGATGTTGTTTTTTCCCCACACATAGAGCTTTCTTTTGGTGGTATTAGATCCCCACTGCAGTTTTTATTTTTTGCGCTATAAAGAAAAAAAGAGTGACAATTTTGAAAAAAACACAATATTTTTTACTTTTCGCTATAATAAATATCCCCAATTGTTTTATAAAAAAACAAATTTCTTCCTCAGTTTAGGCCGATATATATTCTTCTACATATTTTTGGTAAAAAAAATCGCAATAAGCTTATATTGATTGGTTTGCGCAAAAGTTATAGCGTCTACAAAATAGGGAATAGATTTATGGCATTTTTATTTTATTTTATTTTTTTTACTAGTAATGGCGCGATCTGCGTTTTTCTTTATCGGGACTGGGTTTTTTTTTGGCGGACAGATCGGACACTTTTGACACTTTTTTAGGGCCAGTGACATGTATACAGCGATCAGTGCTAAAAATAGCCACTGATTACTGCATAAATGTAATAGGCAGGGAAGGGGTTAATGCTAGGGGGCAATCAAGGGGTTAAATGTGTTCCCTCAGTGTGTTCCAACTGTGGAGGGGATGGGACTGCCAGGGGGAGGAGACCGCTCGGTGTTCCTATATACTAGGAACACACGATCTGTCTCCTCTCCCCTGCCAGAATGTGGATTTGTGTGTTTACACACAGAGATCCTCGTTCTGGCTCTGTCAGTGGTGATCGCGGGTGCCCGGCAGATATCACTACCACAGGGCACGCGGATCGGCTCCACAGTACCATGCGCCCCCTATACCACTTAAAGCAGCCGTCGTACAGCTAAGGCGATCTGCGCAGGGGAGCCAATCTGCCATTTTGACAGCGGGCAGTCAGCAAGCGGTTACAATTAAATACTGCACATAGCACTACAAAATAAGCTAACACATTGTCAAACAATACATAGTACACCTAATTAATTAATTAAAAAAACTTTTTATAATTAAAAGGTAGACACCTAAGTTCCCCTGTATCTAAAAAGGAGTAAATGACTAAATTATGTTGGATGAGGAGCTGTCTTTTTTCCATATTTTGTTACCTAGACATACAGGGGTTGATTTACTAAAGGCAAATAGACTTTGCACTTTTCCAAGTGTAGTTGCACTCTGTAAGTGCAGTTGCTCCAGAGCTTAGTAAATGAGGTAAAGCTTCACTTTGCAAAGAATACCAAATCACGTGCAAGGGAAAAAAAAAAAAAAAACAGCATTTTTGCTTGCAGATGATTGGATAATGGAAGTCAGCAGCTTCTGCTCATTTACTAAGCTCTGGATCAACTGCTTTTGCAGAGTGCAACTACGCTTTGCGAAGTGCACAGTCTATTTGCCTTTAGTAAATTAAACCCACAGTATCTCACAAAAGTGAGTACACCCCTCACATTTTTTGTAAATACTTTATTATATCTTTTAATGTGAGAACACTGAAGAAATGACACTTTGCTACAATGTAAAGTAGTGAGTGTACAGCTTATATAACATTGTAAATTTGCTGTCCCCTCAAAATAACTCAACACACAGCCATTAATGTCTAAACCACTTGCAACAAAAGTGAGTACACCCCTAAGTGAAAATGTCCAAATTGGGCCCATATAGCCATTTTCCCTCCCCGGTGTCATGTGACTCGTTAGTGTTACAAGGTCTCAGGTGTGAATGTTGAGCAGGCGTGTTAAATTTGATGTTATCGCTCTCACTCTCTCATACTGGTCACTGGAAGTTCAACATGGTACCTCATGGCAAACAACTCTCTGAGGATCTGAAAAAAAATTTTTGCTCTACATAAAGATGGCCTAGGCCAGTGATGGCAAACCTTGGCACCCCAGATGTTTTGGAACTACATTTCCCATGATGCTCAACTATACTGCAAAGTGCATAAGCATCATGGGAAATGTAGTTTCAAAACATCTGGGGTGCCAAGGTTCACCATCACTGGCCTAGGCTATAAGAAGATTGGCAAGACCCTGAAACTGAGCTGCAACACCATGGCCAAGACCATACAGCGGTTTAACAGGACAGGTTCCACTTAGAACAGGCCTCACCATGGTCGACCAAAGAAATTGAGTGCACATGCTCAGCATCATATCCAGAGGTTGTCTTTGGGAAATAGACGTATGAGTGCTGCCAGCATTGTTGCAGTGGTTGAAGGGGTGGTGGGTCCGCCTGTCGGTGCTCAGACCATACCCTGCGCACTGCATCAAATTGGTCTGTATGGCTGTCATCCCAGAAGGAAGCCACTTCTAAAGATAATGCACAAGGAAGCCCACAAACAGTTTGCTGAAGACAAGCAGACTAAGGACATGGATTACTGGAACCATGTCCTGTGGTCTGATGAGAACAAGATAAACTTATTTGGTTCAGATGGTGTCAAGTGTGTGTGGCGGCAACCAGGTGAGAAGTACAAAGATAAGTATGTCTTGCCTACAGTCAAGCATGGTGGTGGGAGTGTCATGGTCTGAGGCTGCATGAGTGCTTTCAGCACTGGGGAGCTTTAGTTCATTGAGGGAACCATGAATGCCAATATGTACTGTGACATACTGAAGCAGAGCATGATCCCCTCTCTTCAGAGACTGGGCCGCAGAGCAGTATTCCAACATGATAACGAACCCAAACACACCTCCAAGACGACCGCTGCCATGCTAAAGAAGCTGAGGGTAAAAGGGATGGACTGGTCAAGCATGTCTCCAGACCTAAACCCTATTGAGCATATGTTGAGCATCTGTGGGGCATCCTCAAACTGTGAATGCGGCCTTAGTGAGCTATTAGGTCATGTTCAAGTCCCATTCTGATGGAAGTCTGCATGGGGTTGAGCAGCCGAGTGTGACTGGCAGCTCACCATGTGAGGCCCCTCACATGAAAACACTGTGAGTACAGAAGGGTTAAAACTGAAATGGGGGTCCCTAGTGGATGATTTTTTCCTTGTCTCTTGGCGATGAATAAAATGTATGATTTTTGTCACTTTCTGTGATAATGGGCACCAGAACAAATCAAGATGGTGAATCTCCCAGGAACACAGACAGCAATGAAAATTTGAAAAGGGATCTAATCCTTCCCTATATCATTCAAAGCCTAAAGTTAAAGTTTTAGCTATCATTACACTTTAAAGAATGACTACTTTCAATTTATAAAAATTATTCTTGCTTAGCCCCTCTACTGTATATAAACCTCCCTTCTCATCCCAGAATGCATACTTACCTGAATCAGACAGCTGCAGATGACAGGAGTCTTCAAATGCTTCTTTAAAATTTGCAGCATTAAACCTGGCTTGCTTAGAGTGAATGCATTGGAGCACAGAATCAGACGTCAAGCCGTTCCCTTGTTATCCATTTGGGGGCCCATTAAAAGTTTTGCTATGGGGTCCTGCGATTGCTAGTTATGCCCATGCATGTGTTTCCTGTCTTTCATTTTGCCTTTGGCTGGTCCATTGCCGGTACAGTTTACAATCAGTTTAAGGAAACCAGTAGAGATGCAGAACACACATCAGGATAGTTCTGTGACATTACTGCGCACTTCTGGGTCCATGTGAAACCCAATTCGTGGACCCAGAGCTACTCAGTGACTGAGACAAATCCTTTGGCAGCCTGAAGTGGGATCTCAGATGTAGAAGATGATCAGGTGCACACATTGTTGGGACGGGTTCACAGTTTTGCATTTTTGCTATGAGCACTGGATGATCTTTTACTGGTATTGCCTGCTGTATCCAAGTCTAAACACAAATGTTTTGGCTTTGCATACACCTAATAGGTTCATTTATAAATGTTTTATACGATTTACACAACTCAACAACCAAGAACGACACGGTTCTAATCAGATTCAGATGGAAACATGTGTGAATACTGAGTGAGTGTTGTGTTCATCATTAATTAAAATAATAGACCCAATTAAAGTTTTCTCTGAAGAAGCCATTCTTTTATGGGGAAATATGCTGGGTAGACACCTTGGGGTTGATTTACAAAAGCTGAGGAGTGCAAAATCTGGTGCAGCTCTGCATAGAAATCAGCTTTCAGGTTTTATTGCCAAAGCTTAATTGAACAAGCTGAAATCAAAAGCTGATTGGCCACCATGCACAACTGCACCAGATTCTGAGTGAACTAGTTTTAGTAAATCTACTTCTGTATTTTGTTGACAATAGATTTAGATTTTGGTGGAAAGGGTTTTAGAGTAACTAGTTACCAGATGAGAAATATACTGTATGCATAAGGAGACAAAATACAGCAAGAAGGTATAAAACCCCAGAGTGTAAAATGTTAAAGTGGATGTAAAAGCGATTCATGAAATTTGAGTTGGGCACATATATCTGTAGTGTTTTCTTAGCTCTCTTCAAAGCCCCATGGCTTTCTCCTGCTCCGTTTTTCTGTTATCAGCATGATGAGGTGAGCCCTATAAATAGATTAGCAGAGAGCTTGGCTATTCACAGCACAGCTCTGCAAGTCTCCGCCTATGTGGAGAGGGGGTGTGTGCCTTTCCTCCAATCAGCTGTAACACAGTGTATGGCAAGAATCCACATCTAGTGCTGAACAGGAATAAAAAATCTCTAACACGATGTGCACTTTCAGTACAGTTCCTTGAAAAAGTATTCATACCCCTTGACATTTTTCACATTTTGTCATCTTACAACCAAAAACTTAAATGTATTTTATTGGGATTTCTGTGTGATAGACCGGCACATAATTGTCAAGTGGAAGGAAAATGATAAATGGCTTTCAAAATGTTTTACAAATAAATATGTGAAAAGTGTGGCGTGCATTTGTATTCAGCCCCCCTGAGTTATTCCTTTGTAGAACCACATTTCATTGCAATTACAGCTGCAAGTATTTTTGGGGATGTCTCCACCAGTTTTGCACATCTAGAGAGTGAAATGTTTGCCCATTCTTCTTTGCAAAATAGCCCAAGCTCTGTCAGATTGGATGGAGAGCGTCTGCGAACAGCAATTTTCAAGTCTTGCCACAAATTCTCAATTATATTTAGGTCTGGACTTGGACTCTGGAGTGGGCCATTCTAACAAATGAATATGCTTTGATCTAAACCATTCCACTGTAGCTCTGGCTATATGTTTAGGGTTGTTGTCCTGCTGGAAGATGAACCTCTGCCCAGTCTCAAGTCTTTTGCAGACTCTAACAGGTTTTCTTCTAAGATTGCCCTGTATTTGGCTCCATTCATCTTCCCATCAACCCTGACCAGCTTCCCTGTCCCTGCTGAAGAAAAGCACCCCACAACATGATGCTGCCACCACCATGTTTCACAGTGGGGATGGTGTGTTCAGGGTGATGTGCAGTGTTATTTTTTTCCGCCACACATAGTGTTTTGCTTTTAGGCGATACATTTCAATTTTGATTTCATCTGGCCAGAGCACCTTCTTCCACATGTTTGCTGTGTCCCCCACATAGCTTCTCACAAACTGCAAACGGGACTTCTTATGGCTTTCTTTCAACAATGGCTTTCTTCTTGCCACTCTTCCATAAAGGCCAGATTTGTGGAGTGCACAACTAATATTTGTCCTTTGGACAGATTTTTGGACAGATTTTCTCACCTGAGCTGTGGATCTCTGCAGCACCTCCAGAGTTACCATGGACCTCTTGGCTGCTTCTCTGATTAATGCTCTCCTTGCCCAGGCCTGTCAGTTTAGGTGGACGGCTATATATATATATATATATATATATATATATATACCGATACCGAGCATTTGCCCGAGTACTTGTACTCGGGCAAATGCTCCGATCCTTTACCCGATACCTGGACAGTCAGGGTGATCGGTGCGGAGGGGGAGTTACAAGCACAGATTTCAACAAAGCCTGACAGCTGTTTCTACACTTCTCTCTCTCCCTATCAGCTGCTTTAGTGAAATCTACACAGCGGTGATCAGTGCTTGTAACTGCCCCCAAAGCCGCACCGATCACCCCTGACTGAGCCTCTTGTAGGGTGGGGACCATATTCAGCAGTTGTTCCAAAAAAAATGTAAGCAGGCTGGGGCTTCTGGTGTTGTATTTCGGCACTCCCCAGGTGCCCCCTTTATGGCCAATGAACGCTTCCACACTCTTCCACACTCCACTCTTATCTCACCTCTCCTGTGACAGGAGAGGTGAGATAGGAGTGAAGTGTGGAGAGGTGAGATAGTAGTGGAGTGTGGAAGCATTCATTGGCCATAAAGGTGGGCACCTGGGGAGTGCTGAAATACAGGCGCATTTTTCATCTTTATCTGGTGAGTGGGGATCCAGGAGGGGAGCACAGGAAGTCACCAAGATTATATCAACGTGTCACCAACCCTATACCCCAAACTTGATGAACTTTATTGATTGCACTTTAATTTGCACATCTGTTGAACTTTATTGATTGCACTGTATTTGCACTATATTGACACTAAGCAATTTATTATACATGTTGATATATGACACCTATTTGATGCATGTATATGTATATTAGTGGTTCATAGAGGCAGCGCTGAGTATAAATTCTTTTTGTTACAGGTTTGCAATTGTGTCATATTCTTACCATTTTCGGATGATGGATTGAACAGTGCTCTGTGAGATGTTCAAAGCTTGGGATTTTTTTTATAACCTAACTTTGCTTTAAACTTTTCCACAACGTTATCCTTGACCTGTCTGGTGTGTTCCTTGGCCTTCATGGTGCTGTTTTTTCACGAAGGTTCTCTAACAAACCTCTGAGGGCTTCACAGAACAGCTGTATTTATATTGAGATTCAATTAAATACAGGTGGACTCTATTTACTAATTAGGTGACTTCTGAAGGCAATTAGTTCCACTAGATTTTAGTTAGGGGTATCAGAGTAAAGGGGTCTGAATACAAATGCACGCCACACTTTTCACATATTTATTTGTAAAAAAAATTGGAAAAACATTTATCATTTTCCTTCCACTTCACAATTATGTGCCACTTTGTGTTGGTCTATCACATAAAATTCCAATAAAATACATTTACGTTTCTGGTTGTAACATGACAAAATGTGGAACATTTCAAGGGGTGTAATTCATTTTTCAAGGCACTGTACATGTAAAACTTATGTAGGGAGATTTGTTTCATTCCTGTGTATCATCGGAGGCTGTTTACTTCACTGGGTAGGGTATACGTGAGGGTTTACATCCACTTTAAATGTAGGAAATACACATATGGATTTGCTATATATTTTTATTGTTAATAATAAATGGTACGTCATTCCACAGAATTTAAAGCAGAAGTAAACCCATGCATTTACCAGTTTTAAAAAAGTTTCATTTCTGGCACGTGCCGGAAATGTAACACTCCCATTGCTTGTGCTCTCAACCAAACTGTCAAACCATCCAATGGCAGGTGTCATAACTGATCACATGTGCAGCATCATGGCAGTTGTAGATTAAACAGAGGCAAAAATGGCAGCTTCCTTAGCTGAAAACGATAGGAGGGTATACTTATACTTTAAATTTGCTTTACAAAAAATCCCAGTGTTCTTTTTAATTTCCTATTTCATGTTGTACATTGTTCGCCTCAAATTACACCACAGGCAGGTTCATTGTCAATCCAGGTTATTCCCCCATGCATTCTTTATCTAAAAATTGCAACTTTCTCTTCCCACTCGTTCGGTCATGTCACTGGCACACAACAAATACCAGTTTTAAATTAGGTCATTGGGTAAAGGAAAAAAAGAACAAATCAGAATGAAAGCAAGGGGAATAACCTTACCTCTCTCTTTCAATTTCACTAAGCACCCAACCTGATAGGACATCGGCAGCAGGGAGCAAACATTGACTTTAAATCAGGTCAGCAGATCCTGGAAGGTAGATGAATGTAATCAGCGTCAAAACAGAGAGCAAGCACCTTTGTCCCCATTACATAATTCATGACAGCCCCCTCCCACCAATATGTCAGTGGCAAACTGTAATCAGGATTGGGACAGCAGGCTAATAAATACAGTATGCTGGGAGCAGACACAGATTATCAGCATCCCATTTTCAGTGACAATTGTCTGCTGGTATGAAGGTGTTTTTACTTACACTGATTGAGTTTGATCCAATAAAGGAGTAGACACTCCTCACTTTGCAAAGGGGATAATAGTAATAGTAAATAAGGACATGTTAGAAGAAATGTCCTGGATTTGACAATAGACACACTACAAGAGAAGTACAAACAAATGGCCACTGTCCTCACCTACAGTATAACTGGCCTTTACAGCAAGGAGCACATGGAAGGGCGCATGCAAAACAAAACCAATGTCCAGCTCAACTTATGCACCAGAACTTGCAAACAGGTAAAAAATTTAGACGAACACACAAACACCATTAAAATTTACAGGACACAAACATGAAAAATCAAAAGTGCTATTTTTTTAAAGGCTTATATGCAAGTTATTGTCATAAAAAGTGTTTGGGGACCCAAACTTGCCCCAGGGGACATGTATCAATGCAAAAACGTTTTTTTAAAAACATCCATTTTTTCGGGAGCAGTGATTTTAATAATACTTAAAGTGAAACAATAACACTGAAATATTCCTTTAAATATCGTGCCTGGGGGTGTCCATAGTATGCCTGTAAAGTGGCGCAGTTTTCTCGTGTTTAGAACAGTACCACAGCAAAATTACATTTCTAAAGGAAAAAAGTCATTTAAAACTGATCGCGGCTGTAATGAATTGTTGGGTCTTGACAATATAGATAAAACTCATTGAAAAATATGTCATCCCCCCCCCCCCCAGTCCATTACCAGGTCCTTTGGGTCTGGTATGAATATTAAGGGTGACCCTGAACCAAAAAAAAAAAATTGTGTGGGGGTCCCCCCAAAATCAATACCAGGCCCTTTAGGTCTGGTATGGTTATTAAGGGGAACCCTGCGCCAAATTAAAAAAAAAATGGCATAGGGGTCCCCCCCAAAATCCATACCAGATCCTTCAGGTCTAGTATGGTTTTTAAAGGGAACCCTGCACCAAAATAAAAAAAATGGTGTAGGGGTCAAGGGCCTCGTCCCCACAACTCTTGCCAGGTGGTTGTGGGGGTCTGCAGGCGGCACATATTTTTTTAATAAAGGACTTGTCCCAAAGTGTCTCCTGTCTTTTTTACTATTTTTGACACTTTTTTTGTGAAATGGTAGGGGTACAATGTACCCATTCCCAATCACATGGGGGGAGGCCGGATCTGCGGGTCCCCTTGTTAAAGGGGGCTTCCAGATTCCGATAATCCCCCCCGCCCGCAGACCCCCACAACCATCGGGCAAGGATTGTGGGGATGAGGCCCTTGTCCCCATCAACATGGGGACAAGATGCTTTGGGGGGCTACTCCAAAGTACCCTCCCCATGTTGAGGGCATGTGGCCTGGTACGATTCAAGGGGGGACGCTCATTCATCTCCCCTCTTTTACTGTGGCCTGCCAGGTTGCTTGCGTGCTCGGATAAGGGTCTGGAATGGATTTCGGAGGGGACCCCTACGCCATTTTTTTAAAATGTGGCGCAGGGTTCGCCTTAATATCCATACCAGACCTGAAGGGCCTGGTAATGGACGGGGATCCGTGCCGTTTTTGTCAATGAGCTTTATCTATATTGCCGAGATCCGACAATTCATTACAGCCGTGATCAGTTTTAAATTACTTTTTTTCTTTTAGAAACATCATTTTGCTGTGGTATTGTTCTAAATATGGGAAAACTGCACCACCCCCCAGGCATGAGATTTAAAGGAATATTTCATTTTTATTGTTTCACTTTAAGCATACTTAAAATCACTGCTCCCGAAAAAATGGCCGTTTTTAAAACTTTTTTTTGTATTGATACATGTCCCCTGGGGCAGGACCCGGGTCCCCAAACACTTTTTATGACAATAATTTGCATATGAGCCTTTAAAATGAGCACTTTTGTTTTTTCATGTTAGTGTCAGGGCAGTGGCTAATGTTTTGAACCCTCACAAGTTGCATGAAAGTTGTACCTGAATGTTATACAATGCAACTTGTGTCCAACAGTTGTCCATTATCACTGATGAAAACCAAAGTCATACCCAAGTTGCACCCATCCAAAGTTGCGTCAAAGTTGCACCAAGGTTGCACTCCAAAGTCGGCGCAAATTTGGAGTCGTACAAGTGTGAATGGAGCCTTAGGCCCCTTTCACACTTGTGCGACTTTTTCTTTGACTTGGGACTGCAAAGTCGCATGACAAGTCGTTCCCCATGTTTTCCAATGAATACCATTAAAATCTGTGCGACTTCAAGTCTCAGTGACTTCAAAGTAGTCCCTGCACTACTTTGGTCCAAGTTTGATGCTATTTGAGGTCCATAGACCGGCATTGCTTAAAGTTGCATCACAATTGCGGCAAAATTGCTGTAAAATCGCGCGACTTTCAGGTTGCACAAGTGTGAAAGGGGCCTTAGCCTAGGTTCACACTATAGCGATTTCAGTGCCGGTTCCTGCATCGCGTCTCTCCCGCAGGCAGTTCACACTGCCTACTGCAAACTGCTGAAGGTATCAATACAATGTTAATGATACCCACAGATCGCAGTGCGAATCCGATTCCAGTGCGGGGAAAAAAAGTCCCTGCACCTTTTTTTTATGCAAATCCAATTTGTATTCAGTCATACAACTGTATGGCTGAACTTGCACTGCACAGACATCGCATGTGATTGGCACCGCAGCGTGGGTGCAAATTCTTGTACCTAGGCACTTGTGGTCTTTCATCACCCTTGCAGACTTTAAAAAAATAGGGGAAGGTGGGGATTGAGTCCTGCTGGGGTTGTTGTCAATTCAGAAATAATGAGCTGCCAAAATGCAATGCACATAAATACATGAAATAATCCACTAGACAACTGTGAACCCGGCTTTAAATCGAAAATGACCAGACTACAGCTATTGTATATATTATGAGCTACATTTATAATGATAGCGCATTCATCCGCGCAATTAGAACTTCTGTATAGGGATGAGCTTCGTGTTCGAGTCGAACGCATGTTCGACTCGAACATCGGCTGTTCGATCATTCGTCGAATTGCGAACGATATGGGCCGTTCGTGCCAAATTCGTGTGGCGCGTCACGGCCCATAATTCACTGCAGCATCGCAGTGCATTGCTGGCTGATGATTGGCCAAGCATGCACTATGACCCGCATGCTTGGCCAATCACTGCGCTGTCGGTAGAGAGAGCTGTAATTGGCCAAAGCCAGGGTGGGTTTGGCCAATTATGGCTCAGGGGGTTTAGAACACGCCCCACACTACATAAGGCCGCCTGCACGGTGGCCCTGTGTAGTGTGTTCCGGCGTGCTTAGAGAGAAAGAGAGGCAGTGTCATTTAATTTGAGTTAGCTAGATTAGGCAGGACAGTCAATGAGTTAGCTGCACTTACAGTGTATTGTGTATATATATGCATCCCAGGTGTTGCATATATATATATATATATATACACTGTATTCAGTTTAGCTAGATCCATTCCTGTTATCGTCCTACTGACAGGCAGGCTTGTCTTGTTACAGTATTTACAGCTACCTGAAGAAAATTGCTGGTTTTCTTTTGATCCTATTAGTACCACAGTCAGGCAGCTAGACTATTTACAGTTAGTGTAGTGCGTCCTCCTCACAGTGTTCAGTTAAAGCTACAAGTTAGTTTAGTGTGACCTCTGCACAGTGTTCAGCTAAAACTACAAGTTAGTGTAGTGCGTCCTCCTCACAGTGTTCAGCTAAAACTACAAGTTAGTGTAGTGAGACCTCTGCACAGTGTTCAGCTAAAGCTACAAGTTAGTGTAGTGCGTCCTCCTCACAGTGTTCAGCTAAAACTACAAGTTAGTGTAGTGCGACCTCTGCACAGTGTTCAGTTAAAGCTACAAGTTAGGGTAGTGCGTCCTCCTCACAGTGTTCAGCCAAAGCTACAAGTTAGTTTAGTGTGACCTCTGCACAGTGTTCAGCTAAAGCTACAAGTTAGGGTAGTGCGTTCTCCTCACAGTGTTCAGCTAAAACTACAAGTTAGTGTAATGCGACCTCTGCACAGTGTTCAGCTAAAACTACAAGTTAGTGTAGTGCCTCCTCCTCACAGTGTTCAGCTAAAACTACAAGTTAGTGTAGTGAGACCTCTGCACAGTGTTCAGCTAAAGCTACAAGTTAGTGTAATGCGTCCTCCTCACAGTGTTCAGCTAAAACTACAAGTTAGTGTAGTGCGACCTCTGCACAGTGTTCAGCTAAAGCTACAAGTTAGTGTAGTGCGTCCTCCTCACAGTGTTCAGCTAAAACTACAAGTTAGTGTAGTGAGACCTCTGCACAGTGTTCAGCTAAAGCTACAAGTTAGTGTAGTGTGTCCTCCTCATAGTGTTCAGCTAAAGCTACAAGTTAGTTTAGTATGACCTCTGCACAGTGTTCAGCTAAAGCTACAAGTTAGGGTAGTGCGTCCTCCTCACAGTGTTCAGCTAAAGCTACAAGTTGGTGTAGTGTGTCCTCCTCACAGTGTTCAGCGAAAGCTACAAGTTAGTGTAGTGCATCCTCCTCACAGTGTTCAGCTAAAGCTACAAGTTGGTGTAGTGTGTCCTCCTCACAGTGTTCAGCGAAAATTACAAGTTAGTGTAGTGCGACCTCTGCTCAGTGTTCAGCTAAAGCTACAAGTTAGTGTAGTGTGTCCTCCTCACAGTGTTCAGCTAAAACTACAAGTTAGTGTAGTGAGACCTCTGCACAGTGTTTAGCTAAAGCTACAAGTTAGTGTAGTGCGTCCTCCTCACAGTGTTCAGCTAAAGCTACAAGTTAGTTTAGCGTGACCTCTGCACAGTGTTCATCTAAAGCTACAAGTTAAGGTAGTGCATCCTCCTCACAGTGTTCAGCTAAAGCTACAAGTTGGTGTAGTGTGTCCTCCTCACAGTGTTCAGCGAAAACTACAAGTTAGTGTAGTGCGTCCTCCTCACAGTGTTCAGCTAAAACTACAAGTTAGTGTAGTGCGACCTCTGCACAGTGTTCAGCTAAAGCTACAAGTTAGTGTAGTGCGTCCTCCTCACAGTGTTCAGCTAAAACTACAAGTTAGTGTAGTACGACCTCTGCACAGTGTTCAGCTAAAGCTACAAGTTAGTGTAGTGCGTCCTCCTCACAGTGTTCAGCTAAACCTACAAGTTATTTTTTTGCGAGCTCTGCACAGTGTTCAACTAAAGCTACCTGTAGAAGGTTGGTGGTGTTTTCCTGATCCTATCACTACCGCAGGCAGCTAAATAAGCTACAAGTTAGTGTAGTGCGAGCTCTGCACAGTGTTCACCTAAAGCTACCTGTAGAAGGTTGGTGGTGTTTTCCTGATCCTATCACTACTGAAGGCAGCTAAATAAGCTACAAGTTATTTCTTGGCGAGCTCTGCACAGTGATCACCTAAAGCTACCTGTAGAAGGTTGGTGGTGTTTTCCTGATCCTATCAGTACCGCAGGCAGCTAAATAAGCTACAAGTTAGTGTAGTGCGAGCTCTGCACAGTGTTCACCTAAAGCTACCTGTAGAAGGTTGGTGGTGTTTTCCTGATCCTATCACTATTGCAGGCAGCTAAATAAGCTACAAGTTATTTTTTGGCGAGCTCTGCACAGTGTTCACCTAAAGCTACCTGTAGAAGGTTGGTGGTGTTTCAGGCAGCTAAATAAGCTACAAGTTAGTGTAGTGCGAGCTCTGCACAGTGTTCACCTAAAGCTACCTGTAGAAGGTTGGTGGTGTTTTCCTGATCCTATCACTACCGCAGGCAGCTAAATAAGCTACAAGTTAGTGTAGTGCGAGCTCTGCACAGTGTTCACCTAAAGCTACCTGTAGAAGGTTGGTGGTGTTTTCCTGATCCTATTACTACAGCAGGCAGCTAAATAAGCTACAAGTTAGTGTAGTGCGAGCTCTGCACAGTGTTCAGCTAAAGCTACCTGTAGAAAGTTGGTGGTGTTTTGGTGTTTTCCTGATCCTATCACTACCGCAGGCAGCTAAATAAGCTACAAGTTATTTTTTGCAAGCTCTGCACAGTGTTCAGCTAAAGCTACCTGTAGAAGGTTGGTGGTGTTCTCATACTACAGGCAGGCAGTTGATTTTGCTAGCTGTAGTATCAGTATATATATATATATATATATATATATATATATATATATATATATCCCAGCTTAGTGCAGCTACAGGCCATTAGTATGTCTGGAAGGCCAACAAGGAGAGGCAGACAATCACAAGCCAATAAAAGAGGGCAAGCAGGCTCTGTGTCTAGAGGCAACAGTGCTGGTCGTGGAGACGGTGCATCCTCATCAACACGTGGCTGTGGGACACGCTTGGCTTTTTTTTCGGCAGCTGGCCGCGTTGAGCCGCAACATGCGGAAGACTTGGTCGAGTGTATGACCAAGCCGTCCTCATCCTCCTCATCCTCTCTCACCCATGCTCAGGGTACTTTGTCTGGCAAAGCAGCGGCCTCTTCCCTTGGCTCAATGTCATTAGTGACTCCTACCCTAGCCCCACCATGTCCTCCTGAGGAGTCCCTCGAACTGTTTGACCACAGTGTTAGGTACATGCTCCAGGAGGATGCCCAGCGTTTTGGAAGGCTCTGATGATGATACTGAGCTAGATGAAGGCAGTAAGGTGAGCACGGACAGAGGGGGTGCCCAAGAAGGACAGCAATCTGGCAGTCATGCTCCCCCTGCTGCAGCATACTGCCAGGTTTGCTCCAGTGATGAGGAGGGCGGGGATGATGAGGTCACTGACTCAATGTGGGTGCCTGATAGGAGGGAGGAGGAGGAGGAGGCACATCACCAACGAGGCAGGATGCCCTCCAGTGGCCAGCCTAAGGGCAGCACACTGACTGCTTTACAACCCAAAGCTCCGCATGTGCAGGGCGCTGCAGTCTCTGCGCGTTATTCAAAAAGTTCTTTGGTGTGGGCCTTTTTTGAGACAAGGGCATCAGATCGCACCGCTTGCTATTTGCGACATATGTCTCAAGCGTATCTCGCATGGCCAAAACATCTCCCGCTTGGGCACCACATGCTTGACCAGACATATGTTGACCTGCCATGCAGTTAGTTGGCAAGCGTATCTAAAAGACCCGCACCAAAGAAGAGAACCTCTCCTTGCTCCTCATCAGCTGAGATCTCCAACCCCACTATACCTTCAGTCCTCTCTGAGACCTGCACTGAGAGGAATGAAGGTGTAGAATTAGGTTTGTCACAGCCAAGTACTTGTGGGCAATCTGCTTTCGGTATACCAACGTCAGATTGTACCAGGCAAATTTCCCTGCCCCAGCTGCTGCACCGCCGAAAGAAGTTCGCTCCCAGCCATCCACATGCCCAGCGGTTGAATGCTAGCTTGGCAAAATTGCTAGCACTTCAACTGCTGCCTTTTCAGTTGGTAGACTCTGCCCCCTTCCGTGAGTTTGTGGAATGTGCGGTTCCTCAGTGGCAGGTATCCAAACGCCACTTTTTCTCACGGAAGGCGATTCTGGCTCCCTACCGGCATGTGGAAGGCAATGTCCATGCCTCGCTGGACAGGGCGGTCAGCGGTAATGTGCATATTACCACTGACTCATGGTCCAGCAGGCATGGACAGGGATGTTACCTAAGTTTCACCGCGCATTGGGTGACTCTGCTGGCAGCTGGGAAGGATGCAGGACAAGGTGCAGTAGTGTTGGAGGTTGTTCCGCCACCACGCCTCCAAAATGCCACTACTAATAATTGTGACACACCTCTCTCCTCCACCCCTCCTCTTCTTCTTCCTCCATGGCCTCTTCCTGTGATTTGTCCTCGGAACCAGCGGTGCTCTGTAGGCGTTCAAGGGGCTACGCAAGTACGCAGGTGTGCTTGGGGGACAGGAGGCACACTGGGGCAGAGGTTCTGTCAGCTCTGCAGGGGCAGGTTCAGAGGTGGTTGACGCCACGCCAACTTAAGGCAGGAATGGTGGTTTGCGATAATGGCACCAACCTCCTCTCTGCCCTCCGACAGGGACAAATGACCCATGTGCCCTATTTGGCTCACGTCCTTAACTTGGTGGTGCAGCAGTTCTTGGGCAGGTACCCGGGCTTACAGGATGTCCTGAGGCAGGCCAGGAAAGTCTGTGTGCATTTCCGCCGGTCATATAATGCCAGTGCTCGGCTGGCGGAGCTCCAAAAGGAGTTTAACCTGCCCAAGAACTGCCTAATCTGTGACATACCCACCAGGTGGAACTCAACCTTGGCCATGCTGCAGCGGCTGCACACGCAGCAGAGGGCCATCAATGAGTACCTGTGCGACTATGGCACCAGGACAGGGTCAGGGGAGCTTGTTTTTTTTTCCCCACACCAGTGGGCCATGATCAGGAATGCATGCACTGTCCTGTCACCATTTGAGGAGGCCACGAGGATGGTGAGCAGTGACAGTGCATGCATCAGTGACACTGTCCCCCTTGTCCACGTGTTGGAGCACACGCTGCATGGAATAATGGACAGGGCACTTGAGGCAGAACAGAGGCAGGAAGAGGAGGACTTCCTTAGCTCTCAAGGCCCCCTTTATCCAGGCAGTGTTCCTGCGTGCCTGCCGATCACACAGGAAGAGGAGGAGGAGGAAGATTGTGTCAGCATGGAGGTGGAGCCTGGCACTCAGCATCAGCAGCAGTCTTTAAGGGATCAGTCCCAAGAAACACATGGACTTGTACGTGGCTGGGAGGAGGTGGCTGCGGACCATGTCGTCCTTAGTGACCCAGAGGACTCCGGACCGAATGCCTCGGCAAACCTACGCTGCATGACCTCCCTGATCCTGCAAAGCCTGCGTAAGGATCCCCGTATTCGTGGTATCAAGGAGAAGGACCAATACTGGCTGTCAACCCTCCTTGATCCACGTTACAAGGGTAAGGTTGCGGACCTTATCTTGCCGTCGCAGAGGGAGCAGAGGATGAAACATCTTCAGGAGGCCTTGCAGAGAGGTCTGTGCAACACGTTCCCAGAGACTGGGAGGTTACAAGCTCCTGTTTCTGAACAACGTGTTGCTGAGGCTTCGGTCAGTCAAAGAAGGAGCGGTGGAGAAGGTAGCCGTCTGACCAATGCATTCAGACAATTTTTTAGTCCGCAGCCCCAAGGTATAATAGGTTCCAGCAACCATCGCCAGCGTCTGTTTTACATGGTGCAGGAACACCTAGGGGCCAGATCTGACTTGGACACCTTTCCCACCGAAAGTCTTCTGGGTTACTGGGTCTTGAGGATGGATCACTGGCCAGAGCTTGCACAGTATGCAGTTGAGCTACTGGCCTGTCCTGCATCCAGCGTTCTTTCGGAACGCACATTCAGTGCTGCTGGAGGCTTTGTAACTGATCACAGGGTGCGTCTCGGTCGATCAACTGACCTTCATAAAGATGAATCAGTCTTGGATCACCACCAGCTACCAAGCACCTGATGCTGATGTAACCGAATAATTTTTTTGAAATCTCAGATCCCTTCAAAGACTGCCTATGCTGATACTGAGTGACTATCCCTGAGTAATTATCCTCTTCCTCCTCAATGATCACGCTGATAGCTTGTAAGAATATTTTTGGTTCTGGGCGCCTCCACTAGTGTCTAAGGCCCAATTTTTCAGCCCCTGTTTAACAGGGGCGTGTAATTACAATTTTTGATGCAATACTTTGCAGCAGGGCTCATTACTGCGTTCCAACTAGAGTTTCTGTGAGGGGTTGCAGTGTTGTGGCACCAGCACCAGTGCCTAAGGCCCAATTTTTCAGCCCCTGTTTAACAGGGGTGTGTAATTACGATTTTTGATGCAATACTTTGCAGCAGGGCTCGTTCCTGCGTTCCAACTAGAGTATCTGTGAGGGTTTGCAGTGTTGTAGCACCAGCACCAGTGCCTAAGGCCTAAATTTTTCAGCCCTTGTTTAACAGGGGCATGTAATTACAATTTTTGATGCAATACTTTGCAGCAGGGCTCGTTCCTATGTTCCAACTAGTGTTTCTGTGAGAAGCTGCAGTGTTGTGGCACCAGCACCAGTGCCTAAGGCCCAATTTTTCAGCCCCTGTTTGACAGGGGCGTGTAATTACAATTTTTGATGCAATACTTTGCAGCAGGGCTCGTTCCTGCGTTCCAACTAGAGTATCTGTGAGGGGTTGCAGTGTTGTGGCACCAGCACCAGTGCCTAAGGCCTAATTTTTCAGCCCCTGTTTAACAGGGGCGTGTAATTACAATTTTTGATGCAATACTTTGCAACAGGGCTCGTTCCTGCGTTCCAACTAGAGTATCTGTGAGGGGTTGCAGTGTTGTGGCACCAGCACCAGTGCCTAAGGCCTAATTTTTCAGCCCCTGTTTAACAGGGGCGTGTAATTACAATTTTTTATGCAATACTTTGCAGCAGGGCTCGTTCCTGCGTTCCAACTAGAGTATCTGTGAGGGGTTGCAGTGTTGTGGCACCAGCACCAGTGCCTAAGGCCTAATTTTTCAGCCCCTGTTTAACAGGGGCGTGTAATTACAAGTCTTGATCTAATATTTCACAGCAGGGCCCGTTTCTGCGCCCACCAAGAGCGAGTGAGGACTTACAGTGTTGTGGCACCAGCACCACCACCACCACCAAAGGCCCAATTTTTCAGCCCCTGTTCAACAAGGGCATGTAATTACAATTCTTGATCTAATATTTCACAGCAGGGCACTGTGAGGGCTTACAGTGTTGTGGCTACAACAACACCTAAGGCCCAAATTTCTGCTGAGTATATAGGGCAGGCCCCTACTTTCAAACATCCAACTTACAAATGACTCCTACTTGCAAACGGAAGGAGACAACAGGAAGTGAGTTGAAATCTACCCCTAGGAAGGGAAATTCTCTCCTGTAAGAGTTAATATGGGAAAAACATTTCTCCTTTCCACTGATGCTTTATCACCAATCCTTGTTTCACAAAGAACCCCAAATTTTCAAAAAACATTTGTCATTGGGACAAAAAGTGAGGTGAAATCTTCTGAAGAGGAGCACAGACAGCAAAACAAATGTCCCTATGTTTTCCAAAAAGCTTAAAAAAGATTTTTTGGCTGGAGCTAAACACGTTAAAAATGTACCCGTTCAAGATTACAAACAGATTCTACTTAACAACAAACCTACAGTCCCTGTCTTGTTTGCACTGCCTGTATACTGCTGTTCAGAGTATATAGGGCCTGGTGGCCCCACACCTTTCCTTTTTTTAATTTGGGTGCGGTGTTTCCCTTAATATCCATACAAGACCCAAAGGGCCTGGTAATGGACTGGGGGGTACCCATGCCGTTTGTCTCACTTATTTTCATCCATATTGCCAGGACCCGACATTACAATAAAGCCGCAAGCAGTTTTAAATGACTTTTTTTCCTTTAAAAAAGACATTTTGTGCAGGGACTGTTCTAAGCACGGGAAACACGTGCCACTTTACAGGCATACTATAGACACCCCCCAGGTACGATATTTAAAGGAATATTTCACTTTTTTTTTTACTTTAAGCATCATTAAAATCACTGCTCTCGAAAAAAACGGCCGTTTTTACTACTTTTTTTTGCAGTGATACATGTCCCCTGGGGCAGGACCCGGGTCCCCAAACCCTTTTTAGGACAATACCATGAAAATTAGCCTTTGAAATGAGCACTTTTGATTTTGAACGTTCGAGTCCCATAGACGTCAATGGGGTTCTAACGTTCATGCAAATTTTCGGTCCTTTCATAGGTTCTGGTGCAATCCGAACCGTGGGGGTGTTCGGCTCATTCCTACTTCTGTATATTTATATTAAACATAAGCGTTTCATCCATTGGTGTCATTTAACTTCTGGCAGGAAGTCTGTGATTAGTGTACAGCAATCCATACAGTATGCAAATTATACAATATTACATAGTACAACTCATTTATTATCCTACAGTGGAAATATGACTGTACAATACTAATCAGTTAGTTAATAGAAGGCAATATATGGAGACATTTTACTTTGCACTGAACACCAAAATAGGGTAGTTGTTTATCAGTATGATCTCCACTTATGTTGGTAGTCAGTGGGAGTAAGAATGCTACCTTACATTGGGGGGTCAGTGGTAGTAAATATACATAAGGGGACATTTTAAAGATTTCGCACACTAGCACATAGTTAGAGCCAGAAGAGATGATGTACATTTATTAATTGCTATGATCTTCCTCCTGCATCACCATGCAGACTGTTGCTCCTCCTCTGCTTAACTCCCGCAGACTATTGCTTCAAGGCATTCCTCATCCATTACCCTGTAAGGAATGAGGACATCACTCTTGACCATGTAAGGGTGATGTTCCCAGAACTCCTCTCCTCCTGCACAAAGCTTATCCTGAAGTAAAGAAATGTCACATCTTCTTCTGTAAGCAAGAAGGACCCACTCTGAATAAATCCTTAAGCAAGCTCTGATTGCTCACTGCTACTAGGCCAGAGGCCTGCAGCACCTCTCTACGGAGGCCTAGTAGTTTAAAAGCACATGTTGTACGGTGGACTACTGTTCCCAGCCAGTCCATCTTGCCAATCCCGTGCCCTCAGGCCACATCGATTTGGCACATATCCCCACAGTCTCTCCTATGATCCAGGACTCCCCATCACCCCCCATGACCGTGTAATGATAAACACTTCTGCTGATGACCGTGTAAAAGCAAAGTTCCCTCACAGACTTCCTGGCACATCCAGCCCTCCACTGTGGTACACTCACCGACCTTTCTTGCCCTGAGTCCTTGATGGAGAACTTGACCGGACCATACGTTCACCTGCCCCTCTGCTTCAGGAGTTCTTTACCAATGACCGTGTAATGGTAAAGACATTGCCAATGACCGTGTAATGGCAAAGTTCCTTCACAGCTCTCCCTGAGCCTCCTCCTGCGATCTGCGCACCCCCCCAGATGGAGGTGCCCTCCAGCTGCTGTCTAGTATTCCATTCTCCACTTCACTCAGCCGACAACTCCTCTCAGTGGCATGTTACCTCAGCTTATATAGGAGGCCCACCCCCTGCCATTACCAGTTGCCTGCCACTCCAGTTCTAGGCCCAGCCCCTTTTTCCAGAACATTCTCCCTGGAAGCAGGGAAGGCGCCTCAGAACTGGAGCACAGGTGGCCACACCCACTGCTACTCTGACCACTCCCAGCCCCCAGATCAAAACAAACAGGCCTAGATTGCAGCATAGGCCTGCCTAAATTTGCCTGTGCTGACAATCTCCTAGTAAAAAACCCTATTACTAGCACCTACCTATTGGAAGAGGGTGCTACAGTATGAAGGAACATTTTTCCTTCCACAGATCACCAATCCAAGGATAAATGTTCCCTACCACTTGCCATCGAAAAGTGTGGGGGGCATTTTTACTTCAATTGACCACAAACGTAAGGAGGCATTACTCCTACCAATGATTAACAATATAAAGAGAATTTTTTTTCCCCATGACCACCAAAGCAAGGAGGCATCCTTCTTCCCATTGATCACCAACATTGAGGACATTGCTCCTCCTACTGATCACCAGCAAAAGGAAGACATTTTCCTCTCTACTTACCACAAACATAAGGAGACACAAAATTTTGCTATAGGGTTTCATAATTTGCAGATACACGACTACAAACATCTGTTTACTGTTAGGGTCTGCCCATTCAATTAATTCAAATTACGTAGACCTCCTAGCGGCATATAGTTGTTGGTAAATTTTAATATTCTAACAAATAAAGCTTGATTGTGTGTGGCCTAAAAAAAACACTTAACCTCTCAATCTGAGTCTTCTTTGTTTACACATGTTCAGTCAACTGTGCAAGTGGCTATTACCTATATTTGCCAGCATTCCTGAGAGGCAGCGTACTTTGTGTTCCATGTTGCGAAGCATCATATGCGCTGCCCCAACCCTGTTTTGCTGAGCATTCTTTCTGGTATGGGGAAGGGGGCATGGCACAATCCTCAAAATGTCCTGCAAAAAATATGGACACTTGTAAACTTTTTTATTAGTCAACTGTACAACATGGTAAATAGGAACACTGGCAAATATTTGACAAATGAGTCATTTTTTTCCCCTTGCTATCTATAGGAGAACGACAGCTGGAAGTTCTTTAGTCTTTATAGGAAACACTGAAACATTTTTTATATACTACCGTGTATTTCCATTCATACAGAATCATCCATGTACTTCTCTGCAAAACTCAACAACACATGAACATTTTCCTTTTGATTAGGCCTGCAGACGGCAGTATACTATTTATTTTCTTTCCATTGCTGAAGCATTGCCAATGATCAAACAATTCTCTGAACAGTTGAATAACAGCAAACACACATTAAACTGCATATTAAATGGAACATTTTTATGAGAACATCGTGCTTTTAAGAAGGTAAGGTACAGGGCCACTCGGCTGTATGTCACATTCACAGAATGCCTATTAAAAAGGTTGTACTCTCTCCTCTGTTAACTAATATTTGGAAAAGGAAAATCAAAAAGATACGCAAGAATGAACCGTGGAAAGTTATGAAGTGCTTCCTTTGATCTTACTGAATAATAGTCACAAAGTGTTTTGCTTGATAAGCACTTTCAACAAAGATGCTCGGGCCAGCCAGATGTGTAGTCGGGAAGAAAAACATAAACACTGAAATGCGCTCTAGTGCTTGTGATAGATTCCTCTCTCTCTGTTGTAACAATTTATTACTGTGAGAAAGTGGAATCATTTTTATACTTGATAAAAAGATTGAAGTGCTTTCTTTGCTTTGAAGCTACACTATATTGTCAAAAGCATTGGGACACCTACCTTTACACGCACATGAACTTTAATGGCACTCCAGTCTTAGTCCATAGGGTTCAATATTGTGTTGGCCCCACCCTTTGCAGCTATAACAGCTTCAACTCTTCTGGGAAGGCTGTCCACAAGGTTTAGGAGTGTGTCTATGGGACCTTTAGGATTTTCTGGTAGAGCTCAGAATTTATGGTTCCATCAATTATGGTAAGTCATCCAGGTCATGAAGCTGCAAAGCAGCCCCAGATCATCACGTTACCACCACCATGTCTGACTGTTGGTATGATGTTCTTGTTATGAAATGCTGTATTCATTTTATACCAGATGTAATGGCATGCACACCTTCCAAAAAGTCATCAGTCCACAGAATATTTGCCTAAAAGTCTTGGGGATAATCAAGATGTTTTTTGGTAAATGTGAGATGAGCCTTTGTGTTCTTTTTGGTCAACAGTGGCTTTGGCCTTGGAACTCTCCCATGGATGCCATTTTTGCCCAATTTCTTTCTTAATGTTGAATCATGAACACTGATCTTACCTGAGGCAAGTGAGGCCTGCAGTTCTTTAGATGTTGCTCTGGGTTCTTTTATGACCTCCTGGATGAGTCGTCGTCATGCTCTTGGAGTAATTTTTGTAGGCCGGCCACTCCTGGGATGGTTCACCACTGTTCCAAGTTATCTCCATTTGTGGAAAATGGCTCTCCACCTGGTTCACTGGAGTTCCAAAGCCTTAGAAATTGCTTTGAATCCCTTCCTAGACTGATACATGTACATTACTTTGTTTCTAATCTGTTCTTGATTTTTTTTGATTGAGGCATAATGTGTGGCTTTTTGTGATCTGTTAGCATGCTTCACTTTGTCATACAGCTTCTATTTATGTGATTTCTTGATTCAACGGGTCTGGCAGTAATCAGGTCTGGATGTGGCAAGTGAAATTTAACTCAGCTTTCCAAAAAATTGTGGTTAATCACAGTTCATTCATGATTCAGCGTGGGAGGGGGCAATTACTTTTTCACATAGGCCCAGACAGGTTTGAACAACTTTTTTCCCTTAATAAATGAAATAATAATTTAAAAACTGCATCTTGGATTTACTTGGGTTATCTTTGTGTAATATTAAAATTTGTTTGATGAGCTGAATCATTTAAGTGTGAGAAATATGCAAAAAAAAAAAACAGGAAGGGGGTGCAAATACTATTTCACAGCATTATATATGTGGTCCATCCACAGTGCAAATTTAAAAAGAGTCCTGTTTTCTGAGCACTGCGGTAGGGTTTATGTGCGAATTCCAGGCTCGTTGAGTTCTATGACAATGCTTCTGAATTGCACATGTGTTCAGTTGTGTTCAGGATTCAGTTCAGGATTTCAGCACAGAATGCTCTTCTAACACAGGAGTTAACACCCTTTATCTACTATATATTGGCCAGCACTGAAATTGCAGCTGTCACAAAAATCTGGGCCTGAACCTTGCAAATTCCCATCAGAACCGCATCAAAACCGCATCTGAATCGCTGAACAAATACTTTTTTTATTCGCATTGAAAATAGACATACAATTCACATGGGACATCTGTGAACCCAGCCTTAGGGTGAGCAGACAGCTTTTCGGGCATGGTGGAGGTCCTTATCTTTGGGAGAATACACTTTTCCCTGCCTATATTGGAAGCATTACAATTGGATGGATTATCACAGATGGCCATTTTTCACTATTTGATTTTTGTTGTTTTGTTATGTATTTGTGCTAATATACATGTTATTGTGTGGCTATATATACACACTATTTACAATCATACACTGATTGTGAGAAATATAGACAGTTATTTATTTATACACATATTTTTATATACTGTATATTAGAATACAAGCACAACACAATTTGTTTACAGGTATTTAGATGTGTGTTTTTCTGCCCCTACATGTGATCAGCTTATATATATTTATCCAGCCTTTTTCAGCCACTTTCTAGGAGCTTTAAGACATTGGGATGGGGGATGAGAGGTGAACATGTGCCAAATATGAACTAGGATTATAACCATGCAACAGCCCTGGTATGAGTAATTATATTTGTATGTTTATAAGATTGATATTTTTTTAACAATAGGTGTATTCTGGACTTTGTAGAAGAAGCAGGGTCAACCCAATAAACGAGTTGCTAGGAAACACCAATCCATGATATTGTTTCAGCTTATACTGTATATTATGCTTTTTGCATTATTTGTTGTGCTATTGATATACAGGATATTCAACACATAAGCATATGGTTGTTTACCGTTATTCCAAACTACTATATAAGAAAAATGGCAACCGATCACACACAGGGCGCCAACTGATTTACTATTCAGATTTCGATTCCGAATACTTTATTGATCTTAAAGGGAAATTATTGGTTTTGGTCAGAGTGGGTTGATCTATTAAAACTGAAGAGTGCAAAATCTGGTGCAGCTCTGAATAGAAACCAATCAGCTCCCATTTTTTTTGTCAAAGCTTAAGCTCCCGTTTACATCAGACCGATTAGACATGTGATTTGACATGCCAGCAACAGCACCATCCATATCGATGCAACACCAACTTTGCGGTGCCGCACCGATTCCCAAAAGTAGTTCCAGCACTACTTTTGGCGATTTTGGGGGCAATTTCAATAGACATCTGTGCATGAACCCGCACAGGTGTCTCTCAAATTGCCCCCTAGTCGATTTCAAACCTGCATTCAGTATGAACCTGAGCAATTGAACAAGCTGAAGTTAGAGGCTGATTGGCTATCATGCAAAGCTGCACCAGATTTTGCACTGTTCAGTTTTAGTAAATCAACCCCACTGTGACCAAAGCTAAACCAAGTAACGTAAGATTTCTTCAGTTCTGCTCTCCCTCAGATGTGTTTTGCCCCTAGAGCGCTTATTTGTTGGGGCAACCTGAACAATTTAGCCCACTAGGGGTGAAAAACATCTGAGGGACCTCTCCTGTGGGTGAAGAGCAGAGCTGAAGCCATCTTACATTACTTGGTTTAGTTTTGGTCTCAATGAGTCAGCGTTCTGTGTGCGATTGGTTGCCATTTTTCTGTAGCATTATGTACCCTGACAAGCTGTTTTATAAGAACCGCAACAGTATATTACAGTAGATGTTATCTTGGCTGATTTCAGTGATAGGAGCATTAGAGAGGTACTTTTTTTGTTTTTCCACCTACTGTAGATATGCTATTTTTTAGCTACTGGGAAGCATTATGATTCTCAGTTTTTTTTAATTTTCTGGACGAATAAACTTGTTACATATTTTTTTTATATCTGAGATTTTGTGAGATATTCTTTTTTTCACATTTGCTGTTACCTCAATGCATTATAATTGTTGTTGTCATTTGTCATTTGTTTGTGTTGGCTTCACGTTGGTTGATTTACTAGGACAAAGAATGCTGCCAATGAATGTTGGTGAAAGTGCTACAGATCTGGACACATTTATGCAAAAAAGTGTTCCTAAAATCCCACAGAATGTTATGAGTAGGCCCCTGAATATTTTTTAACCTTGATCTCAAACTACAAGATCAATGATAAGTCAACTCTGTCTGTTTTCCCTCTGCAAGACACAGGGAGGGTGCAGTAGTAGAAATTCATATTGTTAAACCACATAGAAGTTTGAATGGGTGCCAATGCTTAAAATTCTTTTCTACAAAACACTCCCCATACTTAGTGTCCTGCCTTTCACATTCTTCTTCTTAACCCTTCAATAACAGGCCGCAAACATGCCTTCTGTGTGAGCTCAAGTCATATGCTTGACACAGCATCATCATGGGAGGCAATGCTGTAAAAAAAAATATATTTTCATACTCTTAAGTGTCCATGTCCATTATACTAGAAACGTAATTTAAAGAGTATGTAAACCCAGCACTTCATATTCCTTATATGTGCCTGCTGTACCAAGTACTTGTATGAGAAAGTCTCCTGTTCTCTTTGTATTGCTTCCTTTATGTGAAATCCCTGGCGTTCCTGCCAGTCCCTCTGCTTTCCTATTTAAAACTGACCACGCTAAGCAGGAGAACACAGTGTGCTCAGTTCTCTAGCTGTGATGGGAACTCAGCCTGCTCTTCTCCAATGATCAGACTTGTCCCGACACACACCCCCTGCACAACTATTCACTGGGAAGCTCAGTGTGCTGCTGCTTCTCCTCCCCTGACTACTTTGCAGCTGAGAAAAAAGAGAATTGAATCACTTATAAAAAAGGGGGGGAAATATATTTATAAAGTTTTTTTCTATCTATACACAAATGTTTTGCCTTTCATTCTATTTTAAACTGAATGGGTTGTTTTATAAGGTGATCGTTTACAACCACTTTAAGCTGCATTAGTAACATCTCATGTATTAGTTTACATCTTTTGAAAGTTTTTCTTTTTCTTTTCCTGAAAAATATACTGATGGACCAATCATACACAAAAAAGGTAATTACACAAAAGAGCCAGATGAAGATGAAATATTAGATAACCAATAGGTAGTAACAGGGTTATCACAAAATGCATGTAGGGTAAAAGAAAACTTATCTAAAGCCTCGTACACACAGTTCGATTGTTGGCAGGGGATTGTCTGTTGACAGACTGTTGTCCTAAAATCTTACCGTTAGTACACTCTGTTTGACAATTGTTGTCCAACTTTCGGCCAACAAATGTTGGATGGCAGGCTAGTAGATTTTCGGCAGTTTGATGTCTGATTTTCGTATGGTCAGTACACAAATCCGTCACACAAAAGTCAAAAGTACAAACACGCATGATAGGAAGCAAGGAATGAGCCTGAAGAGATCGGTCTTGTAAACTAGCGCTCGTAATGGAGAATTAACATTCATGACGCTGCAAATTATGAAATCTCGAAATGCAGCACACATACTTTTCTTCTTTAATGGAATAATAATGAAGCTGCTGTGCTGGTGATACTGATGGAGTTATGGCAAACTTATTTTAAAAGGCATTTTTTATTATAATGCTTGTTGCTTTTTTTTTTGGGCACGTTACCACAACACCATTATCCCTGAGTTTTTAAGATCAAAGATACAACTATGTTGGTGTCCCTTGTTAATTTTACATTGTATTTTTTTAAATGTAATTGCCTACTCCCAAACTGTCATTTGAAGTAAAACACATAGCCAAGTACTATTCTACACAATTTTTTTATTGTGCAGAAAAAAAATAAAACAAATTAAATTATACATGCTATCTGCCATTCAAATACGAATAACTTAACCAAAAAGTGCATTCTATGCATACAAAAATATAACAAATAAAATCATTATTAAAATAAAAAAATAAAATAAATAAAAAAAGAAATTAGTAAGTGGGGAAGGGTTTAAAATCCCCAGTCCAAGGCGCATGCATGCAGCATCCAATAGCCCGGGAGCTCTGCTCCGCTCCAGCCCTGTAGCCCGCACCGCAGCTGTCTGAGCCCTCATTCCAGTCCGGCAACACCACCAGCCGACCGGGAATAAACTCTACCACAGCCGAATGTCCTCAGGCTCTACCTGGAGGGACCTGTCCCGTCAACTGGACACCGCAGCAGCGCAACCCGGCCATTCGAAAATGGTGGCCGCACGATGAACTGACTGCTTAGAAGAAGATTCAATAGCGGACCAGGACCACAATGCCCTCCTTGCCTCATACCTGCCACAGTGAGTACCCCCTCGCCAGCCTCCACTGAATCCCTGTTAGGGAGATCATTAGGAGGCCATGCACTGAGGCCACTACAGGAGCTCTTGAACAATCCGGATCCCTAGGACCAGGAGAACCAAAACTCCTGTCTCGCCCCCTCAGACTTCCCCTCCATAATGGCTGCCTTCTATAAGATGCTCACAAGGGGTCTGTCCCAGACTGCGGCCCAGATCACAGCCTCTATTCATGCTGACCTGCAGCAAATAGGCACTAGAATAGAGGTGATTAAGAAGGAAGCTGACAAGTGGTCTCTAGGATTAATCAGAATACGTTCCGAATACAGGATCTTCAGGACCAACTAGAATCAGCGGTTTCCAAAATCTATGACCTTGCAAACAGATCGAGACGTTACAACTTTAGAAACAGGGGACTGCCAGAATCTTTTAAAGAAGCCCACCCGGCTGTCCAAGAGTTCATTAAAAGTTTGATCCCCGACATACCAGTGCACCGTCTGAAACTGGATAGAGCTCACAGAGCACTACAATCATTACAATCTGATGGTTTCCCTAGGGACAGTATGGTAAAACCCTACTTCTGCACAGTTAAAGAGGAAGTGATGAAGCTGTCCCGCACAGCGGAGAGGCTGGAAATCATGGGGCATCAGATTCAAATATTCGCAGACCTTTCCCCATACACGGTTCAAAAGTGACGATCTCTAAAACCATTACTCCTGGCACACAAAGATATCACATATAGATGGGCCTTCCCGCTCTATCTGAACTTCCCATACCGTAACAAACCATAAAACTTCTCCTCCTTCCCAGAAGGCGAGTGACTACTCATACACTTAGGGCTAATCACCCATGAACTACCTCAACCTCCTTCCCATAGAGGGGCCCCATCTTTGAAATGACCGTCACCAACAAGCCCACTAACCCATGTGTGGCAGAAGCAACAACCCAAGAGATCAAGAGAATCCCTGCCTCCGTGAGATCGAACATCATCATACTAAATTTCATTAACCTTCCGGTTCTCCTGGGAACTGTGGGCCGGGAACATCCTCCCAGAGGGCAATTGATGTTCTGTTTACCCCGATTGACTTTTGGATTTAACCCCAGGTTCACTTAGGTTGGTTTGTTCCAGAGGTCCAGCTTCTCAAGCAAATCCCCGGATCTCTGTGTTACCTGGTTCTTTTTTATCCTTTGTTTTTTTCTTGTCTTTCAGTTAAATGTCTTCTCAAACCTTTTGCCACGTGTGGCCCTGGTTCTCTGGGTATATCACAAGATCCCTATTGAACTATAGATGTAAAGGAACCAAGAGGCCATAACAGATCACTGTAGGGGGCACCCCCAGCTGGAGCGTAACCCGCTTCCCAAAGCAGTCTACGGGCTGGTCTCTGGCGGCTGTCTCAGGCTCTCCCATGGCCAATGGTGGGTGTCACCATGTAGCGTGCTTTCCTTATCCATTTCATGTCAAGATGACGCGAGCTGTCAAGTGGGGAAGTAGGAGAACGCCCAGGCAGTCCTGGCTATTCTTGTCTACATTGCCAACAGGACTCAGACTTTCAGGTTGATACAATGTTATAGTTATATTCTATGGTGGGGGCGACTGGAGCGGTTACAGTGAGCCTCTATCTGTCACTTATTGGAGATTTCATTTACTCTCCTGTCAGAGTCAGATTACCTCGTCCTTCTAGGACCACTTGGATTACTCTTGGGGAAAAGGGCTGGGAAGGGGCAGCCCCCTCCCCAGCTCTAGTGGGATTGGGATTGTATTGAGTTACTGTTTTTCTAATGCATACTTTTCTTCCATCTCTTGCACTTTCCTTTCTTCTCTTTTCTCCCCCCCTCCCCCCTGTCCCCCCTCCTCACAGGGTCTCACTGGATTTCCTACCTCAAAGCTCACAGGACCGGGTCTCCATGGAACGGTTGAAGCCCTCACTCTGCCAGGGAAGCCTCACATCACTGGGAAGCACGCTCAATATACAGCATCCTCCTCCCACCTGATCCATGTCTAATGCATCACCTTCAGGTCTGAAACTTCAGATCTTTTCACACAATGTACAGGGACTTTAACTCCCCAGTTAAACGGCACAAAATTCTACAACAGCACCACACACTAAAGGCAGATGTATTGCTGCTACAAGAGACCCACTTCCCAACTACATACAACCCCTCATTTATCCACAAGAACTTTACCCAATTCTATTTGGCGAATGCGGAAAATAAGGAGTAGCAGTGTTCTTCGCTAACAAGGTTTACTTCTCCCTGACTAAGTTAATTAGGGACCCCGAAGGACGATACTTACTAGTAGCTGGCACAATTAACAGGGGAACTTACATATTTATCTCCTACTACACTCCTAACAAAGGCCAAGGAAGATTATACGAAGTCTGTCCTGCAGACCTTGAAACCTCATTTCTTAGGCACAGTCGTCCTAGGCGGCGACTCTAACACTCCCTTTGACCTCTCCCTGGACAAGTCCGGTTCACAGAGGCCAAAAGACAAGTGGTCCCCCAGATGCAGTCTGAAAGTAGCACAGACCCTTCGGGCAAACAGCCGAGTAGACATATGGAGGGAAATGAACCCCCACACCAAAGACTACACACACTACTCCATCCCACATAAGACCCATTCCAGGGTAGACCACATTTTTCTACATTCCACCAGCATTCCATTGGTTATGACCTCTAAAATCCATGACACCTCCCTTTCTAACCGCTCCATAATGACACTAACCTCAAGAGACGCCCCTGGGGTGACGGGGCCCTTTAAATGGCGTATCAATGAAGCCCTAATGAGTAACCCAGTTCACTGCACAGTTCTAGAAAAAGCTTTAAAAGAGTACTTCTCGACACGGAAGCAGTCTTTCCTGGCACTCTGTGGGCAGCCCATGAAGCAAGAATGAGAGGCAGACTCATTCATCTAGCGTCCCAACTTAAATGTGAACGAAAGACTGAAATAAAAAGTTGACAGAAGAATTTTATCTAAACGTCACAAAAGCAACCCCACCCCAGACAACTTAATTAGGCTTGATGCTGCTCGTGTCCAACTAAATCTTTCCCTCACCACCTCTGCCGAGAAACACTTATGATGGACCGCGGCATGTTTTTACTACCTAAAAGACAAGATAGGCACTAAACTGGTGACCAAACTTAGCCCAAAGCTGCACACTCTTGCCTTCCCCAAAATTCTCACCAAGACAGGAAACCTGACCCAGAATCCAGTGGCAATCATGGACTCCTTCCATGCTTTCTACTCAGACCTATACAAAGACCAATCCTACACACACCCTAGGACAATAGATTCATTTCTCAAAGAAATCAATCTACCTAAATTGAAACACACCCATCAAAAACTACAAGACAAACCTTTCTCCTCAGATGAAATACTAGGAAGTCATAAAAATCCCTAAAGATAGCCTCCTCCCCAGGGCCAGACGGATTCTCAATATGCTACTACAAGAAATTTGGCAACCTATTAGCACCCTTCATGGCACATTTTTTAACTTTCTCTGGGATGGAGCCCCTCTCATCAGCGACCTGAACACAGCTTTTATCACAGTCATACCAAAATCAGGGAAAGACTTGTGTGAAGTTGGGAATTACCGTCCCATTTCCCTTATAAATAACGACCTTAAGATCATGACAAAATTCCTAGCTATGAGACTCTCCAGTTTCATTATTGCGGGTTATATTCACAAGGACCAGATGGGCTTCATCCCAGGGAGACAAGGACCAGACCAAATCTGTAGGGCAATAGATCGGATCTCCCTCCTGCAATCTCACTGGGATGGAGGGCCCCTACAGGAATGCTTCCTGTTGTCATTAGACCTTATGAAAGCCTTCGACTCAGTGTCCTGGACATACCTTTGATGTTCTTGAACGTTGGGGGTTTGGAGACAAGTTCATGAAGCTTATCCATACCCTTTACTCAAACCCAAATGCCCAAGTTTGCTTAAGGGGCCACTATTCCGATTCTTTTACCATCAGAAGAGGCACTAGACAGGGTTGTCCACTATCACCCTTGATCTTAGATAGAATCACTGGCAATAGCCACTGCTGGGCAGGATCAACGCCATCAAGATGACACTACTACCTTGACTACTGTACCTTTTTCGTTCCCTACCTATCGCTATTAAGAAAAACGCTTTGAACAAGCTGCAATCCAAAATTATCAGCTTCATATGGGGACACAAGGCACACCGATTTGCCAAGGAGATCCTATTCCACCTTAAGGCTATACTACCAAGCGGCTCAACTAGCCCAATTTTCTATCTCATACTCCAAGAGCCACAAACCAGACTGGGTGTCTTTGGAGAGACAGGCCATTCCCCACCACATGCTTGACTATCTACATGGTGGCCAGCTAAACAGAGACCAGTTATCATGGCCCCCACTCTCTCTCACTCCTTAGCACTGTGTGACAAAATGCACAAACAAACCCAACTGATCTCCCCATTGAGACCCCTCTCGCACTTATTTCACAACCCCGAATTCCCCCCAGGAATGAACATTTTCACATTCAGATGATGGTTGAACAAGGGGCTCTTTCGAATAGGACATTTTTTTTTACCTCAAACGGACTGATATCTGGAGAATATTGCCTAAGCAAACTAGACATGCTAGTTTCTGAGAAATTCTGACTTTCCCAGAGTAGACACTTCCTTCATACATTATGGACTGAGGGGGAGGGAGAGGGAGAGGGGAGGCATTTCCATCATATATTCTTCCCTGGCAGACAAGGCTAACACTCCAGGTAACGCACAATCCTGGGAAACGGACCTGGAAATCCAGCTAGACCCTGATAAATCGTTTCAAGCATTCTGTAGATCGTCTAAAGGTATTTTAACCACTTGCCGCCCACCATATAGCAGAATGATGGCGGCAAAGTGGTTTCAATATCCTGACTGGGCGTCATATGACGTCCGCAGGATATTGAGCCGCTGCGAGCCCCCGAGTAGAGGAGAGCCAATCGGCTGCTGATTATCAGCACAGCCTCCCTTGGATCCCACCCAGGACCACCAGGGAAGCCGCCCAGGACCACCAGGGAAACCGCACAGGACCACCAGGGAAGCCATCCACACTGGACCACCAGGTATGCCCCCTAGACCCCCAGGGAAATACAAATCTGTGTCCAGGCAGCTGCCAATCAATGCCCAGGCAGCTGCCAATCAGTGCCCACTCACAATGCCTACCACTGCCGGTGCCACCAGGGATGCCTATCAGTGCCGCGTATCAGTGCCCATCAGTGCCACGTATCAGTGCCCATCAGTGCCCAGCAGTGCCACCTATTAATGCCCATCAGTGACCAGCAGTGCCGCCTATCAGTGCCCATCAGTGCCACCCATAAGAACCCATCTTTGCAGCCTTTGAGTGCCCATCAGTGTCGCCTATCAGTGCCCATCAGTGCCCCCCAGTGCCACCCAGTGCCAACCATGAGTGACCATCAGTGCTGCCTATCAATGCCTATCAGTGCTGCATATCGGTGCCACCCATCAGTGCCACCTACCAGTGCCCATCAGTGCCGCATGTCAGTGCCCATCGCCAGGGCCCATCAGTGCCACCTTATCAGTGCCTCTCAGTGCCGCCTTATCAGTGCCCATCAGTAAAAGAGAAAACTTACTTATTTACAAAATTTTTTAACAGAAACAAAAGCAAAACTTTTATTTTTTTCAAAATTTTCGGTCTTTTTTTATTTCTTTAGCAAAAAAGAAAAACCACAGAGGTGATCAAATACTGCCAAAAGAAAGTTCTATTTATGGGAACAAAATGATAAAAATGTAGTTTGGGTACAGTGTTGGATGACCGCGCAATTGTCATTCAAACTGCGACAGCGATGAAAGCTGAAAATTGGTCTGGGCAGGAAGGTGTATAAGTGCCCAGTATTGAAGTGGTTAAATATCACACTGATAGAAGCTAGCGTCAAGGTATTCATGAGATGTCCCCGCTAGATGTCCCCTCTGCTACAGAGGATGCAGTCATGTTGGCATGATGCTCCATATTTGGTGGACATGTCACCGAATTAAAAGCTACTGGAACAAATTCCTGCATGTTCTGCAAAAGGTAACGAGGATCCAGGTTCCTCAGGATCTCACATACATACTTCTGAACCATAGGGTGAACAATACCCCTAAGCACATACAAATACTTATTCTATTTATGTGCCTAGGAGCCAAACTAACATTAGCGAAAGCCTGGAAAAAAACAACAGTGTCGATCTTAGCAACTAAGCGGAAAATATCTTGGATTATGGCCCAAGAGCAAATAGTGGTTAAACTATTGGACAAGGTCCAACGCTTTGAAATGGTCTGGGAACCATGGGCTTCACATGTTAACATTCAGCTTTACCCGGGTCACCTGTTCACATAAAGGAATCTCCAGAGTGACCGACTATCCTTCCCCTCCTCTCCTATCATTTCCCACCTCCTCTATTCTTTCCCGCTTTCTCTCTTACCTTTTCTCCAATGTACATAACACCAGAATTGTTATTATTGTTTGATGGCTTGTCTCTCAGTTCCTTCTAAGGAGACATACTAAACCTAATAGAGTACTAGGTACCACTGATAGACCAAAACACCTTGAAACTATTTAGATTCAGCTTAATTGGAATAACCCATCTCACCCTCTCCTGGGGTTTGTTGTGGCCTATGTTCATGCCAAGACACGCACCCCCTGAGAGACGTGAAAGGGAACAGACGAGGCCTGTCATCAGGCTGGGACCAAGGCCTTTGTCACTCCAGAGTGTGAACCCATAGGGGTGGAGTGATTAACCTGAGGTACTTGGCATGATGGTCTGATGTATTACAGTACACCGGGGTCTTCTAACCTGGCGTTCCCCAGGAAGAGACTCTGTTAGGATCAGATAGCCCCTGAAGGGTTAACTTCCCAAAACTATCCATTAATGTGTACCAAATTTTAGCTCGTGAGAGTCGACTGTTCTGCCTTCTCCAATTACCTGTTATTTGCCAACTGTTATTGTGGGCCTTCGGGTCCTCACACTTGATTTCCGCATTTCATGTCATATGTATTTACTGTTATTTCTTCTACATAGGTTCAATAAAAATATTGCAACAAAATCCCCAGTCCAGCAGCCTTGTTGGGGGTCTTGTGACTGGTATTGCCACTGACCGCCATGCTGCTGTGGTGGGTGGGGTGGCTGTGGTGGGTGGGGTGGCTGTGGTGTGTGGGTGTTGGCTGTGGAGGTGGGGCCACACAATCCAAAATATGGGTGTTTTCAGAAATTTGGCCCCTCACCCCCTTGTTGAGGAGCTGCAGGATGAGTTCCTCACACCTGCTCCTTTGCTCACCGACCATCTGCCTTAATTTATTCTCAGTCACACACCCAAATGCCTCAGCCTCATCTGGGTCTGTACGAAGTGCAGTAGTGGCCTGGCTGAGGAAGGAAGCTGTGGCCTCCTCCATATTACTGCTCTTCCTGGCCCTTTTAGCAGCGGAGCATAGGGGAGGGATCTGCAAATCCGTCTTACTACTGGCCACTGGCTCCTCCAGACTGACACTTTCCTGTGTATGAAAATGGGACATAATTAGAATTTGGGTTTGGTCATCAATCACACACAATTTTGATCTCCTCACTGTTGCAAATTGAATGTGGAGAAATAGAAAAGACTATCATTCTGACCCCAGCATTTTTATTCTTGTTCAAATCATTTTTGGTCACTGCTGTCTATTATTCTGAAAACCACTTTGTTAAGGCAGAAATATTTTCCCAATAATGTCTAGTTATTATCATTGTATTTTTGGATACAAATATGTTCAACAATGCTATACCTGGGTCAAGCTGGGCTCTTCCACATCTTCATCCTGTGCATCAGGACCTGTGCGGACCTCAGGAGCTGTGGCCAGATGTCGAAGGGAGCGTAGATAGCAATGGCTTGGGTTCTGTCTGGTCTGTCAAAAACCTCAGGCTGTGGTAATACCACAGCCTGGGGACATATAGGTCATCCGCTGCTGCTCCTGACCTCTCAGATTCCAGGACCTTGTTCAGCTCCCTTTTAACTGTACTCATCAGGTTAGCAATATTTTGCTTTACGTAGTTGCTGTCTGCCCTGGAGTACACTCGTTTGACCAACTCGACCAGTTTCTCCAAAGCTGCCTTCCTCAATATTTTATTGGCGTAGTCTCTACTCTTGACCTTCCAGGGACAGGGCAGCTCCCTGTACAGGTCAATGAATTGGGGTAGAAATTCAGGGGAATTCCGTCATGATAAATGATATGATGCCTGCAAGACAGAACACAAGAGAAACCATAATGTTTTGCTTAACCCATGAGCTGGTCCCAATATAGGCCTCAATCTAACCAGTATAGGCCAGTACCCACCTATGCCCCAATTTCCAATTGTACCTTTGTTTTATGCCTCCTTTCTTGCGTTGGCGATTGTTCGTCCTCCACTCCAAGATCATTCCATCGACCATGCGTTCTGGCTTTATATACACTGCGCATGCGTCAAACTCAGCTCTCAGTGTGTCATGACACTGGGGCGTGACCATCTCTATTCTGCATGTGACACACGTGGTGGAACATTCGGGAGGGACAACATGGCGGATTCAGAAGATTACAGCCAGCCCCGTGGTGGTGGAGCTCATAGGAGGCACAAAGCAACCCCCATGAGCAAGGGTGAGATGGTGGAGATGGTGCGCATCCAAGAGAAGCACGATTACGACTGCAAGCTGCACAATTATGAAAGGCCCAACAGCCGAAAGGACATAATTTTGGAGAAGGTCATCACCGTTTTGCAGTGCGAATTTTCGGTGGAACGATCAAAGGACCAAATCTGAAAACGATGGTCTGATCTCAAACACGGTGAACAAGACTAGATGGTGTACATACATCAGATTTTTAAAAAAAGTAAGCAATATGTGGATCTAAACTATATGTATATGTGTAAATTAGCTGTCTGTATATGTTCTTTCTCCAAGTAGCTCTAGAGAATTCTATATAAGCTTTTCTAAAATCTTTGTATGACTTGGGATTCCAAAGATGAAGGTAAATATAAAGCATATATGAACATTCTTATTTGGTCATGTTTTTGGACATGCCTTTTTTTTTTGGAACTTATTGTTTTTTTCTTCTTTCAACAGGGAGGCACCAAAAAAGTAGGCTCCAGCCAAGCCACCACAAGGGACGAAGGGAGGCTACCCTCACTCGGGCCCCAACAGGGGAGGCAGCAAGGCCATCCCCCCCCCCCCAAAAACGTAAGTGCCAACTTTAAACACACTCATTTAGCCACCGACAGGTGTGTATCTAGATGGGCCAAAGACCATGGGCTTAGTGCAGAACTTAAGAGGTAAAGAACACTTTCTGGTTGCTGCCTGGCTCATCAGTGCCCATTAATGCAGCCTTGCCAGTGTAGACATGGGTAGAGGAGAGGCCCTGGGGCTCCCAGTCACACAGAGTCACACTTGCTAGGATGGTCATCATATATCCCGTATCCCATAGCAGACAAGAGGGGTGGGGGGCAACTGCAGGACTTTTTCAATTTTGGCACTTGTCAAGTGTTTGCCTTCTGGAAAATGCCATCACCTTCCCTTTTCTATCCATTTTTCACAGTAAAAAAACAGAGTGCAGCAAGGTGGAGTCCACTAGTCAGGAGCAAACATTGACATCAGACTAAGTGCAAGGTTGGTCAACTAATGTAACAAAATGGATGCTAGAAACAGATGTGACTTGGGGTGGCTTAATGAATGGTGTATTGTTCCTTTTTAGAGTAAGGTGAGTGTGGTCAGCTCACCCAGAATGTTTCTTTGGAGCCATGGGATCTGACTCCTAGACCCAGCACAGACATTGCCATTGCGGTCGTCAAAGTATTCTTGGAATATTGCTTCAAATGTGTATAAATGTTGAGTGTTTAGATGTCCAAACCCACTCCACACATTACCAAAGTATGTAGTGCCTTAACATTAGCATGTAGAAGGAAAAGGGTGGAAGGGTGGCAGTGTTGCTAGGTACCCGAGCCACGATTACAGAGTAGTTGCAGTGTGTACATTCCCAGTAGTGTAGGTGTCTGAAGGGCAAGCAGGTTGCAAGCAACAATAGACTGGGTAGGTAAGTATTTCCTGAATTTGACTAGTAACTTGACCATAACTCACTAATTATGTAGGGCCTTAGCCACTTGACCATCGTTCCCTTAATACTTTTTACTCTTTTTACTAGGACATGATCTTCCACGATGTACTATTGGCAGAATGAGTGCAGATATGTTGCATTGTTTGAAGGATCTGGAGCAAATCAAGGAGGCTGCCACTGCTTTACAGCGAAGAATAAGAGATTTTGTGGACATGCTTGCCAAATTTTCATTTCCTCTTGCCTGGTCTGAAGTTTATTGTTCTACTTGTTGGCTCCTGTTTGCCCTTTTAATAATTACCATGTTTTTATGACTTTTAAATGTGAAAGTTTAGGGACAGAACTCAGTGTTTCTACACTCCACTCCTCTAGGTGCACCACCAGGTCTTGTTTTCTAGATTTTCCTCAGTCTAAAAACAACTGTGCAAATTACTAACAGTGAAAATGACAACATCACCTGTGCCAAATTCAAGAGATCTTGAAAACATGACCTAGGTTTGCATCTTGAGGAGGAGAGTTGGAAAACACTGCCCAGGCTAATGTGAATTATAACGTTTATGTGTTTTTAAAAACCTCAACCTTCTAAAACCTCAAATTTTAAGGTGCCCCCAAATTGGGCCTTAACATTTTATTTCCCCATGATCCCATGCCTAAAATGTGTGTAGTTCCATACATATACTTTTCAAAAACCCCAAAACACACAGCGTGTCAATATGTGCTATCTCCCATCACAGGGTATCAATGGATGCATTTTGGGGGTGTTACCCCTTCCTCATAACTAAAGTAACTCAGAGGAAAGGGTTGCACCCCTGAAACGTGTCCATTGATACCCTGAGATGGGAGATAGCACATGTTGACACACTGTGTATTTTGTGGGTTTAAAAAAATAGATGTTTGTAACTACACACATTTTAGGCATGGGATTATAAGGGACATTAAATTGTTATGCCTCTACGTGTATGTGGCTTCAAATTTTGGCTTTTAGAGGGGTGAGATCACCCCATCTGAGGAAAGCAACATCCACACAGTCTTGGGATGCTAATGTCTCGTTTGGCCTTCACTTTAGCAAACTCGAACTTTGTAAGTTACTGAGTTTAGGATGTGTTTTAGAACATTCCTGTTTAGCCCCCAAAAAGGAGAAATAATGCAAAACATACATGTTATACACCAAGATGTTGGTTTGTTTCAGAACCTTAAAATGCACGTGTGAATGTGCTTTGGGTAAAATGTTTTATACTAAACAATGTGTGGCTTATTATTTCATTGCTCGATACCAGTGTATTTCATAAGTTGTTGTAGTTACAGTGACAATGTGCTCTTAAATGTGGGCAACTCCTGCAATTTTTAGGCCTCTAAAAAAATTAAAGGATTTATAAAGGCTTAATGTTTTTGAACTTCATGCATTAGAGCCATTAAGAACAAAAACATTGTGTGTGTGTAGCAGACCCACAGCATACCATAATATTTAGCTGAAGAAGATATTGTCACCTCAGGTAGTAAGTAAGGTATATTTGCACTGTGGCCAAAATAAAGCCCATTTTGGAACATATTAGAAATATAAAAAACACAGACAACAGTAGTTCAAATGAAACAGGAGTTTATGATCTACAAAAAAAATTATAAATTATCAGCTACAATTTGCTGCCAAGCCACTGCCCCTTTACCCACAAAATATTCCAGGTATTTCTGCCATAAATCTCAGGCAATTTGTGAGCGCAATCCAGCATGGACATTTTCAATAGCCATCAGCACGCCAACAGAGGGACGAGCTGTAGCCTCTTCAGCTGGGCCTGCCACTGCAGGGTCCACGTCACTTGGCAGTGAGGCTAGGTAGCTGGTAGCATTCCTCCTTAAAAAATGACGTATAATACAGCAGCACAGGACCACATGGTTTATCTTGTAGAGTGCCAGGTTGATTTGAGTCAAAAACAGCCAGAAACGACTCTATAGGATGCCAAAAATGTTTTACACCACCCTTCTAGCATGAGAGAGCCTGTATTTGAAGATTCTCTGCTCTGGGGTGAGATTCCTCATAGGAAACGGCTTCATCAGAACTCTGTCTGCATAACCACTCCTCCGTCAGAGTTGTGGCCATTCTTCCCAACATCCAAATACTCGTAGTTGGCAGACACTACAGCTAGCATGACTGTGCTGCAAAAGCCCTTATGCCGTGTACACACGACCGGTTTTGCTGTCAGAATAAACTCCAAAGGTTTCTCCAACAGAACTCCGCTCAAGCGGTCTTGCATACACACGGTCACACCAAAGACCGACTGTCCAGAACGCGGTGACGTACAACACGTACCACGGAACTAGAAAAAGAAAGTTCAATAGCCAGTAGCCAATAACTTCCGTCTCGTACTTGCTTCAGATCATGCGTCGTTTTTATTACGTCAGAACAGCATACAGACGAGCGGTTTTCCCGGTAGGAATTGGTTCCGTCGGAAATATTTAGAACATTTTCCATTTCTAGGTCCATCAGAATTAAAAAAAAAAAAGTCCGATGAGGCATACACACAATCGGAATAGACAATGAAAAGCTTCCGTCTGACTTTTTCTGTCAGACATTCCGCTCGTGTGTATGCGACTTTAAAATTAAAATAATAGGAGCCAGAGTTGGGTGGTGGTACAATCCGGACATGCTTGCCATCAATAGCACCACCACAGTTGGGAAAAACCCACTGATGATCGAACTGGGCTGCAACTCCCTGCCATTGCTCTGGGTTGGAAGGAAACTGTGGATTAAAAAGAGAAAAAAAAAAAAAAATAGTACGTCTGCACATAACATTGCAAGCAGATTTGACACAAACATGCTTACCCAACATAAGGATACACTTAAATGTAGTATTTAAGGACAAAAGTAGAAGGTCAACTTATCTGCTCCCCCCCCCCCCCCCCCGGTGGCCCATTAGGCAAATTTTAGGGAGGGGGGGAGAAGTTATGGGTAGATGTTTTGGACACGTAACCCTCTCCACTCCCAAGAGAGCTGTTTTTGTAAATAATCAGTGATACTTTGGCCAGCCCCTCCATACTTACACTATTGGCTGCCCAGTGGACAGGTAAGAAGTGTCATAATTTAAAAAGCTGGATATACACTGTTCAAATTGCAGCACATTTTGACATTATGATTTAACCAATCAATATAATAGGAGACAAAAACTTAACAAGTTTCAATTTGTAGGTAATCAGGCAGGTCCTTGCATTACATGGTTTCGTGAATTTTTACAGAAATTTAAACACAAAAGAGGGATAGTGTGTATGGGTTTTGCAAAGTCAGCAGATAGAGTATTTGGATCTGTTGACTTAGCATTTTTGGGGGAAAGGGAGGGTTCAAAATGAGTTTGGGCCCCAAAAAATGGTCTCTTGCACTCTGCCTGAATTTGAGGACAACAATAACATTTGTACACATTTTAGGGGTTGTTTAGGGTAAGCCCAAAAATGTAACTGACATAAAGCATTGTTAAGTTACTAGGGTAGGTGTGTATGGGCCCAGGATAGCATGCTGGGGAAGTTAGTGAAGGAAAATATGCATGTAGGCCAAAAAAGGATCAGCAAAAGCTTACAGCATGCATGAGGACAAAGAGGACATTCACAGCATAATACAATACTGATAATTATGTAATCAACAAATGAATACAATATACTAGCAAACATAAATACATATAATGTGTTCTTAAAGGTAAACACTTACCCAAATATAGTCCTTCTGCAGGATTTGAATGATGGCTGAGCAGGTCTCTGGAATAATGACTCCCAGAGCCTGGGAGGAGATCCCACTCATAAACTTGAGGTCCTGGAGACGTCTCCCGTCACCAAGTACCGCAAGGTGGCTATGAGCCTTTGCTCTGGAGTGATGGAAAGCCTCATACTTGTGTCCTGCTTCTTATTATAGGGGGACACCAATGCAAAGAGTCGGTGAAAGCAGGGGTCCGTCATCCGGAAATAATTCCAAAAATCATCCGAATTATTGTCCTGGAGCTCCCGCAGCAATGGCATATGACATAATTGGTCACAATTAGGCAACCAATTTTTGGTCCAAGAACTCCTCCTCCTCCTGTTGCTGGACTGGACTTGGGTCTAAGCAATAACTCCTAGTCCAATAATCACACATTCTCTCCTCCAATTATGCAACATGGCTGGTTGACGAACCGCCGTTCAGAAATGAACTGAAAATCGCGGATTAACATTAACCAAACTTCTACTAATATGAAATTAGAAGAAGGAGCCCAAAGGGTGGCATTTGGGAAATTAACTTCCTCTTTATAGTCTTGTAGTACGTCTAGTACGTCACTACGTTCGTGTTGTCAACTGACAATTTGTGTACCGTTAGTTTGCAAGACAAGGCACACACCCTTTTGACAAAAATTAGACGCTCTGTTGGCCAAAAATCGTATCGTGTGTAGGAGGCATAAGGCTCTGCAAATTTCTTGCCAAATGCTTAGATTCCTTTGAGCAGTCCAGATGAAAAGTATCACTGAATACTACAGTACTGAGTAACAAAAATTTTGTACTAAAATAAATATGTTATTTCTGACTCCCTCCTAAAAATTCAAGTTGCCTGGCTGTATCCAACATCAATATTTGCTAACCTGTTGACCAGGAACAAGCATGTAGCAAGTAAATCTGAACTCCTAAGTCAGTGGGGTTGATTTACAAAAAGCAAATAAGCTTCTTGCTTTGCAAGGGAACTTTCCTCAAAGCTTAGGGAATGTGGTGAAATTTTACTTTGGAAAGAATATCCAATCACGAGCAAGTAAAATAAAATTTAAAAAAAGTATTTCTGCTTGCACATGATTGTATGATAGAAGTGAGCAGAGCTTCCCCTCATTCGCTAAGCTCTGAAGAGAATTTGCTTGCAAAGTAAACAGTCTATTTGACATTAGTAAATCAAACCCCAGTTAATTAGAATTAAGTAAATCAGCACTACAGCATGAAAACTAGAATTTTCAACAGCCTTCTAGTTTTCTCAGTATAGTTTTCCTTTCCTTACCTTTTTGACTAAGCTCGTGGGCAGGTGATGCATTGGAGAGACGTGGCTTCTGGAGAAGACAAGCTGAAGCCATTTTTTCATAGATTTTGACAGGGCTGATTATCAAGGTGTGGCTTTCTATACCTTCTGCCAGAAGGCTTCCTTTAAGACAAAATACATAGTACAAAAAAGATAATGCGGTAATTGGCCATCAAGCCAATCAAAGCCAGTCTTGTTGATGATTAATATAAGTGGCTATGACCTGAAATTGGTGTGTGAACCAGTAATGGAAATAAATAGCTAAATATTTTTTTTATCAAAGAGCTACTGTGGCCCTAAGTGGGTGCAAGCACTTTGTAAATTAAATTGCTGGGCGCAAGTTGGGTTCATACATCTGTCACACTTTTTGTGAATAGGAATTTTTCTTAAAATATACTGAAATTACAACATTTCATGTGTCAGCTAACATACAATTTACATTATTTTCTTTCTAGCTAGTACATCATCTTACCCCTGCTGTATTTGCTAATTTGTACAGTTAGTCAATCCACCTAAATTTTTTATTTCTATTTTTCGAAGATTCCCGAGAATAATTCAAACTGACAGTTCTCAGGTTTGGTGATATCTCTATGTTGAGTTGCTGGGTCTGTACACCTGTTGCGGCCATTATCTACTGGGTTATCAACATGTTTGATACTATAGCTCTAGCAAGAAGAGGAGCTGGAAAATACAACAGTGAGGGATAACATCCAACACCACCAGGTACAGAGTGAGAAGTTATTGCAGGAAGCTCTAAGTGTTGATGTATTAAAGCCATACAACCCAGGGGCTGACTTGGCGCAGCAGGCTTCACCTATGCTTAGAATTATTAAATATTAATATGGATGGACTGACCCTTTGGTTTCCCAGTTCAGTACTCATTCTGCAAGCAGTTATACATCATTGTTAGACCAGTGCAAACATCTGGATTGCAAAAAATATGTGAATTCCTTGGGTTTATCACTTTAAAATATTATTATTTTCATTATAATACAGGATTTATATAGCACCAAACAGTTTGTCAGAGCTTTACAATATATCATGCTTGTAGCAATGCAACTTGTAATGTAACAGGGTCTTGAAATTATGCATATTTTGTATGTATAAATTATGTATTAAAAACAAAATATTAACAAAAATATATTAACAAAAAGATCTGACCTCACAAAGTGCATTATGTATTTTCTACACTCATTCAGAAATCAGTCTTATTTCAGAATTCATTTTGTAAAAATTGATGCTTTGGAAGAAGATCTCTTAAAAGAAAGTTAATGGAGTTTTAATATGGTCTGGTTTATGTCAATGTTCAACAGCTAGAAATGAGAATCTATTAAAAGGGTTCTGTACAGTACTAACCCTGGGGAACTGGGACTTAATGAATGGAATTAAGAAAGTCTGCATCTCATTGCCGACTGCACAGATGCATGGAAAACTCTGGCTGTCATTTATTGCAAGATCCTGAACGTGGCTGAGTAATGATTCTAAGTGAACAGTTTGCATATAGTTTGCATTGAGTGAAATGGTCTGTTAAAGTTAAAGTGGAAAGAAAGTGTAAGAATTTTGCTGACTGCAAGCATCAGATTTGATTAATGAGAGTTCAAATTTATTTCCATTTAACATAGAAAAACATTTGACATACATACACGTTAGCTATATGTGTGTACTGTCAGTGAAGTAAATCAGCCCCAAAGAGTTATCTTCAATTACATAGGGATAAAATGGCATAGCAATGTAGGGCCATAGTTAAATGTATTACTCTTTCCTGTAAAAATATACAATTTACCCATACAGCAAATAATGATATAACATTATTAAAGTACCGTATTTATCGGCGTATAACACGTGCCGGCGTATAACACGCACCCCAAGTTTAGGAGGGAATTTTAAGGAAAAAAACTTTTAGGAGGGAAGTTTAAGGAAAAAAAACTTACATTTAAATGCCCATCAATGCAGCCTTATCGTGTCCGTCTGCAGCCTTTTCAGTGTCAGTGCAGCCTTGTCCCAGTGTCCATTGCAGTGTTGTCAGTGCAGCCTTGTCAGTGCAGCTTTGCCCCAGTGCAGAATTGTCAGTGCAGCCTTGTCAGTGCAGCTTTGCCCCAGTGCAGCCTTGACAGTGCAGCATTGCCCCAGTGCAGCCTTGTCAGTGCAGCATTGCCCCAGTGCAGCCTTGTCAGTGCAGCATTGCCCCAGTGCAGCCTTGCCCCCAGTGGTCAGTGTAGCCTTGCCCCCATTGGTCAGTGCAGCCTTGCCCCCAGTGTCCATTACAGGCTTGGACAGATCGCCGCGACATACACAAAGCGTGTAGTTTTAAATATGGTGCCGCGGAGTTCGGAGGGACTCAGCGGAGCTGAACGAGCTCCGCTGAGAACACAGTGACTGGGCGGAGCTGAGATACACATAGTCGAGGGTTCTTGGCTCTTCTCGGCGCCGTTCACAGTCACGCCCAGTCCCTATGATGGACATAGCACAGGTCCAATGGCGGGACTGGGCGTGACTGTGAACGGCGCCGAGAAGAGCTGAGAACCCTCGGCTATGTGTATCTCGGCTCCGCCCAGTCACTGTGTTCTCGTTCAGCTCTATCCCTCCGAATTCCGCGGCGCCATATTTAAAACTACACGCTATGTGAATGTAGGCGGCGATCGTGGCGATCGCTCCGATAGATCACAAAATATCGGGGATCGGCGTATAACACGCACCCACGATTTTCCCCTGATTTTAAGGGGAAAAAAGTGCGTGTTATACGCTGATAAATACGGTATATATAAACTCTAACTGGATGACATTTACTTTGATGGAGCACTGTGTGTCAAAAACAATTGCGATTTTTGAGTTTTCACCCATAACAGAAGGTGCATTAACACAGATCTTCATGGCAGGATCATCAGGTATTATTTAAAGAAATCTGCATATTTGAAAAAGTTAAAAAAAAACTTTGACAATTATTTTAATGCTTATATGAACTTAATTAAGGTTTAATAATTAGGCTTTAGTTTTGGGTGTCAATTTTGTATTACTGTCGATGTCCATACTGGGTAGAATAACTTTCTTTTCCCCCTGCTGAGCATTGTCACAAACACAGAATGTGAAGTAAAAATCTATCTAAGGTACTTAGGAGTGGATTTGCTAAAGGAAAATAGACTGTGCACATTGCATTTTCCACAGACCTTAGTAAATGTGGTGAAGCTTCACTTTGTAAAGAATACCCAATCAGGTGCAAGGAAGGAAAAAAAATGCATTTTTGCTTGCACATGATTGGATGATGTAAATCAGTAGAGCTTTACTACATTTACTAAGCTGTGCAAAATGAGTGCAACTGAACTTGCAAAATGCACAGTCTATGTGCCCTTAGTAAACCCACCATTTACACCACTTAGATGGCAAAATAATAACTGGACAGTTATTAGATTAACAATTACCTAATCTAGCTAAATGTAATGCACATTACATAGAGCCACAAGTGAAAAGGGATCCCCCACCCTGCACAGCCAGGCACACTGAATTTCAACAGGCATGCCTGAGTCTGGAAACAGTCCAGCACTTTGTTTTTATTTGGTTTTTTTTGAGGGGATAAAACTTGGATGGGGAGTAGGGGTATTATGAGATACCCACTTGACTTAAACAAACTCTTCAAAGACAACTCTTCCTATATATAGCTATTACCAGTCTTTATGTACACTCCCCTTCTTCCTCCAGCACTCTCTTTCTTGCAAAACAGACTCAGCTGGGACACTTTAAGTGGATCTGGCAAAGCACCTTACAGGCAGGGATCCTGGGACTCTTTAGTTGTGTAGCCAAGTCCAGTGTTTAGCTTACATCCCTGTGGCTACTGGTCCCAGCACCACCTCTTTAGGCACTGCGAGCCCACCTAGCTGCAGCCACCCCTCTCACCAGTCCCCCCAGCTAATTCTCCCCAGGCCTCCCAGACTGACACCACAGTCCTCCCAAACTGCACACTCACCAGCCCACCCAGCTGACTTCTCCTGGACGTGCTGACTCTATCCTGCTGTCCTCTCACTTTGTCCCGTGAATCCGGGAAGAATATCCTCCATGTGTTGTAGAGGGTCCCTCCAGCACCCGAGCCCCAGGCCCAAGGACACCCCCCACAGACCAGGGGGTACCCTCAAGGGCCACCTACAGCCTCTTCAGGAATCCTTCTCCATCTTCCATCCAACTCCCCTGCTGGCATGACCCAGGAGTATTTAAGAGGTGCCGGCCCCCTGCCAGCCCAACTTGATGGGGATTGGCTGGGGCCCTCCTCAATACTCCAAAGCAGCTCCTCCTAGACTCCACCCTCTACTTCTGGAAGCTTCTCCAAGGTTCCAGAAAGCAGGGGGAGTTACCAGAGGTGCTGCTTGCTGAGTCATCCAGCTCTGACCCAGATTCAACCCAGGCCTGGCTCTCAGACAAGTCAAATTTACCTACTCTAACAGCTATGCACACTAAGGGTATTGCCTCTGTCAGATTTTTCCCATCTGTTTGCCATTGGGAAGATTTATTTTCACTTTCTGTACCATAGCCAAAACAGGAAGTGAAAAAAATCCTTCCAAAGTGGTGACATAAATCGTTGGTTGTCTCCAGGGTCAACAGAACTAGTATTCACATTGGAGGATTTCCCCTCTATTCCTGTTCTGTTCACTTTTATCCTTGGTGATAACGGTAAACAGAACAAATAGAGAAGATGAATCTTCCTAAGGGAGACAGCAATAAACACCTGATAGGTGTTCTAATCCCTCTGTACTCTATCCAGTATGTTAAAAAAAAGTTTTGCCTTTGGGTATACTTTAACCACTTAACAACCGGCCCATAGCCGAATGACGGCTGCAGGGCGGTTGCTTAACTCTGGGAGGACGTCATATGACGTCCTCTCAGAATTCCCCTCTCGCGCGCCCCCTGGGGCGCGCACCAGAACACATCCATGACCGCCGGGTCCTCAGGACCCGGCGCATCACGGATCCCGGTAAATGGCCACTGATCGCGGCCATTTACCATGTGATCGCGCCGTCAAATGACGGCGCGATCACATGTAAACAGACCGGCGGCGTCTGATGACGCCGGTTCCTCTCCTCCCCTCCTGTGTACCGATCGGTACACTGTGGAGGAGAGGGAGATGGATGGATGGCTGCAGCGCTGTGGGCTGGATGTGTAGTGCCCACAGCGCTGCACAGAGACATCCAACCATCCATCCATCCATGCTCAGCCATCCCCACTACTCTGCAATACTCTGCTATGCCCCACCTTACTCTGCAATACCCCAATATTACTCTGCAATACCCCCACATTGCTCTGCAATACCCCCACATTACTCTGCAATACCCCACAATACTCTGCAATACTCTGCAATACCCCGCAATACTCTGCAATACCCCGCAGTACTCTGCAATACCCCGCAATACTCTGCAATACTCTGCAATACCCTGCAGTACTCTGCAATACCCCGCAGTACTCTGCAATACCCTGCAGTACACTGCAATACCCCGCAATACTCTGCAATACCCCGCAATACTCTGCAATACCCCGCAGTACACTGCAATACCCCGCAATACTCCGCAATACCCCGCAATACTCTGCAATACCCCGCAATACTCTGCAATACCCCGCAATACCCCGCAATACTCTGCAATACCCTGCAGTACTCTGCAATACCCCGTCGTACTCTGCAATACCCCCCATACTCTGCAATACCCCGCCATACTCTGCAATACCCCGCCATACTCTGCAATACCCCGCCATACCCAGCCATACCCTGCCATGCTGAGCCACGCTCGGGTGTACTCGGCCTCTGTATGTGGCCAGGCTGTGGAAGTCTCACACATGTGGTATCGCCGTACTCAGGAGGAGCAGGAGAATCTATTTTGGGGTGTCATTTTTGGTATGTACATGCTATGTGTTAGAAATATTGTATAAATGGACAACTTTGTGTTAAAAAAAAAAAATACGTTTTAACCACTTCCCGCCCGCCGACTGTCATACAACGTCCTTGACTTTGTGCGGGGATATCTGAATAAAGCCTGCAGCTACAGGCATCATTCAGATATCAGCTTTTTCAGCCGGCGATTCCCTACACCATAAGAATGATCATAGCGGCTGTTCCACTGCTTGATCGTTCTTACGGGAGGCGAGAGGGGATGTCCCCCCTCCCGCCGCACTCCGCTGCTTCTACCGACTCACCGCTACGATCGAAGCCAGGATCGTTTTTTTTTTTTTTTATTTCAGGCTTCCCAGCCTAGAGGTGAGATGTGGGGTCTTATTGACCCCATATCTCATTATAAAGAGGACCTGTCATGCCATATTCCAATTACAAGGGATGTTTACATTCCTTGTAATAGGAATAAAAGTGGTCAAAATTTTATTTTTTGTAAAAAAGCATCAAACAAAAATAAATAAAGTAAAATGAACAATAAAAAAAAAAAAAAAATTTTAAAGCACCCCTGTCCCTGTGTGCTTGCATGCAGAAGCGAACGCATATGTAAGTCCCGCCCACATATGAAAACGGTGTTCAAACCACACATGTGAGGTATCACTGCGATCGGTAGAGCGAGCGCAAAAATTTTGGCCCTAGACCTCCTCTGTAACTCAAAACATGTAACCAGTAAAAAATTTTAAAGCGTCGCCTATGGGGATTTTTGAGTAGCAAAGTTTGGCGCCATTCCACAAGCGCGTGCAATTTTGAAAGGTGACATGTTGGGTATCTATTTACTCGGCATAACCTCATCTTTCACATTATGCAAAAACATTGGGCTAAATTTACTGTTTTGGTTTTTGTAAAGCACAAAACATTTTTTTTTCCAAAAAAAAGCGTTAAAAAAATTGCTGCGCAAATACCGTGTGAGATAAAAAGTTGCAACGACCGCCATTGTATTCTCTAGGGTCTTTGCTAAAAAAAACATATATAATGTTTTGGGGTTCTATGTAATTTTCTAGCTAATAAATGATGATTTTTACATGTAGGAGAGAAATGTCAGAATTGGCCTGGGCACTCCAGAATGCCTGAAGGTGCTCCCCTGCATGTTGGGCCTCTGTATGTGGCCACACTGTGTAAAAGTCTCACACATGTGGTATCGTCGTACTCGGGAGTAATAGCAGAATGTGTTTTGGGGTGCAATTTGTGGTATGCATATGTGGAGTGTAAGAAATAACCTGCTAATATGACAATTTTGTGAAAAAAAAAAAAGTAAAAAAAAAAAAACTTGATTTGCAAAGAATTGTGGGAAAAAATGACAACTTCAAAAAACTCACCATGCATCTTTCTAAATACCTTGGAATGTCTTCTTTCCAAAAAGGGGTCATTTGGGGGGTATTTGTACTTTTCTGGCATGTTAGGGTCTCAAGAAATTAGATAGGCCGTCAGTACTTCAGGTGTGATCAATTTTCAGATATTCGCACCATAGCTTGTGGACGCTATAACTTTCACAAAGACCAAATAATATCCACCGATTTGGGTTATTTTTACCAAAGATATGTAGCGGTATAAATTTTGGCCAAAATATATGAAGAAAAATTACTAATTTGCAAAATTTTATAACAGAAATGAAGAAAAATTTATTTTTTTACAGAATTTTCGGTCTTTTTTCTTTTATAGCGCAAAAAATAAAGAACCCAGTGGTGATTAAATACCACCAAAATAAAGCTCTATTTGTGTGAAAAAAAGGACAAAAATTTCATATGGGTACAGTGTTGCATGACTGAGTAATTGTCATTCAAAATGTGAGAGCACCAAAATCTGAAAATTGGTCTGGTTAGGAAGGGGGTTTAAGTGCCCAGTGGTCAAGTGGTTAATTAGTAAAGATTGCTGTTGCCTAATGCTACCTAATTCTGCTGCAATAATTTTAATATTTCAGTGAATAATGTTGGCTTTCACCAGTAAACAATAATGATGCCAATGTCTTTTTCCAAACACAGATTTGCTTAACTGTGTATATAATATTCTAGGCATCATAACTTTGACTCTTGTTCAAAATAATCAGCATATTCCAGCACGTTTTGTGACATTCAAATAATTGGACCTTTATTAACATATGAAAACTGTCACGTTTATTACCAAAGAGTAGCTGAAATCTGCTAATCCTGCTAAATAATAAATATAGATAATGAGCAGAGAGGAAGGACATTGCTTGACACCCATTCCATGTGAAGAAAGCCTTCCTACAATAAATCAATTCAATACCAGTGTTCAGTTAATTAGAATGCTCTTTGTCTAGGTGGTGCTTTGCCTGATGCAGATTCATCATAAGGTCATTTAGATAAAATCTAGATTTAAAAATGACTATTAAATGAACATATTACATGAAATAGGGCTTAAAGAAGCAGGTAGGCCGTGCATTTTGTTTGTTTGCTTGTTTGTTTGTTTAACCAGCGGGTTGAACGAAAAAAATGAATTGATTCCCCTATCAACAGACACAGTGTTATTCTGCAGAGCTATTGTATTCTGACAGTGGGGGGAGTTCCAATCCAAGTAATTGGATTGAATCCAATCCAATCCAAATTTTTATTTTCACTATGATTGATTCAGGGACAATATGACTGGGGTGGCGGTGATTAGGAACAGAATGACTTGTGTGGCAGTGATCAGGGACACTGACTGACAGCAGTGGTCTGGTGACACTGTACTGCTGTGACAATGATCAGAGATAATGGTTGGTGGCAATGACATAAAGTCATATCAGAGTAGCCAGACATTGCACATGGTCACTGCCACAATGGTAAGATGTCACCATAGTATGATATATATATATATATATATATATATATATATATATATATATATATATATATATATATATATACTATTACTTTTTTTTACATTTGTTTTACATTCTATCACCAGAGCAGTGCTGTGTTAGCTTTGCTACTCAAGGGAGCTGTTTGGGATTTTTTTTTCACTATGATTGCTTTTATAGTCATGGTGGATTCATAAGCAATAATTTCTGACAGTTCTCGGCTGTATTCATGCAGCCATTGAGAATGACTGTGATTGGCCACATCTATCACATGGTACAGGGCCACTCTAATTGGCCCCGTGCCATGTGATCACAGTGACCAATCACATAGATCACATGTCCAGTAGTAAATAATGGCTGTCATTCATACTGCCATTGAGAACTACTGTGATCTCTGTGATTGGTCACTGTGATCACATGGCACAGGGCCAATCAGAGCGGCCTTGTACTATGTGATAGATGTGGCCAATCACAGTCATTCTCAATGGCTGCATGAATACAGCCGAGAACTGTCAGAAATTATTGCTTATATCATGACTATATAAGCAATCATAGTGAAAAAAAATCCCAAACAGCTCCCTTGAGTAGCAAAGCTAACACAGCACTGCTCTGGTGATAGAATGTAAAACAAATGTAATAAAAATTAATATTATATATATATATATATATATATATATATATATATATCTTATACTATGGTGACATCTTACCATTGTGGCAGTGACCATGTGCAATGTCTGGCTACTCTGATATGACTTTATATCATTGCCACCAGCAGTACAGTGTCACCAGACCACTGCTGTCAGTCAGTGTCCCTGATCACTGCCACACAAGTCATTCTGTTCCTAATCACCGCCACCCCAGTCATATTGTCCCTGATCACCGCCACACCAGTCACAGTGTCTCCGATCACCACCACACCAGTTATATGTTGTCCCTTATCACCACCACACCAGTTACAGTGTCCCTGATCACTGCCACACAAATCAAATTGTTCCTAATCACTGCCACACCAATCATATTGTCCCTGATCACCGCCACACCAGTTACAGTGTCTATGATCACCACCACACCAGTCATATTTTGTCCCTAATCACCACCACACCAGTTACAGCATCCCAGATCACCTCCAAACAAGTCATTATGTCCCTAATCATTGCCACATCAGTTACAATATCCATAATCAGCGCCACACCATTAATATTGTCCCTGATCACCACCACACCAGTTACAATGTTCCTGATCACCACCACACCAGTTACCAAGTCCCGGATCCCCACCACACCAGTCAAATTGTCCCTGATCACTACCACACTGGTTACAATGTTCCTGATCGCCACCCCACCAGTTACAGTGTCCCTGATCACCCCCACACCAGTCGCAGTGTCACAATATCAGTGTAAGCCAGAAACAGTGTACTTGATTGTCGCCACACCAGTCCCAGTGTCACCAGACCAGTGTAAGTCAGCAGCAGTGTTCCTGATTACTGCCACACTAATCCCCAGTATCACTAGACCAGTGCAGCCAGCAACAATGTTCCTGATCACCGCCACACCAGTGTAGTGTTGCCTCTGCCTGCTGCCTGTACTTCCCCTGGTCTGTTTATTGACCATGTTTCTGCCTGTTGCCTAGTCCGATCCTTTGCCTGTTTACTGTCCATGTCTCCGCCTGCAGCCAGAACTGGCCCATCTGCATGTCCTAACTGACTATGTTCTTGTGAACATCAGTCCCAGCAATCCCTCATGGACAACTGCACTCCTGGAAACTGTTCTTTCTTTCTTCAACCTCCTGTACTTCCTGGACAGTGAATATTGCATTCCTGGGGCAGCCATGTACCAATAGGCTAGCCTTGCTTGACTTATAGGAATGGGGATTGCTATAGGTGACGCTACGCTAAGCTATATTCCCTGATCACTCGTATATAAGTGACCATTTCCATACATTGCTTTTGACATAGTTGGTTGATTTGTGTGTTACACAAGATATGTCCAGTACATAATCAATACAAAACGTGAAAAGGTCTCACACATGTAGTATCCCCATACTTAGGAGGAGTAGCAGAATGTGTTTTGGAGTGTAATTCTAAGTATGTTTAGGCTGTGTTTGAGAAATATCTTATTAAATTGACACATTTGCTGAGCTGAATTTTCATATACTTTCTGCATTTTCCAAACGTGTGTCAAAACAATGAAGTTTTCAAAATACTCACCTCTTAAAAAATACTTTTGGGTGTTTGCTTTCCAAAATATGGTCATTTTGTGGGTGCTTCTACTGACCCAGTGCTCCAGGGTCTCCAAAATTACGATAGGTAGTCAGGAAATTAGATACATGATTTATGCTCCTTGAAAGCCCAAAGGTGCTCCTTGGATTTTGGTCCCTCCATGCATCTAAACTGTAAAAAGGTTGTCACATGTGGTATCCCCATACTCAGAAGACATAGCAGAATGTGTTTTGAGGTGTAACTATAAGTATGCCTGTGCTGTGTATGAGAAGGAATTTGTGAAATTGACAACTTTGTGAAACATTTTTTTATTTAATTTCTTCATTTTCCAAAAAAGTGAAAAAAAATACATCTACAAAAACTCCCTAGGCCTCTTACTAAATACTTTGGACTGTCTACTTTCCAAATAGCAATCATTTTGGGTGGTATTTATACTGATCTGGCATTTTAGGGCATCAAGAAATGAAATAGGCAGTCAGTCAGTCAATTTTCAAATATACTGTATATGCCATAGTTTGTGGACCCTAAAACTTTCACACAGTGCAAATAATATACCCTGATTTGGGTTATTTTTACAAAAGAAATGTATCAGAATACATTTTGGCATAAATGTAAGAAGAAAGATTATTTAATTGCAAAATGTTATAACATACACTAAGAAAAAAAAACAAGCGATGAATAGATGCCACCAAAAGAAAGCTCTATCCGGCTCATAAAAATGATAAACATTTCATTTTGCTGCAGTGTTGCATGAGTGAGTAATTGTCATTCAAAGTGTGAGAGCACTGAAAGCTGAAAACTGGCCTGGGTAGAAAGGAGAAAAATGTGTTCGGTATTGAGGTTGTTAACTTAATTAACTCTATCTCTAAAACTAATCTTCCAAACCTAATTCAACAATTCACAAAATCCTAAACTTTTACCTTATTCCTCCCCTAACCTTAACCCTAAAACCATGAAGGTAACCCCTTGAGCCTAAGCCTTTAACTTAACCCTAATCCAAAAAAGGCTAAACTATCACCTGGACTATCAATCGATATTTACAGAGGAACTTTTTTTTTTTTAGCCCCAATTACTCGTTGTGCAGCATTGTCCTGGATTCAGATACCCACCTGCCAAACTGATATGGCATCATCCTCCTGCAACAGCCCAGGTTGCATGCCACCATCGTGGTCCTCCTCAGTCAGTGGAAACCTACTGTGTCACGGAACATCCCACGCTCCGCTTGAGTGCTTCCCTCATATACCACTTCCTCCCAGTCTGTATACAGATATCAAATATTCCAACCTCTCTGAGCACAAAACAAGGCAACACTTGCTTGTTGCTAACATGAATTCACTTTATTTAGAATCAAAATTACAAGACTTTATATGCCGTTGGAACCTCCTCTAACAATACAACTGTAACCTAATTAACATAATTAACATGAGCTAATTAACTAATCCTTTATATAGCCTAGGTGACTGAGACATGACTTTTTGCCCAGACTGAGTTAATTATCACAGGACATTTCTCACAATAACAGCAGCTCCAATAGGAGTCGTCCCGTCTCCTACATTGTATAGAGGACAATGTGATCAGCTCATTCAATTAACATAAACACAGGTAGTTGGAGTTGATGACACCAGCATCTCCTCACAGGATGTGTCCCAACAGAATGAATCAGTCTTATCAGCAGGGGGCTGTTGGAGGAATCCCCCCTCCCTCTTCAGGGACACAAGTCCCCAACAGAATCAAACAACATACAATATATACACATATACACGACTGAGTCCGATCAGCACAGTTCAGACCGGACCTCCAATTCACCCCACAAAGAGCATCGTTCCATTGAAAACACAGGGCCCAAGAGGTTCGCACCCAGTCCTCTCCAATAGCCTCTGTCCCGGCTAGGTCTGTCACATACTGCTTCTGTTGAGTTCAGGCTGCCACCAGTCACTGTGAGTCCCTACTCCAGGGCAATGGGCAATGTGTCATGGAGTCCCAGGAGGCCAAGGTAGCAGGGGAGTGTCATTTTTTTCTAAGTAAGAATGGTGGCAGGGGGTGGGGCAGGCATAAAGTTATAAAAAAAGTAAAAAGCCCAAAAAAGTGCCAATTTATATTGAGGAGGGTGGCAGCAAAAAAGCCCTAGATGATCTAGGGAGTTAAAGGTCTGCTTATGCAAATAATCACCTTATTTCATGTGTTTGCCAAAATGGAACTAATTAGCTAGTAGCTAGGGCAGCAGAGTAAGATGGGGAAGTACAAGCCTCTAAAATGTATAAATTATCATAACATATTTTGTTTCTTGATTTTAACCACCTCTGAACATTTGTGAATATATTTGGAAAATGTAACCACTTGCCGACCACCGATTTACTTTGACAGAATGGCACGGGCAGGCAAAAGGGCGTACCCTTGAATTCACCACGTAGAAGATGCGCGCACTGCGGAAGCGTGCCCGCAGGTCCCACAAACTCGATGTTTGCCAGCGGCCCATGATTGCAGCGAGGAGAGGCAGAACGGGGCAATGCCTATGTAAACAAGGCATTTTCCTGTTCTGCCTAGCAACATGAAAGGGATCTACTGCTCCCTGTCATCGGAAGCAGTGATCTCTGTCATGTTGTAGTGAGCCCATCCCCCCTACAGTTAGAACACATCCAGGGAACACACTTAACCCCTCGATCGCCCCCTAGTGTTTAACCTCTTCCCTAACAGTGTCATTTATACAGTAATCAGTAATTATTTGTAGCTCTGATAGCTGTATAAATGCCAATGGTCCAAAAATAGTGTCAAAAGTGTCCGATAATAATGTCGCAGTTCCAATAAAAATCACAGATCACCGCCATTACTAGTAAAAAAGAAATAATAATAAAAATGCCATAAATCTATCCCCTATTTTGTAGACGCTATAACTTTTGCGCTAACCAATCAATATACGCTTATTGCAATTTTTTTTACCAAAAGTATGTAAGGAGGTGGAGGTGATCCCTGGATGGCTGCCAACAGATGCAGGAAGGGTCAGAACCAACAAGTGCCTCGCCCTACACCTTCCCCACTGGGTCCAAATGCGTGGCTCTTTGCAAGCCCCGTGGACTATGGACGTGCCCAGAGGCGACAGAGGGAATGAGCAAACATTGTGGGACCACCGCACGCAATGGTTTTTATTCATTAAAACTATGCGACACAAGCCCACTTTCCTATTCCCAAATGAAGTTAAAACCCCCCTGAAGAAGACCAGAAAAGGAAAAAGGGTCGAAATGCATTGGGGGTATTCATGGGGATTCATATGGATAGTATCGATACAATGTAACTGTACAATTAGAACTTTTTCAATTAATTGATTGCCATGGGAGATGGTCCTTTGTTGTTGCTGATGTCGACTACTGGAAATTTTATGTGATATTGATTGTATTTATGTAATGCATTCTATGTCTGAATTAAATAATATTTTTACTAAACATGGTTACTAAACATGGTTACCAAACATTTTGCTGCTTAAAAGCCCCCTGGGGAAATTTTACCACTACAAAGTATGTAAGAGGATTCATATTGGCCGAAACTGTGGAAGAAATTAGTTTTTTTATATATTTTTGGGGGATATTTATTATAGCAAAAAGTTTAAAATATTGCTTTTTTTTTCAAAATTGTTGATTTTTTTTGTTTATAGCGCAAAAAATAAAAACTGCAAAGGTGATCAAATACCACCAAAGAAAGCTCTATTTGTGGGAAAAAAAGGACGTCAATTTTGTTTGGGTACAATGTCGCACGACTGCGCAATTGTCAGCTAAAGCGACGCAGTGCTGAATTGCAAAAAATGCTCTGGCCAGGAAGGGGGTAAGTCCTTCCGGGGCTGAAGTGATTAATTAACCACTTCAGCCCCGGAAGATTTGGCTGCAGAATGACCAGAGCAGTTTTTGCGATACGACACTACGTCGCTTTAACTGATAATTGCCCTGTTGTGTGACGCTGTACCCAAACAAAATTGACGTCCTTTTTTCCCACAAATAGAGCTTTCTTTTGGTTGTATTTGATCATCTCTGCGGTTTTTATTTTTTGCGTTCTAAACAAAAAAAAAGCAACAATTTTGAAAAAACCACAATATTTTGTACTTTTTGCTATAATAAATGTCCCCAATGTTTTAAAAAAAAAAAAGCTACTTTTTTTCTCAGTTTAGGTCGACGTATTGTTCTACATATTTTTGGTAATAAAAATCACAATAAGCGTATATTGATTAGTTTGCGTAAAAGTTATAGCGTCTACAAAATAGATTTATGGCATTTTTATTTATTTATTTATTTTTTTACTAGTAATCTGTGGCGATCTGCGATTTTTATCGTGACTGCAACATTATGGCAGACACATCGGACACTTGACACATTTTTTGGGATGATTGACAATTATACAGCGATCAGTGCTATAAAAATGCACTGATTACTGTATAAATGTCACTGGCAGGGAAGAGGTTAACACTAGGGGGTGATCAAGGGCTTAACTGTGTTCCTTGACTTTGTGTTCTAACTGTAGGGGGAGGGGACTGACTATAGGAGATGACAGATCGTGGTTCCTAGCTATTAGGAACTCACTATCTGCATCTCCTCTCAGAACACAACAGGGATTTGTGTGTTTACACAAATTGTGCCCGCGATCGCTCGTGGCCGGCGGTCCTCGCGCTCGCCGGTCAAGAGCATCGGCACCCCCGCAGTGCAGTGGGTGACGCGCGCTCGCCTGCTATCCCGCTCAAAGGAGCCAATGTATAGCTACGATGGCTCGCGGGATCGTGCTAACCAGTATAATGACGACGGCTGGTCGGCAAGTGGTTAAAGATAAGTACAGGAAACATAAAACCATCTCCTTTCTCTAATTGCATAGAATGCATTAAGATAAAAAAAACTTCTGCTATTAGAACCACTTTAATGCTAGGACACCCATGTGTAATAGATCACTAATGGTGCCTAATGAATGAAGTTTAATCAATGTGGTTCAGAAGTCACTTATAACATCAAACATGTGTCCTAATTCCATCTCCAGTGCAGTCTCCAGCTCCACTCTCTGATGAAGTCCTAAGGATGTAACGCGTAAGTCAAAACCGCAAATTTGAGGTCATCATGCTAGGAGTAGGCGCATTCCCAGGAGTTTGAGGACACAGGATTGATCTGTATTAGCCACAGAGGAAATTTGATAAGTGGTCCATCTGCCTATGTGATTGTGAGTGTTCTTTATTGTAATAAACCTATTTTATGGAAAGCATGATGACGAGTCTCTGTTTTATGGAGCTATCCTGGAACTGTTGCTAAACCTGTCGAAGAGAAGGAGTAACCCGTGACTGGAGAAAGCTGTAGCCCTCATTCACACCATACGTGCAGAAAAAGTGATGGAAACCGACATATAGGTTTCACTTTCAGAGACACGAGTTCACATTTGTTTTCATGCACGTTGCATTGAGTTTTATATACGTTGCAGATTCCTATGCAGAAAAGATCTGCATGTGATACCAGTGTTGTGGTGTGAACAGGGCACAAAGAGCACAATTGGTTTTATTGTGCCCTTGCAAAACGCGCGCAGAAAACTCAGGTCTCTGCACATGATGTGGACAAGGCCTTAAGGAGAGGGGATTAACCCCTGTGGGGAAAATGGTTTATGTGACCTACTGTAATTTAAGAGGTCCAATATTCCAGATGAGGGCATCCCCAAAGGAAAGATAAAAGATGCAGCACTCTCAACAGAAGAAATCAAATACTAGTGTGCAGTCTGCAGCACAGGTGCCAAGGTTTAGTGTGTCTTTTCACACTAGATACAATATATAAGAGAGAAGAGCCGGCACCTTCAAAGTCGTTGATGCAAAAATGTATTGGCTACATATGAGCATTAAAAAGCAAACAGCTGACACGTTTCGGCGTAAGCCTTAGTCATAGCCATGACTAAGCCATGCTATGACTCAGGATCATGCCGAAACACGTCAGTGGTTGCATTTTAATGCTTATATGTAGCCAATACATTTTTGCATCAAGGACTTTGGAGTTGCTGGCTCTTCTCTCTTATAGAGGGCATCTGTGGGGTCACTATTGGTAATATTATATTGTATGCTCACATTTTTGTCACTTTATGTTATGTAGTGGGTTATACTAATAAATTAATTTGGATGTAGGAATTAGGGATGGCCCATTCACCGAATCCTGAACATTATGGGGTGCAAATTATAGCGCCGCGGAACACCCCATAATGCACTGCGATATTGCAGTGAATTGATGTCTGATGATTGGCCAATGTGAATGCACCTGACCTGCATGACTTGGCCATTCACAGCGTGCTCTGCTGTGAGAGCCATGATTGGCCAAAGGCAGGGTGCCTTTAACCAATCATGGCTCAGGGGGCTAAGTTCACTCCCCAGACTATATAAGGCTGCTTACACAGCGACCGTATATAGTGTTATGCTTATGAATGAGAGAACGTTAGCTAGAGGCAGGCAGTTTAGTATATATATATATATATATATATATATATATATATATATATATATATATATATATATATATATATATATATTATACAGTGTAGTCAGTGTAGTGCAGACTATATATACAGTGCAGCAGTGTGTTAATATTATATATGCTCTGCATTTAGTGTAGACTATATATACAGTGCAGGCAGTCTACTATATATATACATATATATATATATATATATATATATATATATATATATATATATATATATATAACAGGGCTTTTTTCTCGGAGAAAAGGTGCAGGAACTCCCCCCCATCTGGGTCACCCCTTGTCTATGCCCCCTGCCCACCTCTGACCACCGTCCCTTGATTCCACCCCCTACCCACCTACCAATACTTCTTCTTTTAGAGAATACAGAACACCAGATCTCCCAGCAGCCAGCATCAATGGATCCTCCAGCAGCCAGGAAAAATAGACCTCTCCCTCAACAGTAGATCCCTTCCAGCAACATAAGACCCCCCCAGCAACAATAGATTCCCCATCAGCAACAATAGACCCTCACAAAAAATCAGATCCCCACCAGATCCCCACCAGTGACAATAGATCCCCCAGCAGCCAATATCAATAGACCCTCGAGCACAACCCACACCCCATGCTATTACATACATTTAGTGCTGGAGCTGCGTTCCCCCGCATTTCCACTGAAAAAAAGCCATATATATATATATATATATATATATATATATATATATAGTGCATTCAGTGTACAGTATATTATACAGTGTATTGAAGTGGTTAAGGGAAACCTTATGACAGAATTAAGAAAAAAACGGCATGGGTTGCCCCCCCAGTCCATACCAGGCCCCCAGGCCCTTTGGGTCTGGCATAGATTTTAAGGGGAACTCCGCGTCAAAATGTTAACAAATTGGCGGGAGTCCCCCCCAAAATCCATACCAGACCTTTATCCAAGTAAGCAGCTTGGCAGGCCAGGATGAGGGGGAAGAGCAAGCGGGTGCCCCCCCTCCTGAACCATACCAGGCCACTTGCCTTCAACATGGGGAGGGTGCTTTGGGGCCCCCAGATCCCACCCCCTCTATGTGAATGGGAAGGGGTACATTGTACCCCTTCCCATTCACCAAAAAAAGTGTAAAAACGTGAAAAACCACAATACACAGTTTTTGACAAATCCTTTATTAAAAAAAGAAAAAAAGTGTCCCGTGATGTCCATCCATCTTCAATCACGCCACCCGATGGACCAGAAAAATAGAAAAAAAAGCTCCGCCTTGATGGGAGGCATCCCGCCGACTGCTGTCTCTTTGCTGTGACAGCTGTTATATAGGCAAGGGCGGGACCACCCGGTGACATAACCGAGTGACCCCGACCCTTCAGACATCATGTGACATCATGTGCCATCAGAGGGGGGTAGGGTTATCCGTGTCAGCGGGCGGCCCTGCCCTTGCCCATATAACAGCTGTTACAGACAAAAGACAGCAGTCGCCGGGAGGCCTCCCATGGAGACGGAGTATTTTTAATATTTTTTTTCTATTTTCCGGGTCTGTCGGGCGGCATGATTGACGATAGATGTACATCGCAGGATTAAAAAAAGTGTATTGTGGTTTTTACTTTTTGACACTTTTTTTGGTGAATGGGTAGGGGTAGAATGTACCCGATACCCATTCACATAGGGGGGCGGGATCTAAGGGCCCCCTTGTTAAAGGGAGCTTTCAGATTCCGATAGACTCCCCACTCGCAGACCCCCACAACCACCGGGGAAGAGTTGTGGGAGCAAGGCCCTTGTCCCCATCAACATGGGGGCAAGGTGCTTTGGGGGGGACACCAAAGCACCCTCCCCATGTTGAGGGCAAGCGGCCTGGTATGGTTCAGGAGGGGGGTTCCGCTCACTTGTCCCCCCTCCCCTTTCCTGTTTGCTCGGATAAGGGTCTGGTATGCATTTTGGGGTGGACCAAAACTTTGGCATGGAGTTCCCCCTAAAATCCATACCAGACCCAAAGGGCTTAGTATGGACTGAGGGGGACCCATGCCGATTTTTTTCCTTGATTTTTATCTATTGCTGGGAGCCGGAAATACATTACAGCCACAAGCAATTACATTTTTTCCTTTAGAAAGGTAATTTTGCTGCTGTACTTTACAGGTAAACAGATGCACCACTTTACAGGCAGATTAAGGGAATCCCCTAGGCACAATATTTAAAGAAATATTTCATTTTTATTGTTTCACTTTAAGCATTATTAACCACTTCAATACAGGGCACTTGGACACCTTCCTGCCCAGACCAATTTTCAGCTTTCAGCGCTGTCGCAGTTTGAATGACAATTGCGCGGTCATGCTACACTGTGCCCAAACTAAATTTTTATCATTTTGTTCCCACAAATAGACCTTTCTTTTGGTGGTATTTGATCACCTCTGCGGTTTTTATTTTTTGCTAAACAATTAAAAAAAGACCGACAATTTTGAAAAGTTTTGCTTTTGTTACTGTTAAAAAAATTGTAAATAAGTAAGTTTTCTCCTTCACTGATGGGCACTGATAAGGCGGCACTGACAGGCACTGATACAGCGCCAATGAGTGGGCACTGACGGGCACTGACAATGGGCACTGATATGCGGCACTGATGGGCACTGGTAGGCGGCACTGATGGGTGACACTCATATGCAGCACTGATGGGCATTGATAGGCGGCACTGATGGGCACTGATGGGTGGCACTGGGTGGCACTGGTTGGCACTTATGGGCACTGATAGGCGACATTGATGGGCAATGAAAGGCGGCACTGCTGGGCACTGATAGGGTGGCGCTGATAGGTGGCACTGATAGGCGGCACTGCTGGGCACTGATAGGCGACACTGCTGGGCACTGATGGGCACTGATACGCGGCACTGATATGAGGCACTGATGGGCATCCCTGGTGGCACTGGCAGTGGTAGGCATTGAAGTGGGCACTGCCTGGCAGCTGCCTGGGCACAGATTGGCAGCTGCCTGGGCACACAGTGGCATTTCCCTGGTGGTCTAGGGGCATACCTGGTGGTCCAGTGTGGATCGCTTCCCTGGTGGTCCTGGGCGGCTTCCCTGGTGGTCCTGGGTAGGATCCGAGGGAGGGCTGTGCTGATAAACAATCAGCACAGACCCCCCCTGTCAGGAGAGCAGCCGATCGGCTCTCCTCTACTCGCGTCTGCCAGACGCGAGTGAGGAAAAGCCGATCACCGGCTCTTTCTATTTACATCGTGATCAGCCGTGATTGGACACGGCTGATCACGTGGTAAAGAGTCTCCGTCGGAGACTCTTTACCTAGATCAGTGTTGCAGGGTGTCAGACTGACACCCCGCAACAACGATCGCCGCGATGCACGCCCCCGGGGCGCGCAGCGGCTCGATATTCCTGATCACGTCATATGACGTCCGATCAGGAATATCAAACCACTTTGCCGCCGTCATTCTGTAATAGGGCGGGCGGCAAGTGGTTAAAATCACTACTCCTGTGGTTTTAAAAACTTTTTTTTGCATTGCTAAATGTCCCCTGGGTCAGTACCCGGGTCCCCATACACTTTTTATGGCAATAACTTGCATATAAGCCTTTATTTAACATGAGCACTTTTGATTCTTCATGTTCGTGTCCTGTAGACTTTAATAGGGTTTGCATGTTTGCACAAATTTCTTCTCTGTTTGCATGTACTGGTGCGAACCCAACTAGGGGGTGTTCGCCCTATCCCTAGTAGGGATTATGTATTTAGGAGCGTTGCACTTTATTAATTTTTTTAATATACTTCTTCTAATAGCACATTATGACAAATGTTTTAGCTGAAATACCTGCATGACACAAAGTTTTGTACAAAGGGGTGTCATCATTTAGGGATGCCAAGTGTAACATCATGTCTAGATATGACTTTGAATCCAGGTTAATTTATACCATGTCCTACGTCAAGGCTTTCAACTCCAAAATCATGGCACTGACAACTCCTGCTCTACTGACTTAACGCATGAATACTGATTATCTGTGTAAATGCATATGTGCGATTATCTATTACCCAAGAAAATCACGTTGCCTTTAAACATTTTAATTGTCACATGTACAGAAAAAGCATGTGGCTCCAACACAATTTTGGTTTTGTGAGGATAACACATGATGCTTCAAATGACCTAATTTGACTAACATCATTTTACAGATATTTGTTCATGAGTACCATGAGAAGACTAAGAATGAGTGTAAACACTAAAGCCTTATAGAGCTCTGCTGGTCTTTAAGAAAACTCTAACTTGATTATATCTACTATCACTAAAATTAACTGGAGCTATTTATTTAAACCTGTCACTTAATGATTCCAGCTGATTTCAGCGTCTGGGACCGAACTAAATTGGAGCATATTGCCTTCAGGAAGAAATACTTGTTTTATATTCATGACTCTATGGGGGAAATTTAGATGCAAGTAAATGAAGCATCTACAGTATTGCAGTGAAAAATGAAAACCCTTTTTTTAAGTTGTCTGTTTATTAGTTTGAATTAGCAAAACTGAAAGTTTTTACTTCTCCAACAATTTGGCCAAAATTGTAAGAATTTAGTTAAATTTTGCCTTATTATTATTATTATTAGACAGGATTTTGGCAAAATGTATTGGAATTAATATGAAAGGCAAAATTAAGGGGCTTTAATTGTTTTTTAACCGCTTAGCGGCCGCCCCACATACATTTACTGTGGCAGGGCTTCTGCTCTGTGCCAGATCACGTACCTAGTACATGATCTGACACTTCCAGGTCTGGGGTGCACGCGCGTGCCTCCATTGACCCACTATCACTACTGCCCTTTTGAATGGTCCCACTGTCTCCTGGGACCTGTGTGTCTCCCAGAAGGCAGCAGGCAGGAAGGAGGAAAGGCCGTATGTTTTGTAGATCGTCGCACAACGATGCAGCGATCTTACATGGAAGTGGGAGCAGAAACCTGGTTTTGACAGATATCCTCCAAATGTGGCAGCGGGGGGGGGGGGGGGGGGTGCGAACAAGCTACTTTTGGGTGGAACTCCACTTTAAAGTGTTGCTAAACCTACAACATTAAAATCAGTCTGTATGCAGTAAAGCATGCTTGTTATACCCACTGTGGAACCTAAAGGGTTAATCCTCTGCATTGTGTAAAAAGGTTGTTTGATTCTGTCTTCAGATCCTCTCCTCCCTCTCCTGATTGGTTGACTGACTGCAGCAGGAGCCCATGGTGCCACTGCTGTGTCTCAGTTAATCAGGAGGGAGAGTCTCAGACGGCCGAGACACTCGTGGACATCGTTGGACAGCAGTGTCGGCTAGTGAAGTTTTAGGAGGGGGGTGCCAGACCCCAACCTTCCCTTTTGACCCTTCCCACTTCTTGTAAGCCCCACCCCTTATATAATCCACCAACTCCTTCCCCTGTATTCCACTTGCTTCCACCCATAATGTCAGGAGTATACAGCTCAGCATCACAGGACAGAGTATACAGCCCCAGAATCACAGGACAGAGTATACAGCTCAGCATCACAGATAGGGTATATAGCTCAGCATCACAGATAGGGTATATAGATCAGCATTACAGATAGGGTATATAGATCAGCACCACAGATAGTATATAGATCCGCATCACAGATAGGGTATATAGATCAGCATTACAGATAGGCTATACAGCTCAGCATCACAGATAGGGTATATAGATCAGCACCAGAGATAGTATATAGATCAGCATCACAGATAGGGTATATAGATCAGCACCACAGAGAGTATATAGATCAGCATCACAGATAGTGTTTACAGATCAGCATCACAGATAGTATATAGATCAGCATCACTGATAGTATATAGATCAGCATCACAGATAGTATATAGATCAGCATCACAGATAGTATATAGATCAGCATCACAGATAGTGTATATAGATCAGCATCACAGATAGTGTATATAGATCAGCATCACATATACTATATAGATCAGCATCACAGATAATGTATATAGATCAGCATCACCAGGATGCCAGGCTGTTGTGTCCTCTCCTCCTGTGTCTCCTCCAGGTCACAGCAGTGGCAGTGGAGTCCGTTTCCTTTGCTCTGTTCCTCTTCCGCCAAAGGGCTGGGCAACCAATAGAATCTCCTGGTGCTTTGGCCAATGACCTGCTGACCTGCCTCCTGATTGGTGGGGAGGCACTGTGGTGTGAAAATAGCAAAAATTCATTCGCTATGGTCACACAACTGGGTGGGATCAGGGCACACTCTCTGCGCCCTGAGCCTACCCTTTTTTTGAAGCCTATTAGAGCTTCTGGCTCTAATCAGGTACTTAAAAAAAAAAAAAACACCCCCGCCATAGTAGTCCATCCATCAGGCGTCCTAAAAGGGGCCGGGCGCACGGATAGGGAGGAGGCAGCAGGGATAGGGGGCGGCGCACGTGCGCCCACAATGCACGGGCCGCCACTGCTGGACAGAGAGGGGGCTCAGGTAAGTATTAGGGGGGGCTGCTGCACACAGACTTTTTTTGTCTTAATGCATAAAATGCATTAAGATAAAAAAACCTTCTGCCTTTACAACCACTTTAATTGGTAAAGTTTCATCAATAACTTTGTCCCAGTTACGTATACAAGCATGCACAAAAGGAAAGGAATTACAAAATATTATAGATGTGAATAATGAAATGTTTCTAAGATGCTCCTAAGAAACGTAATTCTTCAAAAGACTGGATTTAGTAAAGTCAAGTTGCTTAGTGAACAAGATAGCAAAGTGTTTAATCTGTAAATAACCATACATGACCTTAACTGAAATGCCAAATCTGTCTTTAATCCCAGCAAGAGACGAGCTTATGTGGGTTTAAATCACTAAAATTTTATATAAGCTTTAATAAGCTATTGCCATTTCAAAATTCATTTTCAGCATTTTTACTTTTTTAGTTTTTATAAAAAAAATCCTGGTAATCCTGACATTACTGGCACTTCCTGTTATAGGGTGACAACGCTCTGTCCCTGTTTCCCAGTTATGCTCCTGTGATGTCACCCTGTCACATGTTGGTCATTTCAATACACATTATGCAGTAAGGAGTCTACTGTTGTCACCAACAGGATGCCCGCCTAGAGAAATGCCATGCAGCTACCGCTGGGGGAGTATGTAAACACAGAGAGAATGCACAAGATTAGGAGCACTGAGAAGCTACAAAAGATTAAAAAAAAGGTAAAAATGTGTTTTAAAAAAGGGAATTGTTTATGATGCACAATGCTCTAGCAAACTTATTAGGGTTTACATCTACTAACATGCCCCATACACAGTGAACTAAGGCAGATAACTCCTTCCTGTCATTAACAAATTCATTTTAGAGGAGGGTTGTGACATGGAAAAGTGTTTTGTCATGCATGATCTCTAGATAATGATAGTAAACATCATCATGTCATTAAGAAGATATGTCTTTAACGGACCATATAGGAGAACTCTGATGAGTAGGGAATATCTAACAATTCTCAATTTCAGACCATCTGTTGTAAAAGGAGAGGATTGACCAAGATCTTCTGTGTCTGAGATGAGATACATGACAACAAAGCACAGTAAAAGCAATCATAAGCCTTCTTTGTGTTTTCTCGGCTTGTCATTTTTTTTCGTGTATCCTGTGTTTGTGATAATTTGTAATTTATTTGCCAATGGCTTTGCAATACTTTTCTTTGGATTATGTTTGTGGCACATCACAAGGCAATAGAAAAAGAGGCTATGGATTTTAGAGTCACATGCTTTTATTCATTTTGTACATCATTTTCACAATGCACTGGTCAATAAATTAAATTTGCTTAAAGTGTTTTTTAAGGTCCAAAATTTTCTTCTATAGTTTCCTCTGGTATATAAGACTACGCTCCCCAGTGGCTGTTATTTTTAAAAATATGTGGTACAACAACTTACTTCAGAGTGCCGTTCAGCTGCAGGGGGAGGTGCTAGGAAACCCCCGCTGATGTCAGCCGAGATAAGGAGAGGAGGGGAGGAGACCGGCGGGCAGTCACGGCGCTCTGAAGTAAGCTATTATACCGCATATTTTTAAAAATTGCATCTACTGGGGAACTTAATATTATATAAAAGACAGAACTATAGAAGAAAAACACTGTTTTTTTTTTTAGAGTAGGAGGGGAGGATCAGGAAGCTAACAAGCAGGGAGGGGAGGGGGAGAAGGACAGAGGGAGACACAGAGAGCAGGGCTGTGGCTGACGGAGGAACCTACGCTGACAATGGTGTCAGGGCTTAGCAGCCCTGATATATCGGAGTAAGCATACAGAGGGGAGGGCAGAAACTGGCAGGATCACCCAGGTATTTCAGGTAACAGAGGGGGCCAAATTACACAGCAGAAGCACTGTGCTATTCAACATGCTTTAAATAAACAGGATAATTTTTTTTTTTTTTTTAGGGGGGGTTAACAAACACTTTAAATGTGCATTGTTAAAGTGTTTCTAAAGTCTAAATTTTTTTTACCTCAAAAGAGATGTATGGGATTATTTTTTTTTGTACTACTACTTACCTAGGTGGATCCAGTATCGGTCTGATGCTGCATCTGTCCCTCACCAGCTCTAACACAGAACCAAGCAATCTAACATTGTCGATCACTCGGTTCTCAGAGCTCCCTGAACAGAGAGCTGGTGACTGTCAGTCACCACTCTCTGCTCTGCGCCCCCCACCCTTTCGCTCATTGGAGCACTGGTTTGTGGAGGGGGGATGGGAGCGGCCGGGTGCTGTTCCAGGCAAATGGTCACAATCCTTCCTGAGCCTGGACAGGCTCTGTGACGTCAGGCCTCAGCCTGCTATCTGCTGAAATCGGGTTACAGGAATGCAGAATGAACTGCACTCCTCTGATCCACAAGAGATTTACAGCCAAATGAGCTTTGGCTGTACTTCTCCTTTAATGCATTCTCCTCATTAAGGTAAAAAAATGCCCACTACCTGTTCTACCTACCCCTCCCTAAACACTTAACTGACTCTCTCACTAATCATTCTTGTTCTCCTTATAAGTGTCTAGTCATGGTCTATTGAAGGAACAAGACCTGTAATTGTTACTTTACTAAAGCAGGAAAAAGTCAGGTCTTGCAAGACAGGGATGTGCTGCGAGGCAGAGTTGTATTTCTGCACTGACCTGTAGCGCTCAACAGCTCTTTTCTAATTTGTTTTCCCTAAATGCACTTGCGTTGAAGGGTATTTACAACTGAATTTCCCATAAAAAACACTTATCTTTTTGATGTGGGCCCAAACTATACTTGGGGTACAGCAAATACAAAGGCATTTAGATGTTCAGAAGTACACCCTAACATTATCCTATGCTGGAAATTCAGAATTTTCCATTACATTGCAATTTTTGTTAAAAAAATAAAATCATACATTCATTTCCACATTGCATTTTAACTATGTCTAGCCTATTCCTAATAATCTGAATGATCTTAGACTTTGTAAACTTACTTTGTGAAGATTCCCACACATTTACTTCCTTGAATTCTGTGGCACACATTCACTATGCCCTGTGAGTATGCACTGCTGTGTCACACATTTCACAGAGCCTGCCTTCTAAACTACAGAGGTGCGGAGAGGAGGAGATTCAGGAGGTGGAGTCAGTACAATAATAACATGCTTGTAGGAAGGAAGGTACCATGGGATATGTAGTTCCTTAGAAGTTGAACATAAACGGCAGAGGAGAAACTGCATAGCATGGAACTCCAGACAGTTGTGGAAAGAGACGGCCAGCAGACAGGCAGAACTGATAACACAAAAGAAGATTTTTCAAGTAAGCTTATAGCATGAATGATACATCATCTCGCTTCTCCTCTTTTCACTGTGCAGTCATAGCCTGGGGCAGGTCCAGTACAACCCAGGCCCAGGGGAAGTGGTTGAATGGTGCTCTCCATCAGACTGAGGATATCTAGCAGCAGAAAAAGGTACTGCAGTGAAATATCTGCATTAAAACAGAATATTGCAACAAACCTTATTTTGTTATTATATCTTTTAATGAGCTGTTTATTTTATCTTATTATTTTTGGCTGGAGCTCTGCTTTAATGTTTTCAAAGTTTAAGATAAATTATCATAAATCTCTATTTTTGTTTCTTAAAATGTCACCTTTGTTCACTCTCCCATGTTATTTTGGCAAAAACAACACAGTTTCCACAATGAAATGAAGTGCATATGTTCTTGGCTTTCCTATGGAATAAGTGCATAGTGCACTTTTGACATTGACAATATCTGCTGCCAGTAACACTTCTAATTCACCAGGTGGACAATGTGCTGAAAGACATCTCTTAGAAAACAATGTACATTTCCATAAAACCATCAGGTGCAATAGGAAAGTCACCCTTTCAACTCTTTAACAAGTATGTAAGGTCATTTCAGTGGAGTAACACTGTGAATTCTTTCAATCCCAGCTGTCAACACCAAAATTATTCTCTTACCTAGTTAGATGGCCACTGCTGTGCTACTCAAGAACACAATACACTCCAAATACTTTTTGTTATATGTATGAACTATGGGGAGAAATTAATGCAGTTAAAGAGGCATTAATGTCAATTTCATTTTTATGTTAGCTACTAATATTTTTCTGCATGTATTTTTTATTTAATCGGTTCCTGACCAGCCGCCGCAGTTCTACTGTGGCAGAATGATACAGGTGGGCGAAACGACGTTACTTTACGTCGGTTCGCCTTTTGACCACTAGGGGGCATGTGCACGTGCCAGTGGCTCACCGACGGAGCCGATGCGAGTGCTCGGCAGGTGTGATGACCATCGGCACCCGCGATCGCTCGTGACAGAGAGTGAACTGGGATCCTGGTTCTCTCAGGGGAGGGAAGACAGATTGTGTTCATACTAAGTGTGAACACTGATCTCTCTCTCCTCCTAGTCAGTCCCATCCCCCCCACAGTTAGAACACACCTAGGGAACACAGTTAACCCCTTGCTCGCCCCCTAGTGTTAACCCCTTCCCTGCCAGTGACATTTATACAGTAATCAGTGCATTTTTATAGCACTGATCGCTGTATAATTGTCACTTTTCCCAAAAATGTGTCAAAAGTGTCTGATCTGTCTGCTGCAATATCGAAATCCTGATAAAAATCGCTGATCACCGCCACTACTAATGAAAAAATAATAATAATAAAAATGCCATAAACCTATGCCCTATTTTGTAGACACTATAACTTTTTTGCAAACCAATCAATATATGCTTATTGCGAGTTTTTTTTACCAAAAATATTTAGAAGAATACATATCGGACTAAACTGAGGAATTTTTTTTTTTAATTGGGATATTTATTATAGCAAAAAGTAAAAGATATTTTGTTTTTTCAAAATGTTTGCTCTTCTTTTGTTTATAGTGCAAAAAATAAAAACCGCAGAGGGGATCAAATACCAGCAAAAGAAAGATATAATTGTGGGAAAAAAAGGACGTCAATTTTGTTTGGGTTCAGCGTCACAGGACCGTGCAATTGTCAGTTAAAGAGACGCAGTGCCGATTCACAAAAAATGCTCTGGTCGTTAAGGGGGTAAAACCCTCCGGGGGTGAAGTGGTTAAAATATATTTGTAGTTATAATTATTTATTTTCTGAGACTGTTGCTAAGATTTCACCTCTCTGTCCTTGACTGCAAAGTTTTACCATTAATACTATTAAAATAGATCTACAGCCATACAAGACAAGATAACAATGTAGAGACTGGTCAGTTTGCTGCTGGATACTGGTGGAGTCTGGAGATAATTTGATGATTTTGAGATATTCATGACTGAATATGCCCTGGAGAAGTTTTTCCTTGACCTGCTTCTTCGGCTATGGGTGACGCTTTATGATCCGTTGTTGATTCACAGTTGTATTTTGAAAATACATATAAAATGGGGCCATGAGCATTAAATTGGGGCCCCTACAAACGTTTGGATGCTCTATGAACTATTGTGGACCTGTGCCACCCTTTCTTGCATCCCCCCCCCCCCCCTTGTGGAATAAGATGTTTCACACTGTGTTTATGCCAACAGACAATCTATCTTCTTGTTTTGAAATATTGGGTTTGATTATACTGATAATATTTACATCTACTCCAGAGGAAGATCGTTCGAAACATGTTGAATCTACATATGGATTTTTTGAATGCATGTGTGAACCTGTACAGTAGACATATATTAGATGTACTAATCTTTGTTTTTGTATTGGATCTATAATAAACGTTATGTTTGCCTGTTGTTTATGAGCCATTTTAGCCCCGTGGGGCTGGTTTGATACTCACTATAAAGTTAATGCTCTGAATACTATGCTCTGTTGAATGGACAGATTTCAAGTCATAGACACAACCAGGAGGTTATTTTGGTGTGGACACTATTAGCTGGAGGTGAGCTGACTGATATCTCTACAAAACCAGTGTCTTCTTTACCATTACTATATACGTGGTACGCTGTACTTGTGAAATTCATGTGGAGACTACTGGTTTGAGATGAATTTCCTCCAGTATATGCCATGTTGCTATAACATCATTTTCTCCCTAATTACTTTGACCTGCCTTATTTATATGATCTGTGATCTTCTCTATACAGAGCTTTCATTTCTAGTGTTTTTTTGGCTCATATTGGAGAAATATACACCATACAGTTGAAGATGTCGAAGGCTACTATGGAAATTTGGCATGCGTTGTCTTCTTCAGTGGGTTCTGTCATGTGCACTCTTGATTACAACATGATGAAATTATACATGGATCTTACATTGGATCACCTCATATTGCTCCATTATATTGATGTAAAAAACACGAATCAAAGGTTCTACAATCTAGCACATATTTATATGTTTGAAGGGAGTTTTTCTTTCCTAATGAAGTCTAACTTTGGCCAAAGTTTTTTTTTTTAATACAATAGGGTTGATTTACTAAAGAGGGATCCAAAACTCAACTGCAGTCTCTCAGCCTTCCTTCTTAACAACTGCTGAGATGACATACAGTATCAGCTTCACAGGGAGTGCATTGTTTTCAATGTGTCAAATGATTTACAATAGGAACATTGACATGCATAGCTATACACTATACAAAGAAGCAATGGGGTTGATTTACTAAAATTGGAGAGTGGAAAATCTGGTGTGCTTCTGCATTGAAATCATTCAGCTTCCAGGTTCTTTTTGTCAAAGCTTAATTGAACAAGCTGAAGTTAGAAGCTGATTAGCTATAATGCACAGCTACACCAGGTTTTGCACTCTCCAGTTTTAGTAAATCAGCCCCACTGTGTTGTTTTATGTGTTTTCCAAATACATCTTATAGAATAATTGTATTGATTTATTTATGTATTTATTGATTTGTTTATTTATTTTTATTTTCTTGGTGGAGTTTAAAATCCAAGCCAAGATTTAAAAAAACAAAACAAAAAACAAAAATAAAAAATAAAAAATTAACCCACACTCTGTGTCACAGCAACCTCTACCTGAATACAAGATATATGTGAGTGATATAAACCTAAAAGGTGTACTATCTCTTTAAATGTGCTATAAATTCACACACACACACACTATATATATATATATATATATATATATATATATATATATATATATATATATATTTATATAAATTCATACAAAATAAAAATTCCTAATACATAAAGTGCTTCTTTGCGCAATGATTCAAATGTTTTTGAATCATCGCACAAGGAAGCACTTTATGTTTGATGAAATTGTATGTGCTCTACAAATTGATAAGCAAGATGCACTTTATGATATATAGTTATATACAGTATATCTATATCTATATATATAGATATATGTATATCTATATCTATATATATAGTGCATCATGCTTATCAATTTATAGAGCACATCAAATTTCATAAAGTGCAAAACTAATCAGTGTCCATACGAGCAGGGCCATCCTTCTGTATCAACCTGTATTGGAATTGTACTGTCCCCCCTCTACATTGTAAAGCACTGCACAAACTGTTGGTGCTATATAAATCCTGTATAGGGATGAGCCGAACTCCCCCCCGCTTCGGTTTGCGTCAGAACATGCAAACAGACCAAAAATTTGTGCGAACACGCGAACCCTGTTAAAGTCTATGGGACTCGAACGTGAAAAATCAAAAGTGCTAATTTTAAAGGCTAATATGCAAGTTATTGTCATAAAAAGTGATTGGGGAGACCTGGGTCCTGCCCCAGGGGACATGTATCAATGCAAAAAAAAGTTTTAAAAACGTCTGTTTTTTCAGGAGTAGTGATGGTGAGCAGCAACAATGCATGCATCAGTGATACTATCCCTCTTGTCTTCCTGTTGGAGCACACACTTCATGGAATAATGGACAGGGCACTTGAGGCAGAACAGTGTGAGGAAGAGGAGGACTTCCTTACCTCTCAAGGCCCCCTTTATCCAGATATTATTCCTGAAGGCCCGCCAAACACACAGGAAGAGGAGGAGGAGGAGGAGGAGGATTGTGTCAGCATGGACATGGAAGATAACACTCAGCAGCAGTCTTCAAGGGATGGTTTTCAGTCCCCAGAAACCCAAGGAGTTGTATGTGGCTGGGAGGAGGTTGTTACGGATCATGTGATCCTTAGTGACCCAGAGGACTCAGAATCGAATGCCTCTGCAAACTTTTGCAGGCTTTGCAGAATCAGGAAGGCCATGCAGCATAAGGACCCTAGGATTTGTGGTATCAAAGAGAAGAAATCATTACTGGCTGGCAACCCTTCTTGATCCATGTTAGGGGAAGGTTGCAGATCTCATCCTGCCTTCGCAGAGGGAGCAGAGGATGAGACATCTTCAGGAGGCCTTGAAGAAAGGTTTGTGCAATGCATTTCCAGACCCTGTGAGGTTACAATTTCGTGGTGCTGGACAACGTGTTGCTGAGGCCAGGTGACAGATGCACACTGTTGGGGTCAGGAGTGCACCGCAAAGGCCTTGAAGAAAGGTTTGTGCAATGCATTTCCAGAGCCTGTGAGGTTACAATATCCTGGTGCTGGACAACGTGTTGCTGAGGCCAGGTGACAGATGCACACTGTTGGGGTCAGGAGTGCACCGCAGGTAGTGGACCCTACAGCTGACTGCTGCGGATGGGAGTCTAGGTGGTTAAGGAAGGTTTCCGCTGGAACACCAACACGAATCCCACAGGGGCTAGAGCGTAAGATTCCCCAGGGAGCGGTGTCCAAGAGCCAGCAGGTGTTCACCAGAGTCTCTAGTGGTGAGGATGGACTGGGCTGCAACTGGCTCCAGGCCGCTACCCCCAGGGTCTCCCAGCTCACGCCCACAGTAGGCTACAGGAGGACAGAGATAGTAAGTGAATAGTAAGGGAATAAGCCAAAGGTCAGGGCGACTAGCAGACAAGGCTAAACATAGAACACGCTCAAGAGTGAAGGTAACAAACCCACTTAAACCAGTCAGATATAGCTAAACTGTAAGCAGTGGATATATACAACTGAATAATCTGCCTGCCTGCTCAATCTAAATGAGACTCTCTCTCCGTCCATGTGAACAACACACTACACAAGGCCGACATGCAGTGTGGGGCATGGACTTAGTCCCCCTGAGCCATGATTGGCCAAAGGCACCCTGCCTTTGGCCAATTATGGCTCTCTTAGCTGAGGGCGCTGTGATTGGCCAAAGCATGCAGGTCATGGTGCATGCTCTGGCCAATCATTATACAGCAATGCACTGTGCTCTCGCAGTGCATTATGGGCCGTTACGCGCTGCTCAAATTTGGCGCGAACGGCCCATAAAGTTCGGTTTTTGGGCGAACAACCAATGTTCGAACAGTCCGATGTCCGAACAGAAAGCTCATCCCTAATCCTGTATTATAATAATAATAATAATAATAATAATAATAATAATAATAATAAATAAATGTATATGTGCATCCACTGTAAAAATTATGAGGTAGATCTGTGATCTCTAATTAAACTGCACCTCCTTTGTGAATGATCACCATCATCTGTACAGAGTGCTTACCAGAGTGTTAACCTCCAAATTATGAAAGGTTAACGAAGCTTATGTTCATCAGCAACCATCAGCTAACAGTCTACACCTCCACTGGATGGCTTCTCGCTTACCTCCTAAATCTAATACTTCAACACGGAAGGAGCGCTGATATCACTCAAATGAAAAAAAAAAAAAAAACACAGAACATGGCCCAATACCTTCTAGACAGTGAGTTTAATAAAATATATATGCGGTACTCACATTTTTATTTGCTTCCATGATAGATTGCCCTGGCAACTCCTTCACACTTTTATTACTTGTATGTTTGGTTGGGGCTTTGAGGTTTTAACCCCTTTTTTGTTATCATCACAAATGGTATTTATCATCCAATTTTCTTTAACAAACACATTTCACAGTTTTGCTTTCTTCTAGCAATTATTTACCTTCTCTATCAGATCTTTACATTTGGTCACATAACATCTTATAGCCAAAAATGGAGGTAGACACTAAACAACTTCCCTCTGCCAAATATGAGATCACAAGTCTGAACCTGATATATAACACCAGGCAGATGACACACTGAAATATTTCGTTTCGGAATTTCGTTTTCGTCTCAAAAATAAATTTATTTAGTTACTCCCGAAATTCGTTTTTATTTATTTCGTTTTTCGTTAAAAATTGCATTCGTCTGAAAATCCAAATTAGGGTCGAATCTGTCATTGAAGGCTTATGGTGTCTGTCGAATGTTCAAAGAAGATTTGACGGAGCAGCTAAACTGTACAATGCCGTATAGTTTACCTGCTCCGTCGAATCTTCTTAGAACTTTCAACAGACACCATAAGCCAAAGTACGTGTGTACTTAGTTCTAGCTATTTTACTGCTCCACCTCTTTGGTTACAATCAGCCAATAACATTCATCATCATCATTATTTTTATTTATCTTTTCTCCCCTACGTCGAATCTCTTCTCCCCTACGTCAAATCTTTCCTCCCCTACGTCGAATCTTTCCTCCCCTACGTCAAATCTTTCCTCCCCTACGTCGAATCTTTTCTCCCCTACGTCGAATCTTTCCTCCCCTACGTCGAATCTTTCCTCCCCTACGTCAAATCTTTCCTCCCCTACGTCGAATCTTTACTCCCCTACGTCGAATCTTTTCTCTCTACGTCGAATCTTTTCTCTCTATGTAGAATAATCTTGGACTAATAGAGCTAAGGTTAGGCACATTCGACCACAGGTTTGATGGACACAGATTGTTATTGTCATCATCATGTTGAATCTCCTATCTATATCGAACTGTTGTAGCAACGAAAACGAAAATAAAGCATTTGTTTATGTCGGATCTTTCGTTTTTCGGACTCTGCACTTTCGTTATCGTTTGTTAAAACGATAACGAAAATACCTGAAATTCGGACGAAAATGCATTCGGACGAAAACGAATGCACATGTCTAACACTGACTGCAGGGCCTACTCAGACTGAGGTCTGAATGAGGGACTATCTCTACTCAGGACCACTGGCCTAATATACTGTATATTATTTATACTGACCTAAGGGGCAAATACCCCTCTTCCTCCATTATTTGCATCTTTGTAAACATTTTCCAGTTTATATTCCTATTCTGTTGTTCATAACTGCTTTCTGATAAATAAAAACATCTACAAATGTACAATACATGACTGATGATTCTGAGTACATTTTAAGATTCAAGCTCAAATAAAATAAAGTACTGAGATAAAAGACGTGAACATAGGCAGCTCTGTGTTTTGAAACACTGATGTATAACCTTTCATTGAGAGTTACATGCTGGGCACATAAGAGCTGGAAAATAAACATAAATGTGGAATAATGGAAAGGTCATCTATCAATAAAAAGTGCAGATGTATCATAAGTTACTGATTCATGTCATAGATTTACTAAAGCAAAATAAATCCTTGTTATGCCCAAGGGCTCTGCCAGGACTAAGAAGTCATGATAAAAAGTACAAGCGAAAAAAAAGATCATGATGGAAATGGTTCATAATAAAAACGCATTTTGAATGTAAGGAGGGAATAATTGTTTTTGTAGTGATTGCAACAATAATTAGTAGTTTAGATTTTCAACTTTGCAGGAACAAAACGTTTTTTGAAGAAAAACGATGTTGTTTGTATTTCCATTTCAGTCAAACATAATCATTTTGAAAAATTAAACTCAAAGCCTACCTTTTAATTATATCTATATTTAATCTTGCCATTAATCTTGTATAACTGGCAACGACAAGAAAAAGGACAAATGTCCCTTGGTCCTAAGGATCACCTCCTGATTTTTTTTTGCTTCAATATGTTTATTAGTTTTCAAAGTTTAACAAAACATACATAACAAAACAGGTAAGACAGTATGATACACGTATCTTGTTGTCATATAGCATCCATCATATCAGTATCCATCAAGTAGTATATTATTGGTTATTATAGCTATTCCTCCAAATTAGCCAGTTTCTATCGAACAGTTTGCAACGCCTAGAGTTTATTGCCATGAGGCGTTCAAAGGTGTAATTTCTATGTACAGCTTTTATCACATCCTAGAGGTTAGTAGAGGTAGTGTCTTTCCAGTGGCGGAGTAGTAAGTTCCTAGTTTCTAAGAGAATGTGGGTAACCACTGATCTAAAGTGGGGTGGGAACTTCTCTATGCCCAAGTGTAGAACTCCTAGAGCTGGGTTAGGAGGTGTGATGATACCAGTGAGCGATGAGATTAGTTGGAATATTTGATTCCAGAGACTTTTTATGCTCGGGCAATGCCAGAACATGTGCAGTAAATGTCCTGTGTTACCGCAATTGCTCCAACAGAGGGGTGAGGGTTCTGGGAAGAACTTAGCTAGTCTGTAAGGGGTGTAGTGACATCTATTTGTAATTTTGATCGTTAAGTCCCAGTGTTTGGTGCAGTGGGAAGCTTTATGGATTTCACCTCCTGCATTTTTTAAAAGAAGTTAAAGAAAACCTGTGCCGTGGAAGCTGTAGAAGTACTGCTTATAGCATACCTCTCAACAGTCCCAGATTTCGAGCGAATGTCCTGAATTTTTGGTCCAGCAGACATACGGTTTGTTCCTCTACACTTCTAGTCCCATGGCAAGAGGAGTTAGAGGTGAGCCAGTGGCTGGTAGGAAAGACAGGAGGGGAGTCACGGTCTAGTGATCTGTGCATTGACCCACATGAGAGTTAAAGTGTTACTAAATCCAGGAGCCTGCATTCACTATATCTGGTTACTCACAGTACACAGAACATGGAAATGCAATTATTTTAGTAAATATAAACTGCTAAATACCTTTTCTCATCAGCAGTATATAGCAGTCTTGTGACTTCTATCAGTGTCTGGTTAAAGCTTGTGGGAGGAGTTTTAATTCTCCCCTGATTGTCCTATGAGGCTGCAGGACCCCTGACCCTCTGTCTGGACAGTGCTGATTGGCCCTGTACTGATCACATGCACCCTTCTAAGAAAAATAAAAAACTGTCTAGCAATACACACCAAACTGAGCATGTGCAGAGTTACTCCGATGCTCTGTACTATCAGGAGATGGATTGGGGACAGTGAAAGAAGGGGAGGATCAGAGAAGGCAGGATCAAACAGCCTTTTTACACAATGCAGAGGTTTAACCCCTTAGGTTTCACAGTGAGTATAACAAGCATGCTTTACGGCATATACAGATTCATTTTACTGTTGTGGGTTTAGTAACTGTCAGAAGCAGGCTGAGAAAGAAAATGCAGAAAAATCACACCTTTGATGTAATAGTAAAAATAGTACAGATCAGGAACATAATCAAAACATAAGCCAGGGTACGGAAGCCAAAACTGGAAATCAGACGAGCCGGTAATCAGGAAGCCAGGGATCGGTGTAGTCAAAAGCCAAAAATCAGGAACCAGAAGGGATGTCAGCCAGGCAAAGTTTTTAACAGGAAGACACTCAGGAATCAGGATATGTTGACCAAGGTGAAGGCACGAAAGGAATGAACAAGGCAGTTTAAATAGCCAGAAGGGGCTGGCTGTAGGCTGGACTGATGAACAGGTAATGATAACCAGGTGAGCCACTGTGGAAACAATGAGTGCTGAAAATCATTCGACAGCTGAGCAGCCTGAGCACTGAGAAGAGAGCTGCTAAGAGCCCAGCCCTGACAGTAACACTTTAAGCCAGCATGAGAAAATGAAAGTTGCAACAGATGGTTGTTCTGTAAGTTGAGACTCTTCACATTTCCTAGGACTCCTAATGTAGACTTGTCAGTGCCAGAACAGAATCTGGCCTTACTACTGAAAGTGCACATAAGAAGTGATACAGGAGCAGGAATGGTCAAACTACTGTATAGCTCCATCCAGATATTGAGCCAGTACAGCATGGAGGGGCAAACAGTTGGGGGAGGGGGTCACAGAAAAGAGATACTTGTGCAATATGGACTCTATTTCTTTGTGTTTACAGAATGTAAATGACCCTGTCACCACAGAACCACTTGTAAAGAAAGCTGTAAAGAAAGCTGCCCTTTTGCTGCTCCCAGGCCTCTGCAGATATTCCACACTTTCATGTGTTTCTATTACATGATCCTTCCACTGCACACTGTTCTTCATGCTGACCCTTGTGTCCTGTAGGGACATACAAGGTATCAAGAGGGACCACAGCTTACAGTCGAGGAAGCAGGTATTTGACACACAAGACAGTGGCAGTGGATGGAAACCAGCAAGAGCAGCAGCATGACCACACCTCTTTAAACCAAATCTATATGACAACACCCATTCTTCACTTTGGAAGGTAGTTGTCCCTCTTCGTCAAGTTCAAAATTTGGGGGATATGTAATAGGCACACTACAGCTGATCTTTTCCTCCTTACTCACTTACCATATATTGCTCTGTGTTGTGTCTTTGTAGAGCCAAGCCCTGCTTCCTCTTGTCAAAGCTGCCCCCCAATGACTAGTGATCTAAAACGGCTGGGAGGAACGATCAAGAAGAGCATTAGCTTTGCGAAAAGTACAAGTCCACAGAATAAATGAAGCAGAAGCAAGTAGATTCTTGCACTGTTAGCCCTCAAGTCGGCTCATTTTTCAGCAAGGAGAACAGTGAGGAGCACAGTAACATCACCAGATTTCACTCCAAATCAGGGGAGACTAGCAGTCAGAGGCAGCAGTGCCTTAGATCAACTCACACTGCTGATATACAGTCATGAGGCCTCATACACAGAAGTGCTTAGGCAAAGGAAGAGTACCACATTTTTTTAAAAAGAATTAAAAGAGAAATATGGGTTTTTGTTTTTTTCAAGAATCATACTTACCTAGGTGGATGCAGCATCGATCTGCCCACGGCTCTAAAACTGAGAACCCTGCGATCAAACACCACTGATCGTTCAGTTCCCAGAGCTCCGTAAGTAGTAGAGCTGGTAACTGTCAGTCTTGTCTGTCCTCCCACCACGCTCACTGGAGTGCTGGGCTGTGGGAGGGGGGGTGGGAGCAGCTGGCTCAGGCTCTCAGTGGCTTGCTGAGAGGCTAAACCAGGTGCTGGTCCTGGGTTGTGGGCAGATCCTGACCATAATGTTGCCATCTTATGCCAGCCTAGACCGGCTATGTGACATCAGCTGATAGCGGGCTTCAGCCCGCTGTCTGCTGAAAATGGGTCAAAGAAGTGCAGAACGAACTGTACTCCTGTGATCCACAGGCGAAGTACAGCCAAACAAACTTTGGCTGTACTTCTCCTTTAAAGACAAAAGACAAATCTTTTGCACAAATAACATTTCCAGATGTTCCATAAAATAGAAAATATTTACTTTTTCCATTCAGGCCCATTTTAAGCAGCACAGTTGTGCATGAAAAAAGGCTAAAGTGCTATGTAAACTACTTGAGGAATCTTACTGTAGTGTATTATGTAAAACACAAGTAGAAGATAAATCGAGTGGGTGGTCTGACGTTAGCACTGTTGCAATGTTTCAGAGATAATATAAGTTCACTGAAGGCATCTTATTATCCCTGATGGATTTTTACTTTATTTTATATTATGGAGAAATTAACAAAGAGAGACTGAGAGTAACTTGAAGAGAAAAAAATAACTAATGGGCCGCTTTGGTGCATCTGTATCCTCCTATAGCTGTAATGTAATTTTTGCTGGACCAATCCTTTAAAGCGATGCTGTCACAAACCTGGGTGATTCAAACTGCGCATGTGATAAAATAATACACATTAGATGTGTGAGTACTTTATCTCATGAAAAAGAGGGGTGATGCCCTTGGTTAGCTTGGCGGAAGCTAACAGGGCATCAGGGTTGCCCAACATACAGCTATTAATTAAAGTGTTACTAAACCCACAACAGTAAAATCAGTCTGTAAACTGTATGCAGTAAAGCATGCTTGTTATACTCCCCGTTAAACCTAAAGGGTTAATCATCTGCATTGTGTAAAAAGGTTGTTTGATCTTATATGCACAGATCCTTTCTGTGCATTGTCTCCAAAACATGTCCGGATAAGACAGAGTTCCTGGAGTCAGGCTGCACATGCTCAGTTTGGGGTGTATTGCTAGAGAGTTTTTTTTTCTTGGGATAGTGCATGTGATCAGCACAGGGCCAATCAGCACTGTCCAGATAGAGGGTAAGGGGTCCTGCATCCTCATAGGACAGCTGAGTGCAATATGAATACTCCTCCTACAAGCTTTAACCAGGTACTGATAGAAGTCACAAGACTGCTATATACTGCTAATAAGAAAAGGTATTTAGAAGTTTATAATTACTAAAATTGCATTTCTATGTTCTATGTTCTGTGTCCTGGGTTCAGTAACACTTTAAGTAGTTTTAAAGATCTTGCAGGTCCACATTGAAACATAAGATACTTTATGGCAGTATGTGCTATGTGCTTTGTAAAACACCGTCTAATATAAAATAGAGTTGAGATCTAAATAACACGGAAAAGGCTAAAAAATCTTTAAAGATTACTGTGGCCTAATTCAAAAACCTCTGTACACTATTATAAAAATGAGCAAATACAGAGTGACATTTCTACATTTAGAACGGTATTTAAGAGTCATAATTCTTTTCAGTATGAGACAGTAAAATGACCAGATATGATGATCTAAAGGTGAAATACTACGCTTCAGCTTGCCTCTAATAGAATCAGAAATTTTCTGTCTGGTGTGGTAACTGAATTCCTGACATTTATCATTTCATTGTGGATGGCGATGTTTGATCCAAATACTGAGAAGTTTGGGAAACCTATGTAACAATTAGTTAAAAGGTGTATGTAGTCCTTTGTGTCCATCCAGGGAAAGTTCAGCTTTGTTGAATTAAACATACAAAGTTGTCAGCCATCCAGCCGTGTTCCTATCAAGATTAAAAGCTGGAGGGCTGCCAATAGCTCCTTGTGATCAGCCGAGCTGAAGCTTTTGCTACATTTGCTGATGATATGCTGAGCAAATTGCTGGACAAAAACACTATCCTGTAACAATTAAAGCGAGAAATGGGTGATAATGGGGGCTGTCTCCACTGAGAGACGAACATTAATTAATAATGAGAGGACATTTCTGCAATAACAATAAAGACAAAACCCATCACATTCAATGCTTTATGGGCTTTTAGACAAAATAGATTTTTAAATACTGAGAAAAAGGCAAATTATTTGCACTTATTTGCAATTCTAAAAAATGAAAAAAAAAAAATGACGGAAACAGTGTACAATCAGTTTGTAACACACATATATATATATATATATATATATATATATATATATATATATATAGCCAGCTGAAAATTTATTTCAAAGAAAAAATGTACTACGGCTGCCATTTCTCTGCTTTTCGGCCAAGAGAAGTATAATAAAAGCAGCTTTGCTCTTGCTGTCTCTTGGGGTAGACAGCCTCAGGTGGGGGTTTTATGTGTACAGGTAGTGAGAATGAACAGAGCAGTTACCGCTTTTAAATCAACCATAACCAGCTTTGTTGCACATCCAATGCAATATATCACAAAAGCAGTTTTGCTGCAGAAAAAAAAAATAGCATATAAAATGAAGTCATAGTCTGTCCAGTACTGTGCATCAATCAAAAGCCTTTTCTAAAAAGAAAATGAAGTTCAGATCCCCAAAGTGGTAATTCTTGTTTGCCAGTGTTGCCACCACACAGGGGCTCTCTGCAGAACAACATACTCTAATAGATTCCACTAGATTTGCAAAAGTTTGGAGAGCCCATGCGAAGGACTCCGCACACTTCATCAAGAACAATTACAGTAGTGGCAAAATTGCACCCTTTCCTAGCCAAACTGGCTTCTACAGTGCTACTGTCACATACACATTCCAGACATTTATCATTTCATTGTGGATGAAATGAGAAATATCAGAAGTAGGAAATATCCGTTCCCCAGTGATTGGTAATTGTATTGTATATTTAAAGCTCAACTTCAAGCTTACTTTTGGTCTTGCCCAGTTGTACAGGATAGAGATAGTACCGCCTACCTGAAGAATGCCCAGCATCATCTAAATCTTTCCTCCCCAGCCTTACTGTTCCTGGCATGCCTCTTTCATTTATTGGATTTTATAGGATTTTAGTTCTTTCAGTTATGGAAGTTCAAAATCCCATGTGGGTAATATATAGGGCAGTCTGCATGCAAATGCAGAATGCCTAGGAATGCTCACTGCTTCAGAGTGACATGTTTCTATCAAGGTATTTTGATATTTGCCAGCCTACTGCTTCCATCAGAGTTGAGGTTCTTAACCTCCCTGGCGGTATGATTATTTCGGATTTTAGGTGCTGAAAGCGGTACAATTATTTTGCATGGAAATTTGGCGTTTTATATTGTAGGTCTGTAAATCTTAACAATAACACACTTAAATCTGTCCAAACCAGAGTCTAGTAGATATCCCGGGTATGATAAAGTTTGAAACACAAAAACATAAATTATAATATAATAAATAAAAATAAATAATAAAAAAAATAAAAAAAAATAGTAATAAAATAAATTTCCCCACAATTCACTATCGCTCAATTCTGCAAGTGTTCTAATTTACTATCGCTGTTTTCTAGCTGGTCTAAAGCCATTTTTGACGTAAAGGGACACTTTTTGGTTGCTATGGACAATCTCCAGTTTCCAGGCAGAAAGAACAGTGTATATCATGTAAAACTGCATGCAGGGCATAGGACAAAGCACTGGGGACAAAAGGGATGTGAAATCATTTCATACAGTACTGTAATCTGTAAGATTACAGTACTGTATGTGTTATGATTTTTACTTTTTTTTTAATTTGCCGCCAGGCTCCGCCCCCCTGCATCTCACCGCTCGCAGGGAACGGAGCCTGGCACAGAGAGGCTTCGGAGGAGGACGGAGCCCTCGGACACTGCGGGGGACATCGCAGGATCCCGGGGACAAGGTAAGTAACGCCGCCCCAGGATCCTGCAATGCGATCCCGAGTGTGGCTCGGGGTTACCGCTAATGGGACTGAATTTTAACCCCGAGCCACACTCGGGAAAACCGCCAGGGAGGCTACGGGTCCTGTGATTTTTTTTTAGGAAGCTATGTACAGCCCCCTGAGTCTAAAATAAAGGTTTATAATGAAAACAGAAAGTTTTTATACAAACATTTCATTAGCACGTAGATTAGGAGGAAATTAAGAAAGGAAAATAGAATAAACCTTAATCTTAATTTATTTATTACAGGTACTTATATAGCACCGAAAATTTAAACAGCCCGTTACATACATACTGTACATTCATATTGGTCATTGCCCTCAAGGAGCTTACAATCTAAGGTCTCTAACTCACATACACATACTAGGGAGAATTTAGACAGGAGCCCATTACCTACCAGCATGTCTTTGGATCGTGCAAGGAAACAAGAGTACCCGGAGGAAACCCACACAAGCACAGGGAGAACATGCAAACTCCAGCAGGTAGCACCATGGTTGGGATTCCAACCAACAACCCCAGTGTTGCCTGGCAGAAGTATTAATCACTTAGCCACCATGCTGCCCCATCTTTGCTGCTTACAAAAATATTCATGGTTAGAACTAAAAAATATGAAACTTGTGACCTTTAATATTCTCTGCACAGTAGATGTAAACCTACTACATTATTCTATAATAAGCACAGATAGGTAGGAAACACACACTAGATGTACATATTTGCAATAATTAATTAAATACAACTGCAAAAGTCTATATTGGTTTATACAGTAAAAAAAGTGCAATGATGTATAAGATGCAGAAACTAACAACAACCAATGACAATTCACTCCTCAGCCTACAGTAAACTGAAATCCAGTTGGTTGATGATGATTATCATTTAATGGCAATTCAAAAAGTTTTTTAAAATGTTCATATCAAACACAACATTAAATGTAATATACTCAGTTGCAGATTAAAATAAGAAATGAAAGCTCACTTCACTTATAGTGGCCAATATATCTTATACAAACTCTTTCAGGAGCTCTGTGAGTGATTGCCACTGATATGTAAAGAGGTTTTAAAGTGCAGCCTTTAACTCTACTGTATAAAGAATAGATGAATAGTGGAATCAGAAAGTGATTTCTTTTCATGAGCTGTTGAAAGAAGAAGGACTTCACATAAGATTTCATGACTGAGAAATACTTTATTAATATAAATAAAGGACTCTAGCTTTTTCTTTCTTTCCCTTAATAGACATACCTTGCATTAGAACACAACTGCTGCAGTGTGAAGGAGAGGTGCTGCTGTGCTATAAACATTGTAAAGCACTGTTTACTATTTTTTTTTATAACTTTATTGAAATGTCACAAATTGATACTTCATTAAAGGCTACGTTATCCTTTGGTAAAAAAAAAAACAAACAATAAATGGCCATAATTTTGCAGGAAAAAGAAAAAATATTTTACCATATTTATCGGCTTATAACACGCGCTGGCGTATAACATGCACCCCAAGTTTAGGAGGGAAGTTTAAGGAAAAAAAACTTTTAGGAGGGAAGTTTAAGGAAAAAAACGTACATTTTAAATGCCCATCAATGCAGCCTTATCAGTGCCAATCTGCAGCCTTACCCATCATTGCAGAATGATCAGTGTCTATCTGCAGCCTTGCCTAAGTGTCCATCTGCAGCATTAGCCAAGTGTCCATCTGCAGCCTTGCCCAAGTGTCCATCTGCAGCATTACCCAAGTGTCCATCTGCAGCCTTGCCCAAAATTGAAGCATGATCGTTTTTAAATGTTGCCGCCGAGATAGACAGAGCCGGATGTCCTGTGTACTCGGCTCCTCTCGGCTCCTCCCGCAGTCCCACCCAGTCTCGCTCTGGCTCCTATGATGGACACAATACCGGACCAATAGCGGGACGTAAATGCTAGGAGGCGGGACTGGGTGTGACTGCGAGCGGAGCAAAGCCTAGCCGAGTACACACTATACTCGGCTCTGTCTATTTCAGCGGCGCTCGGTCCCTCCTTCCCCTCCGAGTCAGCGGTTTGGCGTATAGCACGCACCCATGATTTTCCCCTGATTTTAAGGGGAAAAAATTGTGTGTTATACGCTGATAAATACAGTATGTTTTTTACACTACAGCCTGCAAAGCATTACACCTACGATTAGTAAATCTTGCCTGCAATGCCAGGCTCCTGCAGACACTCAGTACAACTGTCTGCTTTTACCTCTCGTATGGGTAGACAGTTACTGAAGTGCAGGAAGTGTCAATGAAGCACAAGAGCGCTCAGCAGCACCCTCACAGTTCATTGAGAGCTACAAGCCATCTGCAGCGGAGGAAGACGAGATTTGTAGTTCATTCATTCACAGATCACTGTGAATGAATGATGCAGCTGTGTGGGAGTAGCTCCCACACAGCCCACTGTTTTTCATTTGCGACAGCAGGTGTGGGGAACAGATCCCTGCCCACTGTCATGGGGAGGGGGGGACCGGGGGGTGCAGGCAGGGATTTTATAGTAACATGTTATATATTACAAACTAAATACCAGTGAAATACGCTGGCGTATAACATGCACCCCAAGTTTAGGAGGGAAGTTTAAGGAAAAAAAACTTTTAGGAGGGAAGTTTAAGGAAAAAAACGTACATTTTAAATGCCCATCAATGCAGCCTTATCAGTGCCAATCTGCAGCCTTACCCATCATTGCAGAATGATCAGTGTCTATCTGCAGCCTTGCCTAAGTGTCCATCTGCAGCATTAGCCAAGTGTCCATCTGCAGCCTTGCCCAAGTGTCCATCTGCAGCATTACCCAAGTGTCCATCTGCAGCCTTGCCCAAAATTGAAGCATGATCGTTTTTAAATGTTGCCGCCGAGATAGACAGAGCCAGATGTCCTGTGTACTCGGCTCCTCTCGGCTCCTCCCGCAGTCCCGCCCAGTCTCGCTCTGGCTCCTATGATGGACACAATACCGGACCAATAGCGGGACGTAAATGCTAGGAGGCGGGACTGGGTGTGACTGCGAGCGGGGGGTGCAGGCAGGGATTTTATAGTAACATGTTATATATTACAAACTAAATACCAGTGAAATATGTAAATTTTACAAAATAATTTTAAGTTCTAATGGCCCCTGCATGGTGCAGTGGAGTGTGTTGCACCACACTGTGCTAAAAAAGCACTAAATGGCAGTGTGATTGTATTTAGACAGCCGCTGGACATCTTTGCTGAGGTTGAGCGGATCTGGGTAGTACAGGGTACAGCAATGTTACAAATGAGCCTTTTTTCTTTATTTTAAAGTGTATGTAAAGGTAAAAAAATATGCAATACATCTCTGCAATGCATGTAGATTTCCCAATGTTTTATACCCTAAAGGCACATAGAAATAACTGTTGATGTACCAGAAGTACACTCAGCTCCTTATTTTCTGTTGTGGGATGACAAAACGTTTTTATGGACTGAATGATGTCAGTCCTACAAGATGTCTTTTGCTAAACTACTGAAATCATCTGGGTCTCACGGGCTCTATAATATAGAGACTTATTGGTATGTAGTCCAAAATAAGAACGGGAAGGGCTAATTACCCTTCTTGAGATATGAAAGAAATTGTGCACAAAACACAGGACAGCTGTGACAAGGTCAACAGGTATTTTTTGTATCTATTGAACAAATTCAACAAAACACTTCCAATGATATATTTAACAGACCAAAAGCAAGCAAATAAGAAGAGTTCATTGTAAGGGTTTATGCACACTGGCTAGGTTCACACCTGTGTAGGTGCTGTCGCTGCAGGACATGCACAAATTCCCGCAGCTGCAACCACCCGTACAGCAAAACACGGGGCCTGCGGGCAGGTGCCATTAATCCTAACGGAACGCTGCCTGTACTAGAAATTGCACCCACGAGTATGGCGCAGTTCCCATGTGGGCTGTGATTTCCAAAGTAGTGCAGGGACTTCTTTCCTGCATGTAGTGGGACATGGCAGCCCACACGGCTGCATAGGTGTGAACCTAGGGTAATACATAAGGGCTCTTTTACAAATATTGGGGTTCGCTCTGATCAGTAGGGGATCCATGAGCAAATCCCCTGCAGAATCAAAGCCGAACAGGACAGATGTCAATTTTTTTATATCCATTCTCATTCAGTTTGTGTCTAGTGAATATGAAGGAACCCATGTTAGCTCTATGGGTGACCAGATATAAACGGTCTCTGGTATCCATTTGCATCAAGCTACCACGGATACATCATCTTTTGGTCCATAGAGGTGCATGGGGCTTCTGATCAGGCCTGCCTGAAAAACGGACAGGTAGATCGGATTGAGAAGTTTGTGTGAAAAGGCCCTTAGTAAAGCGTGTTAAAATTTCATAAGTACAGTATGCAACAGTATTTATTCTGCTTGTTATTATAGAGAATTGCATTTCGATTGCTATGTAACAAAGCAAACGGTTTAAAATAAATCTGCGGGTGTTGTATCTTTTTACTTTTTCTACAATGAATGTGTACATACAGTATTAAAATAATGATGTGAAATTCCAGTGAAAGGTATAATAGTCCATCAGTAGCCAAATGTTTTCTCTATAAACTTGACATACCATGTCAAGAAAAAGTAGAATCAAACTTGTCTTTATTGTTCTTAATAACAGTTTATCAGATGATTCCAGAACAAGGAGTCCTTGGAACTCCAAGATAATGTTAAGCACTGTTCCCAAGCATGTGCTCCCTACCATTTAATCATATGAGTGTAATATTCTTGCTTACATTTCAAATAAGACTGACCCAAGACATCTTCTGATGTGTTGTTTTTCCATTGCAGTGAAGTAAGCAACTGAGCAATGGATAATTTACCAATCACACAGTAAAATCCTTTCTCTGTGTTAGATTATTACTCTTGTACTAAGTATGTTTTTGCCAGGCTTAAAACTGGGTATATGAAAATTCTGCACTGTGAACAGAATCAGAACATTGCAGCAACAATTATGAAATACCCAACTATATAAAATACATTGCACAAATTACAATCAACAAATATGACAGTCAGGGTTCTTTAAAGAAGCTGTATAATGTGCTATGCTGGATAAATGTGCAAAGTGTACTAAGCTAGATCAATGAATTTGATTCAGTGTTTTTTACATCGGTTACAATAAACTAAAATTTGATTGCTATACTGTAGATTACCCCATCATTATGAAAAAAAGAAAACATCATTTAAAAAGGGTCCACTTAAAATAAGAATAGATTTCAGGCTAAGCTGACTGATGAATAAGAAGTTTTTATCTTCAAAATGAATATCCCAAAAGTCTTTGCACCTTTCATTGCAGGAGTAGACCAAAGTGAAGATCCCAGCAGCGGCCGGATGAGAGTGATCATCCATCCTAATGATAGTAGAGAGAGAGTATCACCGCTCCAGGTGGGTCAGATCAAAGTAAAAGCCATCTCCTTTAGTCTAGAAGTCCAGTTGCTGGCAATGCTGTAGCTATGACTAAGCACTCTGTGTAGTGCGAAATGCGTAAGCTTTGTTCCACTTTGCTGTGACCTGTATTTTGGATGACACGTTATTGAATAAAGACAAATATTTTTGGAGTGTGGCTGTCCAGGATTTCTTTGATGTCTAAATCCATCCTAATGATGCCTGTCATCCCAGCTGGGCTGTGCAGCTCTCTTTCCACCTACTGCGTCCCAGACTCTGCCTGCTCTACAAGCCCTGCCATGGTCTCTCGCTTTGCGAGTGCAACACAACATTTTTGTTTTTATTGTTAATAAAGCCAATGCTACACTATCAGGCTGTCTGTGCCACCTCTCCCCCTCCCTTTCTGTTTTCCAGGCTAATATGTCTGTGAATAAAAAACGAAATGGTCACACACTGATCCAAAAACTTTTTTTTAAAGTTGCCAGACAGATACAGGAATTGTAGTTGAAGCATTTCACAAGCGTGTAGTTGTAGGGTTGTGAACAAACAAACTAGACGCTTGTGAAATGCGTCATCTGCATTGTGGACAGTGGTGAGCCGAGGTCTGCACCTGGTACCTGTTTTTGCACCCGAAGCTAGCCTAGAAGCGGTGTGTCTCTATTTGACTAATATGTCTGTGAAGGTTCTCATTCATTCGGGTCATGACATACTGTAGGTAGAAGCAGTTGGGCACATTTAATGGGCCCCGTTTTGTATTATTGAAGATATTTTACTGCTTATCCAAGCAGCTTCTTCAGTTCTAATGAATGTCAGGATTGTACCCCTGCATTTTTATCCACACTGGTAGCTCAGTCAACATAATCCAGTCCATATGGAATGTGTCACTGTCAAGGCAGATGTTGATTGTTCAAGAGCAGGATGGGTGGTGTAACAGTTTCTGTTTTTATATAATCCAATCACCACAATGCTATGAAGTTTGGGACAGGTATTATTTGCTCGAGTTACATGGCTTAACTGTTTTGCTGCTGAGGTATGTCATATGTTGACAGCAGCATGGGGTTTTATATTGTACATGTAAATATCACAAGCCGACTTTCAGATGGAGCCACAGAAGGGCTGCCCCTAGCTGTTCCCCCACAAGATCCCCCTGCCATGTTTCCCAGGCTTCACTATCCCACCTATGGGCCCAGGACCCACATTGCTGTGTTCTTTGGTAGAGTAAAGGAAGACAAGCAAACGTCCTTTTTCTGATCTCTCCTTGCTAGTCAGGACCCAGAAGTGTCAAGGATTTCGTCACTTCCAGTTTCTTCTGTCACTTTTTCCTGGTTGCTGTGGCTAGGGAAGAAGCTAATGAAACTAATCTGCACTCCATTAGCTTAACCACTTAAGAAACAAGCCCAGGGTTGCCACCTGTAGAATGACCTGGACAGTCTGGGTTTTGACACTTGTGACCTAGTTTCTGTCTGTATTTGCGCAGCGGTCTTACAAGCGCACTTTTTTTGGAAAAAATACATGTTTTTGCATTAAAAAATAAGACAACAGTAAAGTTAGCCCAATATATATATATATATATATATATATATATATATATATATATATATATATATATATTTTGTATACTGTGAAAGATAATGTTACGCTGAGTAAATTGATACCCAACATCTCACACTTCAAAATTGCGCCCGCTTGTGGAATGCCGACAAACTTTTACCCTTAAAAATCTGCATAGGCGATGTTTGAAAATTTCTAAAGGTTGCATGTTTTGAGTTACAGAGGAGGTCTAGAGCTAGAATTATTGCTCTCTTTCTAACAATCACGGCAATACCTCACATGTGTGGTTTGAACACTGTTTTCATATGCAGGCGCTACTCACCTATGCGTTCGCTTCTGAACGCGAGCTTGGCGGGACGGGGCGCATTAACATTTTTTTTCCCTTATTTATTTTACTTTTTATTTTTACACTGTTCTTTAAAAAAAAAAGTGTCACTTTTCTTCCTATTACAAGGAATGTAAATATCCCTTATAATAGAAAAAAAGCATGACAGGACCTCTTAAATATGAGATCTGGGGTCAAAAAGACCTCAGCTCTCATATTTACACTAAAATGCAATAAAAAAAATAATAATTTTGTCATTTGAAAAAATAAAAAATGTTCCATTAAGAGCTATTGGTGGAAGTGGCATTTTGACGTCACTTCCGCCCTGCAAAGGTATGGAGACGGGTGGGGACCATATTCCCCTCACTCGTCTCCAAACCTAACACCAAGAAGGGTCCGAATGCCTCCGCCACTGCCGGTGGCTCCGGTAAGCTGCAGAGGGCACCGGAGAATGGCAGGAGAGGAGACCACTTTTATCGGAAACGGGATTGCTCACTGAAGAAGAGAATACCGGGGTTATGGTAACTAGCTGCTGCCATAACAACGATATCCCCCTTCAAAATGCCACTGTATATCGGCGTGAGCTGGTCTGGAAGTGGTTAAGTGGAGTGCCAGGGGCATCAGTTATAGCAATAATGTTAAGTGAAAAAAAAATTAAAAGGTACACCCCAGCACTGAAACCCCCTCCACAAAAATTCTGCACACATGTACACAACCGTAAATGTCCAGGACATCTGTGTGTAAAAATGTCCATTTTGCTACACATGTTACATATCGCTATGCACACTGGAATGAGAGCAATTATTCTAGAGCCATTTTTCACAGTTAAATCTATACTGATGACCTGTAAGTTGTTGTTTTTTTAATGCAGCCTATAGAAAACTTTGGGTACTAAAGTCTGTTGCAATTTCACAGGCATGAGCTATTTTTATTGGATTTTAGAATAATTAAAAAAAAAACAAATAATTTACAACATATATTAGCATCATATCAGAGGAAAAGCCACGAAAAGGCATCATGCATCACATGAAATACAATTGTAGGTGAGATAATTTAAATAATATACCTAAGTAGTTAGGTAATTAAAAGGCTGGGAATTAACTGTAGAATAATAAAATTCAACAGAAATAAAGATCCCAGCAAAAAAAGACATTTATATAATCTTAACTTATGTAGCGATGAAAACTACAATTTATGCAAAAAAAAGAGAACCAAGGAAAAAAGTAAACTAAATAAAATAATAAAACATAACACAAAATCAAAAACATCAGGTCCAAAAAAAATGAACAAATAAAAAAATTACAAAAAAAAGAGAACTAAGTGAGGGAAAGAAAAAGAAAATTAGATAGAAAAAGAAATAGAAAAAGAAAAAGGGTTGGAGCGACATTAAAACCAAACTCTGGCTAGGAAGGGATATCTATTATAGTGAAACATAAAGAGTTAAATTGACCATGTCAAATCAGAAGAATTTCTCCCTAAATTTGCATGAGCAATTCTAAAGGCTTAACATGTTGGGTTACTATTTACTTGGTATGACCTCACCTTTTATAAAAAAAAAAAAAAAAATAGGTATTATATTGTGTTTGTGTGAACTACTGTAAAAGTAACTTTAGTGCATTTTTACTGAAAATGTGTGCTTAATAAACCATTGTGCTAACATTGTGTGACAGAAAAAATTGGAGCAACCAACATTTTATTCTCCAGGGACTCTGCTTTCAGAAAATATATACTGTTTGGGCGTTTCAACCAATCTTCTGGTCTAAAATTATTATTTTAACATGGGTGTCTCTCACAGAAAAAGGGTTAAGGTGCAAATTAGTGCCAGATTGCAGGGGTAAAGGTTTTAAAATGACCTATTAAATTATTTTGGACACAGTGATTAATAATCTCACCAAAGTGAGTATCCATATACAATCCAATGTGCCTATCAACTAGACAACATGCCACGTGACTGGAGTCCATCTTCACTGGTTACCCACACTTTAGCATACTTTACCTAAACACTCAATATCCCATCATGCCTCCATTACCTGCCTCACCTTGGTTTTGACTACCTCATTCACTCTAGCTACATGCCTACTTGCATAATGAGAACCACTGTCATCATGACCTATTGTGTTGCAAACACCAATGGACCAAATCATATATGATGGCTTTTAGGGCCCATTCACACCATGATGCTGTGTGTTAATGCAAGCGTTTTGCATTGACTTTTTTAATGCATTGCATATGCAAGCTCTTGGAAGGGATGATAATGGACTATATACAAGATCATTAGCAGTAATCAACATGGATTCATGAAGAATCATTCTTGTCAAATCAATCTATTAACCATCTATGACGAAGTGAGTTGCCATCTAGATAAAGGAAGGCCTGTAGATGTGGCATATCTGGATTTTGAAAAAGCATTTGACACAGTTCCCCATAAACGTTTACTGTACAAAATAAGATCCGTTGGTATGGACCATAGGGTGAGTACATGGATTGAAAACTAGCTACAAGGGCGAGTTCAGAGGGTGGTTATAAATAGGGAATACTTGGAATGGTCAGGGGTGGAAAATAGGAAAGAGAGGAACCCCTGGGGGTGGGATGTTTAAGGCACTACCAATAGACAATAAAGATAAAGAATAGTAATTTTAATAATTGTATAGAAAAATACATAGAATATTGAACAAAGTTATGGACATAGAAACATCGAAATATGCGAAATTGATGATACAGAGATCCTACATCCAACGCGTTTCGGAGCTGAATGTAGTCTCCATCAGGGTTTAACAGGAAATGTATAGTCTATAAAATTCAAATACAAATAATCAACAATCTATTAGTACATTCCACCCAAAGTGCATTGCCCATAAAAGAGGCCTAAGGTGCTGGTGACTTACATCTTATTCAATTGCACATGCATGAGATCGTCCATATCATCCCGCCATCCTATCCACATTATCATTGCTTAGAGTAAATCTCTATAGAAGAAGTATCTCCAGCCCAGATTATGTACTGAAAAAATGTATATGGACTATGCCCCCAATCATAGAGAAGGGGCTTGTCCTCAAATGGGGCAGGCCACGTGTACGGGGGCCTGTAAAACAGGAATCCTGGAATATATATATATATATATATATATATATATATATATATATATATATATATATGGAAGGAAAGGAAAGGATATAAATATAAATCCATGGTCCAAACAAGCTTGACCTGTGGATAAACATACCTACAATATGAGGTCACCTCAAAAAAGACCAGCGTCCAGGCTAGGAATGGCACAGATGTCTGGAGATGCTGAGAAATGATCCGATCACTGTTGTAACATAGGACTGTTTGTAGTCCCAAATAGGGAAAAAGAAAAGAAAATATAAAGAGTGTCAATGGCCGCCCATAAAAATATATTTGTACTAGGATTACCAAAAGAAATCAAAGGGATCTTCATGTAACTCACTGTATGCGTCTTCAGTCCCCTATCAGCATCTCCGGATATGTCCGCCCATTAACCATGCCTGTGCGCCTGTGATGTCTAGGTATTTATATATAAGTTGGGATGGGGCATACCGCCCATCATGAGAAACAGCTGCATGGCTAATGGGCGGACATATCCGGAGATGCTGATAGGGGACTGAAGACACTTACAGTAAGTTACATGAAGATCCCTTTGATTTCTTTTGGTAATCCTAGTACAAATATATTTTTATGGGCGGCCATTGATGCCCTTTATATTTTGTTTCCTTTTCTTTTTCCCTATTTGGGACTACAAACAGTTCTATGTTACAACAGTGATAAGATCATTTCTCAGCATCTCCAGCTATGCCGTTCCTAGCCTGGACGCCGGTCACTTTTGAGGTGACCTCATATTGTAGGTATGTTTGTCCACAGGTCAATCTTGTTTGGACCATGGATTTATATTTATATCCTTTCCTTTCCTGTTCCTGTTTTACAGGCCCCAGTACACGTGGCCTGCCCCATTTGAGGAAAATTCCCTTCTCGATGATTGGGGGCATAACCCATACACATTTTTTCGGTACATAATCTGGGCTGGAGATACTTCTTCTATAGAGATTTGCTCTAAGCAATGATAATGTGGATAGGATGGCAGGATGACTCCATGTGACAGGGTCCCTCTTTTAAAATGGATATGGACGATCTCATGCATGTGCAATTGAATAAGATGTAAATCACCAGCACCTTTTTTGGACAATGTGCTTTGGGTGGAATGTACTAATAGATTGTTGATTGTTTGTATTTTAATTTTATAGACTATACATTTCCTGTGAAACCCTGATGAAGGAGACTACATTCTCTTTGAAACACGTTGGGTATAGGATCTCTGTATCATCAATTTTGCATATTTTGATGTCTCTATGTCCATAACTTTGTTCAATATTCTATGTATTTTCTATACAATTATTAAAATTATTATTCTTTATCTTTATTGTCTATTGGTAGTGCCTTAAAAATCCCACCCTCAGGGGTCCCTCTTTTTCCTACTTTTCATGGGATGTGGCACACTTTGGAAATCTTTTATATCAGAATTTCATTTTCAAGGGTGGAAAATAGGGTCACCCAGGTTTCTATGCTGGGACCAATCCTATTTAATTTGTTCATAAATGACCTGGAGGATGGGGTAAACAGTTCAATCTCTGTATTTGGGGACAAAACTTAGCTAAGCAGGGCAATAACTTCTCCGCAGGATGTGGAAACCTTACAAGAAGATCTGAACAAATGAATGGGGTGGGCAACTACGTAGCAAATGAAGTTTAATGTGGAAAAATGTAAAATAATGCATTTGGGTGGCAAAAACATGAATGCAATATACTCACTGGGGGATAACCTCTGGAGGAATCAATTATAGAAAAGGACCTGGGGGTCCTAGTGGATGCTAGACTCAGCAATGGCATGCAATACCAATCTGCTGCTAACAAAGCAAACAGAATATTGGCATGCATTAAAAAGGGGATTAACTCAAGAGACAAAGTGATAATTCTCCCACTTTGGTCCAGCCTCACCTGGAGTATGCCGTCCAGTTCTGGGGACCAGTCCTCAAGTACAAAGAAGGGCAAAAAAGCTAATAAAGGGTCTTGAGGATATTAGTTATGAAGAAAGGTTGCGAACACTGAACTTATCCTCTCTGGAGAAGAGATGCTTGAGAGGGGATATGATTTCAATTTACAAATACTGTACTGGTGACCCCACAATAGGGATAAAACTTTTCCATAGAATGGAGTTTACTAAGACATGTGGCCACTCATTAAAATTAGAAGAAGAAAAGAGGTTTAACCTTAAACTGCATAGAGGGTTCTTTACTGTAAGAGCGGCAAGGATGTGGAATTCCCTTCCACAGGCGGTGGTTTCAGCGGGGAGCATCGATAGTTTCAAAAACTATTAGATAAGCACCTGAATGACTGCAACATACAGAGATATACAATGTAATACTGACATATAATCACACACAGGTTGGACTTGAATGACTTGTGTCTTTTTTCAACCTCATCTACTATGTAACTATGTAACTACGGTATGTCATTTTGTACAGCATTTTTGCATTTTTTCAATTTTTAATTTCACTTTTTTTCGAAGCATTGAGTTGCAGTTATGTTCATTGTGTTGTGTAAAAATGCAGGATACTTGAAAACAACTTGGCAATAAGTCCTCCTCTATGCACCCAGGCAGCACTATGGCCCCAGGGGTCCACTTGACTTTAGTTTAAAATCAATGATTTTGCAACCCCCTCCCCCCCTTCCTGACCAGAGAGGCAGTACCATGGAAGTCCATGTGAATCAACTGCAAGTGAAGCCACCACAGGGATGATTTTCATGTATGTAAACACTGCAGGTAGCCATAGGATAGAGATAGGCATGCATCTGGAGAGAAATTAGGGAAGGAAGCAAAAAGTAAAAGTGCATTTCTTTAAATATATTCAGTGTCTCTCCCATACATAGCTATAATATAAACATGCTCATCAAAAGGTTACAAAGGTTTAATAATTAGTTTAGATGGACGTATGTACAAAGCACAATTGGATTTCATTTTATTTAAATTACATTACTAAAGATTAGAATATCCGTGAAGGGGAAGAGCAACGGGTATGCTTTAATCACCTTCTCCCCAGCAACTTTTTGTGTTCTCCTGACACTCTATTTATCTACTTGGAGAGAAGAAAATCTCCAATACTTCTTAGTATGGAGGAGTATATGACCCACTCCATGTGACAGAGCTGGGGCAATCACCAAGATCCAGAACTGCCACATAGGTAGAGTCTAGGGATGAGTGAATCTGCCTGGGTTTGTTTCACCTTGGATTGGATGAATGGTTTTTAAAGTTCAATGAACCCAAACTTAGAGGTGAATTCTATTGAAGTCAATCGGAGCCGAATACTGTAAGTAAATGTTGCCCATTTTTAGGGCTAATAGGCAAATTGATTGCTGTAAAGAAGGCATGGGAAGCTGATCACTGCCACAAGGGACATATAGAACACCTGTCAGTTTCTTATTGCTGTTTGTGCCCCTGTTGGGGAGATTCACCCTCTCTATTTGTCCTATTTACTAATATCATTGAAAGTTGAAAGTGAAATTAATTCAAATCTTATTTTGGGTTGTCCCCAGAAAAGTAATAGAGGGGAAATCTTCCAATGGGGACACTAGTTCTGGTTACCTGGGGGGGGGGGGGGGGGGTTGGGGTTCTGTTAATTTACAGGGAATTCCTTTCACTTCCTGTTTTGACTATTGGACAGGAAGTGAAGAGAAATCTCCCCAACGGGACACAGATGACAGAAAAAAATCTTACAGGAGTTATAACCCCTCCCTATCCAGAATAAAAAAGTGTTGCCCATATTTCTTACTTTAAACAAAAATTACTATAAAATGTATTTAGGTAAATTCAATTTTAATAACCAATACAGATGTTTTCAGCACATCTAAGAGATGGATGGACAAAGTGGATAAGTTGGCTCATCTCATCTATGATGTGGAGTAGGTATATGACATGCTGGTGAGGAGGGATACTTTCACCCATGAATCAGATACTATAGAAAAAAGTTTTACCTTTATAGGTTCCGCTACGGCATCTATACAGGACACTCTAGAATTCACTACTACATGCCAGTACACTTACTACAGCATTCAAAATTAACTAAACATTTGTCTTTTTGATATACAGTACATTTTAATTAGCAGTATCACTGGTGCAGCAAAACACAGATACAAGTTTTCCTTCTGCAATTTTTATGGATGCTCAGCAGCATGCACCAAAGAGCATCTCACCTGAAGCTAAAGCGAGAAACAAAAGTAGCATATGTTATCTCAGCATCCATGTCAGCTGTAACAGAACCTTCTCACAGCAGGAAACTTCCCTGAAATAGAAGCGCAGAACATATCTGCTGTGGTAAATCTTCTCTGAAAGGTGTATGCCTGGCGGCACTATAGATCCTTCCCAAGCAAGAACAAAGGCAGCGGATGCCAGAAAAGTATAACGGGCAAATTACAACAAAGCTAAACATAACATCTTGTGAAAAATACAAAAAAAAATATAGCAATATTAAAGAAAACATAAATTCCAGACAAGTAACTTCTTTTTGTGAGCTCCTAATGCAGTTGAAGAAACTTTGCTGCTATACTGCAATCATAAAGTTCACTTGAGTTTACTCAGTATTGGAGATGTCAAAGACACTCTATAGTTCGAGTAACAAAGAAACATGTCCTCAATACATATAAGATGTAGTATGGTTGAGTGTGAGAGCTCTGCATTTTAATTTTTAGTGTTACATATTTCATGATTTGACTGCTGACTACGATGGTGCAGTCTTTACCAAAGATGCTCCGTTCATGTGTACTTAGGATAACAGAAAAAGAAGCAGATTAAAATTCCACATTACCAGTAATTCACTTAATTTTCCCCTTAATCCATTACCCAAAGTTTACACCCACTAGTATAGTATATAACTGTGGGCAAAAAAAAACACCTAACATATATAACAGTAATAAATAGGGTTTATTTAGAGCAGACAAAGTATCTTGCAATAATTATAATGTTCTGTAACTTTAAAAACACATTGAATTTAATATTAATATCTAAATAAATCACAGATGTCCATCACACTTTAATATTGTATCTGCTATTTCCTTTATGGGTTGAGAGGCAAAAATTATAATTTCACATAACACTGTTTGAGGGCTGAAAATTGTTAACTCAGTGAGAAAATTTAATGAGTAATTCTAAGAGTAATGTGGTAATTAAATTATTGACGTGTTTCCAGAAAGAGTATAAATACTGTATAAACACGGTAATGTCGGGAGACATCGGCCGGAGAACCAGCAGCCGACCAATGGCTGAAAGTGCTGATTGGAGTGTTCTGGAGTGGATGGCCATCCCCCTGTCAGAAAACAATAGCTCAGCAGGGGAGATCGTTGTACTAACATCAGACTGTTAGTACAGCGGCTTAGACCGGAGCTATCAGTTTTTACATTCAATCCTCTGGTGTTTACCAGGCTTAAAGCTGTATCAAAAGTTCTAAAATTTACAGGAATTCAAGCAACTCCAGCAGAAGATACTTAAATCGGAAATTTCCCCACCCTTAACAAACTTTACCACATGAATGCAATCTATTTTGTAAAAGTAATAACATTAGTGCTTACCTGCCTCCTGCTTATACTGTTTCCTCTGTCTTAGTGCTCTGTACCCATCGCTGGTCGAAATCCTTGATTTCTTTTCCCATATTGTCCAGCATGTGCATATATGAAGCTCCTAATCTTGGAAGGCATAAGGGGAACCCCTCCCAAAAGACAAGACAAAATATGTGTGGGGTCCCCCATAAAAATTTATACCAGTCCCTTATCTGAGCATGCAGCTTGGCAGGCCAGGAAAGGTGGGAAGATGAGCCTTCACACCTCCCTCCCGAACTAACCCAAACCACGTGCCTTTAACATGGGGAGCCCTCCTGGCAAAGTACTTTGTGCTATGTGGATGAGGAGAAGGGCCTCTCCCCCACAACCCTATCCCAATAGTTCTAGGAGTCTGCTGGTGGGGACACCTACATAGTTGTTGACAAGTCCTTTATTACAAAAAAAGTCCCATGATCTACATACATCGTCAATCACGTCATCCAGTAATGCAGATCCATGTCAACCAAGATAAACAATGCCCACTGAAAGAGAAAAATCCCACTGGCCAATAGACATGTCTGATTATATCACTGACTCTCCGTAAATCACATCTCCTGGAGCCCCACCACTAAAAGTAAATGAAAGCTTGAGGTATCCCATGTGATGTCATTGCCCAAAGACCCACTGGCCTGGCACACCCAGTGCTCCCAGTATCAAACCACATCAGAATGTGCAAATCTTTAAGCAATTTGTGTTGTTTAGGTATGTAACAAAACCCAAAGAGCAATTTTAGATTGTCACACTGAATAATACAAACTCCTCTCAAATTTTTCTATTGCAGTTCACGACAAATGTTGACTTTTTCGTGGAGGCCTAGTGCTTTTAATTCTGAAAGAAAGGAGATTATTGGTAAATATGTATATTGAAGCTTATGGTTTTCCTGGTGAAGACTTGGCAAAATATACTGTATAGACCAAATTTCTCTGGTAAATTTAATATCGATACATGTTTTTTTTAATATAACATACACACAACCTATGTTGTGTAACAAATTACTGTTATGTAACATAGGCCTGTGTAATATTCACTTACAATTCTGGCATTCATCTCTTGCATTATTATTAATATCTAAATAATTCACAGATGTCCATCACACTGTTAGTATGTCTGGGATAAATTTGTTTTGCAAAATAAACATATTTTCCATTAGTGTAAATGACTTGAAGAAAACAAATGCATTATTTATCACCAGACCACAACACATTCTTATTAGCTCCTGCAGCATTTTAAGGAGCATTATGAATTCAGATGAAACCTTAATCAACAGCACAATTTTAAAAGGTTGCATTGATCGGGATGTCATGTGGTGGAGGAATCAACTCAGTAAACATAACCCCAGGGACAACATGAAAGTTCTAACACATCCATTAGGTATCTGTCAACTGCATATGATTACACTATCTCAGCTGACAGACAATCTTGGAAGCACTAACAAGAAGCATGTTGGCTGTTTAAATTGCCACACACTAGAAGTGCAATGTAAGCTGCATGCTAGTCTTTAAACTATAAGGGTATGTGTACACAGACCTTTATCATTTCAGTTTTTCATTAATTTTTTAATCCTTCTGTTTTTTCTAAAAGCCTAAAAGCTGGGAGGGAACTGCAGCACCATTATCAGGAGCTTACAACTCTGCACACTGAGCAGCTGTCTGCCATGCTCAGTATTCTGGATTGTGGTCAGTTGTCCATCTATGCCCTGTACACACGAATGGTTTTTCCGTTGGAATAAACTCTGAAGGTTTTTCAGACGGAATTCCACTCATGCTGTCTTGCTTACACACGGTCACACCAAATTCCGGTGGCGTACAACACGTAGGACGAAGTTCAATACCCAGTGCGCCACCCTTTGGGCTCCTTCTGCTAATCTTGTGTTTATCTTGTGTTAGTAGAAGTTTGATGAGAGACGATTCTCGCTTTTCAGACTCGTGATTTTCAGATCGTTTTATCTGCTGTTCAGTTTGTGATTATTTTTCAATAATTAAAAAAAAAGGAGATCTTGATAAAATAAAACAAATAAAAAAAAGATGACTAAAAAAATAATTTTAAACATTATTATGGAGATCTGGCTTTTAAAAAATAAAAGATTATTCATGAGATCACGAGATATAATAAAGTTTGTGAGAACTCTGTGTGAATATCAGCAGCAAAACAACTTCATTATTCTAGCATTATAAAGAACAAAAGAATGCGCTGCATTAAAAGATCACAGAATTTGCAGCATGAGGAATGTGCTATCTCCATTACGAATGCTAGTTTTACCAGACCGAGCGCTTCCGTCTCATACTTGCTTCAGAGCATGCATCATTTTTGGTACGTCAGAACAGTATACAGACGAGTGGTTTTCCTGACAGGAATTTGTTCAGTCGGAAAAAAATAGAACATGTTCTCTATCTAAGTCTGTCTGAATTTTCAACGTAAAAAGTCAGATGGGGCATACACATGGTCAGAATATACAATGAAAAACTCCCATGAGACTTTTTTTGTCGGAAATTGCGACCGTGTGTACGCAGCATTAGTTGTAAATTCATCTTCACTGCCTCTGGTGCACTTTTTGGGTCCCTCTGCTCTTTGGCTCCACCTGCTGGGTCCTCCCACAGTACACACTCTCCTCCAGATTCTTGCATCAAAATTCCCTTTATTCCATTAAAGTGGTTGCAAAGTCAGAAGATTTTTTTTTATCTTAATGCATTCAATGCATTAAGATTAAAAGCCTTCTGTGTGCAGCAGCCCCCTTAGCCCCCCTAATACTTACCTGAACCCCATCTAGATCCAGCGATTTTGCAGCAGTGTCTTGGCTGCCCGGGACTCCCCTCCTCCTTTGTAAAGGAAGGGGAAATGGGGGAAAAGGGAGGGGGGGTATTGGGACTTTGAATGAAACACATCACTGGGGTAGAATGAATCAATCAATTTTGGTAAATACAATATTTATAAAAAAGTGTTGGGTTTAGATATAGGCCAGGCTTTCTTAACCTTTTTACCCTGAGGAACCCTAAAAAGAATTTTCAGGTCTCAGAGAACACTTACTAAAACCAGTTCACATGGGGTTAATGGTTATAGTGCACCTTAGTCTTGTAAACAAGGGTCTCACAGTTAAGTTCCATGGTGATGAATGCACAGTTCACAAAAAATAAGCGATTCCTCGCAAAAGGAAAACTGGATGATCACCTATACAGGCTCATCACCACAGACCAGCAAGCCAATATAGTCTCTAATGATCTACACAGCAAATGTATTCACTTATGGCACAGGCGGCTGGGTCACAGAAGTCCAGAAGCTATACAGGACAATATAAAGAGAGGCTTATCAGAAGATTTGACAATAATGCCTTGCAAAGTGCTCATGAAATGCAAGTGCTGTATTAAAGCAAAAGCCACACTTGATCCCCTTTCACAGGCATCTCAAAGAAAAACTACCCACCCCCTGCAGCTCATACACAGTGACGTATGTGGTCCAATGAAAACTCCCACGTCGGGTGGGAATACATATCTACTGACTTTCATTGATGAATATTCCAGGTACACAATTACTTATCTGATGAAACGCAAGAATGAAACATCAGAGAAACTTCAAGAGTTTGTTGCCATGTCTGGCAATAAGTTCCAATGGAAACCAGGAACAATACGCACTGACAATGGGGGGAGAATACATAAGCAAAGAAGTGGCCTCATACCTGAAGAGACAAGGAATAGTACACCAGACAACCACACCATACACTCCTGAACAAAATGGTGTAGCAGAAAGGAAAAATCACACTCTTATAGAAATGGCCAAGTGCATGTTGTCGGATGCCAACCTACCTCACAACTACTGGGGGAGAAGCAGTCATGACTGAAACCTACCTACAGAACAGACTACCCTCAAGAGCCATTAAAAATACTCCATTCGAAATGTGGCATGGATCAAAGCCCAGCAAAGAGCACATCAAAGTGTTTGGATGTAAAGCATATGCCTATATTCCAAGTGAAAAGCGATCCCAGCTGGAGAACAGAGCCATAGAGGGCTTTCTAGTAGGCTACAGTGAGCAAATTAAGGGTTACAGAATCCTACACCCAAAGAATGACAGAGTGACCATACGCAATAATGTTTATTTTGATGAGAGCCCATCATCAGAAACACCAATCCCTGAAAGCTGTGAAGTGAATACGCCAAACAAACCAGAAGAAAAGGTTGACCAAAGTGAACCTGTGTAGGAGTCAGAACAAGAGGAACTCACAATGCCTAAACCAAGTTCCCCACCAGATTTTGCTGAACTGCCTGAAGTCAGAAGATCCACTCGGACAACAAAGAGGATACCACCCCGCAAGCAGTCCTACCATTTCAAAACACACAGCAAACTTGTACCAGCATCCTGGTAAGACATAGAAAAACTGCCAAAATGTGAAGGAAATAAATGGAGAAAAGCAGCAGAAGAAGAATTAAAGTCACTTTAAGAAAATAAAACCTGGTCTTTCACAGAGCTCCCTTCTAACTGCAAAACCATTGGAAGTAATGGGACTTTCAAAGTAAAGTCAGATGCAGAAGGGAATATCCAATAAACAAAGCCGGCTAGTTGCCAAGGTTTACGCCCAGAAATTCAGTGAAGATTACGATGAAATATTTGCTCCCGTCGTAAAACACTCCACCATCAGAGCGCTTCTTAATGTTGCAGCCAGGAAGGGCATGCGAGTCAAACACCTAGACGTTAAAACTGCCTTCCTATATAGAGACATTGAGGAAGACTGCTACATGGACCAGGGTTTGAGCAAGGAGATAACCTTGTGTGTAAACTTCAGAAGAGCATCTACGGTCTTAAGCAATCTGCAAGGATGTGGAATTAGAAAGTGAACAAAGTACTTACCATAGAGGGATTCTCGGGAAGTAAAGCAGACCCCTGTCTCTACTTCAGGAATCAAGGAGACATATGAATATACTGTATGTAACCCGGGGACTTCCTGTACTTTTAAAAGCAAATGATTTTTATCACTTTTTAATCTTTCTTTTAAGCATAGTTTGCATTTTTCTCCTCTCCTCATCGTGTTTGCAGTTCTTCTATTTCTCTGTATTTTAATGGACATTGCAGGTTACTGAAAAAGTAGGAATGACAATATAATAAAGCAGAAAGGAAAAAAGAACCCGCATTTCTCAACTGCCTAACATTCATTAAGAAAAACATTTTTACCACTAAAGTTGATCATAACAGCTGGGGATCTGGGGATATGTTTCTGTAAATTGACTATTTTGCCCTTGATCCTGAGGAAGCAAAAATGTACATGACATATACTGTATGTGTTTTATATGTTGCTTGAGGTGATGGGTTTCTTGTTGTTATATATGTTGCTAACTGTCACGCTTTGGACGTTCTTTCCTATGGACCAAGCATTTTAATCATGAGTTGCTATGTGTAAATTGTAACTTTATGTACTAATAATTTCTATCTAGATAGATAGATAGATAGATAGATAGATAGATAGATAGATAGATAGACACCAATCAGCCAACACTTTATGTCTACTGACAGGTTAGGCAAATAACATTGATTATCTTGTTAAAATGGTATCTAAAAGTCGGCAAGATATATTATTAATATATTATGGTCGAAATGCGTTGGGGTCTTTCTGTATGACTTTTTACAGTTACTATGCCATTTGTATGTCTATTGAACCATTGTATAATTATGAATTTTTTTATGCCTTCTAGCATTTGGTTTTAGAGCTCTTGTCTTGACGGACAGCTGTGTTTGTATTTATTATCTTTTGTAATAATTTTTTTTTTAAAGAAAACCTTTGGACTTATTTTGCTGCAATACAAAACCCCCTATGAAAATTTACATACTTCATATGCTTTCATTGGGGCGTGCAGCTATTTCTTGCTCATACTATGAATATTGCTTTTTGTTCCCAGCAATTGCTTTTTGGGTGGTTAAACACCCGCTCCCTATTTTTGATACACTGTGAGTCAAGACACGAGCCCAGTTGTTCCAATGTTATTTTAATGTTTGTAAAGACTTAATTATGACGCAACATAAGGATACACCTGTTTCTTCTTGTACTATGAGTACCTTTCAAGGGGAAGACTGGGTCAATCTCATGTCTGGCTACCAAACCGAGTTTGGCAAAGGTGACCAGCTTAAGACCCAAATTTCCTCTTTGTTTCAAAAACTAGGTTGAATTCTTGAAAAGAAGTCGTTACTTTTCTGGCATACAAAGTCCTTCGACAGGTATATAGGCGAGCATATCAACCCTTTCGGGTTGTGAATTCTAGGGAAATGATGCTGATTCTCACTAGAGAATACAACAGGCAGACTTATCTCCTAGATGCGGAAATCAATAATTTGGAGCAAGCTCCGGTCCCTCATAAGGATCATACCCTTTTTTCTAAACTTCTAATGAAGCTTAAGGATAATATATCCATTTATAATAAAAATACTCTTAAAAAAAAAGAGACCAAATTTTGGAGAGATCAGTTAGCCTTTTCAGAGGGGCAAGCCTATAAATGGCAACTTCCCAATTTGCAGCAACGTAAAATACATCAGAGAAGAGACTCTAAAAATGCTGACCTTAAAAAGGCCCATATGATTGAACAAAAGGAATCTCATACACCTTCTAATAAACGTTGTCATGATGAACAGCTCTCACTACAAGTGTATGTGCCTCCAAATTCTGAGTAACTCCGTGTGGTATAAATGCATTTCCCCACTCTGTATCAATCAATTTAACAATGATTTCTATGCGTTTGTCGATCAGGTTCTTAGTTCAGGGGACATTACTAGGGAACTTTGGGAATTCATTGGAACAAAGCACCGTCGGGTTGCTACTTTCTATAGTCTCCCAAAGATTCACAAAAATCCTAGCAACCTTACAGGTCGCCCCATTGTGTCTGGGAATGGTAGTATAGCCAAAAACCTTAGAAGAGTCATAGATGCACTGTTACAACCATACGTTCTTGCTCTAGCTTCGTTTACTCAAGATACTATCCAGTTTTTATAGAAAATTGAACAAATAGCCTTAACTAATGATTCGATCCTGGTAGCTCTGGACATAGAAGCCTTGTACAGCTCAATCCCAAACGAGAAAGGTCTGACTGTCATCTCCAGGATCCTTACACATGGTACTCACCATGATGAATCATTAAATGACTTCATTCTTAATGGTTTGAAGTTTATACTTAACCATAATTTCTTTCTGTTTAACGGCTCCCACTACCTCCAGGTGCAGGGCGTAGCGATGGGGATGTTGTGCCCCATCCTATGCCAATTTGTACCCGGGGGAGTGGGAGCAGTAACTCCTGGGCGATGTTGGCGTTGTCGAGTACACCAGCTCTATCAAGGTATGGCTGAGGTACATTGATGATGTCTTCATCGTTTGGGAGGGGACAGAAACCACGCTGATGGACTTTTACCATCTTATTAATGTAAATGATTACAATCTCAAATTCACTCTTTCTTTCAACACTAATACAATTACTTTTTTGGATGTTCGGGTCTTTTCTACCTCTGAGGGGCAATTGCGCAGTACCTTGTATAGAAAGGAGATGGCAGGGAACACCGTGCTACACGCCAATAGTTCCCATCCAGTATTCCTGAAAAATTCCATACCGTTTGGACAATACTTACGCCTCCTGTGCAATTGTTCCAGTGACAGCTTCTTCAGGGAAGAGGCTGGAAAATTGCAGGAGAGACTTTTAGAAAGGGGTTACAGTCGGTCCTGTTTTTATGGAAGGCCTATAACAAAGTGGCTGTTCGGCCTCGTTGTGACCTTCTCTTCAGGACCAAACCTAAACGACCCAGTGAATTTAATACTAATAGATTGATTATGCACTTCTCCAAACAGCATCAGAAAATGTGAGAGATCATCCAACGACATTGGTCACTTCTAACCGATGACCCAAAAACTCATCAATTCATTTTGAACGCTCCCTCAATCACCTATAGAAGGGCACTGTCAGTCAAGGACCACTTAGTGACTAGTGAATTTAAGGGTGAAACAATCAAAGAGAACTGTCCCGCTAAGGGTTCCTTCCCTTGCGGTCATTGCTCGCAGTGTCCCCTTATTAAAAAGGAGAAATCCTTTTCACTTCCCAATGGAGAGAATTTTGAACCTCTCCATTTTGTGAATTGTCGCACTCGTGGCCTGGACTATGTAATGTTTTGTGAATGTCAAGCATTGTACATAGGGAAAACTAGGCAGGAATTCAGTTGTCGTATTGCTCAATATATTTATAGCATGCAGATTGGGAATCTACATTTACCGTTGGGTAGACAATGGTGTTAACACACAAATACATCACGCCCAAAGCCTCTTTCGCCAACCTTGACTGGATCCATATTTTGGACGGGGGGGGCGATTGGAACAAGTCCCTTTTACAGTGAGAGCAACGATGGATATTTCGTTTGCAGGCAACAGTATATCCTGGCCTCAACGAGGTCCATCACTTTTGCCCCATTTTTAAAGGGTTTTGTTTCAGGTAAAACACAATAATATTTTTTTCCCCAAATCTGCTTGCTATAATACATTTTCTAAGCATACAAGGATATATCTTTCATATATGTTTTTGTATGCGTTTATGTATATTATACATTTTTGAATATGGGACTCCTTTGATATTTCTCGTTGTATAATAATCCGATTTGACTTTTATCATGGTGAAAATTAGTTACAGCTTTGCTAATCAAAACCTTCTGTTTCCTATTTGTTTTTCCCTGTTAAGATCCGGCCATGTGGTGTGCACCTCTGGCGTCCACCCCCCTCGGGGGTTGTCATATTCTGCTGGGCCCTTTTTTAATCTCCCGGCAGATGGGGGGGAATGACGGCATAATTTTGCCTGCGTATCCCCCCACTCTTTTTTGCATTGCTACGGTGGCCTTTTACATCCTGGCCACTGGGGGCCGCAATGGTCTGCCAGCGGCATCCCGTGATCCTCCCGAGCGTCATTGGCCCACCGCGCATGCTCAGAAATTTCGGCGAAGTGCGCGATGCATCATGACGTCACACGTCGGGTGTGACGGGAATGACGGCGGTTGCCGAGGGAT